>NC_083382.1:18010000-18635000 GCF_031755915.1 Ziziphus jujuba
GTGTTAGGCGACGCATTATTGAAACAATGCGTCGCCAAATACAAGAACAGGCGACGTATTCCTCAACAAATGCGTCGCCTGTTCTTTTTTTTTTTTTCAATTTTTTTGTTTAAACATTTAAAAAAAATAAAATCAAAATAGGACCATAACAAGAATTGAACCCCTGTCATAACAAGAATTGAACCCAAGACCTCATACACTCTCAGGAAATCACCACACCATTAGACCAAATCACTTATATGTACTAATACAGCAAAAATTGGCTAATATAGTGTTAGGCGACGCATTATTGAAACAATGCGTCGCCAAATACAAGAACAGGCGACGTATTCCTCAACAAATGCGTCGCCTGTTCTTTTTTTTTTTTCAATTTTTTTGTGTTCTTTTTTTTTTTCAATTTTTTTGTTTAAACATTTAAAAAAAAATAAAATCAAAATAGGACCATAACAAGAATTGAACCCAAGACCTCATACACTCTCAGGAAATCACCACACCACTAGACCAAATCACTTATATGTACTAATACAGCAAAAATTGGCTAATATAGTGTTAGGCGACGCATTATTGAAACAATGCGTCGCCAAATACAAGAACAGGCGACGTATTCCTTAACAAATGCGTCGCCTGCTCTTTTTTGATTTCAATTTTTTTGTTTAAACATTTAAAAAAAATAAAATCAAAATAGGACCATAACAAGAATTGAACCCAGAAACTCATACACTCTCAGGAAATCACCACACCACTAGGCCAAATCACTTGTATGTACTAATACAGCAACAATTGGCTAATATAATGTTAGGCGACGCATTATTGAAACAATGCGTCGCCAAATACAAGAACAGGCGACGTATTCCTCAACAAATGCGTCGCCTGTTCTTTTTTTTTTTTAAATTTTTTTGTGTTCTTCTTTTTTTTAATTTTTTTGTTTAAACGTTTAAAAAAAATAAAATCAAAATAGGACCATAACAAGAATTGAACCCAAGACCTCATACACTCTCAGGAAATCACCACACCACTAGGTCAAACCACTTATATGTATTAATACAGCAAAAATTGGCTAATATAGTGTTAGGCGACGCATTATTGAAACAATGCGTCGCCAAATACAAGAACAGGCGACTATTCCTCAACAAATGCGTCGCCTGTTCTTTTTTTTTTTTTCAATTTTTTTGTTTAAACATTTAAAAAAAATAAAATCAAAATAGGACCATAACAAGAATTGAACCAGGACCTCATACACTCTCAGGAAATCACCACACCACTAGACCAAATCACTTATATGTACTAATACAGCAAAAATTGCCTAATATAGTGTTAGGCGACGCATTATTGAAACAATGCGTCGCCAAATACAAGAACAGGCGACGTATTCCTTAACAAATGCTTCGCCTCCTCTTTTTTTTTTTCAATCTTTTTGTTTAAACATTTAAAAAAAATAAAATCAAAATAGGACCATAACAAGAATTGAACCCAGAAACTCATACACTCTCAGGAAATCACCACACCACTAGGCCAAATCACTTGTATGTACTAATACAGCAACAATTGGCTAATATAATGTTAGGCGACGCATTATTGAAACAATGCGTCGCCAAATACAAGAACAGGCGACGTATTCCTCAACAAATGCGTCGCCTGTTCTTTTTTTTTTTTAAATTTTTTTGTGTTCTTTTTTTTTTTAATTTTTTTGTTTAAACGTTTAAAAAAAATAAAATCAAAATAGGACCGTAACAAGAATTGAACCCAAGACCTCATACACTCTCAGGAAATCACCACACCACTAGGTCAAATCACTTATATGTATTAATACAGCAAAAATTGGCTAATATAGTGTTAGGCGACGCATTATTGAAACAATGCGTCGCCAAATACAAGAACAGGCGACTATTCCTCAACAAATGCATCGCCTGTTCTTTTTTTTTTTTTCAATTTTTTTGTTTAAACATTTAAAAAAAATAAAATCAAAATAGGACCAAAACAAGAATTGAACCAGGACCTCATACACTCGCAGGAAATCACCACACCATTAGACCAAATCACTTATATGTACTAATACAGCAAAAATTGTCTAATATAGTGTTAGGCGACGTATTATTGAAACAATGCGTCGCCAAATACAAGAACAGGCGACGTATTCCTTAACAAATGCTTCGCCTGCTCTTTTTTTTTTCAATTTTTTTGTTTGAACATTTAAAAAAAATAAAATCAAAATAGGACCATAACAAGAATTGAACCCAGAACCTCATACACTTTCAGGAAATCACCACACCATTAGGCCAAATCACTTGTATGTACTAATACAGCAACGATTGGCTAATATAATGTTAGGCGACGCATTATTGAAACAATGCGTCGCCAAATACAAGAACAGGCGACGTATTCCTCAACAAATGTGTCGCCTGTTCTTTTTTTTTTTTCAATTTTTTTGTGTTCTTTTTTTTTTCAATTTTTTTGTTTAAACATTTAAAAAAAATAAAATCAAAATAGGACATTACAAGAATTGAACCCAAGACCTCATACACTCTCAGGAAATCACCACACCACTACGTCAAATCACTTATATGTACTAATACAGCAAAAATTGGCTAATATAGTGTTAGGCGACGCATTATTGAAACAATGCGTCGCAAAATACAAGAACAGGCGACTATTCCTCAACAAATGCGTTGCCTGTTCTTTTTTTTTTTTTCAATTTTTTTGTTTAAACATTTAAAAAAAATAAAATCAAAATAGGACCATAACAAGAATTGAACCCCTGTTCTTTTTTTTTTTTTCAATTTTTTTGTTTAAACATTTAAAAAAAATAAAATCAAAATAGTACCATAACAAGAATTGAACCCAAGACCTCATACACTCTCAGGAAATCACCACACCACTAGACCAAATCACTTATATGTACTAATACAGCAAAAATTGGCTAATATAGTGTTAGGCGACGCATTATTGAAACAATGCGTCGCCAAATACAAGAACAGGCGACGTATTCCTTAACAAATGCGTCGCCTGCTCTTTTTTTTTTTCAATTTTTTTGTTTAAACATTTAAAAAAAATAAAATCAAAATAGGACCAAAACAAGAATTGAACCCAGAAAGTCATACACTCTCAGGAAATCACCACACCACTAGGCCAAATCAATTGTATGTACTAATACAGCAACAATTGGCTAATATATGCGTCGCCAAATACAAGAACGGGCGATGTATTCCTCAACAAATGCGTCGCCTGTTCTTTTTTTTTTTTCAATTTTTTTGTGTTCTTTTTTTTTTTCAATTTTTTTGTTTAAACATTTAAAAAAAATAAAATCAAAATAGGACATTACAAGAATTGAACCCAAGACCTCATACACTCTCAGGAAATCACCACACCACTAGGTCAAATCACTTATATGTATTAATACAGCAAAAATTGGCTAATATAGTGTTAGGCGACGCATTATTGAAACAATGCGTCGCCAAATACAAGAACAGGCGACTATTCCTCAACAAATGCGTCGCCTGTTCTTTTTTTTTTTTTCAATTTTTTTGTTTAAACATTTAAAAAAAATAAAATCAAAATAGGACCAAAACAAGAATTGAACCAGGACTCATACACTCTCAGGAAATCACCACACCACTAGGCCAAATCACTTATATGTACTAATACAGCAAAAATTGGCTAATATAATGTTAGGCGACGCATTATTGAAACAATGCGTCGCCATATACAAGAACAGGCGACGTATTCCTCAACAAATCCGTCGCCTGTTCTTTTTTTTTATTCAATTTTTTTGTTTAAACATTTAAAAAAAATAAAATCAAAATAGAACAATAACAAGAATTGAACCCAGGACCTCATATAAAGAAATCACCACACCACAAGGCCAAATCACTTATATGTACTAATACAGCAAACATTGGCTAATATAGTGTTAGGCGACGCATTATTGAAACAATGCGTCGCCAAATACAAGAACAGGCGACGTATTCCTCAACAAATGCGTCGCCTGTTCTTTTTTTTTTTTTCAATTTTTTTGTTTAAACATTTAAAAAAAATAAAATCAAAATAGGACCATAACAAGAATTGAACCCCTGTCATAACAAGAATTGAACCCAAGACCTCATACACTCTCAGGAAATCACCACACCATTAGACCAAATCACTTATATGTACTAATACAGCAAAAATTGGCTAATATAGTGTTAGGCGACGCATTATTGAAACAATGCGTCGCCAAATACAAGAACAGGCGACGTATTCCTCAACAAATGCGTCGCCTGTTCTTTTTTTTTTTTCAATTTTTTTGTGTTCTTTTTTTTTTTTCAATTTTTTTGTTTAAACATTTAAAAAAAATAAAATCAAAATAGGACCATAACAAGAATTGAACCCAAGACCTCATACACTCTCAGGAAATCACCACAACACTAGACCAAATCACTTATATGTACTAATACAGCAAAAATTGGCTAATATAGTGTTAGGCGACGCATTATTGAAACAATGCGTCGCCAAATACAAGAACAGGCGACGTATTCCTTAACAAATGCGTCTCCTGCTCTTTTGTTTTTTCAATTTTTTTGTTTAAACATTTAAAAAAAATAAAATCAAAATAGGACCATAACAAGAATTGAACCCAGAAACTCATACACTCTCAGGAAATCACCACACCACTAGGCCAAATCACCTGTATGTACTAATACAGCAACAATTGGCTAATATAATGTTAGGCGACGCATTACTGAAACAATGCGTCGCCAAATACAAGAACAGGCGACGTATTTCTCAACAAATGCGTCGCCTGTTCTTTTTTTTTTTTAAATTTTTTTGTGTTCTTTTTTTTTTAATTTTTTTGTTTAAACGTTTAAAAAAAATAAAATCAAAATAGGACCATAACAAGAATTGAACCCAAGACCTCATACACTCTCAGGAAATCACCACACCACTAGGTCAAACCACTTATATGTATTAATACAGCAAAAATTGGCTAATATAGTGTTAGGCGACGCATTATTGAAACAATGCGTCGCCAAATACAAGAACAGGCGACTATTCCTCAACAAATGCGTCGCCTGTTCTTTTTTTTTTTTCAATTTTTTTGTTTAAACATTTAAAAAAAATAAAATCAAAATAGGACCATAACAAGAATTGAACCAGGACCTCATACACTCTCAGGAAATCACCACACCACTAGACCAAATCACTTATATGTACTAATACAGCAAAAATTGTCTAATATAGTGTTAGGCGACGCATTATTGAAACAATGCGTCGCCAAATACAAGAACAGGCGACGTATTCCTTAACAAATGCGTCGCCTGCTCTTTTTTTTTTTCAATTTTTTTGTTTAAACATTTAAAAAAAATAAAATCAAAATAGGACCATAACAAGAATTGAACCCAGAAACTCATACACTCTCAGGAAATCACCACACCACTAGGCCAAATCACTTGTATGTACTAATACAGCAACAATTGGCTAATATAATGTTAGGCGACGCATTATTGAAATAATGCGTCGCCAAATACAAGAACAGGCGACGAATTCCTCAACAAATGCGTCGCCTGTTCTTTTTTTTTTTTAAATTTTTTTGTGTTCTTTTTTTTTTAATTTTTTTGTTTAAACGTTTAAAAAAAATAAAATCAAAATAGGACCGTAACAAGAATTGAACCCAAGACCTTATACACTCTCAGGAAATCACCACACCACTAGGTCAAATCACTTATATGTATTAATACAGCAAAAATTGGCTAATATAGTGTTAGGCGACGCATTATTGAAACAATGCGTCGCCAAATACAAGAACAGGCGACTATTCCTCAACAAATGCGTCGCCTGTTCTTTTTTTTTTTTTTTCAATTTTTTTGTTTAAACATTTAAAAAAAATAAAATCAAAATAGGACCAAAACAAGAATTGAACCAGGACCTCATACACTCTCAGGAAATCACCACACCACTAGACCAAATCACTTATATGTACTAATACAGCAAAAATTGTCTAATATAGTGTTAGGCGACGCATTATTGAAACAATGCGTCGCCAAATACAAGATCAGGCGACGTATTCCTTAACAAATGCGTCGCCTGCTCTTTTTTTTTTTCAATTTTTTTGTTTGAACATTTAAAAAAAATAAAATCAAAATAGGACCATAACAAGAATTGAACCCAGAACCTCATACACTCTCAGGAAATCACCACACCATTAGGCCAAATCACTTGTATGTACTAATACAGCAACGATTGGCTAATATAATGT
This sequence comes from Ziziphus jujuba, assembly GCF_031755915.1. NCBI lineage: Eukaryota > Viridiplantae > Streptophyta > Magnoliopsida > Rosales > Rhamnaceae > Ziziphus > Ziziphus jujuba. The sequence continues at coordinate 18,016,230 of NC_083382.1, forward strand.
TAGGCGACGCATTATTGAAACAATGCGTCGCCAAATACAAGAACAGGCGACGTATTCCTCAACAAATGCGTCGCCTGTTCTTTTTTTTTTTTCAATTTTTTTGTGTTCTTTTTTTTTTTCAATTTTTTTGTTTAAACATTTAAAAAAAATAAAATCAAAATAGGACCAAAACAAGAATTGAACCAGGACTCATACACTCTCAGGAAATCACCACACCACTAGGCCAAATCACTTATATGTACTAATACAGCAAAAATTGGCTAATATAATGTTAGGCGACGCATTATTGAAACAATGCGTCGCCATATACAAGAACAGGCGACGTATTCCTCAACAAATCCGTCGCCTGTTCTTTTTTTTTATTCAATTTTTTTGTTTAAACATTTAAAAAAAATAAAATCAAAATAGAACAATAACAAGAATTGAACCCAGGACCTCATATAAAGAAATCACCACACCACAAGGCCAAATCACTTATATGTACTAATACAGCAAACATTGGCTAATATAGTGTTAGGCGACGCATTATTGAAACAATGCGTCGCCAAATACAAGAACAGGCGACGTATTCCTCAACAAATGCGTCGCCTGTTCTTTTTTTTTTTTTCAATTTTTTTGTTTAAACATTTAAAAAAAATAAAATCAAAATAGGACCATAACAAGAATTGAACCCCTGTCATAACAAGAATTGAACCCAAGACCTCATACACTCTCAGGAAATCACCACACCATTAGACCAAATCACTTATATGTACTAATACAGCAAAAATTGGCTAATATAGTGTTAGGCGACGCATTATTGAAACAATGCGTCGCCAAATACAAGAACAGGCGACGTATTCCTCAACAAATGCGTCGCCTGTTCTTTTTTTTTTTTCAATTTTTTTGTGTTCTTTTTTTTTTTTCAATTTTTTTGTTTAAACATTTAAAAAAAATAAAATCAAAATAGGACCATAACAAGAATTGAACCCAAGACCTCATACACTCTCAGGAAATCACCACAACACTAGACCAAATCACTTATATGTACTAATACAGCAAAAATTGGCTAATATAGTGTTAGGCGACGCATTATTGAAACAATGCGTCGCCAAATACAAGAACAGGCGACGTATTCCTTAACAAATGCGTCTCCTGCTCTTTTGTTTTTTCAATTTTTTTGTTTAAACATTTAAAAAAAATAAAATCAAAATAGGACCATAACAAGAATTGAACCCAGAAACTCATACACTCTCAGGAAATCACCACACCACTAGGCCAAATCACCTGTATGTACTAATACAGCAACAATTGGCTAATATAATGTTAGGCGACGCATTACTGAAACAATGCGTCGCCAAATACAAGAACAGGCGACGTATTTCTCAACAAATGCGTCGCCTGTTCTTTTTTTTTTTTAAATTTTTTTGTGTTCTTTTTTTTTTAATTTTTTTGTTTAAACGTTTAAAAAAAATAAAATCAAAATAGGACCATAACAAGAATTGAACCCAAGACCTCATACACTCTCAGGAAATCACCACACCACTAGGTCAAACCACTTATATGTATTAATACAGCAAAAATTGGCTAATATAGTGTTAGGCGACGCATTATTGAAACAATGCGTCGCCAAATACAAGAACAGGCGACTATTCCTCAACAAATGCGTCGCCTGTTCTTTTTTTTTTTTCAATTTTTTTGTTTAAACATTTAAAAAAAATAAAATCAAAATAGGACCATAACAAGAATTGAACCAGGACCTCATACACTCTCAGGAAATCACCACACCACTAGACCAAATCACTTATATGTACTAATACAGCAAAAATTGTCTAATATAGTGTTAGGCGACGCATTATTGAAACAATGCGTCGCCAAATACAAGAACAGGCGACGTATTCCTTAACAAATTTGAACATTTAAAAAAAATAAAATCAAAATAGGACCATAACAAGAATTGAACCCAGAACCTCATACACTCTCAGGAAATCACCACACCATTAGGCCAAATCACTTGTATGTACTAATACAGCAACGATTGGCTAATATAATGTTAGGCGACGCATTATTGAAACAATGCGTCGCCAAATACAAGAACAGGCGACGTATTCCTCAACAAATGCGTCGCCTGTTCTTTTTTTTTTTTAAATTTTTTTGTGTTCTTTTTTTTTTTAATTTTTTTGTTTAAACGTTTAAAAAAAATAAAATCAAAATAGGACCGTAACAAGAATTGAACCCAAGACCTGATACACTCTCAGGAAATCACCACACCACTAGGTCAAATCACTTATATGTATTAATACAGCAAAAATTGGCTAATATAGTGTTAGGCGACGCATTATTGAAACAATGCGTCGCCAAATACAAGAACAGGCGACTATTCCTCAACAAATGCGTCGCCTGTTCTTTTTTTTTTTTTTTCAATTTTTTTGTTTAAACATTTAAAAAAAATAAAATCAAAATAGGACCAAAACAAGAATTGAACCAGGACCTCATACACTCTCAGGAAATCACCACACCACTAGACCAAATCACTTATATGTACTAATACAGCAAAAATTGTCTAATATAGTGTTAGGCGACGCATTATTGAAACAATGCGTCGCCAAATACAAGATCAGGCGACGTATTCCTTAACAAATGCGTCGCCTGCTCTTTTTTTTTTTCAATTTTTTTGTTTGAACATTTAAAAAAAATAAAATCAAAATAGGACCATAACAAGAATTGAACCCAGAACCTCATACACTCTCAGGAAATCACCACACCATTAGGCCAAATCACTTGTATGTACTAATACAGCAACGATTGGCTAATATAATGTTAGGCGACGCATTATTGAAACAATGCGTCGCCAAATACAAGAACAGGCGACGTATTCCTCAACAAATGCGTCGCCTGTTCTTTTTTTTTTTTCAATTTTTTTGTGTTCTTTTTTTTTTTCAATTTTTTTGTTTAAACATTTAAAAAAAATAAAATCAAAATAGGACCATAACAAGAATTGAACCCAGAACCTCATACACTCTCAGGAAATCACCACACCACTAGGTCAAATCACTTATATGTATTAATACAGCAAAAATTGGCTAATATAGTGTTAGGCGACGCATTATTGAAACAATGCGTCGCCAAATACAAGAACAGGCGACTATTCCTCAACAAATGCGTCGCCTGTTCTTTTTTTTTTTTTCAATTTTTTTGTTTAAACATTTAAAAAAAATAAAATCAAAATAGGACCATAACAAGAATTGAACCAGGACCTCATACACTCTCAGGAAATCACCACACCACTAGACCAAATCACTTATATGTACTAATACAGCAAAAATTGTCTAATATAGTGTTAGGCGACGCATTATTGAAACAATGCGTCGCCAAATACAAGAACAGGCGACGTATTCCTTAACAAATTTGAACATTTAAAAAAAATAAAATCAAAATAGGACCATAACAAGAATTGAACCCAGAACCTCATACACTCTCAGGAAATCACCACACCATTAGGCCAAATCACTTGTATGTACTAATACAGCAACGATTGGCTAATATAATGTTAGGCGACGCATTATTGAAACAATGCGTCGCCAAATACAAGAACAGGCGACGTATTCCTCAACAAATGCGTCGCCTGTTCTTTTTTTTTTTTAAATTTTTTTGTGTTCTTTTTTTTTTTAATTTTTTTGTTTAAACGTTTAAAAAAAATAAAATCAAAATAGGACCGTAACAAGAATTGAACCCAAGACCTGATACACTCTCAGGAAATCACCACACCACTAGGTCAAATCACTTATATGTATTAATACAGCAAAAATTGGCTAATATAGTGTTAGGCGACGCATTATTGAAACAATGCGTCGCCAAATACAAGAACAGGCGACTATTCCTCAACAAATGCGTCGCCTGTTCTTTTTTTTTTTTTTTCAATTTTTTTGTTTAAACATTTAAAAAAAATAAAATCAAAATAGGACCAAAACAAGAATTGAACCAGGACCTCATACACTCTCAGGAAATCACCACACCACTAGACCAAATCACTTATATGTACTAATACAGCAAAAATTGTCTAATATAGTGTTAGGCGACGCATTATTGAAACAATGCGTCGCCAAATACAAGATCAGGCGACGTATTCCTTAACAAATGCGTCGCCTGCTCTTTTTTTTTTTCAATTTTTTTGTTTGAACATTTAAAAAAAATAAAATCAAAATAGGACCATAACAAGAATTGAACCCAGAACCTCATACACTCTCAGGAAATCACCACACCATTAGGCCAAATCACTTGTATGTACTAATACAGCAACGATTGGCTAATATAATGTTAGGCGACGCATTATTGAAACAATGCGTCGCCAAATACAAGAACAGGCGACGTATTCCTCAACAAATGCGTCGCCTGTTCTTTTTTTTTTTTCAATTTTTTTGTGTTCTTTTTTTTTTTCAATTTTTTTGTTTAAACATTTAAAAAAAATAAAATCAAAATAGGACCATAACAAGAATTGAACCCAGAACCTCATACACTCTCAGGAAATCACCACACCACTAGGTCAAATCACTTATATGTATTAATACAGCAAAAATTGGCTAATATAGTGTTAGGCGACGCATTATTGAAACAATGCGTCGCCAAATACAAGAACAGGCGACTATTCCTCAACAAATGCGTCGCCTGTTCTTTTTTTTTTTTTCAATTTTTTTGTTTAAACATTTAAAAAAAATAAAATCAAAATAGGACCATAACAAGAATTGAACCAGGACCTCATACACTCTCAGGAAATCACCACACCACTAGACCAAATCACTTATATGTACTAATACAGCAAAAATTGTCTAATATAGTGTTAGGCGACGCATTATTGAAACAATGCGTCGCCAAATACAAGAACAGGCGACGTATTCCTGAACAAATGCGTCGCCTGCTCTTTTTTTTTTTCAATTTTTTTGTTTAAACATTTAAAAAAAATAAAATCAAAATAGGACCATAACAAGAATTGAACCAAGAAACTCATACACTCTCAGGAAATCACCGCACCACTAGGCCAAATCACTTGTATGTACTAATAGAGCAACAATTGGCTAATATAATGTTAGGCGACGCATTATTGAAACAATGCGTCGCCAAATACAAGAACAGGCGACGTATTCCTCAACAAATGCGTCGCCTGTTCTTTTTTTTTTTTAAATTTTTTTGTGTTCTTTTTTTTTTTAATTTTTTTGTTTAAACGTTTAAAAAAAATAAAATCAAAATAGGACCGTAACAAGAATTGAACCCAAGACCTGATACACTCTCAGGAAATCACCACACCACTAGGTCAAATCACTTATATGTATTAATACAGCAAAAATTGGCTAATATAGTGTTAGGCGACGCATTATTGAAACAATGCGTCGCCAAATACAAGAACAGGCGACTATTCCTCAACAAATGCGTCGCCTGTTCTTTTTTTTTTTTTTTCAATTTTTTTGTTTAAACATTTAAAAAAAATAAAATCAAAATAGGACCAAAACAAGAATTGAACCAGGACCTCATACACTCTCAGGAAATCACCACACCACTAGACCAAATCACTTATATGTACTAATACAGCAAAAATTGTCTAATATAGTGTTAGGCGACGCATTATTGAAACAATGCGTCGCCAAATACAAGATCAGGCGACGTATTCCTTAACAAATGCGTCGCCTGCTCTTTTTTTTTTTCAATTTTTTTGTTTGAACATTTAAAAAAAATAAAATCAAAATAGGACCATAACAAGAATTGAACCCAGAACCTCATACACTCTCAGGAAATCACCACACCATTAGGCCAAATCACTTGTATGTACTAATACAGCAACGATTGGCTAATATAATGTTAGGCGACGCATTATTGAAACAATGCGTCGCCAAATACAAGAACAGGCGACGTATTCCTCAACAAATGCGTCGCCTGTTCTTTTTTTTTTTTCAATTTTTTTGTGTTCTTTTTTTTTTTCAATTTTTTTGTTTAAACATTTAAAAAAAATAAAATCAAAATAGGACCATAACAAGAATTGAACCCAGAACCTCATACACTCTCAGGAAATCACCACACCACTAGGTCAAATCACTTATATGTATTAATACAGCAAAAATTGGCTAATATAGTGTTAGGCGACGCATTATTGAAACAATGCGTCGCCAAATACAAGAACAGGCGACTATTCCTCAACAAATGCGTCGCCTGTTCTTTTTTTTTTTTTCAATTTTTTTGTTTAAACATTTAAAAAAAATAAAATCAAAATAGGACCATAACAAGAATTGAACCAGGACCTCATACACTCTCAGGAAATCACCACACCACTAGACCAAATCACTTATATGTACTAATACAGCAAAAATTGTCTAATATAGTGTTAGGCGACGCATTATTGAAACAATGCGTCGCCAAATACAAGAACAGGCGACGTATTCCTGAACAAATGCGTCGCCTGCTCTTTTTTTTTTTCAATTTTTTTGTTTAAACATTTAAAAAAAATAAAATCAAAATAGGACCAAAACAAGAATTGAACCAGGACCTCATACACTCTCAGGAAATCACCACACCACTAGACCAAATCACTTATATGTACTAATACAGCAAAAATTGTCTAATATAGTGTTAGGCGACGCATTATTGAAACAATGCGTCGCCAAATACAAGAACAGGCGACTTATTCCTTAACAAATGCGTCGCCTGCTCTTTTTTTTTTTCAATTTTTTTGTTTGAACATTTAAAAAAAATAAAATCAAAATTGGACCATAACAAGAATTGAACCCAGAACCTCATACACTCTCAGGAAATCACCACACCATTAGGCCAAATCACTTGTATGTACTAATACAGCAACGATTGGCTAATATAATGTTAGGCGACGCATTATTGAAACAATGCGTCGCCAAATACAAGAACAGGCGACGTATTCCTCAACAAATGCGTCGCCTGTTCTTTTTTTTTTTTCAATTTTTTTGTGTTCTTTTTTTTTTTCAATTTTTTTGTTTAAACATTTAAAAAAAATAAAATGAAAATAGGACCATAACAAGAATTGAACCCAAGACCTCATACACTCTCAGGAAATCACCACACCACTAGGTCAAATCACTTATATGTACTAAAACAGCAAAAATTGGCTAATATAGTGTTAGGCGACGCATTATTGAAACAATGCGTCGCCAAATACAAGAACAGGCGACTATTCCTCAACAAATGCGTCGCCTGTTATTTTTTTTTTTTTCAATTTTTTTGTTTAAACATTTAAAAAAAATTAAATCAAAATAGGACCATAACAAGAATTGAACCCCTGTCATAACAAGAATTGAACCCAAGACCTCATACACTCTCAGGAAATCACCACACCATTAGACCAAATCACTTATATGTACTAATACAGCAAAAATTGGCTAATATAGTGTTAGGCGACGCATTATTGAAACAATGCGTCGCCAAATACAAGAACAGGCGACTATTCCTCAACAAATGCGTCGCCTGTTCTTTTTTTTTTTTTTCAATTTTTTTGTTTAAACATTTAAAAAAAATAAAATCAAAATAGGACCAAAACAAGAATTGAACCAGGACCTCATACACTCTCAGGAAATCACCACACCACTAGACCAAATCACTTATATGTACTAATACAGCAAAAATTGTCTAATATAGTGTTAGGCGACGCATTATTGAAACAATGCGTCGCCAAATACAAGAACAGGCGACGTATTCCTTAACAAATGCTTCGCCTGCTCTTTTTTTTTTCAATTTTTTTGTTTGAACATTTAAAAAAAATAAAATCAAAATAGGACCATAACAAGAATTGAACCCAGAACCTCATACACTCTCAGGAAATCACCACACCATTAGGCCAAATCACTTGTATGTACTAATACAGCAACGATTGGCTAATATAATGTTAGGCGACGCATTATTGAAACAATGCGTCGCCAAATACAAGAACAGGCGACGTATTCCTCAACAAATGCGTCGCCTGTTCTTTTTTTTTTTTCAATTTTTTTGTGTTCTTTTTTTTTTTCAATTTTTTTGTTTAAACATTAAAAAAAAATAAAATCAAAATAGGACCATAAAAAGAATTGAACCCAAGACCTCATACACTCTCAGGAAATCACCACACCACTAGGTCAAATCACTTATATGTACTAATACAGCAAAAATTGGCTAATATAGTGTTAGGCGACGCATTATTGAAACAATGCGTCGCCAAATACAAGAACAGGCGACTATTCCTCAACAAATGCGTCGCCTGTTCTTTTTTTTTTTTTCAATTTTTTTGTTTAAACATTTAAAAAAAATAAAATCAAAATAGGACCATAACAAGAATTGAACCCCTGTCATAACAAGAATTGAACCCAAGACCTCATACACTCTCAGGAAATCACCACACCATTAGACCAAATCACTTATATGTACTAATACAGCAAAAATTGGCTAATATAGTTTTAGGCGACGCATTATTGAAACAATGCGTCGCCAAATACAAGAACAGGCGACGTATTCCTCAACAAATGCGTCGCCTGTTCTTTTTTTTTTGCAATTTTTTTGTGTTCTTTTTTTTTTTTCAATTTTTTTGTTTAAACATTTAAAAAAAATAAAATCAAAATAGGACCATAACAAGAATTGAACCCAAGACCTCATACACTCTCAGGAAATCACCACACCACTACACCAAATCACTTATATGTACTAATACAGCAAAAATTGGCTAATATAGTGTTATGCGACGCATTATTGAAACAATGCGTCGCCAAATACAAGAACAGGCGACGTATTCCTTAACAAATGCGTCGCCTGCTCTTTTTTTTTTTCAATTTTTTTGTTTAAACATTTAAAAAAAATAAAATCAAAATAGGACCATAACAAGAATTGAACCCAGAAACTCATACACTCTCAGGAAATCACCACACCACTAGGCCAAATCACTTGTATGTACTAATACAGCAACAATTGGCTAATATAATGTTAGGCGACGCATTATTGAAACAATGCGTCGCCAAATACAAGAACAGGCAACGTATTCCTCAACAAATGCGTCGCCTGTTCTTTTTTTTTTTAAAATTTTTTTGTGTTCTTTTTTTTTTAATTTTTTTGTTTAAACGTTTAAAAAAAATAAAATCAAAACAGGACCATAACAAGAATTGAACCCAAGACCTCATACACTCTCAGGAAATCACCACACCACTAGGTCAAATCACTTATATGTATTAATACAGCAAAAATTGGCTAATATAGTGTTAGGCGACGCATTATTGAAACAATGCGTCGCCAAATACAAGAACAGGCGACTATTCCTCAACAAATGCGTCGCCTGTTCTTTTTTTTTTTTTCAATTTTTTTGTTTAAACATTTAAAAAAAATAAAATCAAAATAGGACCATAACAAGAATTGAACCAGGACCTCATACACTCTCAGGAAATCACCACACCACTAGACCAAATCACTTATATGTACTAATACAGCAAAAATTGTCTAATATAGTGTTAGGCGACGCATTATTGAAACAATGCGTCGCCAAATACAAGAACAGGCGACTATTCCTCAACAAATGCGTCGCCTGTTCTTTTTTTGTTTTTTTTCAATTTTTTTGTTTAAACATTTAAAAAAAATAAAATCAAAATAGGACCAAAACAAGAATTGAACCAGGACCTCATACACTCTCAGGAAATCACCACACCACTAGACCAAATCACTTATATGTACTAATACAGCAAAAATTGTCTAATATAGTGTTAGGCGACGCATTATTGAAACAATGCGTCGCCAAATACAAGAACAGGCGACGTATTCCTTAACAAATGCTTCGCCTGCTCTTTTTTTTTTTCAATTTTTTTGTTTGAACATTTAAAAAAAATAAAATCAAAATAGGACCATAACAAGAATTGAACCCAGAACCTCATACACTCTCAGGAAATCTCCACACCATTAGGCCAAATCACTTGTATGTACTAATACAGCAACGATTGGCTAATATAATGTTTGGCGACGCATTATTGAAACAATGCGTCGCCAAATACAAGAACAGGCGACGTATTCCTCAACAAATGCGTCGCCTGTTCTTTTTTTTTTTTCAATTTTTTTGTGTTCTTTTTTTTTTTCAATTTTTTTGTTTAAACATTTAAAAAAAATAAAATCAAAATAGGACCATAACAAGAATTAAACCCAAGACCTCATACACTCTCAGGAAATCACCACACCACTAGGTCAAATCACTTATATGTACTAATACAGCAAAAATTGGCCAATATAGTGTTAGGCGACGCATTATTGAAACAATGCGTCGCCAAATACAAGAACAGGCGACTATTCCTCAACAAATGCGTCGCCTGTTCTTTTTTTTTTTTCAATTTTTTTGTTTAAACATTTAAAAAAAATAAAATCAAAATAGGACCATAACAAGAATTGAACCCCTGTTCTTTTTTTTTTTTCAATTTTTTTGTTTAAACATTTAAAAAAAATAAAATCAAAATAGGACCATAACAAGAATTAAACCCAAGACCTCATACACTCTCAGGAAATCACCACACCACTAGACCAAATCACTTATATGTACTAATACAGCAAAAATTGGCTAATATAGTGTTAGGCGACGCATTATTGAAACAATGCGTCGCCAAATACAAGAACAGGCGACGTATTCCTTAACAAATGCGTCGCCTGCTCTTTTTTTTTTTCAATTTTTTTGTTTAAACATTTAAAAAAAATAAAATCAAAATAGGACCATTACAAGAATTGAACCCAGAAACTCATACACTCTCAGGAAATCACCACACCACTAGGCCAAATCACTTGTATGTACTAATACAGCAACAATTGGCTAATATAATGTTAGGCGACGCATTATTGAAACAATACGTCGCCAAATACAAGAACAGGCGACGTATTCCTCAACAAATGCGTCGCCTGTTCTTTTTTTTTTTAAAATTTTTTTGTGTTCTTTTTTTTTTTAATTTTTTTGTTTAAACGTTTAAAAAAAATAAAATCAAAATAGGACCATAACAAGAATTGAACCCAAGACCTCATACACTCTCAGGAAATCACCACACCACTAGGTCAAATCACTTATATGTATTAATACAGCAAAAATTGGCTAATATAGTGTTAGGCGACGCATTATTGAAACAATGCGTCGCCAAATACAAGAACAGGCGACTATTCCTCAACAAATGCGTCGCCTGTTCTTTTTTTTTTTTTCAATTTTTTTGTTTAAACATTTAAAAAAAATAAAATCAAAATAGGACCAAAACAAGAATTGAACCAGGACCTCATACACTCTCAGGAAATCACCACACCACTAGGCCAAATCACTTATATGTACTAATACAGCAAAAATTGGCTAATATAATGTTAGGCGACGCATTATTGAAACAATGCGTCGCCAAATACAAGAACAGGCGACGTATTCCTCAACAAATCCGTCGCCTGTTCTTTTTTTTTATTCAATTTTTTTGTTTAAACATTTAAAAAAAATAAAATCAAAATAGAACCATAACAAGAATTGAACCCAGGGCCTCATATAAAGAAATCACCACACCACTAGGCCAAATCACTTATATGTACTAATACAGCAAACATTGGCTAATATAGTGTTAGGCGACGCATTATTGAAACAATGCGTCGCCAAATACAAGAACAGGCGACGTATTCCTCAACAAATGCGTCGCCTGTTCTTTTTTTTTTTCAATTTTTTTGTTTAAACATTTAAAAAAAATAAAATCAAAATAGGACCATAACAAGAATTGAACCCAGAAACTCATACACTCTCAGGAAATCACCACACCACTAGGCCAAATCACTTATATGTACTAATACAGCAAAAATTGTCTAATATAGTGTTAGGCGACGCATTATTGAAACAATGCGTCGCCAAATACAAGAATAGGCGACCTATTCCTTAACAAATGCGACGCCTGCTCTTTTTTTTTTTCAATTTTTTTGTTTAAACATTTAAAAAAAATAAAATCAAAATAGGACCATAACAAGAATTGAACCCAGAAACTCATACACTCTCAGGAAATCACCACACCACTAGGCCAAATCACTTGTATGTACTAATAAAGCAACAATTGGCTAATATAATGTTAGGCGACGCATTATTGAAACAATGCGTCGCCAAATACAAGAACAGGCGACGTATTCCTCAACAAATGCGTCGCCTGTTCTTTTTTTTTTTTCAATTTTTTTGTGTTCTTTTTTTTTTTCAATTTTTTTGTTTAAACATTTAAAAAAAATAAAATCAAAATAGGACCATAACAAGAATTGAACCCAAGACCTCATACACTCTCAGGAAATCACCACACCACTAGGTCAAATCACTTATATGTACTAATACAGCAAAAATTGGCTAATATAGTGTTAGGCGACGCATTATTGAAACAATGCGTCGCCAAATACAAGAACAGGCGACTATTCCTCAACAAATGCGTCGCCTGTTCTTTTTTTTTTTTTCAATTTTTTTGTTTAAACATTTAAAAAAAATAAAATCAAAATAGGACCAAAACAAGAATTGAACCAGGACCTCATACACTCTCAGGAAATCACCACACCACTAGGCCAAATCACTTATATGTACTAATACAGCAAAAATTGGCTATTATAATGTTAGGCGACGCATTATTGAAACAATGCGTCGCCAAATACAAGAACAGGCGACGTATTCCTCAACAAATCCGTCGCCTGTTCTTTTTTTTTATTAAATTTTTTTGTTTAAACATTTAAAAAAAATAAAATCAAAATAGAACCATAACAAGAATTGAACCCAGGACCTCATATAAAGAAATCACCACACCACTAGGCCAAATCACTTATATGTACTAATACAGCAAACATTGGCTAATATAGTGTTAGGCGACGCATTATTGAAACAATGCGTCGCCAAATACAAGAACAGGCGACGTATTCCTCAACAAATGCGTCGCCTGTTCTTTTTTTTTTTTTCAATTTTTTTGTTTAAACATTTAAAAAAAATAAAATCAAATTTCAATTTTTTTGTTTAAACATTTAAAAAAAATAAAATCAAAATAGGACCATAACAAGAATTGAACCCCTGTCATAACAAGAATTGAACCCAAGACCTCATACACTCTCAGGAAATCACCACACCATTAGACCAAATCACTTATATGTACTAATACAGCAAAAATTGGCTAATATAGTGTTAGGCGACGCATTATTGAAACAATGCGTCGCCAAATACAAGAACAGGCGACGTATTCCTCAACAAATGCGTCGCCTGTTCTTTTTTTTTTTTTCAATTTTTTTGTTTAAACATTTAAAAAAAATAAAATCAAAATAGGACCATAACAAGAATTGAACCCCTGTCATAACAAGAATTGAACCCAAGACCTCATACACTCTCAGGAAATCACCACACCATTAGACCAAATCACTTATATGTACTAATACAGCAAAAATTGGCTAATATAGTGTTAGGCGACGCATTATTGAAACAATGCGTCGCCAAATACAAGAACAGGCGACTATTCCTCAACAAATGCGTCGCCTGTTCTTTTTTTTTTTTTCAATTTATTTGTTTAAACATTTAAAAAAAATAAAATCAAAATAGGACCATAACAAGAATTGAACCAGGACCTCATACACTCTCAGGAAATCACCACACCACTAGACCAAATCACTTATATGTACTAATACAGCAAAAATTGTCTAATATAGTGTTAGGCGACGCATTATTGAAACAATGCGTCGCCAAATACAAGAACAGGCGACGTATTCCTTAACAAATGCGACGCCTGCTCTTTTTTTTTTTCAATTTTTTTGTTTAAACATTTAAAAAAAATAAAATCAAAATAGGACCATAACAAGAATTGAACCCAGAAACTCATACACTCTCAGGAAATCACCACACCACGAGGCCAAATCACTTGTATGTACTAATACAGCAACAATTGGCTAATATAATGTTAGGCGACACATTATTGAAACAATGAGTCGCCAAATACAAGAACAGGCGACGTATTCCTCAACAAATCCGTCGCCTGTTCTTTTTTTTTATTCAATTTTTTTGTTTAAACATTTAAAAAAAATAAAATCAAAATAGAACCATAACAAGAATTGAACCCAGGACCTCATATAAAGAAATCACCACACCACTAGGCCAAATCACTTATATGTACTAATACAGCAAACATTGGCTAATATAGTGTTAGGCGACGCATTATTGAAACAATGCGTCGCCAAATACAAGAACAGGCGACGTATTCCTCAACAAATGCGTCGCCTGTTCTTTTTTTTTTTTTCAATTTATTTGTTTAAACATTTAAAAAAAATAAAATCAAAATAGGACCATAACAAGAATTGAACCAGGACCTCATACACTCTCAGGAAATCACCACACCACTAGACCAAATCACTTCTATGTACTAATACAGCAAAAATTGTCTAATATAGTGTTAGGCGACGCATTATTGAAACAATGCGTCGCCAAATACAAGAACAGGCGACGTATTCCTTAACAAATGCGACGCCTGCTCTTTTTTTTTTCAATTTTTTTGTTTAAACATTTAAAAAAAATAAAATCAAAATAGGACCATAACAAGAATTGAACCCAGAAACTCATACACTCTCAGGAAATCACCACACCACTAGGCCAAATCACTTGTATGTACTAATACAGCAACAATTGGCTAATATAATGTTAGGCGACGCATTATTGAAACAATGCGTCGCCAAATACAAGAACAGGCGACGTATTCCTTAACAAATGCGACGCCTGCTCTTTTTTTTTTTCAATTTTTTTGTTTAAACATTTAAAAAAAATAAAATCAAAATAGGACCATTACAAGAATTGAACCCAGAAACTCATACACTCTCAGGAAATCACCACACCACTAGGCCAAATCACTTGTATGTACTAATACAGCAACAATTGGCTAATATAATGTTAGGCGACGCATTATTGAAACAATGCGTCGCCAAATACAAGAACAGGCGACGTATTCCTTAACAAATGCGTCGCCTGCTCTTTTTTTTTTTCAATTTTTTTGTTTAAACAATTAAAAAAAATAAAATCAAAATAGGACCATTACAAGAATTGAACCCAGAAACTCATACACTCTCAGGAAATCACCACACCACTAGGCCAAATCACTTGTATGTACTAATACAGCAACAATTGGCTAATATAATGTTAGGCGACGCATTATTGAAACAATACGTCGCCAAATACAAGAACAGGCGACGTATTCCTCAACAAATGCGTCGCCTGTTCTTTTTTTTTTTAAAATTTTTTTGTGTTCTTTTTTTTTTTAATTTTTTTGTTTAAACGTTTAAAAAAAATAAAATCAAAATAGGACCATAACAAGAATTGAACCCAAGACCTCATACACTCTCAGGAAATCACCACACCACTAGGTCAAATCACTTATATGTATTAATACAGCAAAAATTGGCTAATATAGTGTTAGGCGACGCATTATTGAAACAATGCGTCGCCAAATACAAGAACAGGCGACTATTCCTCAACAAATGCGTCGCCTGTTCTTTTTTTTTTTTTCAATTTTTTTGTTTAAACATTTAAAAAAAATAAAATCAAAATAGGACCAAAACAAGAATTGAACCAGGACCTCATACACTCTCAGGAAATCACCACACCACTAGGCCAAATCACTTATATGTACTAATACAGCAAAAATTGGCTAATATAATGTTAGGCGACGCATTATTGAAACAATGCGTCGCCAAATACAAGAACATGCGACGTATTCCTCAACAAATCCGTCGCCTGTTCTTTTTTTTTATTCAATTTTTTTGTTTAAACATTTAAAAAAAATAAAATCAAAATAGAACCATAACAAGAATTGAACCCAGGGCCTCATATAAAGAAATCACCACACCACTAGGCCAAATCACTTATATGTACTAATACAGCAAACATTGGCTAATATAGTGTTAGGCGACGCATTATTGAAACAATGCGTCGCCAAATACAAGAACAGGCGACGTATTCCTCAACAAATGCGTCGCCTGTTCTTTTTTTTTTTTTTCAATTTTTTTGTTTAAACATTTAAAAAAAATAAAATCAAAATAGGACCATAACAAGAATTGAACCCCTGTCATAACAGGAATTGAACCCAAGACCTCATACACTCTCAGGAAATCACCACACCACTAGGCCAAATCACTTATATGTACTAATACAGCAAAAATTGGCTAATATAATGTTAGGCGACGCATTATTGAAACAATGCGTCGCCAAATACAAGAACAGGCGACGTATTCCTCAACAAATCCGTCGCCTGTTCTTTTTTTTTTTTTCAATTTTTTTGTTTAAACATTTAAAAAAAATAAAATCAAAATAGGACCATAACAAGAATTGAACCAGGACCTCATACACTCTCAGGAAATCACCACACCACTAGACCAAATCACTTATATGTACTAATACAGCAAAAATTGTCTAATATAGTGTTAGGCGACGCATTATTGAAACAATGCGTCGCCAAATACAAGAATAGGCGACCTATTCCTTAACAAATGCGACGCCTGCTCTTTTTTTTTTTCAATTTTTTTGTTTAAACATTTAAAAAAAATAAAATCAAAATAGGACCATAACAAGAATTGAACCCAGAAACTCATACACTCTCAGGAAATCACCACACCACTAGGCCAAATCACTTGTATGTACTAATACAGCAACAATTGGCTAATATAATGTTAGGCGACGCATTATTGAAACAATGCGTCGCCAAATACAAGAACAGGCGACGTATTCCTCAACAAATGCGTCGCCTGTTCTTTTTTTTTTTTCAATTTTTTTGTGTTCTTTTTTTTTTTCAATTTTTTTGTTTAAACATTTAAAAAAAATAAAATCAAAATAGGACCATAACAAGAATTGAACCCAAGACCTCATACACTCTCAGGAAATCACCACACCACTAGGTCAAATCACTTATATGTACTAATACAGCAAAAATTGGCTAATATAGTGTTAGGCGACGCATTATTGAAACAATGCGTCGCCAAATACAAGAACAGGCGACTATTCCTCAACAAATGCGTCGCCTGTTCTTTTTTTTTTTTTCAATTTTTTTGTTTAAACATTTAAAAAAAATAAAATCAAAATAGGACCATAACAAGAATTGAACCAGGACCTCATACACTCTCAGGAAATCACCACACCACTAGGCCAAATCACTTATATGTACTAATACAGCAAAAATTGGCTATTATAATGTTAGGCGACGCATTATTGAAACAATGCGTCGCCAAATACAAGAACAGGCGACGTATTCCTCAACAAATCCGTCGCCTGTTCTTTTTTTTTATTCAATTTTTTTGTTTAAACATTTAAAAAAAATAAAATCAAAATAGAACCATAACAAGAATTGAACCCAGGACCTCATATAAAGAAATCACCACACCACTAGGCCAAATCACTTATATGTACTAATACAGCAAACATTGGCTAATATAGTGTTAGGCGACGCATTATTGAAACAATGCGTCGCCAAATACAAGAACAGGCGACGTATTCCTCAACAAATGCGTCGCCTGTTCTTTTTTTTTTTTTCAATTTTTTTGTTTAAACATTTAAAAAAAATAAAATCAAATTTCAATTTTTTTGTTTAAACATTTAAAAAAAATAAAATCAAAATAGGACCATAACAAGAATTGAACCCCTGTCATAACAAGAATTGAACCCAAGACCTCATACACTCTCAGGAAATCACCACACCATTAGACCAAATCACTTATATGTACTAATACAGCAAAACTTGGCTAATATAGTGTTAGGCGACGCATTATTGAAACAATGCGTCGCCAAATACAAGAACAGGCGACGTATTCCTCAACAAATGCGTCGCCTGTTCTTTTTTTTTTTTTCAATTTTTTTGTTTAAACATTTAAAAAAAATAAAATCAAAATAGGACCATAACAAGAATTGAACCCCTGTCATAACAAGAATTGAACCCAAGACCTCATACACTCTCAGGAAATCACCACACCATTAGACCAAATCACTTATATGTACTAATACAGCAAAAATTGGCTAATATAGTGTTAGGCGACGCATTATTGAAACAATGCGTCGCCAAATACAAGAACAGGCGACTATTCCTCAACAAATGCGTCGCCTGTTCTTTTTTTTTTTTTCAATTTTTTTGTTTAAACATTTAAAAAAAATAAAATCAAAATAGGACCATAACAAGAATTGAACCAGGACCTCATACACTCTCAGGAAATCACCACACCACTAGACCAAATCACTTATATGTACTAATACAGCAAAAATTATCTAATATAGTGTTAGGCGACGCATTATTGAAACAATGCGTCGCCAAATACAAGAACAGGCGACGTATTCCTTAACAAATGCGACGCCTGCTCTTTTTTTTTTTCAATTTTTTTGTTTAAACATTTAAAAAAAATAAAATCAAAATAGGACCATAACAAGAATTGAACCCAGAAACTCATACACTCTCAGGAAATCACCACACCACGAGGCCAAATCACTTGTATGTACTAATACAGCAACAATTGGCTAATATAATGTTAGGCGACACATTATTGAAACAATGAGTCGCCAAATACAAGAACAGGCGACGTATTCCTCAACAAATCCGTCGCCTGTTCTTTTTTTTTATTCAATTTTTTTGTTTAAACATTTAAAAAAAATAAAATCAAAATAGAACCATAACAAGAATTGAACCCAGGACCTCATATAAAGAAATCACCACACCACTAGGCCAAATCACTTATATGTACTAATACAGCAAACATTGGCTAATATAGTGTTAGGCGACGCATTATTGAAACAATGCGTCGCCAAATACAAGAACAGGCGACGTATTCCTCAACAAATGCGTCGCCTGTTCTTTTTTTTTTTTTCAATTTATTTGTTTAAACATTTAAAAAAAATAAAATCAAAATAGGACCATAACAAGAATTGAACCAGGACCTCATACACTCTCAGGAAATCACCACACCACTAGACCAAATCACTTCTATGTACTAATACAGCAAAAATTGTCTAATATAGTGTTAGGCGACGCATTATTGAAACAATGCGTCGCCAAATACAAGAACAGGCGACGTATTCCTTAACAAATGCGACGCCTGCTCTTCTTTTTTTTCAATTTTTTTGTTTAAACATTTAAAAAAAATAAAATCAAAATAGGACCATAACAAGAATTGAACCCAGAAACTCATACACTCTCAGGAAATCACCACACCACTAGGCCAAATCACTTGTATGTACTAATACAGCAACAATTGGCTAATATAATGTTAGGCGACGCATTATTGAAACAATGCGTCGCCAAATACAAGAACAGGCGACGTATTCCTCAACAAATGCGTCGCCTGTTCTTTTTTTTTTTAAAATTTTTTTGTGTTCTTTTTTTTTTAATTTTTTTGTTTAAACGTTTAAAAAAAATAAAATCAAAATAGGACCATAACAAGAATTGAACCCAAGACCTCATACACTCTCAGGAAATCACCACACCACTAGGTCAAATCACTTATATGTATTAATACAGCAAAAATTGGCTAATATAGTGTTAGGCGACGCATTATTGAAACAATGCGTCGCCAAATACAAGAACAGGCGACTATTCCTCAACAAATGCGTCGCCTGTTCTTTTTTTTTTTTTTCAATTTTTTTGTTTAAACATTTAAAAAAAATAAAATCAAAATAGGACCATAACAAGAATTGAACCCAAGACCTCATACACTCTCAGGAAATCACCACACCACTAGACCAAATCACTTATATGTACTAATACAGCAAAAATTGGCTAATATAGTGTTAGGCGACGCATTATTGAAACAATGCGTCGCCAAATACAAGAACAGGCGACGTATTCCTTAACAAATGCGTCGCCTGCTCTTTTTTTTTTTCAATTTTTTTGTTTAAACATTTAAAAAAAATAAAATCAAAATAGGACCATAACAAGAATTGAACCCAGAAACTCATACACTCTCAGGAAATCACCACACCATTAGGCCAAATCACTTGTATGTACTAATACAGAACCAATTGGCTAATATAATGTTAGGAGATGCATTATTGAAACAATGCGTCGCCAAATACAAGAACAGGCGACGTATTCCTCAACAAATGCGTCGCCTGTTCTTTTTTTTTTTTTCAATTTTTTTGTTTAAACATTTAAAAAAAATAAAATCAAAATAGGACCATAACAAGAATTGAACCCAAGACCTCATACACTCTCAGGAAATCACCACACCACTAGACCAAATCACTTATATGTACTAATACAGCAAAAATTGGCTAATATAGTGTTAGGCGACGCATTATTGAAACAATGCGTCGCCAAATACAAGAACAGGCGACGTATTCCTTAACAAATGCGTCGCCTGCTCTTTTTTTTTTTCAATTTTTTTGTTTAAACATTTAAAAAAAATAAAATCAAAATAGGACCATAACAAGAATTGAACCCAGAAACTCATACACTCTCAGGAAATCACCACACCATTAGGCCAAATCACTTGTATGTACTAATACAGAACCAATTGGCTAATATAATGTTAGGAGATGCATTATTGAAACAATGCGTCGCCAAATACAAGAACAGGCGACGTATTCCTCAACAAATGCGTCGCCTGTTCTTTTTTTTTTTAAAATTTTTTTGTGTTCTTTTTTTTTTTAATTTTTTTGTTTAAACGTTTTAAAAAAATAAAATCAAAATAGGACCATAACAAGAATTGAACCCAAGACCTCATACACTCTCAGGAAATCACCACACCACTAGGTCAAATCACTTATATGTATTAATACAGCAAAAATTGGCTAATATAGTGTTAGGCGACGCATTATTGAAACAATGCGTCGCCAAATACAAGAATAGGCGACTATTCCTCAACAAATGCGTCGCCTGTTCTTTTTTTTTTTTTCAATTTTTTTGTTTAAACATTTAAAAAAAATAAAATCAAAATAGGACCATAACAAGAATTGAACCAGGACCTCATACACTCTCAGGAAATCACCACACCACTAGACCAAATCACTTATATGTACTAATACAGCAAAAATTGTCTAATATAGTGTTAGGCGACGCATTATTGAAACAATGAGTCGCCAAATACAAGAACAGGCGACGTATTCCTCAACAAATCCGTCGCCTGTTCTTTTTTTTTATTCAATTTTTTTGTTTAAACATTTAAAAAAAATAAAATCAAAATAGGACCATAACAAGAATTGAACCCAAGACCTCATACACTCTCAGGAAATCACCACACCACTAGGTCAAATCACTTATATGTATTAATACAGCAAAAATTGGCTAATATAGTGTTAGGCGACGCATTATTGAAACAATGCGTCGCCAAATACAAGAACAGGCGACTATTCCTCAACAAATGCGTCGCCTGTTCTTTTTTTTTTTTTTCAATTTTTTTGTTTAAACATTTAAAAAAAATAAAATCAAAATAGGACCATAACAAGAATTGAACCCAAGACCTCATACACTCTCAGGAAATCACCACACCACTAGACCAAATCACTTATATGTACTAATACAGCAAAAATTGGCTAATATAGTGTTAGGCGACGCATTATTGAAACAATGCGTCGCCAAATACAAGAACAGGCGACGTATTCCTTAACAAATGCGTCGCCTGCTCTTTTTTTTTTTCAATTTTTTTGTTTAAACATTTAAAAAAAATAAAATCAAAATAGGACCATAACAAGAATTGAACCCAGAAACTCATACACTCTCAGGAAATCACCACACCATTAGGCCAAATCACTTGTATGTACTAATACAGAACCAATTGGCTAATATAATGTTAGGAGATGCATTATTGAAACAATGCGTCGCCAAATACAAGAACAGGCGACGTATTCCTCAACAAATGCGTCGCCTGTTCTTTTTTTTTTTAAAATTTTTTTGTGTTCTTTTTTTTTTTAATTTTTTTGTTTAAACGTTTTAAAAAAATAAAATCAAAATAGGACCATAACAAGAATTGAACCCAAGACCTCATACACTCTCAGGAAATCACCACACCACTAGGTCAAATCACTTATATGTATTAATACAGCAAAAATTGGCTAATATAGTGTTAGGCGACGCATTATTGAAACAATGCGTCGCCAAATACAAGAATAGGCGACTATTCCTCAACAAATGCGTCGCCTGTTCTTTTTTTTTTTTTCAATTTTTTTGTTTAAACATTTAAAAAAAATAAAATCAAAATAGGACCATAACAAGAATTGAACCAGGACCTCATACACTCTCAGGAAATCACCACACCACTAGACCAAATCACTTATATGTACTAATACAGCAAAAATTGTCTAATATAGTGTTAGGCGACGCATTATTGAAACAATGCGTCGCCAAATACAAGAACAGGCGACGTATTCCTTAACAAATGCGTCGCCTGCTCTTTTTTGTTTTCAATTTTTTTGTTTAAACATTTAAAAAAAATAAAATCAAAATAGGACCATAACAAGAATTGAACCCAGAAACTCATACACTCTCAGGAAATCACAACACCACTAGGCCAAATCACTTGTATGTACTAATACAGCAACAATTGGCTAATATAATGTTAGGCGACGCATTATTGAAACAATGCGTCGCCAAATACAACAACAGGCGACGTATTCCTCAACAAATGCGTCGCCTGTTCTTTTTTTTTTTAAAATTTTTTTGTGTTCTTTTTTTTTTTAATTTTTTTGTTTAAACGTTTAAAAAAAAATAAAATCAAAATAGGACCATAACAAGAATTGAACCCAAGACCTCATACACTCTCAGGAAATCACCACACCACTAGGTCAAATCACTTATATGTATTAATACAGCAAAAATTGGCTAATATAGTGTTAGGCGACGCATTATTGAAACAATGCGTCGCCAAATACAAGAACAGGCGACTATTCCTCAACAAATGCGTCGCCTGTTCTTTTTTTTTTTTCAATTTTTTTGTTTAAACATTTAAAAAAAATAAAATCAAAATAGGACCAAAACAAGAATTGAACCAGGACCTCATACACTCTCAGGAAATCACCACACCACTAGGTCAAATCACTTATATATACTAATACAGCAAAAATTGGCTATTATAATGTTAGGCGACGCATTATTGAAACAATGCGTCGCCAAATACAAGAACAGGCGACGTATTCCTCAACAAATCCGTCGCCTGTTCTTTTTTTTTATTCAATTTTTTTGTTTAAACATTTAAAAAAAATAAAATCAAAATAGGACCATAACAAGAATTGAACCCAGAAACTCATACACTCTCAGGAAATCACCACACCACTAGGCCAAATCACTTGTATGTACTAATACAGAACCAATTGGCTAATATAATGTTAGGAGACGCATTATTGAAACAATGCGTCGCCAAATACAAGAACAGGCGACGTATTCCTCAACAAATGCGTCGCCTGTTCTTTTTTTTTTTTAAATTTTTTTGTGTTCTTTTTTTTTTAAATTTTTTTGTTTAAACGTTTAAAAAAAATAAAATCAAAATAGGACCATAACAAGAATTGAACCCAAGACCTCATACACTCTCAGGAAATCACCACACCACTAGGTCAAATCACTTATATGTATTAATACAGCAAAAATTGGCTAATATAGTGTTAGGCGACGCATTATTGAAACAATGCGTCGCCAAATACAAGAACAGGCGACTATTCCTCAACAAATGCGTCGCCTGTTCTTTTTTTTTTTTTCAATTTTTTTGTTTAAACATTTAAAAAAAATAAAATCAAAATAGGACCAAAACAAGAATTGAACCAGGACCTCATACACTCTCAGGAAATCACCACACCACTAGGTCAAATCACTTATATATACTAATACAGCAAAAATTGGCTAATATAGTGTTAGGCGACGCATTATTGAAACAATGCGTCGCCAAATACAAGAATAGGCGACTATTCCTCAACAAATGCGTCGCCTGTTCTTTTTTTTTTTTTCAATTTTTTTGTTTAAACATTTAAAAAAAATAAAATCAAAATAGGACCATAACAAGAATTGAACCAGGACCTCATACACTCTCAGGAAATCACCACACCACTAGACCAAATCACTTATATGTACTAATACAGCAAAAATTGTCTAATATAGTGTTAGGCGACGCATTATTGAAACAATGCGTCGCCAAATACAAGAACAGGCGACGTATTCCTTAACAAATGCGACGCCTGCTCTTTTTTTTTTTCAATTTTTTTGTTTAAACATTTAAAAAAAATAAAATCAAAATAGGACCATAACAAGAATTGAACCCAGAAACTCATACACTCTCAGGAAATCACCACACCACTAGGCCAAATCACTTGTATGTACTAATACAGCAACAATTGGCTAATATAATGTTAGGCGACGCATTATTGAAACAATGCGTCGCCAAATACAAGAACAGGCGACGTATTCCTCAACAAATGCGTCGCCTGTTCTTTTTTTTTTTTAAATTTTTTTGTGTTCTTTTTTTTTTAATTTTTTTGTTTAAACGTTTAAAAAAAATAAAATCAAAATAGGACCATAACAAGAATTGAACCCAAGACCTCATACACTCTCAGGAAATCACCACACCACTAGGTCAAATCACTTATATGTATTAATACAGCAAAAATTGGCTAATATAGTGTTAGGCGACGCATTATTGAAACAATGCGTCGCCAAATACAAGAACAGGCGACTATTCCTCAACAAATGCGTCGCCTGTTCTTTTTTTTTTTTTTCAATTTTTTTGTTTAAACATTTAAAAAAAATAAAATCAAAATAGGACCAAAACAAGAATTGAACCAGGACCTCATACACTCTCAGGAAATCACCACACCACTAGACCAAATCACTTATATGTACTAATACAGCAAAAATTGTCTAATATAGTGTTAGGCGACGCATTATTGAAACAATGCGTCGCCAAATACAAGAACAGGCGACGTATTCCTTAACAAATTTGAACATTTAAAAAAAATAAAATCAAAATAGGACCATAACAAGAATTGAACCCAGAACCTCATACACTCTCAGGAAATCACCACACCATTAGGCCAAATCACTTGTATGTACTAATACAGCAACGATTGGCTAATATAATGTTAGGCGACACATTATTGAAACAATGAGTCGCCAAATACAAGAACAGGCGACGTATTCCTCAACAAATCCGTCGCCTGTTCTTTTTTTTTATTCAATTTTTTTGTTTAAACATTTAAAAAAAATAAAATCAAAATAGAACCATAACAAGAATTGAACCCAGGACCTCATATAAAGAAATCACCACACCACTAGGCCAAATCACTTATATGTACTAATACAGCAAACATTGGCTAATATAGTGTTAGGCGACGCATTATTGAAACAATGCGTCGCCAAATACAAGAACAGGCGACGTATTCCTCAACAAATGCGTCGCCTGTTCTTTTTTTTTTTTTCAATTTATTTGTTTAAACATTTAAAAAAAATAAAATCAAAATAGGACCATAACAAGAATTGAACCAGGACCTCATACACTCTCAGGAAATCACCACACCACTAGACCAAATCACTTATATGTACTAATACAGCAAAAATTATCTAATATAGTGTTAGGCGACGCATTATTGAAACAATGCGTCGCCAAATACAAGAACAGGCGACGTATTCCTTAACAAATGCGACGCCTGCTCTTTTTTTTTTTCAATTTTTTTGTTTAAACATTTAAAAAAAATAAAATCAAAATAGGACCATAACAAGAATTGAACCCAGAAACTCATACACTCTCAGGAAATCACCACACCACGAGGCCAAATCACTTGTATGTACTAATACAGCAACAATTGGCTAATATAATGTTAGGCGACACATTATTGAAACAATGAGTCGCCAAATACAAGAACAGGCGACGTATTCCTCAACAAATCCGTCGCCTGTTCTTTTTTTTTATTCAATTTTTTTGTTTAAACATTTAAAAAAAATAAAATCAAAATAGAACCATAACAAGAATTGAACCCAGGACCTCATATAAAGAAATCACCACACCACTAGGCCAAATCACTTATATGTACTAATACAGCAAACATTGGCTAATATAGTGTTAGGCGACGCATTATTGAAACAATGCGTCGCCAAATACAAGAACAGGCGACGTATTCCTCAACAAATGCGTCGCCTGTTCTTTTTTTTTTTTTCAATTTATTTGTTTAAACATTTAAAAAAAATAAAATCAAAATAGGACCATAACAAGAATTGAACCAGGACCTCATACACTCTCAGGAAATCACCACACCACTAGACCAAATCACTTCTATGTACTAATACAGCAAAAATTGTCTAATATAGTGTTAGGCGACGCATTATTGAAACAATGCGTCGCCAAATACAAGAACAGGCGACGTATTCCTTAACAAATGCGACGCCTGCTCTTTTTTTTTTTCAATTTTTTTGTTTAAACATTTAAAAAAAATAAAATCAAAATAGGACCATAACAAGAATTGAACCCAGAAACTCATACACTCTCAGGAAATCACCACACCACTAGGCCAAATCACTTGTATGTACTAATACAGCAACAATTGGCTAATATAATGTTAGGCGACGCATTATTGAAACAATGCGTCGCCAAATACAAGAACAGGCGACGTATTCCTCAACAAATGCGTCGCCTGTTCTTTTTTTTTTAAAATTTTTTTGTGTTCTTTTTTTTTTAATTTTTTTGTTTAAACGTTTAAAAAAAATAAAATCAAAATAGGACCATAACAAGAATTGAACCCAAGACCTCATACACTCTCAGGAAATCACCACACCACTAGGTCAAATCACTTATATGTATTAATACAGCAAAAATTGGCTAATATAGTGTTAGGCGACGCATTATTGAAACAATGCGTCGCCAAATACAAGAACAGGCGACTATTCCTCAACAAATGCGTCGCCTGTTCTTTTTTTTTTTTTCAATTTTTTTGTTTAAACATTTAAAAAAAATAAAATCAAAATAGGACCATAACAAGAATTGAACCCAAGACCTCATACACTCTCAGGAAATCACCACACCACTAGACCAAATCACTTATATGTACTAATACAGCAAAAATTGGCTAATATAGTGTTAGGCGACGCATTATTGAAACAATGCGTCGCCAAATACAAGAACAGGCGACGTATTCCTTAACAAATGCGTCGCCTGCTCTTTTTTTTTTTCAATTTTTTTGTTTAAACATTTAAAAAAAATAAAATCAAAATAGGACCATAACAAGAATTGAACCCAGAAACTCATACACTCTCAGGAAATCACCACACCATTAGGCCAAATCACTTGTATGTACTAATACAGAACCAATTGGCTAATATAATGTTAGGAGATGCATTATTGAAACAATGCGTCGCCAAATACAAGAACAGGCGACGTATTCCTCAACAAATGCGTCGCCTGTTCTTTTTTTTTTTAAAATTTTTTTGTGTTCTTTTTTTTTTTAATTTTTTTGTTTAAACGTTTTAAAAAAATAAAATCAAAATAGGACCATAACAAGAATTGAACCCAAGACCTCATACACTCTCAGGAAATCACCACACCACTAGGTCAAATCACTTATATGTATTAATACAGCAAAAATTGGCTAATATAGTGTTAGGCGACGCATTATTGAAACAATGCGTCGCCAAATACAAGAATAGGCGACTATTCCTCAACAAATGCGTCGCCTGTTCTTTTTTTTTTTTTCAATTTTTTTGTTTAAACATTTAAAAAAAATAAAATCAAAATAGGACCATAACAAGAATTGAACCAGGACCTCATACACTCTCAGGAAATCACCACACCACTAGACCAAATCACTTATATGTACTAATACAGCAAAAATTGTCTAATATAGTGTTAGGCGACGCATTATTGAAACAATGCGTCGCCAAATACAAGAACAGGCGACGTATTCCTTAACAAATGCGTCGCCTGCTCTTTTTTGTTTTCAATTTTTTTGTTTAAACATTTAAAAAAAATAAAATCAAAATAGGACCATAACAAGAATTGAACCCAAGACCTCATACACTCTCAGGAAATCACCACACCACTAGACCAAATCACTTATATGTACTAATACAGCAAAAATTGGCTAATATAGTGTTAGGCGACGCATTATTGAAACAATGCGTCGCCAAATACAAGAACAGGCGACGTATTCCTTAACAAATGCGTCGCCTGCTCTTTTTTTTTTTCAATTTTTTTGTTTAAACATTTAAAAAAAATAAAATCAAAATAGGACCATAACAAGAATTGAACCCAGAAACTCATACACTCTCAGGAAATCACCACACCATTAGGCCAAATCACTTGTATGTACTAATACAGAACCAATTGGCTAATATAATGTTAGGAGATGCATTATTGAAACAATGCGTCGCCAAATACAAGAACAGGCGACGTATTCCTCAACAAATGCGTCGCCTGTTCTTTTTTTTTTTAAAATTTTTTTGTGTTCTTTTTTTTTTTAATTTTTTTGTTTAAACGTTTTAAAAAAATAAAATCAAAATAGGACCATAACAAGAATTGAACCCAAGACCTCATACACTCTCAGGAAATCACCACACCACTAGGTCAAATCACTTATATGTATTAATACAGCAAAAATTGGCTAATATAGTGTTAGGCGACGCATTATTGAAACAATGCGTCGCCAAATACAAGAATAGGCGACTATTCCTCAACAAATGCGTCGCCTGTTCTTTTTTTTTTTTTCAATTTTTTTGTTTAAACATTTAAAAAAAATAAAATCAAAATAGGACCATAACAAGAATTGAACCAGGACCTCATACACTCTCAGGAAATCACCACACCACTAGACCAAATCACTTATATGTACTAATACAGCAAAAATTGTCTAATATAGTGTTAGGCGACGCATTATTGAAACAATGAGTCGCCAAATACAAGAACAGGCGACGTATTCCTCAACAAATCCGTCGCCTGTTCTTTTTTTTTTTTCAATTTATTTGTTTAAACATTTAAAAAAAATAAAATCAAAATAGGACCATAACAAGAATTGAACCAGGACCTCATACACTCTCAGGAAATCACCACACCACTAGACCAAATCACTTCTATGTACTAATACAGCAAAAATTGTCTAATATAGTGTTAGGCGACGCATTATTGAAACAATGCGTCGCCAAATACAAGAACAGGCGACGTATTCCTTAACAAATGCGACGCCTGCTCTTTTTTTTTTTCAATTTTTTTGTTTAAACATTTAAAAAAAATAAAATCAAAATAGGACCATAACAAGAATTGAACCCAGAAACTCATACACTCTCAGGAAATCACCACACCACTAGGCCAAATCACTTGTATGTACTAATACAGCAACAATTGGCTAATATAATGTTAGGCGACGCATTATTGAAACAATGCGTCGCCAAATACAAGAACAGGCGACGTATTCCTCAACAAATGCGTCGCCTGTTCTTTTTTTTTTTAAAATTTTTTTGTGTTCTTTTTTTTTTAATTTTTTTGTTTAAACGTTTAAAAAAAATAAAATCAAAATAGGACCATAACAAGAATTGAACCCAAGACCTCATACACTCTCAGGAAATCACCACACCACTAGGTCAAATCACTTATATGTATTAATACAGCAAAAATTGGCTAATATAGTGTTAGGCGACGCATTATTGAAACAATGCGTCGCCAAATACAAGAACAGGCGACTATTCCTCAACAAATGCGTCGCCTGTTCTTTTTTTTTTTTTTCAATTTTTTTGTTTAAACATTTAAAAAAAATAAAATCAAAATAGGACCATAACAAGAATTGAACCCAAGACCTCATACACTCTCAGGAAATCACCACACCACTAGACCAAATCACTTATATGTACTAATACAGCAAAAATTGGCTAATATAGTGTTAGGCGACGCATTATTGAAACAATGCGTCGCCAAATACAAGAACAGGCGACGTATTCCTTAACAAATGCGTCGCCTGCTCTTTTTTTTTTTCAATTTTTTTGTTTAAACATTTAAAAAAAATAAAATCAAAATAGGACCATAACAAGAATTGAACCCAGAAACTCATACACTCTCAGGAAATCACCACACCATTAGGCCAAATCACTTGTATGTACTAATACAGAACCAATTGGCTAATATAATGTTAGGAGATGCATTATTGAAACAATGCGTCGCCAAATACAAGAACAGGCGACGTATTCCTCAACAAATGCGTCGCCTGTTCTTTTTTTTTTTAAAATTTTTTTGTGTTCTTTTTTTTTTTAATTTTTTTGTTTAAACGTTTTAAAAAAATAAAATCAAAATAGGACCATAACAAGAATTGAACCCAAGACCTCATACACTCTCAGGAAATCACCACACCACTAGGTCAAATCACTTATATGTATTAATACAGCAAAAATTGGCTAATATAGTGTTAGGCGACGCATTATTGAAACAATGCGTCGCCAAATACAAGAATAGGCGACTATTCCTCAACAAATGCGTCGCCTGTTCTTTTTTTTTTTTTCAATTTTTTTGTTTAAACATTTAAAAAAAATAAAATCAAAATAGGACCATAACAAGAATTGAACCAGGACCTCATACACTCTCAGGAAATCACCACACCACTAGACCAAATCACTTATATGTACTAATACAGCAAAAATTGTCTAATATAGTGTTAGGCGACGCATTATTGAAACAATGCGTCGCCAAATACAAGAACAGGCGACGTATTCCTTAACAAATGCGTCGCCTGCTCTTTTTTGTTTTCAATTTTTTTGTTTAAACATTTAAAAAAAATAAAATCAAAATAGGACCATAACAAGAATTGAACCCAAGACCTCATACACTCTCAGGAAATCACCACACCACTAGACCAAATCACTTATATGTACTAATACAGCAAAAATTGGCTAATATAGTGTTAGGCGACGCATTATTGAAACAATGCGTCGCCAAATACAAGAACAGGCGACGTATTCCTTAACAAATGCGTCGCCTGCTCTTTTTTTTTTTCAATTTTTTTGTTTAAACATTTAAAAAAAATAAAATCAAAATAGGACCATAACAAGAATTGAACCCAGAAACTCATACACTCTCAGGAAATCACCACACCATTAGGCCAAATCACTTGTATGTACTAATACAGAACCAATTGGCTAATATAATGTTAGGAGATGCATTATTGAAACAATGCGTCGCCAAATACAAGAACAGGCGACGTATTCCTCAACAAATGCGTCGCCTGTTCTTTTTTTTTTTAAAATTTTTTTGTGTTCTTTTTTTTTTTAATTTTTTTGTTTAAACGTTTTAAAAAAATAAAATCAAAATAGGACCATAACAAGAATTGAACCCAAGACCTCATACACTCTCAGGAAATCACCACACCACTAGGTCAAATCACTTATATGTATTAATACAGCAAAAATTGGCTAATATAGTGTTAGGCGACGCATTATTGAAACAATGCGTCGCCAAATACAAGAATAGGCGACTATTCCTCAACAAATGCGTCGCCTGTTCTTTTTTTTTTTTTCAATTTTTTTGTTTAAACATTTAAAAAAAATAAAATCAAAATAGGACCATAACAAGAATTGAACCAGGACCTCATACACTCTCAGGAAATCACCACACCACTAGACCAAATCACTTATATGTACTAATACAGCAAAAATTGTCTAATATAGTGTTAGGCGACGCATTATTGAAACAATGAGTCGCCAAATACAAGAACAGGCGACGTATTCCTCAACAAATCCGTCGCCTGTTCTTTTTTTTTATTCAATTTTTTTGTTTAAACATTTAAAAAAAATAAAATCAAAATAGGACCATAACAAGAATTGAACCCAAGACCTCATACACTCTCAGGAAATCACCACACCACTAGGTCAAATCACTTATATGTATTAATACAGCAAAAATTGGCTAATATAGTGTTAGGCGACGCATTATTGAAACAATGCGTCGCCAAATACAGGAACAGGCGACTATTCCTCAACAAATGCGTCGCCTGTTCTTTTTTTTTTTTTTCAATTTTTTTGTTTAAACATTTAAAAAAAATAAAATCAAAATAGGACCATAACAAGAATTGAACCCAAGACCTCATACACTCTCAGGAAATCACCACACCACTAGACCAAATCACTTATATGTACTAATACAGCAAAAATTGGCTAATATAGTGTTAGGCGACGCATTATTGAAACAATGCGTCGCCAAATACAAGAACAGGCGACGTATTCCTTAACAAATGCGTCGCCTGCTCTTTTTTTTTTTCAATTTTTTTGTTTAAACATTTAAAAAAAATAAAATCAAAATAGGACCATAACAAGAATTGAACCCAGAAACTCATACACTCTCAGGAAATCACCACACCATTAGGCCAAATCACTTGTATGTACTAATACAGAACCAATTGGCTAATATAATGTTAGGAGATGCATTATTGAAACAATGCGTCGCCAAATACAAGAACAGGCGACGTATTCCTCAACAAATGCGTCGCCTGTTCTTTTTTTTTTTAAAATTTTTTTGTGTTCTTTTTTTTTTTAATTTTTTTGTTTAAACGTTTTAAAAAAATAAAATCAAAATAGGACCATAACAAGAATTGAACCCAAGACCTCATACACTCTCAGGAAATCACCACACCACTAGGTCAAATCACTTATATGTATTAATACAGCAAAAATTGGCTAATATAGTGTTAGGCGACGCATTATTGAAACAATGCGTCGCCAAATACAAGAATAGGCGACTATTCCTCAACAAATGCGTCGCCTGTTCTTTTTTTTTTTTTCAATTTTTTTGTTTAAACATTTAAAAAAAATAAAATCAAAATAGGACCATAACAAGAATTGAACCAGGACCTCATACACTCTCAGGAAATCACCACACCACTAGACCAAATCACTTATATGTACTAATACAGCAAAAATTGTCTAATATAGTGTTAGGCGACGCATTATTGAAACAATGCGTCGCCAAATACAAGAACAGGCGACGTATTCCTTAACAAATGCGTCGCCTGCTCTTTTTTGTTTTCAATTTTTTTGTTTAAACATTTAAAAAAAATAAAATCAAAATAGGACCATAACAAGAATTGAACCCAGAAACTCATACACTCTCAGGAAATCACCACACCACTAGGCCAAATCACTTGTATGTACTAATACAGCAACAATTGGCTAATATAATGTTAGGCGACGCATTATTGAAACAATGCGTCGCCAAATACAACAACAGGCGACGTATTCCTCAACAAATGCGTCGCCTGTTCTTTTTTTTTTTAAAATTTTTTTGTGTTCTTTTTTTTTTTAATTTTTTTGTTTAAACGTTTAAAAAAAAATAAAATCAAAATAGGACCATAACAAGAATTGAACCCAAGACCTCATACACTCTCAGGAAATCACCACACCACTAGGTCAAATCACTTATATGTATTAATACAGCAAAAATTGGCTAATATAGTGTTAGGCGACGCATTATTGAAACAATGCGTCGCCAAATACAAGAACAGGCGACTATTCCTCAACAAATGCGTCGCCTGTTCTTTTTTTTTTTTCAATTTTTTTGTTTAAACATTTAAAAAAAATAAAATCAAAATAGGACCAAAACAAGAATTGAACCAGGACCTCATACACTCTCAGGAAATCACCACACCACTAGGTCAAATCACTTATATATACTAATACAGCAAAAATTGGCTATTATAATGTTAGGCGACGCATTATTGAAACAATGCGTCGCCAAATACAAGAACAGGCGACGTATTCCTCAACAAATCCGTCGCCTGTTCTTTTTTTTTATTCAATTTTTTTGTTTAAACATTTAAAAAAAATAAAATCAAAATAGGACCATAACAAGAATTGAACCCAGAAACTCATACACTCTCAGGAAATCACCACACCACTAGGCCAAATCACTTGTATGTACTAATACAGAACCAATTGGCTAATATAATGTTAGGAGACGCATTATTGAAACAATGCGTCGCCAAATACAAGAACAGGCGACGTATTCCTCAACAAATGCGTCGCCTGTTCTTTTTTTTTTTTAAATTTTTTTGTGTTCTTTTTTTTTTTAATTTTTTTGTTTAAACGTTTAAAAAAAATAAAATCAAAATAGGACCATAACAAGAATTGAACCCAAGACCTCATACACTCTCAGGAAATCACCACACCACTAGGTCAAATCACTTATATGTATTAATACAGCAAAAATTGGCTAATATAGTGTTAGGCGACGCATTATTGAAACAATGCGTCGCCAAATACAAGAACAGGCGACTATTCCTCAACAAATGCGTCGCCTGTTCTTTTTTTTTTTTTCAATTTTTTTGTTTAAACATTTAAAAAAAATAAAATCAAAATAGGACCAAAACAAGAATTGAACCAGGACCTCATACACTCTCAGGAAATCACCACACCACTAGGTCAAATCACTTATATATACTAATACAGCAAAAATTGGCTAATATAGTGTTAGGCGACGCATTATTGAAACAATGCGTCGCCAAATACAAGAATAGGCGACTATTCCTCAACAAATGCGTCGCCTGTTCTTTTTTTTTTTTTCAATTTTTTTGTTTAAACATTTAAAAAAAATAAAATCAAAATAGGACCATAACAAGAATTGAACCAGGACCTCATACACTCTCAGGAAATCACCACACCACTAGACCAAATCACTTATATGTACTAATACAGCAAAAATTGTCTAATATAGTGTTAGGCGACGCATTATTGAAACAATGCGTCGCCAAATACAAGAACAGGCGACGTATTCCTTAACAAATGCGACGCCTGCTCTTTTTTTTTTTCAATTTTTTTGTTTAAACATTTAAAAAAAATAAAATCAAAATAGGACCATAACAAGAATTGAACCCAGAAACTCATACACTCTCAGGAAATCACCACACCACTAGGCCAAATCACTTGTATGTACTAATACAGCAACAATTGGCTAATATAATGTTAGGCGACGCATTATTGAAACAATGCGTCGCCAAATACAAGAACAGGCGACATATTCCTCAACAAATGCGTCGCCTGTTCTTTTTTTTTTTTAAATTTTTTTGTGTTCTTTTTTTTTTAATTTTTTTGTTTAAACGTTTAAAAAAAATAAAATCAAAATAGGACCATAACAAGAATTGAACCCAAGACCTCATACACTCTCAGGAAATCACCACACCACTAGGTCAAATCACTTATATGTATTAATACAGCAAAAATTGGCTAATATAGTGTTAGGCGACGCATTATTGAAACAATGCGTCGCCAAATACAAGAACAGGCGACTATTCCTCAACAAATGCGTCGCCTGTTCTTTTTTTTTTTTTTCAATTTTTTTGTTTAAACATTTAAAAAAAATAAAATCAAAATAGGACCAAAACAAGAATTGAACCAGGACCTCATACACTCTCAGGAAATCACCACACCACTAGACCAAATCACTTATATGTACTAATACAGCAAAAATTGTCTAATATAGTGTTAGGCGACGCATTATTGAAACAATGCGTCGCCAAATACAAGAACAGGCGACGTATTCCTTAACAAATTTGAACATTTAAAAAAAATAAAATCAAAATAGGACCATAACAAGAATTGAACCCAGAACCTCATACACTCTCAGGAAATCACCACACCATTAGGCCAAATCACTTGTATGTACTAATACAGCAACGATTGGCTAATATAATGTTAGGCGACGCATTATTGAAACAATGCGTCGCCAAATACAAGAACAGGCGACGTATTCCTCAACAAATGCGTCGCCTGTTCTTTTTTTTTTTTCAATTTTTTTGTGTTCTTTTTTTTTTTCAATTTTTTTGTCTAAATATTTAAAAAAAATAAAATCAAAATAGGACCATAACAAGAATTGATCCCAAGACCTCATACACTCTCAGGAAATCACCACACCAGTAGGTCAAATCACTTATATGTATTAATACAGCAAAAATTGGCTAATATAGTGTTAGGCGACGCATTATTGAAACAATGCGTCGCCAAATACAAGAATAGGCGACTATTCCTCAACAAATGCGTCGCCTGTTCTTTTTTTTTTTTTCAATTTTTTGTTTAAACATTTAAAAAAAATAAAATCAAAATAGGACCATAACAAGAATTGAACCAGGACCTCATACACTCTCAGGAAATCACCACACCACTAGACCAAATCACTTATATGTACTAATACAGCAAAAATTGTCTAATATAGTGTTAGGCGACGCATTATTGAAACAATGCGTCGCCAAATACAAGAACAGGCGACGTATTCCTTAACAAATGCGTCGCCTGCTCTTTTTGTTTTTCAATTTTTTTGTTTAAACATTTAAAAAAAATAAAATCAAAATAGGACCATAACAAGAATTGAACCCAGAAACTCATAAACTCTCAGGAAATCACCACACCACTAGGCCAAATCACTTGTATGTACTAATACAGCAACAATTGGCTAATATAATGTTAGGCGACGCATTATTGAAACAATGCGTCGCCAAATACAAGAACAGGCGACGTATTCCTCAACAAATGCGTCGCCTGTTCTTTTTTTTTTAAAAATTTTTTTGTGTTCTTTTTTTTTTATTTTTTTTGTTTAAACGTTTAAAAAAAATAAAATCAAAATAGGACCATAACAAGAATTGAACCCAAGACCTCATACACTCTCAGGAAATCACCACACCACTAGGTCAAATCACTTATATGTATTAATACAGCAAAAATTGGCTAATATAGTGTTAGGCGACGCATTATTGAAACAATGCGTCGCCAAATACAAGAACAGGCGACTATTCCTCAACAAATGCGTCGCCTGTTCTTTTTTTTTTTTTTCAATTTTTTTGTTTAAACATTTAAAAAAAATAAAATCAAAATAGGACCAAAACAAGAATTGAACCAGGACCTCATACACTCTCAGGAAATCACCACACCACTAGACCAAATCACTTATATGTACTAATACAGCAAAAATTGTCTAATATAGTGTTAGGCGACGCATTATTGAAACAATGCGTCGCCAAATACAAGAACAGGCGACGTATTCCTTAACAAATTTGAACATTTAAAAAAAATAAAATCAAAATAGGACCATAACAAGAATTGAACCCAGAACCTCATACACTCTCAGGAAATCACCACACCATTAGGCCAAATCACTTGTATGTACTAATACAGCAACGATTGGCTAATATAATGTTAGGCGACGCATTATTGAAACAATGCATCGCCAAATACAAGAACAGGCGACGTATTCCTCAACAAATGCGTCGCCTGTTCTTTTTTTTTTTTCAATTTTTTTGTGTTCTTTTGTTTTTTCAATTTTTTTGTTTAAATATTTAAAAAAAATAAAATCAAAATAGGACCATAACAAGAATTGAGCCCAAGACCTCATACACTCTCAGGAAATCACCACACCACTAGGTCAAATCACTTATATGTACTAATACAGCAAAAATTGGCTAATATAGTGTTAGGCGACGCATTATTGAAACAATGCGTCGCCAAATACAAGAACAGGCGACTATTCCTCAACAAATGCGTCGCCTGTTCTTTTTTTTTTTTCAATTTTTTTGTTTAAACATTTAAAAAAAATAAAATCAAAATAGGACCATAACAAGAATTGAACCCCTGTTCTTTTTTTTTTTTTCAATTTTTTTGTTTAAACATTTAAAAAAAATAAAATCAAAATAGGACCATAACAAGAATTAAACCCAAGACCTC
The DNA here is from genome assembly GCF_031755915.1 of Ziziphus jujuba. Lineage (NCBI taxonomy): Eukaryota > Viridiplantae > Streptophyta > Magnoliopsida > Rosales > Rhamnaceae > Ziziphus > Ziziphus jujuba. The sequence goes on from NC_083382.1 coordinate 18,053,825, forward strand.
ATACACTCTCAGGAAATCACCACACCACTAGACCAAATCACTTATATGTACTAATACAGCAAAAATTGGCTAATATAGTGTTAGGCGACGCATTATTGAAACAATGCGTCGCCAAATACAAGAACAGGCGACGTATTCCTTAACAAATGCGTCGCCTGCTCTTTTTTTTTTTTCAATTTTTTTGTTTAAACATTTAAAAAAAATAAAATCAAAATAGGACCATAACAAGAATTGAACCCAGAAACTCATACACTCTCAGGAAATCACCACACCACTAGGCCAAATCACTTGTATGTACTAATACAGCAACAATTGGCTAATATAATGTTAGGCGACGCATTATTGAAACAATGCGTCGCCAAATACAAGAACAGGCGACTATTCCTCAACAAATGCGTCGCCTGTTCTTTTTTTTTTTTCAATTTTTTTGTTTAAACATTTAAAAAAAATAAAATCAAAATAGGACCAAAACAAGAATTGAACCAGGACCTCATACACTCTCAGGAAATCACCACACCACTAGGTCAAATCACTTATATATACTAATACAGCAAAAATTGGCTATTATAATGTTAGGCGACGCATTATTGAAACAATGCGTCGCCAAATACAAGAACAGGCGACGTATTCCTCAACAAATCCGTCGCCTGTTCTTTTTTTTTATTCAATTTTTTTGTTTAAACATTTAAAAAAAATAAAATCAAAATAGGACCAAAACAAGAATTGAACCAGGACCTCATACACTCTCAGGAAATCACCACACCACTAGGCCAAATCACTTATATGTACTAATACAGCAAAAATTGGCTATTATAATGTTAGGCGACGCATTATTGAAACAATGCGTCGCCAAATACAAGAACAGGCGACGTATTCCTCAACAAATCCGTCGCCTGTTCTTTTTTTTTATTCAATTTTTTTGTTTAAACATTTAAAAAAAATAAAATCAAAATAGAACCATAACAAGAATTGAACCCAGGACCTCATATAAAGAAATCACCACACCACTAGGCCAAATCACTTATATGTACTAATACAGCAAACATTGGCTAATATAGTGTTAGGCGACGCATTATTGAAACAATGCGTCGCCAAATACAAGAACAGGCGACGTATTCCTCAACAAATGCGTCGCCTGTTCTTTTTTTTTTTTTCAATTTTTTTGTTTAAACATTTAAAAAAAATAAAATCAAAATAGGACCATAACAAGAATTGAACCCCTGTCATAACAAGAATTGAACCCAAGACCTCATACACTCTCAGGAAATCACCACACCATTAGACCAAATCACTTATATGTACTAATACAGCAAAAATTGGCTAATATAGTGTTAGGCGACGCATTATTGAAACAATGCGTCGCCAAATACAAGAACAGGCGACTATTCCTCAACAAATGCGTCGCCTGTTCTTTTTTTTTTTTTCAATTTATTTGTTTAAACATTTAAAAAAAATAAAATCAAAATAGGACCATCACAAGAATTGAACCAGGACCTCATACACTCTCAGGAAATCACCACACCACTAGACCAAATCACTTATATGTACTAATACAGCAAAAATTATCTAATATAGTGTTAGGCGACGCATTATTGAAACAATGCGTTGCCAAATACAAGAACAGGCGACGTATTCCTTAACAAATGCGACGCCTGCTCTTTTTTTTTTTCAATTTTTTTGTTTAAACATTTAAAAAAAATAAAATCAAAATAGGACCATAACAAGAATTGAACCCAGAAACTCATACACTCTCAGGAAATCACCACACCACGAGGCCAAATCACTTGTATGTACTAATACAGCAACAATTGGCTAATATAATGTTAGGCGACACATTATTGAAACAATGAGTCGCCAAATACAAGAACAGGCGACGTATTCCTCAACAAATCCGTCGCCTGTTCTTTTTTTTTATTCAATTTTTTTGTTTAAACATTTAAAAAAAATAAAATCAAAATAGAACCATAACAAGAATTGAACCCAGGACCTCATATAAAGAAATCACCACACCACTAGGCCAAATCACTTATATGTACTAATACAGCAAACATTGGCTAATATAGTGTTAGGCGACGCATTATTGAAACAATGCGTCGCCAAATACAAGAACAGGCGACGTATTCCTCAACAAATGCGTCGCCTGTTCTTTTTTTTTTTTTCAATTTTTTTGTTTAAACATTTAAAAAAAATAAAATCAAAATAGGACCATAACAAGAATTGAACCCCTGTCATAACAAGAATTGAACCCAAGACCTCATACACTCTCAGGAAATCACCACACCATTAGACCAAATCACTTATATGTACTAATACAGCAAAAATTGGCTAATATAGTGTTAGGCGACGCATTATTGAAACAATGCGTCGCCAAATACAAGAACAGGCGACGTATTCCTCAACAAATGCGTCGCCTGTTCTTTTTTTTTTTTCAATTTTTTTGTGTTCTTTTTTTTTTTCAATTTTTTTGTTTCAACATTTAAAAAAAATAAAATCAAAATAGGACCATAACAAGAATTGAACCCAGAAACTCATACACTCTCAGGAAATCACCACACCACTAGGCCAAATCACTTGTATGTACTAATACAGCAACAATTGGCTAATATAATGTTAGGCGACGCATTATTGAAACAATGCGTCGCCAAATACAAGAACAGGCGACGTATTCCTCAACAAATGCGTCGCCTGTTCTTTTTTTTTTAAAAATTTTTTTGTGTTCTTTTTTTTTTTAATTTTTTTGTTTAAACGTTTAAAAAAAATAAAATCAAAATAGGACCATAACAAGAATTGAACCCAAGACCTCATACACTCTCAGGAAATCACCACACCACTAGGTCAAATCACTTATATGTATTAATACAGCAAAAATTGGCTAATATAATGTTAGGCGACACATTATTGAAACAATGAGTCGCCAAATACAAGAACAGGCGACTATTCCTCAACAAATGCGTCGCCTGTTCTTTTTTTTTTTTTCAATTTTTTTGTTTAAACATTTAAAAAAAATAAAATCAAAATAGGACCATAACAAGAATGGAACCAGGACCTCATACACTCTCAGGAAATCACCACACCACTAGACCAAATCACTTATATGTACTAATACAGCAAAAATTGTCTAATATAGTGTTAGGCGACGCATTATTGAAACAATGCGTCGCCAAATACAAGAACAGGCGACGTATTCCTTAACAAATGCGACGCCTGCTCCTTTTTTTTTCAATTTTCTTGTTTAAACATTTAAAAAAAATAAAATCAAAATAGGACCATAACAAGAATTGAACCCAGAAACTCATACACTCTCAGGAAATCACCACACCACTAGGCCAAATCACTTGTATGTACTAATACAGCAACAATTGGCTAATATAATGTTAGGCGACGCATTATTGAAACAATGCGTCGCCAAATACAAGAACAGGCGACGTATTCCTCAACAAATCCGTCGCCTGTTCTTTTTTTTTATTCAATTTTTTTGTTTAAACATTTAAAAAAAATAAAATCAAAATAGAACCATCACAAGAATTGAACCCAGAACCTCATATAAAGAAATCACCACACCACTAGGCCAAATCACTTGTATGAACTAATACAGCAACAATTGGCTAATATAATGTTAGGCGACGCATTATTGAAACAATGCGTCGCCAAATACAAGAACAGGCGACGTATTCCTCAACAAATGCGTCGCCTGTTCTTTTTTTTTTAAAAATTTTTTTGTGTTCTTTTTTTTTTTAATTTTTTTGTTTAAACGTTTAAAAAAAATAAAATCAAAATAGGACCATAACAAGAATTGAACCCAAGACCTCATACACTCTCAGGAAATCACCACACCACTAGGTCAAATCACTTATATGTATTAATACAGCAAAAATTGGCTAATATAGTGTTAGGCGACGCATTATTGAAACAATGCGTCGCCAAATACAAGAACATGCGACTATTCCTCAACAAATGCGTCGCCTGTTCTTTTTTTTTTTTTCAATTTTTTTGTTTAAACATTTAAAAAAAATAAAATCAAAATAGGACCAAAACAAGAATTGAACCAGGACCTCATACACTCTCAGGAAATCACCACACCACTAGGCCAAATCACTTATATGTACTAATACAGCAAAAATTGGCTATTATAATGTTAGGCGACGCATTATTGAAACAATGCGTCGCCAAATACAAGAACAGGCGACGTATTCCTCAACAAATCCGTCGCCTGTTCTTTTTTTTTATTCAATTTTTTTGTTTAAACATTTAAAAAAAATAAAATCAAAATAGAACCATAACAAGAATTGAACCCAGGACCTCATATAAAGAAATCACCACACCACTAGGCCAAATCACTTATATGTACTAATACAGCAAACATTGGCTAATATAGTGTTAGGCGACGCATTATTGAAACAATGCGTCGCCAAATACAAGAACAGGCGACGTATTCCTCAACAAATGCGTCGCCTGTTCTTTTTTTTTTTTTCAATTTTTTTGTTTAACCATTTAAAAAAAATAAAATCAAAATAGGACCATAACAAGAATTGAACCCCTGTCATAACAAGAATTGAACCCAAGACCTCATACACTCTCAGGAAATCACCACACCATTAGACCAAATCACTTATATGTACTAATACAGCAAAAATTGGCTAATATAGTGTTAGGCGACGCATTATTGAAACAATGCGTCGCCAAATACAAGAACAGGCGACGTATTCCTCAACAAATGCGTCGCCTGTTCTTTTTTTTTTTTCAATTTTTTTGTGTTCTTTTTTTTTTTCAATTTTTTTGTTTAAACATTTAAAAAATATAAAATCAAAATAGGACCAAAACAAGAATTGAACCCAAGACCTCATACACTCTCAGGAAATCACCACACCACTAGACCAAATCACTTATATGTACTAATACAGCAAAAATTGGCTAATATAGTGTTAGGCGACGCATTATTGAAACAATGCGTCGCCAAATACAAGAACAGGCGACGTATTCCTTAACAAATGCGACGCCTGCTCTTTTTTTTTTTCAATTTTTTTGTTTAAACATTTAAAAAAAATAAAATCAAAATAGGACCATAACAAGAATTGAACCCAGAAACTCATACACTCTCAGGAAATCACCACACCACCAGGCCAAACCACTTGTATGTACTAATACAGCAACAATTGGCTAATATAATGTTAGGCGACGCATTATTGAAACAATGCGTCGCCAAATACAAGAACAGGCGACGTATTCCTCAACAAATCCGTCGCCTGTTCTTTTTTTTTATTCAATTTTTTTGTTTAAACATTTAAAAAAAATAAAATCAAAATAGAACCATCACAAGAATTGAACCCAGGACCTCATATAAAGAAATCACCACACCACTAGGCCAAATCACTTCTATGTACTAATACAGCAACAATTGGCTAATATAATGTTAGGCGACGCATTATTGAAACAATGCGTCGCCAAATACAAGAACAGGCGACGTATTCCTCAACAAATGCGTCGCCTGTTCTTTTTTTTTTAAAAATTTTTTTGTGTTCTTTTTTTTTTTAATTTTTTTGTTTAAACGTTTAAAAAAAAAAAATCAAAATAGGACCATAACAAGAATTGAACCCAAGACCTCATATACTCTCAGGAAATCACCACACCACTAGGTCAAATCACTTATATGTATTAATACAGCAAAAATTGGCTAATATAGTGTTAGGCGACGCATTATTGAAACAATGCGTCGCCAAATACAAGAACATGCGACTATTCCTCAACAAATGCGTCGCCTGTTCTTTTTTTTTTTTTCAATTTTTTTGTTTAAACATTTAAAAAAAATAAAATCAAAATAGGACCAAAACAAGAATTGAACCAGGACCTCATACACTCTCAGGAAATCACCACACCACTAGGCCAAATCACTTATATGTACTAATACAGCAAAAATTGGCTATTATAATGTTAGGCGACGCATTATTGAAACAATGCGTCGCCAAATACAAGAACAGGCGACGTATTCCTCAACAAATCCGTCGCCTGTTCTTTTTTTTTATTCAATTTTTTTGTTTAAACATTTAAAAAAAATAAAATCAAAATAGAACCATAACAAGAATTGAACCCAGGACCTCATATAAAGAAATCACCACACCACTAGGCCAAATCACTTATATGTACTAATACAGCAAACATTGGCTAATATAGTGTTAGGCGACGCATTATTGAAACAATGCGTCGCCAAATACAAGAACAGGCGACGTATTCCTCAACAAATGCGTCGCCTGTTCTTTTTTTTTTTTTCAATTTTTTTGTTTAAACATTTAAAAAAAATAAAATCAAAATAGGACCATAACAAGAATTGAACCCCTGTCATAACAAGAATTGAACCCAAGACCTCATACACTCTCAGGAAATCACCACACCATTAGACCAAATCACTTATATGTACTAATACAGCAAAAATTGGCTAATATAGTGTTAGGCGACGCATTATTGAAACAATGCGTCGCCAAATACAAGAACAGGCGACGTATTCCTCAACAAATGCGTCGCCTGTTCTTTTTTTTTTTTCAATTTTTTTGTGTTCTTTTTTTTTTTCAATTTTTTTGTTTAAACATTTAAAAAATATAAAATCAAAATAGGACCATAACAAGAATTGAACCCAAGACCTCATACACTCTCAGGAAATCACCACACCACTAGACCAAATCACTTATATGTACTAATACAGCAAAAATTGGCTAATATAGTGTTAGGCGACGCATTATTGAAACAATGCGTCGCCAAATACAAGAACAGGCGACGTATTCCTTAACAAATGCGACGCCTGCTCTTTTTTTTTTTCAATTTTTTTGTTTAAACATTTAAAAAAAATAAAATCAAAATAGGACCATAACAAGAATTGAACCCAGAAACTCATACACTCTCAGGAAATCACCACACCACTAGACCAAACCACTTGTATGTACTAATACAGCAACAATTGGCTAATATAATGTTAGGCGACGCATTATTGAAACAATGCGTCGCCAAATACAAGAACAGGCGACGTATTCCTCAACAAATCCGTCGCCTGTTCTTTTTTTTTATTCAATTTTTTTGTTTAAACATTTAAAAAAAATAAAATCAAAATAGAACCATCACAAGAATTGAACCCAGAACCTCATATAAAGAAATCACCACACCACTAGGCCAAATCACTTGTATGTACTAATACAGCAACAATTGGCTAATATAATGTTAGGCGACGCATTATTGAAACAATGCGTCGCCAAATACAAGAACAGGCGACGTATTCCTCAACAAATGCGTCGCCTGTTCTTTTTTTTTTAAAAATTTTTTTGTGTTCTTTTTTTTTTTAATTTTTTTGTTTAAACGTTTAAAAAAAATAAAATCAAAATAGGACCATAACAAGAATTGAACCCAAGACCTCATACACTCTCAGGAAATCACCACACCACTAGGTCAAATCACTTATATGTATTAATACAGCAAAAATTGGCTAATATAGTGTTAGGCGACGCATTATTGAAACAATGCGTCGCCAAATACAAGAACATGCGACTATTCCTCAACAAATGCGTCGCCTGTTCTTTTTTTTTTTTTCAATTTTTTTGTTTAAACATTTAAAAAAAATAAAATCAAAATAGGACCAAAACAAGAATTGAACCAGGACCTCATACACTCTCAGGAAATCACCACACCACTAGGCCAAATCACTTATATGTACTAATACAGCAAAAATTGGCTATTATAATGTTAGGCGACGCATTATTGAAACAATGCGTCGCCAAATACAAGAACAGGCGACGTATTCCTCAACAAATCCGTCGCCTGTTCTTTTTTTTTATTCAATTTTTTTGTTTAAACATTTAAAAAAAATAAAATCAAAATAGAACCATCACAAGAATTGAACCCAGAACCTCATATAAAGAAATCACCACACCACTAGGCCAAATCACTTGTATGTACTAATACAGCAACAATTGGCTAATATAATGTTAGGCGACGCATTATTGAAACAATGCGTCGCCAAATACAAGAACAGGCGACGTATTCCTCAACAAATCCGTCGCCTGTTCTTTTTTTTTATTCAATTTTTTTGTTTAAACATTTAAAAAAAATAAAATCAAAATAGAACCATAACAAGAATTGAACCCAGGACCTCATATAAAGAAATCACCACACCACTAGGCCAAATCACTTATATGTACTAATACAGCAAACATTGGCTAATATAGTGTTAGGCGACGCATTATTGAAACAATGCGTCGCCAAATACAAGAACAGGCGACGTATTCCTCAACAAATGCGTCGCCTGTTCTTTTTTTTTTTTTCAATTTTTTTGTTTAAACATTTAAAAAAAATAAAATCAAAATAGGACCATAACAAGAATTGAACCCCTGTCATAACAAGAATTGAACCCAAGACCTCATACACTCTCAGGAAATCACCACACCATTAGACCAAATCACTTATATGTACTAATACAGCAAAAATTGGCTAATATAGTGTTAGGCGACGCATTATTGAAACAATGCGTCGCCAAATACAAGAACAGGCGACGTATTCCTCAACAAATGCGTCGCCTGTTCTTTTTTTTTTTTCAATTTTTTTGTGTTCTTTTTTTTTTTCAATTTTTTTGTTTAAACATTTAAAAAATATAAAATCAAAATAGGACCATAACAAGAATTGAACCCAAGACCTCATACACTCTCAGGAAATCACCACACCACTAGACCAAATCACTTATATGTACTAATACAGCAAAAATTGGCTAATATAGTGTTAGGCGACGCATTATTGAAACAATGCGTCGCCAAATACAAGAACAGGCGACGTATTCCTTAACAAATGCGACGCCTGCTCTTTTTTTTTTTCAATTTTTTTGTTTAAACATTTAAAAAAAATAAAATCAAAATAGGACCATAACAAGAATTGAACCCAGAAACTCATACACTCTCAGGAAATCACCACACCACTAGACCAAACCACTTGTATGTACTAATACAGCAACAATTGGCTAATATAATGTTAGGCGACGCATTATTGAAACAATGCGTCGCCAAATACAAGAACAGGCGACGTATTCCTCAACAAATCCGTCGCCTGTTCTTTTTTTTTATTCAATTTTTTTGTTTAAACATTTAAAAAAAATAAAATCAAAATAGAACCATCACAAGAATTGAACCCAGAACCTCATATAAAGAAATCACCACACCACTAGGCCAAATCACTTGTATGTACTAATACAGCAACAATTGGCTAATATAATGTTAGGCGACGCATTATTGAAACAATGCGTCGCCAAATACAAGAACAGGCGACGTATTCCTCAACAAATGCGTCGCCTGTTCTTTTTTTTTTAAAAATTTTTTTGTGTTCTTTTTTTTTTTAATTTTTTTGTTTAAACGTTTAAAAAAAATAAAATCAAAATAGGACCATAACAAGAATTGAACCCAAGACCTCATACACTCTCAGGAAATCACCACACCACTAGGTCAAATCACTTATATGTATTAATACAGCAAAAATTGGCTAATATAGTGTTAGGCGACGCATTATTGAAACAATGCGTCGCCAAATACAAGAACATGCGACTATTCCTCAACAAATGCGTCGCCTGTTCTTTTTTTTTTTTTCAATTTTTTTGTTTAAACATTTAAAAAAAATAAAATCAAAATAGGACCAAAACAAGAATTGAACCAGGACCTCATACACTCTCAGGAAATCACCACACCACTAGGCCAAATCACTTATATGTACTAATACAGCAAAAATTGGCTATTATAATGTTAGGCGACGCATTATTGAAACAATGCGTCGCCAAATACAAGAACAGGCGACGTATTCCTCAACAAATCCGTCGCCTGTTCTTTTTTTTTATTCAATTTTTTTGTTTAAACATTTAAAAAAAATAAAATCAAAATAGAACCATCACAAGAATTGAACCCAGAACCTCATATAAAGAAATCACCACACCACTAGGCCAAATCACTTGTATGTACTAATACAGCAACAATTGGCTAATATAATGTTAGGCGACGCATTATTGAAACAATGCGTCGCCAAATACAAGAACAGGCGACGTATTCCTCAACAAATGCGTCGCCTGTTCTTTTTTTTTTAAAAATTTTTTTGTGTTCTTTTTTTTTTTAATTTTTTTGTTTAAACGTTTAAAAAAAATAAAATCAAAATAGGACCATAACAAGAATTGAACCCAAGACCTCATACACTCTCAGGAAATCACCACACCACTAGGTCAAATCACTTATATGTATTAATACAGCAAAAATTGGCTAATATAGTGTTAGGCGACGCATTATTGAAACAATGCGTCGCCAAATACAAGAACATGCGACTATTCCTCAACAAATGCGTCGCCTGTTCTTTTTTTTTTTTTCAATTTTTTTGTTTAAACATTTAAAAAAAATAAAATCAAAATAGGACCAAAACAAGAATTGAACCAGGACCTCATACACTCTCAGGAAATCACCACACCACTAGGCCAAATCACTTATATGTACTAATACAGCAAAAATTGGCTATTATAATGTTAGGCGACGCATTATTGAAACAATGCGTCGCCAAATACAAGAACAGGCGACGTATTCCTCAACAAATCCGTCGCCTGTTCTTTTTTTTTATTCAATTTTTTTGTTTAAACATTTAAAAAAAATAAAATCAAAATAGAACCATAACAAGAATTGAACCCAGGACCTCATATAAAGAAATCACCACACCACTAGGCCAAATCACTTATATAAACTAATACAGCAAACATTGGCTAATATAGTGTTAGGCGACGCATTATTGAAACAATGCGTCGCCAAATACAAGAACAGGCGACGTATTCCTCAACAAATGCGTCGCCTGTTCTTTTTTTTTTTTTCAATTTTTTTGTTTAAACATTTAAAAAAAATAAAATCAAAATAGGACCATAACAAGAATTGAACCCCTGTCATAACAAGAATTGAACCCAAGACCTCATACACTCTCAGGAAATCACCACACCATTAGACCAAATCACTTATATGTACTAATACAGCAAAAATTGGCTAATATAGTGTTAGGCGACGCATTATTGAAACAATGCGTCGCCAAATACAAGAACAGGCGACGTATTCCTCAACAAATGCGTCGCCTGTTCTTTTTTTTTTTTCAATTTTTTTGTGTTCTTTTTTTTTTTCAATTTTTTTGTTTAAACATTTAAAAAATATAAAATCAAAATAGGACCATAACAAGAATTGAACCCAAGACCTCATACACTCTCAGGAAATCACCACACCACTAGACCAAATCACTTATATGTACTAATACAGCAAAAATTGGCTAATATAGTGTTAGGCGACGCATTATTGAAACAATGCGTCGCCAAATACAAGAACAGGCGACGTATTCCTTAACAAATGCGACGCCTGCTCTTTTTTTTTTTCAATTTTTTTGTTTAAACATTTAAAAAAAATAAAATCAAAATAGGACCATAACAAGAATTGAACCCAGAAACTCATACACTCTCAGGAAATCACCACACCACCAGGCCAAACCACTTGTATGTACTAATACAGCAACAATTGGCTAATATAATGTTAGGCGACGCATTATTGAAACAATGCGTCGCCAAATACAAGAACAGGCGACGTATTCCTCAACAAATGCGTCGCCTGTTCTTTTTTTTTTTTCAATTTTTTTGTGTTCTTTTTTTTTTTCAATTTTTTTGTTTAAACATTTAAAAAATATAAAATCAAAATAGGACCATAACAAGAATTGAACCCAAGACCTCATACACTCTCAGGAAATCACCACACCACTAGACCAAATCACTTATATGTACTAATACAGCAAAAATTGGCTAATATAGTGTTAGGCGACGCATTATTGAAACAATGCGTCGCCAAATACAAGAACAGGCGACGTATTCCTCAACAAATCCGTCGCCTGTTCTTTTTTTTTATTCAATTTTTTTGTTTAAACATTTAAAAAAAATAAAATCAAAATAGAACCATAACAAGAATTGAACCCAGGACCTCATATAAAGAAATCACCACACCACTAGGCCAAATCACTTATATAAACTAATACAGCAAACATTGGCTAATATAGTGTTAGGCGACGCATTATTGAAACAATGCGTCGCCAAATACAAGAACAGGCGACGTATTCCTCAACAAATGCGTCGCCTGTTCTTTTTTTTTTTTTCAATTTTTTTGTTTAAACATTTAAAAAAAATAAAATCAAAATAGGACCATAACAAGAATTGAACCCCTGTCATAACAAGAATTGAACCCAAGACCTCATACACTCTCAGGAAATCACCACACCATTAGACCAAATCACTTATATGTACTAATACAGCAAAAATTGGCTAATATAGTGTTAGGCGACGCATTATTGAAACAATGCGTCGCCAAATACAAGAACAGGCGACGTATTCCTCAACAAATGCGTCGCCTGTTCTTTTTTTTTTTTCAATTTTTTTGTGTTCTTTTTTTTTTTCAATTTTTTTGTTTAAACATTTAAAAAATATAAAATCAAAATAGGACCATAACAAGAATTGAACCCAAGACCTCATACACTCTCAGGAAATCACCACACCACTAGACCAAATCACTTATATGTACTAATACAGCAAAAATTGGCTAATATAGTGTTAGGCGACGCATTATTGAAACAATGCGTCGCCAAATACAAGAACAGGCGACGTATTCCTTAACAAATGCGACGCCTGCTCTTTTTTTTTTTCAATTTTTTTGTTTAAACATTTAAAAAAAATAAAATCAAAATAGAACCATAACAAGAATTGAACCCAGGACCTCATATAAAGAAATCACCACACCACTAGGCCAAATCACTTATATAAACTAATACAGCAAACATTGGCTAATATAGTGTTAGGCGACGCATTATTGAAACAATGCGTCGCCAAATACAAGAACAGGCGACGTATTCCTCAACAAATGCGTCGCCTGTTCTTTTTTTTTTTTTCAATTTTTTTGTTTAAACATTTAAAAAAAATAAAATCAAAATAGGACCATAACAAGAATTGAACCCCTGTCATAACAAGAATTGAACCCAAGACCTCATACACTCTCAGGAAATCACCACACCATTAGACCAAATCACTTATATGTACTAATACAGCAAAAATTGGCTAATATAGTGTTAGGCGACGCATTATTGAAACAATGCGTCGCCAAATACAAGAACAGGCGACGTATTCCTCAACAAATGCGTCGCCTGTTCTTTTTTTTTTTTCAATTTTTTTGTGTTCTTTTTTTTTTTCAATTTTTTTGTTTAAACATTTAAAAAATATAAAATCAAAATAGGACCATAACAAGAATTGAACCCAAGACCTCATACACTCTCAGGAAATCACCACACCACTAGACCAAATCACTTATATGTACTAATACAGCAAAAATTGGCTAATATAGTGTTAGGCGACGCATTATTGAAACAATGCGTCGCCAAATACAAGAACAGGCGACGTATTCCTTAACAAATGCGACGCCTGCTCTTTTTTTTTTTCAATTTTTTTGTTTAAACATTTAAAAAAAATAAAATCAAAATAGGACCATAACAAGAATTGAACCCAGAAACTCATACACTCTCAGGAAATCACCACACCACCAGGCCAAACCACTTGTATGTACTAATACAGCAACAATTGGCTAATATAATGTTAGGCGACGCATTATTGAAACAATGCGTCGCCAAATACAAGAACAGGCGACGTATTCCTCAACAAATGCGTCGCCTGTTCTTTTTTTTTTTTCAATTTTTTTGTGTTCTTTTTTTTTTTCAATTTTTTTGTTTAAACATTTAAAAAATATAAAATCAAAATAGGACCATAACAAGAATTGAACCCAAGACCTCATACACTCTCAGGAAATCACCACACCACTAGACCAAATCACTTATATGTACTAATACAGCAAAAATTGGCTAATATAGTGTTAGGCGACGCATTATTGAAACAATGCGTCGCCAAATACAAGAACAGGCGACGTATTCCTTAACAAATGCGACGCCTGCTCTTTTTTTTTTTCAATTTTTTTGTTTAAACATTTAAAAAAAATAAAATCAAAATAGGACCATAACAAGAATTGAACCCAGAAACTCATACACTCTCAGGAAATCACCACACCACCAGGCCAAACCACTTGTATGTACTAATACAGCAACAATTGGCTAATATAATGTTAGGCGACGCATTATTGAAACAATGCGTCGCCAAATACAAGAACAGGCGATGTATTCCTCAACAAATGCGTCGCCTGTTCTTTTTTTTTTAAAATTTTTTTGTGTTCTTTTTTTTTTTAATTTTTTTGTTTAAACGTTTAAAAAAAATAAAATCAAAATAGGACCATAACAAGAATTGAACCCAAGACCTCATACACTCTCAGGAAATTACCGCACCACTAGGTCAAATCACTTATATGTATTAATACAGCAAAAATTGGCTAATATAGTGTTAGGCGACGCAATATTGAAACAATGCGTCGCCAAATACAAGAACAGGCGACTATTCCTCAACAAATGCGTCGCCTGTTCTTTTTTTTTTTTTCAATTTTTTTGTTTAAACATTTAAAAAAAATAAAATCAAAATAGGACCAAAACAAGAATTGACCCAAGACCTCATACACTCTCAGGAAATCACCACACCACTAGAACAAATCACTTATATGTACTAATACAGCAAAAATTGGCTAATATAGTGTTAGGCGACGCATTATTGAAACAATGCGTCGCCAAATACAAGAACAGGCGACGTATTCCTTAACAAATGCGACGCCTGCTCTTTTTTTTTTTCAATTTTTTTGTTTAAACATTTAAAAAAAATAAAATCAAAATAGGACCATAACAAGAATTGAACCCAGAAACTCATACACTCTCAGGAAATCACCACACCACCAGGCCAAACCACTTGTATGTACTAATACAGCAACAATTGGCTAATATAATGTTAGGCGACGCATTATTGAAACAATGCGTCGCCAAATACAAGAACAGGCGACGTATTCCTCAACAAATGCGTCGCCTGTTCTTTTTTTTTTAAAATTTTTTTGTGTTCTTTTTTTTTTTAATTTTTTTGTTTAAACGTTTAAAAAAAATAAAATCAAAATAGGACCATAACAAGAATTGAACCCAAGACCTCATACACTCTCAGGAAATTACCGCACCACTAGGTCAAATCACTTATATGTATTAATACAGCAAAAATTGGCTAATATAGTGTTAGGCGACGCATTATTGAAACAATGCGTCGCCAAATACAAGAACAGGCGACTATTCCTCAACAAATGCGTCGCCTGTTCTTTTTTTTTTTTTCAATTTTTTTGTTTAAACATTTAAAAAAAATAAAATCAAAATAGGACCAAAACAAGAATTGACCCAAGACCTCATACACTCTCAGGAAATCACCACACCACTAGAACAAATCACTTATATGTACTAATACAGCAAAAATTGGCTAATATAGTGTTAGGCGACGCATTATTGAAACAATGCGTCGCCAAATACAAGAATAGGCGACGTATTCCTTAACAAATGCGTCGCCTGCTCTTTTTTTTTTTCAATTTTTTTGTTTAAACATTTAAAAAAAATAAAATCAAAATAGGACCATAACAAGAATTGAACCCAGAAACTCATACACTCTCAGGAAATCACCACACCACTAGGCCAAATCACTTGTATGTACTAATACAGCAACAATTGGCTAATATAATGTTAGGCGACGCATTATTGAAACAATGCGTCGCCAAATACAAGAACAGGCGACGTATTCCTCAACAAATGCGTCGCCTGTTCTTTTTTTTTTTTAAATTTTTTTGTGTTCTTTTTTTTTTAATTTTTTTGTTTAAACGTTTAAAAAAAATAAAATCAAAATAGGACCATAACAAGAATTGAACCCAAGACCTCATACACTCTCAGGAAATCACCACACCACTAGGTCAAATCACTTATATGTATTAATACAGCAAAAATTGGCTAATATAGTGTTAGGCGACGCATTATTGAAACAATGCGTCGCCAAATACAAGAACAGGCGACTATTCCTCAACAAATGCGTTGCCTGTTCTTTTTTTTTTTTTTCAATTTTTTTGTTTAAACATTTAAAAAAAATAAAATCAAAATAGGACCAAAACAAGAATTGAACCAGGACCTCATACACTCTCAGGAAATCACCACACCACTAGACCAAATCACTTATATGTACTAATACAGCAAAAATTGTCTAATATAGTGTTAGGCGACGCATTATTGAAACAATGCGTCGCCAAATACAAGAACAGGCGACGTATTCCTTAACAAATTTGAACATTTAAAAAAAATAAAATCAAAATAGGACCATAACAAGAATTGAACCCAGAACCTCATACACTCTCAGGAAATCACCACACCATTAGGCCAAATCACTTGTATGTACTAATACAGCAACGATTGGCTAATATAATGTTAGGCGACGCATTATTGAAACAATGCGTCGCCAAATACAAGAACAGGCGACGTATTCCTCAACAAATGCGTCGCCTGTTCTTTTTTTTTTTTCAATTTTTTTGTGTTCTTTTTTTTTTTCAATTTTTTTGTTTAAACATTTAAAAAAAATAAAATCAAAATAGGACCATAACAAGAATTGAACCCAAGACCTCATACACTCTCAGGAAATCACCACACCACTAGGTCAAATCACTTATATGTACTAATACAGCAAAAATTGGCTAATATAGTGTTAGGCGACGCATTATTGAAACAATGCGTCGCCAAATACAAGAACAGGCGACTATTCCTCAACAAATGCGTCGCCTGTTCTTTTTTTTTTTTCAATTTTTTTGTTTAAACATTTAAAAAAAATAAAATCAAAATAGGACCATAACAAGAATTGAACCCCTGTTCTTTTTTTTTTTCAATTTTTTTGTTTAAACATTTAAAAAAAATAAAATCAAAATAGGACCATAACAAGAATTAAACCCAAGACCTCATACACTCTCAGGAAATCACCACACCACTAGACCAAATCACTTATATGTACTAATACAGCAAAAATTGGCTAATATAGTGTTAGGCGACGCATTATTGAAACAATGCGTCGCCAAATACAAGAACAGGCGACGTATTCCTTAACAAATGCATCGCCTGCTCTTTTTTTTTTTCAATTTTTTTGTTTAAACATTTAAAAAAAATAAAATCAAAATAGGACCATAACAAGAATTGAACCCAGAAACTCATACACTCTCAGGAAATCACCACACCACTAGGCCAAATCACTTGTATGTACTAATACAGCAACAATTGGCTAATATAATGTTAGGCGACGCATTATTGAAACAATGCGTCGCCAAATACAAGAACAGGCGACGTATTCCTCAACAAATGCGTCGCCTGTTCTTTTTTTTTTTTAAATTTTTTTGTGTTCTTTTTTTTTTTAATTTTTTTGGTTAAACGTTTAAAAAAAATAAAATCAAAATAGGACCATAACAAGAATTGAACCCAAGACCTCATACACTCTCAGGAAATCACCACACCACTAGGTCAAATCACTTATATGTATTAATACAGCAAAAATTGGCTAATATAGTGTTAGGCGACGCATTATTGAAACAATGCGTCGCCAAATACAAGAACAGGCGACTATTCCTCAACAAATGCGTCGCCTGTTCTTTTTTTTTTTTTCAATTTTTTTGTTTAAACATTTAAAAAAAATAAAATCAAAATAGGACCAAAACAAGAATTGAACCAGGACCTCATACACTCTCAGGAAATCACCACACCACTAGGCCAAATCACTTATATGTACTAATACAGCAAAAATTGGCTATTATAATGTTAGGCGACGCATTATTGAAACAATGCGTCGCCAAATACAAGAACAGGCGACGTATTCCTCAACAAATCCGTCGCCTGTTCTTTTTTTTTATTCAATTTTTTTGTTTAAACATTTAAAAAAAATAAAATCAAAATAGAACCATAACAAGAATTGAACCCAGGACCTCATATAAAGAAATCACCACACCACTAGGCCAAATCACTTATATGTACTAATACAGCAAACATTGGATAATATAGTGTTAGGCGACGCATTATTGAAACAATGCGTCGCCAAATACAAGAACAGGCGACGTATTCCTCAACAAATGCGTCGCCTGTTCTTTTTTTTTTTTTCAATTTTTTTGTTTAAACATTTAAAAAAAATAAAATCAAAATAGGACCATAACAAGAATTGAACCCCTGTCATAACAAGAATTGAACCCAAGACCTCATACACTCTCAGGAAATCACCACACCATTAGACCAAATCACTTATATGTACTAATACAGCAAAAATTGGCTAATATAGTGTTAGGCGACGCATTATTGAAACAATGCGTCGCCAAATACAAGAACAGGCGACGTATTCCTCAACAAATGCGTCGCCTGTTCTTTTTTTTTTTTCAATTTTTTTGTGTTCTTTTTTTTTTTCAATTTTTTTGTTTAAACATTTAAAAAATATAAAATCAAAATAGGACCATAACAAGAATTGAACCCAAGACCTCATACACTCTCAGGAAATCACCACACCACTAGACCAAATCACTTAGATGTACTAATACAGCAAAAATTGGCTAATATAGTGTTAGGCGACGCATTATTGAAACAATGCGTCGCCAAATACAAGAACAGGCGACGTATTCCTTAACAAATGCGTCGCCTGCTCTTTTTTTTTTCAATTTTTTTGTTTAAACATTTAAAAAAAATAAAATCAAAATAGGACCATAACAAGAATTGAACCCAGAAACTCATACACTCTCAGGAAATCACCACACCACTAGGCCAAATCACTTGTATGTACTAATACAGAACCAATTGGCTAATATAATGTTAGGAGACGCATTATTGAAACAATGCGTCGCCAAATACAAGAACAGGCGACGTATTCCTCAACAAATCCGTCGCCTGTTCTTTTTTTTTATTCAATTTTTTTGTTTAAACATTTAAAAAAAATAAAATCAAAATAGAACCATAACAAGAATTGAACCCAGGACCTCATATAAAGAAATCACCACACCACTAGGCCAAATCACTTATATGTACTAATACAGCAAACATTGGATAATATAGTGTTAGGCGACGCATTATTGAAACAATGCGTCGCCAAATACAAGAACAGGCGACGTATTCCTCAACAAATGCGTCGCCTGTTCTTTTTTTTTTTTTTAATTTTTTTGTTTAAACGTTTAAAAAAAATAAAATCAAAATAGAACCATAACAAGAATTGAACCCAAGACCTCATACACTCTCAGGAAATCACCACACCACTAGGTCAAATCACTTATATGTATTAATACAGCAAAAATTGGCTAATATAGTGTTAGGCGACGCATTATTGAAACAATGCGTCGCCAAATACAAGAACAGGCGACGTATTCCTCAACAAATCCGTCGCCTGTTCTTTTTTTTTATTCAATTTTTTTGTTTAAACGTTTAAAAAAAATAAAATCAAAATAGGACCATAACAAGAATTGAACCCAAGACCTCATACACTCTCAGGAAATCACCACACCACTAGGTCAAATCACTTATATGTATTAATACAGCAAACATTGGCTAATATAGTGTTAGGCGACGCATTATTGAAACAATGCGTCGCCAAATACAAGAACAGGCGACGTATTCCTTAACAAATTTGAACATTTAAAAAAAATAAAATCAAAATTGGACCATAACAAGAATTGAACCCAGAACCTCATACACTCTCAGGAAATCACCACACCATTAGGCCAAATCACTTGTATGTACTAATACAGCAACGATTGGCTAATATAATGTTAGGCGACGCATTATTGAAACAATGCGTCGCCAAATACAAGAACAGGCGACGTATTCCTCAACAAATGCGTCGCCTGTTCTTTTTTTTTTTTCAATTTTTTTGTGTTCTTTTTTTTTTTCAATTTTTTTGTTTAAATATTTAAAAAAAATAAAATCAAAATAGGACCATAACAAGAATTGAACCCAAGACCTCATACACTCTCAGGAAATCACCACACCACTAGGTCAAATCACTTATATGTATTAATACAGCAAAAATTGGCTAATATAGTGTTAGGCGACGCATTATTGAAACAATGCGTCGCCAAATACAAGAATAGGCGACTATTCCTCAACAAATGCGTCGCCTGTTCTTTTTTTTTTTTTCAATTTTTTTGTTTAAACATTTAAAAAAAATAAAATCAAAATAGGACCATAACAAGAATTGAACCAGGACCTCATACACTCTCAGGAAATCACCACACCACTAGACCAAATCACTTATATGTACTAATACAGCAAAAATTGTGTAATATAGTGTTAGGCGACGCATTATTGAAACAATGCGTCGCCAAATACAAGAACAGGCGACGTATTCCTTAACAAATGCGTCGCCTGCTCTTTTTTTTTTTCAATTTTTTTGTTTAAACATTTAAAAAAAATAAAATCAAAATAGGACCATAACAAGAATTGAACCCAGAAACTCATACACTCTCAGGAAATCACCACACCACTAGGTCAAATCACTTATATGTATTAATACAGCAAAAATTGGCTAATATAGTGTTAGGCGACGCATTATTGAAACAATGCGTCGCCAAATACAAGAATAGGCGACTATTCCTCAACAAATGCGTCGCCTGTTCTTTTTTTTTTTTTCAATTTTTTTGTTTAAACATTTAAAAAAAATAAAATCAAAATAGGACCATAACAAGAATTGAACCAGGACCTCATACACTCTCAGGAAATCACCACACCACTAGACCAAATCACTTATATGTACTAATACAGCAAAAATTGTGTAATATAGTGTTAGGCGACGCATTATTGAAACAATGCGTCGCCAAATACAAGAACAGGCGACGTATTCCTTAACAAATGCGTCGCCTGCTCTTTTGTTTTCTCAATTTTTTTGTTTAAACATTTAAAAAAAATAAAATCAAAATAGGACCATAACAAGAATTGAACCCAGAAACTCATACACTCTCAGGAAATCACCACACCACTAGGCCAAATCACTTGTATGTACTAATACAGCAACAATTGGCTAATATAATGTTAGGCGACGCATTATTGAAACAATGCGTCGCCAAATACAAGAACAGGCGACGTATTCCTCAACAAATGCGTCGCCTGTTCTTTTTTTTTTTAAAATTTTTTTGTGTTCTTTTTTTTTTAATTTTTTTGTTTAAACGTTTAAAAAAAATAAAATCAAAATAGGACAATAACAAGAATTGAACCCAAGACCTCATACACTCTCAGGAAATCACCACACCACTAGGTCAAATCACTTATATGTATTAATACAGCAAAAATTGGCTAATATAGTGTTAGGCGACGCATTATTGAAACAATGCGTCGCCAAATACAAGAACAGGCGACGTATTCCTTAACAAATTTGAACATTTAAAAAAAATAAAATCAAAATAGGACCATAACAAGAATTGAACCCAGAACCTCATACACTCTCAGGAAATCACCACACCATTAAGCCAAATCACTTGTATGTATTAATACAGCAACGATTGGCTAATATAATGTTAGGCGACGCATTATTGAAACAATGCGTCGCCAAATACAAGAACAGGCGACGTATTCCTCAACAAATGCGTCGCCTGTTCTTTTTTTTTTTTCAATTTTTTTGTGTTCTTTTTTTTTTTCAATTTTTTTGTTTAAATATTTAAAAAAAATAAAATCAAAATAGGACCATAACAAGAATTGAGCCCAAGACCTCATACACTCTCAGGAAATCACCACACCACTAGGTCAAATCACTTATATGTACTAATACAGCAAAAATTGGCTAATATAGTGTTAGGCGACGCATTATTGAAACAATGCGTCGCCAAATACAAGAACAGGCGACTATTCCTCAACAAATGCGTCGCCTGTTCTTTTTTTTTTTTCAATTTTTTTGTTTAAACATTTAAAAAAAATAAAATCAAAATAGGACCATAACAAGAATTGAACCCCTGTTCTTTTTTTTTTTTTTCAATTTTTTTGTTTAAACATTTAAAAAAAATAAAATCAAAATAGGACCATAACAAGAATTAAACCCAAGACCTCATACACTCTCAGGAAATCACCACACCACTAGACCAAATCACTTATATGTACTAATACAGCAAAAATTGGCTAATATAGTGTTAGGCGACGCATTATTGAAACAATGCGTCGCCAAATACAAGAACAGGCGACGTATTCCTTAACAAATGCGTCGCCTGCTCTTTTTTTTTTTTCAATTTTTTTGTTTAAACATTTAAAAAAAATAAAATCAAAATAGGACCATAACAAGAATTGAACCCAGAAACTCATACACTCTCAGGAAATCACCACACCACTAGGCCAAATCACTTGTATGTACTAATACAGCAACAATTGGCTAATATAATGTTAGGCGACGCATTATTGAAACAATGCGTCGCCAAATACAAGAACAGGCGACTATTCCTCAACAAATGCGTCGCCTGTTCTTTTTTTTTTTTCAATTTTTTTGTTTAAACATTTAAAAAAAATAAAATCAAAATACGACCAAAACAAGAATTGAACCAGGACCTCATACACTCTCAGGAAATCACCACACCACTAGGTCAAATCACTTATATATACTAATACAGCAAAAATTGGCTATTATAATGTTAGGCGACGCATTATTGAAACAATGCGTCGCCAAATACAAGAACAGGCGACGTATTCCTCAACAAATCCGTCGCCTGTTCTTTTTTTTTATTCAATTTTTTTGTTTAAACATTTAAAAAAAATAAAATCAAAATAGGACCATAACAAGAATTGAACCCAGAAACTCATACACTCTCAGGAAATCACCACACCACTAGGCCAAATCACTTGTATGTACTAATACAGAACCAATTGGCTAATATAATGTTAGGAGACGCATTATTGAAACAATGCGTTGCCAAATACAAGAACAGGCGACGTATTCCTCAACAAATGCGTCGCCTGTTCTTTTTTTTTTTAAAATTTTTTTGTGTTCTTTTTTTTTTTAATTTTTTTGTTTAAACGTTTAAAAAAAATAAAATCAAAATAGGACCATAACAAGAATTGAACCCAAGACCTCATACACTCTCAGGAAATCACCACACCACTAGGTCAAATCATTATATGTATTAATACAGCAAAAATTGGCTAATATAGTGTTAGGCGACGCATTATTGAAACAATGCGTCGCCAAATACAAGAACAGGCGACTATTCCTCAACAAATGCGTCGCCTGTTCTTTTTTTTTTTTCAATTTTTTTGTTTAAACATTTAAAAAAAATAAAATCAAAATAGGACCAAAACAAGAATTGAACCAGGACCTCATACACTCTCAGGAAATCACCACACCACTAGGCCAAATCACTTATATGTACTAATACAGCAAAAATTGGCTATTATAATGTTAGGCGACGCATTATTGAAACAATGCGTCGCCAAATACAAGAACAGGCGACGTATTCCTCAACAAATCCGTCGCCTGTTCTTTTTTTTTATTCAATTTTTTTGTTTAAACATTTAAAAAAAATAAAATCAAAATAGAACCATAACAAGAATTGAACCCAGGACCTCATATAAAGAAATCACCACACCACTAGGCCAAATCACTTATATGTACTAATACAGCAAACATTGGCTAATATAGTGTTAGGCGACGCATTATTGAAACAATGCGTCGCCAAATACAAGAACAGGCGACGTATTCCTCAACAAATCCGTCGCCTGTTCTTTTTTTTTATTCAATTTTTTTGTTTAAACATTTAAAAAAAATAAAATCAAAATAGAACCATAACAAGAATTGAACCCAGGACCTCATATAAAGAAATCACCACACCACTAGGCCAAATCACTTATATGTACTAATACAGCAAACATTGGCTAATATAGTGTTAGGCGACGCATTATTGAAACAATGCGTCGCCAAATACAAGAACAGGCGACGTATTCCTCAACAAATGCGTCGCCTGTTCTTTTTTTTTTTTTCAATTTTTTTGTTTAAACATTTAAAAAAAATAAAATCAAAATAGGACCATAACAAGAATTGAACCCCTGTCATAACAAGAATTGAACCCAAGACCTCATACACTCTCAGGAAATCACCACACCATTAGACCAAATCACTTATATGTACTAATACAGCAAAAATTGGCTAATATAGTGTTAGGCGACGCATTATTGAAACAATGCGTCGCCAAATACAAGAACAGGCGACGTATTCCTCAACAAATGCGTCGCCTGTTCTTTTTTTTTTTTCAATTTTTTTGTGTTCTTTTTTTTTTTCAATTTTTTGGTTTAAACATTTAAAAAATATAAAATCAAAATAGGACCATAACAAGAATTGAACCCAAGACCTCATACACTCTCAGGAAATCACCACACCACTAGACCAAATCACTTATATGTACTAATACAGCAAAAATTGGCTAATATAGTGTTAGGCGACCCATTATTGAAACAATGCGTCGCCAAATACAAGAACAGGCGACGTATTCCTTAACAAATGCGTCGCCTGCTCTTTTTTTTTTTCAATTTTTTTGTTTCAACATTAAAAAAAAATAAAATCAAAATAGGACCATAACAAGAATTGAACCCAGAAACTCATACACTCTCAGGAAATCACCACACCACTAGGCCAAATCACTTGTATGTACTAATACAGCAACAATTGGCTAATATAATGTTAGGCGACGCATTATTGAAACAATGCGTCGCCAAATACAAGAACAGGCGACGTATTCCTCAACAAATGCGTCGCCTGTTCTTTTTTTTTTAAAAATTTTTTTGTGTTCTTTTTTTTTTTAATTTTTTTGTTTAAACGTTTAAAAAAAATAAAATCAAAATAGGACCATAACAAGAATTGAACCCAAGACCTCATACACTCTCAGGAAATCACCACACCACTAGGTCAAATCACTTATATGTATTAATACAGCAAAAATTGGCTAATATAGTGTTAGGCGACGCATTATTGAAACAATGCGTCGCCAAATACAAGAACAGGCGACTATTCCTCAACAAATGCGTCGCCTGTTCTTTTTTTTTTTTTCAATTTTTTTGTTTAAACATTTAAAAAAAATAAAATCAAAATAGGACCATAACAAGAATGGAACCAGGACCTCATACACTCTCAGGAAATCACCACACCACTAGACCAAATCACTTATATGTACTAATACAGCAAAAATTGTCTAATATAGTGTTAGGCGACGCATTATTGAAACAATGCGTCGCCAAATACAAGAACAGGCGACGTATTCCTTAACAAATGCGACGCCTGCTCTTTTTTTTTTCAATTTTCTTGTTTAAACATTTAAAAAAAATAAAATCAAAATAGGACCATAACAAGAATTGAACCCAGAAACTCATACACTCTCAGGAAATCACCACACCACTAGGCCAAATCACTTGTATGTACTAATACAGCAACAATTGGCTAATATAATGTTAGGCGACGCATTATTGAAACAATGCGTCGCCAAATACAAGAACAGGCGACGTATTCCTCAACAAATCCGTCGCCTGTTCTTTTTTTTTATTCAATTTTTTTGTTTAAACATTTAAAAAAATAAAATCAAAATAGAACCATCACAAGAATTGAACCCAGGACCTCATATAAAGAAATCACCACACCACTAGGCCAAATCACTTCTATGTACTAATACAGCAACAATTGGCTAATATAATGTTAGGCGACGCATTATTGAAACAATGCGTCGCCAAATACAAGAACAGGCGACGTATTCCTCAACAAATGCGTCGCCTGTTCTTTTTTTTTTAAAAATTTTTTTGTGTTCTTTTTTTTTTTAATTTTTTTGTTTAAACGTTTAAAAAAAATAAAATCAAAATAGGACCATAACAAGAATTGAACCCAAGACCTCATACACTCTCAGGAAATCACCACACCACTAGGTCAAATCACTTATATGTAGTAATACAGCAAAAATTGGCTAATATAGTGTTAGGCGACGCATTATTGAAACAATGCGTCGCCAAATACAAGAACATGCGACTATTCCTCAACAAATGCGTCGCCTGTTCTTTTTTTTTTTTTCAATTTTTTTGTTTAAACATTTAAAAAAAATAAAATCAAAATAGGACCAAAACAAGAATTGAACTAGGACCTCATACACTCTCAGGAAATCACCACACCACTAGGCCAAATCACTTATATGTACTAATACAGCAAAAATTGGCTATTATAATGTTAGGCGACGCATTATTGAAACAATGCGTCGCCAAATACAAGAACAGGCGACGTATTCCTCAACAAATCCGTCGCCTGTTCTTTTTTTTTATTCAATTTTTTTGTTTAAACATTTAAAAAAAATAAAATCAAAATAGAACCATAACAAGGATTGAACCCAGGACCTCATATAAAGAAATCACCACACCACTAGGCCAAATCACTTATATGTACTAATACAGCAAACATTGGCTAATATAGTGTTAGGCGACGCATTATTGAAACAATGCGTCGCCAAATACAAGAACAGGCGACGTATTCCTCAACAAATGCGTCGCCTGTTCTTTTTTTTTTTTTCAATTTTTTTGTTTAAACATTTAAAAAAAATAAAATCAAAATAGGACCATAACAAGAATTGAACCCCTGTCATAACAAGAATTGAACCCAAGACCTCATACACTCTCAGGAAATCACCACACCATTAGACCAAATCACTTATATGTACTAATACAGCAAAAATTGGCTAATATAGTGTTAGGCGACGCATTATTGAAACAATGCGTCGCCAAATACAAGAACAGGCGACGTATTCCTCAACAAATGCGTCGCCTGTTCTTTTTTTTTTTTCAATTTTTTTGTGTTCTTTTTTTTTTTCAATTTTTTTGTTTAAACATTTAAAAAATATAAAATCAAAATAGGACCATAACAAGAATTGAACCCAAGACCTCATACACTCTCAGGAAATCACCACACCACTAGACCAAATCACTTATATGTACTAATACAGCAAAAATTGGCTAATATAGTGTTAGGCGACGCATTATTGAAACAATGCGTCGCCAAATACAAGAACAGGCGACGTATTCCTTAACAAATGCGACGCCTGCTCTTTTTTTTTTTCAATTTTTTTGTTTAAACATTTAAAAAAAATAAAATCAAAATAGGACCATAACAAGAATTGAACCCAGAAACTCATACACTCTCAGGAAATCATCACACCACCAGGCCAAACCACTTGTATGTACTAATACAGCAACAATTGGCTAATATAATGTTAGGCGACGCATTATTGAAACAATGCGTCGCCAAATACAAGAACAGGCGACGTATTCCTCAACAAATCCGTCGCCTGTTCTTTTTTTTTATTCAATTTTTTTGTTTAAACATTTAAAAAAAATAAAATCAAAATAGAACCATCACAAGAATTGAACCCAGGACCTCATATAAAGAAATCACCACACCACTAGGCCAAATCACTTCTATGTACTAATAAAGCAACAATTGGCTAATATAATGTTAGGCGACGCATTATTGAAACAATGCGTCGCCAAATACAAGAACAGGCGACGTATTCCTCAACAAATGCGTCGCCTGTTCTTTTTTGTTTAAAAATTTTTTTGTGTTCTTTTTTTTTTTTAATTTTTTTGTTTAAACGTTTAAAAAAAATAAAATCAAAATAGGACCATAACAAGAATTGAACCCAAGACCTCATACACTCTCAGGAAATCACCACACCACTAGGTCAAATCACTTATATGTATTAATACAGCAAAAATTGGCTAATATAGTGTTAGGCGACGCATTATTGAAACAATGCGTCGCCAAATACAAGAACATGCGACTATTCCTCAACAAATGCGTCGCCTGTTCTTTTTTTTTTTTTCAATTTTTTTGTTTAAACATTTAAAAAAAATAAAATCAAAATAGGACCAAAACAAGAATTGAACCAGGACCTCATACACTCTCAGGAAATCACCACACCACTAGGCCAAATCACTTATATGTACTAATACAGCAAAAATTGGCTATTATAATGTTAGGCGACGCATTATTGAAACAATGCGTCGCCAAATACAAGAACAGGCGACGTATTCCTCAACAAATCCGTCGCCTGTTCTTTTTTTTTATTCAATTTTTTTGTTTAAACATTTAAAAAAAATAAAATCAAAATAGAACCATAACAAGAATTGAACCCAGGACCTCATATAAAGAAATCACCACACCACTAGGCCAAATCACTTATATGTACTAATACAGCAAACATTGGCTAATATAGTGTTAGGCGACGCATTATTGAAACAATGCGTCGCCAAATACAAGAACAGGCGACGTATTCCTCAACAAATGCGTCGCCTGTTCTTTTTTTTTTTTTCAATTTTTTTGTTTAAACATTTAAAAAAAATAAAATCAAAATAGGACCATAACAAGAATTGAACCCCTGTCATAACAAGAATTGAACCCAAGACCTCATACACTCTCAGGAAATCACCACACCATTAGACCAAATCACTTATATGTACTAATACAGCAAAAATTGGCTAATATAGTGTTAGGCGACGCATTATTGAAACAATGCGTCGCCAAATACAAGAACAGGCGACGTATTCCTCAACAAATGCGTCGCCTGTTCTTTTTTTTTTTTCAATTTTTTTGTGTTCTTTTTTTTTTTCAATTTTTTTGTTTAAACATTTAAAAAATATAAAATCAAAATAGGACCATAACAAGAATTGAACCCAAGACCTCATACACTCTCAGGAAATCACCACACCACTAGACCAAATCACTTATATGTACTAATACAGCAAAAATTGGCTAATATAGTGTTAGGCGACGCATTATTGAAACAATGCGTCGCCAAATACAAGAACAGGCGACGTATTCCTTAACAAATGCGACGCCTGCTCTTTTTTTTTTTCAATTTTTTTGTTTAAACATTTAAAAAAAATAAAATCAAAATAGGACCATAACAAGAATTGAACCCAGAAACTCATACACTCTCAGGAAATCACCACACCACCAGGCCAAACCACTTGTATGTACTAATACAGCAACAATTGGCTAATATAATGTTAGGCGACGCATTATTGAAACAATGCGTCGCCAAATACAAGAACAGGCGACGTATTCCTCAACAAATGCGTCGCCTGTTCTTTTTTTTTTTTCAATTTTTTTGTGTTCTTTTTTTTTTTCAATTTTTTTGTTTAAACATTTAAAAAATATAAAATCAAAATAGGACCATAACAAGAATTGAACCCAAGACCTCATACACTCTCAGGAAATCACCACACCACTAGACCAAATCACTTATATGTACTAATACAGCAAAAATTGGCTAATATAGTGTTAGGCGACGCATTATTGAAACAATGCGTCGCCAAATACAAGAACAGGCGACGTATTCCTTAACAAATGCGACGCCTGCTCTTTTTTTTTTTCAATTTTTTTGTTTAAACATTTAAAAAAAATAAAATCAAAATAGGACCATAACAAGAATTGAACCCAGAAACTCATACACTCTCAGGAAATCATCACACCACCAGGCCAAACCACTTGTATGTACTAATACAGCAACAATTGGCTAATATAATGTTAGGCGACGCATTATTGAAACAATGCGTCGCCAAATACAAGAACAGGCGACGTATTCCTCAACAAATCCGTCGCCTGTTCTTTTTTTTTATTCAATTTTTTTGTTTAAACATTTAAAAAAAATAAAATCAAAATAGAACCATCACAAGAATTGAACCCAGGACCTCATATAAAGAAATCACCACACCACTAGGCCAAATCACTTCTATGTACTAATAAAGCAACAATTGGCTAATATAATGTTAGGCGACGCATTATTGAAACAATGCGTCGCCAAATACAAGAACAGGCGACGTATTCCTCAACAAATGCGTCGCCTGTTCTTTTTTGTTTAAAAATTTTTTTGTGTTCTTTTTTTTTTTTAATTTTTTTGTTTAAACGTTTAAAAAAAATAAAATCAAAATAGGACCATAACAAGAATTGAACCCAAGACCTCATACACTCTCAGGAAATCACCACACCACTAGGTCAAATCACTTATATGTATTAATACAGCAAAAATTGGCTAATATAGTGTTAGGCGACGCATTATTGAAACAATGCGTCGCCAAATACAAGAACATGCGACTATTCCTCAACAAATGCGTCGCCTGTTCTTTTTTTTTTTTTCAATTTTTTTGTTTAAACATTTAAAAAAAATAAAATCAAAATAGGACCAAAACAAGAATTGAACCAGGACCTCATACACTCTCAGGAAATCACCACACCACTAGGCCAAATCACTTATATGTACTAATACAGCAAAAATTGGCTATTATAATGTTAGGCGACGCATTATTGAAACAATGCGTCGCCAAATACAAGAACAGGCGACGTATTCCTCAACAAATCCGTCGCCTGTTCTTTTTTTTTATTCAATTTTTTTGTTTAAACATTTAAAAAAAATAAAATCAAAATAGAACCATAACAAGAATTGAACCCAGGACCTCATATAAAGAAATCACCACACCACTAGGCCAAATCACTTATATGTACTAATACAGCAAACATTGGCTAATATAGTGTTAGGCGACGCATTATTGAAACAATGCGTCGCCAAATACAAGAACAGGCGACGTATTCCTCAACAAATGCGTCGCCTGTTCTTTTTTTTTTTTTCAATTTTTTTGTTTAAACATTTAAAAAAAATAAAATCAAAATAGGACCATAACAAGAATTGAACCCCTGTCATAACAAGAATTGAACCCAAGACCTCATACACTCTCAGGAAATCACCACACCATTAGACCAAATCACTTATATGTACTAATACAGCAAAAATTGGCTAATATAGTGTTAGGCGACGCATTATTGAAACAATGCGTCGCCAAATACAAGAACAGGCGACGTATTCCTCAACAAATGCGTCGCCTGTTCTTTTTTTTTTTTCAATTTTTTTGTGTTCTTTTTTTTTTTCAATTTTTTTGTTTAAACATTTAAAAAATATAAAATCAAAATAGGACCATAACAAGAATTGAACCCAAGACCTCATACACTCTCAGGAAATCACCACACCACTAGACCAAATCACTTATATGTACTAATACAGCAAAAATTGGCTAATATAGTGTTAGGCGACGCATTATTGAAACAATGCGTCGCCAAATACAAGAACAGGCGACGTATTCCTTAACAAATGCGACGCCTGCTCTTTTTTTTTTTCAATTTTTTTGTTTAAACATTTAAAAAAAATAAAATCAAAATAGGACCATAACAAGAATTGAACCCAGAAACTCATACACTCTCAGGAAATCACCACACCACCAGGCCAAACCACTTGTATGTACTAATACAGCAACAATTGGCTAATATAATGTTAGGCGACGCATTATTGAAACAATGCGTCGCCAAATACAAGAACAGGCGACGTATTCCTCAACAAATGCGTCGCCTGTTCTTTTTTTTTTAAAATTTTTTTGTGTTCTTTTTTTTTTTAATTTTTTTGTTTAAACGTTTAAAAAAAATAAAATCAAAATAGGACCATAACAAGAATTGAACCCAAGACCTCATACACTCTCAGGAAATGACCACACCACTAGGTCAAATCAGTTATATGTATTAATACAGCAAAAATTGGCTAATATAGTGTTAGGCGACGCATTATTGAAACAATGCGTCGCCAAATACAAGAACAGGCGACTATTCCTCAACAAATGCGTCGCCTGTTCTTTTTTTTTTTTTCAATTTTTTTGTTTAAACATTTAAAAAAAATAAAATCAAAATAGGACCAAAACAAGAATTGACCCAAGACCTCATACACTCTCAGGAAATCACCACACCACTAGACCAAATCACTTATATGTACTAATACAGCAAAAATTGGCTAATATAGTGTTAGGCGACGCATTATTGAAACAATGCGTCGCCAAATACAAGAACAGGCGACGTATTCCTTAACAAATGCGTCGCCTGCTCTTTTTTTTTTTCAATTTTTTTGTTTAAACATTTAAAAAAAATAAAATCAAAATAGGACCATAACAAGAATTGAACCCAGAAACTCATACACTCTCAGGAAATCACCACACCACTAGGCCAAATCACTTGTATGTACTAATACAGCAACAATTGGCTAATATAATGTTAGGCGACGCATTATTGAAACAATGCGTCGCCAAATACAAGAACAGGCGACGTATTCCTCAACAAATGCGTCGCCTGTTCTTTTTTTTTTTAAAATTTTTTTGTGTTCTTTTTTTTTTTAATTTTTTTGTTTAAACGTTTAAAAAAAATAAAATCAAAATAGGACCATAACAAGAATTGAACCCAAGACCTCATACACTCTCAGGAAATCACCACACCACTAGGTCAAATCACTTATATGTATTAATACAGCAAAAATTGGCTAATATAGTGTTAGGCGACGCATTATTGAAACAATGCGTCGCCAAATACAAGAACAGGCGACTATTCCTCAACAAATGCGTCGCCTGTTCTTTTTTTTTTTTTTCAATTTTTTTGTTTAAACATTTAAAAAAAATAAAATCAAAATAGGACCAAAACAAGAATTGAACCAGGACCTCATACACTCTCAGGAAATCACCACACCACTAGACCAAATCACTTATATGTACTAATACAGCAAAAATTGTCTAATATAGTGTTAGGCGACGCATTATTGAAACAATGCGTCGCCAAATACAAGAACAGGCGACGTATTCCTTAACAAATTTGAACATTTAAAAAAAATAAAATCAAAATAGGACCATAACAAGAATTGAACCCAGAACCTCATACACTCTCAGGAAATCACCACACCATTAGGCCAAATCACTTGTATGTACTAATACAGCAACGATTGGCTAATATAATGTTAGGCGACGCATTATTGAAACAATGCGTCGCCAAATACAAGAACAGGCGACGTATTCCTCAACAAATGCGTCGCCTGTTCTTTTTTTTTTTTCAATTTTTTTGTGTTCTTTTTTTTTTTCAATTTTTTTGTTTAAACATTTAAAAAAAATAAGATCAAAATAGGACCATAACAAGAATTGAACCCAAGACCTCATACACTCTCAGGAAATCACCACACCACTAGGTCAAATCACTTATATGTACTAATACAGCAAAAATTGGCTAATATAGTGTTAGGCGACGCATTATTGAAACAATGCGTCGCCAAATACAAGAACAGGCGACTATTCCTCAACAAATGCGTCGCCTGTTCTTTTTTTTTTTTCAATTTTTTTGTTTAAACATTTAAAAAAAATAAAATCAAAATAGGACCATAACAAGAATTGAACCCCTGTTCTTTTTTTTTTTCAATTTTTTTGTTTAAACATTTAAAAAAAATAAAATCAAAATAGGACCATAACAAGAATTAAACCCAAGACCTCATACACTCTCAGGAAATCACCACACCACTAGACCAAATCACTTATATGTACTAATACAGCAAAAATTGGCTAATATAGTGTTAGGCGACGCATTATTGAAACAATGCGTCGCCAAATACAAGAACAGGCGACGTATTCCTTAACAAATGCGTCGCCTGCTCTTTTTTTTTTTCAATTTTTTTGTTTAAACATTTAAAAAAAATAAAATCAAAATAGGACCATAACAAGAATTGAACCCAGAAACTCATACACTCTCAGGAAATCACCACACCACTAGGCCAAATCACTTGTATGTACTAATACAGCAACAATTGGCTAATATAATGTTAGGCGACGCATTATTGAAACAATGCGTCGCCAAATACAAGAACAGGCGACGTATTCCTCAACAAATGCGTCGCCTGTTCTTTTTTTTTTTAAAATTTTTTTGTGTTCTTTTTTTTTTTAATTTTTTTGGTTAAACGTTTAAAAAAAATAAAATCAAAATAGGACCATAACAAGAATTGAACCCAAGACCTCATACACTCTCAGGAAATCACCACACCACTAGGTCAAATCACTTATATGTATTAATACAGCAAAAATTGGCTAATATAGTGTTAGGCGACGCATTATTGAAACAATGCGTCGCCAAATACAAGAACAGGCGACTATTCCTCAACAAATGCGTCGCCTGTTCTTTTTTTTTTTTTCAATTTTTTTGTTTAAACATTTAAAAAAAATAAAATCAAAATAGGACCAAAACAAGAATTGAACCAGGACCTCATACACTCTCAGGAAATCACCACACCACTAGGCCAAATCACTTATATGTACTAATACAGCAAAAATTGGCTATTATAATGTTAGGCGACGCATTATTGAAACAATGCGTCGCCAAATACAAGAACAGGCGACGTATTCCTCAACAAATCCGTCGCCTGTTCTTTTTTTTTATTCAATTTTTTTGTTTAAACATTTAAAAAAAATAAAATCAAAATAGAACCATAACAAGAATTGAACCCAGGACCTCATATAAAGAAATCACCACACCACTAGGCCAAATCACTTATATGTACTAATACAGCAAACATTGGCTAATATAGTGTTAGGCGACGCATTATTGAAACAATGCGTCGCCAAATACAAGAACAGGCGACGTATTCCTCAACAAATGCGTCGCCTGTTCTTTTTTTTTTTTTCAATTTTTTTGTTTAAACATTTAAAAAAAATAAAATCAAAATAGGACCATAACAAGAATTGAACCCCTGTCATAACAAGAATTGAACCCAAGACCTCATACACTCTCAGGAAATCACCACACCATTAGACCAAATCACTTATATGTACTAATACAGCAAAAATTGGCTAATATAGTGTTAGGCGACGCATTATTGAAACAATGCGTCGCCAAATACAAGAACAGGCGACGTATTCCTCAACAAATGCGTCGCCTGTTCTTTTTTTTTTTTCAATTTTTTTGTGTTTTTTTTTTTTTCAATTTTTTTGTTTAAACATTTAAAAAATATAAAATCAAAATAGGACCATAACAAGAATTGAACCCAAGACCTCATACACACTCAGGAAATCACCACACCACTAGACCAAATCACTTAGATGTACTAATACAGCAAAAATTGGCTAATATAGTGTTAGGCGACGCATTATTGAAACAATGCGTCGCCAAATACAAGAACAGGCGACGTATTCCTTAACAAATGCGTCGCCTGCTCTTTTTTTTTTTCAATTTTTTTGTTTAAACATTTAAAAAAAATAAAATCAAAATAGGACCATAACAAGAATTGAACCCAGAAACTCATACACTCTCAGGAAATCACCACACCACTAGGCCAAATCACTTGTATGTACTAATACAGAACCAATTGGCTAATATAATGTTAGGAGACGCATTATTGAAACAATGCGTCGCCAAATACAAGAACAGGCGACGTATTCCTCAACAAATGCGTCGCCTGTTCTTTTTTTTTTTAAAATTTTTTTGTGTTTTTTTTTTTTTAATTTTTTTGTTTAAACGTTTAAAAAAAATAAAATCAAAATAGAACCATAACAAGAATTGAACCCAAGACCTCATACACTCTCAGGAAATCACCACACCACTAGGTCAAATCACTTATATGTATTAATACAGCAAAAATTGGCTAATATAGTGTTAGGCGACGCATTATTGAAACAATGCGTCGCCAAATACAAGAACAGGCGACGTATTCCTCAACAAATCCGTCGCCTGTTCTTTTTTTTTATTCAATTTTTTTGTTTAAACGTTTAAAAAAAATAAAATCAAAATAGGACCATAACAAGAATTGAACCCAAGACCTCATACACTCTCAGGAAATCACCACACCACTAGGTCAAATCACTTATATGTATTAATACAGCAAACATTGGCTAATATAGTGTTAGGCGACGCATTATTGAAACAATGCGTCGCCAAATAAAAGAACAGGCGACTATTCCTCAACAAATGCGTCGCCTGTTCTTTTTTTTTTTTTCAATTTTTTTGTTTAAACATTTAAAAAAAATAAAATCAAAATAGGACCATAACAAGAATTGAACCCAGAAACTCATACACTCTCAGGAAATCACCACACCACTAGGCCAAATCACTTGTATGTACTAATACAGCAACAATTGGCTAATATAATGTTAGGCGACGCATTATTGAAACAATGCGTCGCCAAATACAAGAACAGGCGACGTATTCCTCAACAAATGCGTCGCCTGTTCTTTTTTTTTTTAAAATTTTTTTGTGTTTTTTTTTTTTTTAATTTTTTTGTTTAAACGTTTAAAAAAAATAAAATCAAAATAGAACCATAACAAGAATTGAACCCAAGACCTCATACACTCTCAGGAAATCACCACACCACTAGGTCAAATCACTTATATGTATTAATACAGCAAAAATTGGCTAATATAGTGTTAGGCGACGCATTATTGAAACAATGCGTCGCCAAATACAAGAACAGGCGACTATTCCTCAACAAATGCGTCGCCTGTTCTTTTTTTTTTTTTAAATTTTTTGTTTAAACATTTAAAAAAAATAAAATCAAAATAGGACCAAAACAAGAATTGAACCAGGACCTCATACACTCTCAGGAAATCACCACACCACTAGGCCAAATCACTTATATGTACTAATACAGCAAACATTGGCTAATATAGTGTTAGGCGACGCATTATTGAAACAATGCGTCGCCAAATACAAGAACAGGCGACGTATTCCTCAACAAATGCGTCGCCTGTTCTTTTTTTTTTTTTCAATTTTTTTGTTTAAACATTTAAAAAAAATAAAATAAAAATAGGACCAAAACAAGAATTGAACCAGGACCTCATACACTCTCAGGAAATCACCACACCACTAGGCCAAATCACTTATATGTACTAATACAGCAAAAATTGGCTATTATAATGTTAGGCGACGCATTATTGAAACAATGCGTCGCCAAATACAAGAACAGGCGACGTATTCCTCAACAAATCCGTCGCCTGTTCTTTTTTTTTTTTCAATTTTTTTGTTTAAACATTTAAAAAAAATAAAATCAAAATAGGACCAAAACAAGAATTGAACCAGGACCTCATACACTCTCAGGAAATCACCACACCACTAGGCCAAATCACTTATATGTACTAATACAGCAAAAATTGGCTATTATAATGTTAGGCGACGCATTATTGAAACAATGCGTCGCCAAATACAAGAACAGGCGACGTATTCCTCAACAAATCCGTCGCCTGTTCTTTTTTTTTATTCAATTTTTTTGTTTAAACATTTAAAAAAAATAAAATCAAAATAGAACCATAACAAGAATTGAACCCAAGACCTCATACACTCTCAGGAAATCACCACACCACTAGGTCAAATCACTTATATGTATTAATACAGCAAAAATTGGCTAATATAGTGTTAGGCGACGCATTATTCAAACAATGCGTCGCCAAATACAAGAACAGGCGACGTATTCCTCAACAAATCCGTCGCCTGTTCTTTTTTTTTATTCAATTTTTTTGTTTAAACGTTTAAAAAAAATAAAATCAAAATAGGACCATAACAAGAATTGAACCCAAGACCTCATACACTCTCAGGAAATCACCACACCACTAGGTCAAATCACTTATATGTATTAATACAGCAAACATTGGCTAATATAGTGTTAGGCGACGCATTATTGAAACAATGCGTCGCCAAATACAAGAACAGGCGACTATTCCTCAACAAATGCGTCGCCTGTTCTTTTTTTTTTTTTCAATTTTTTTGTTTAAACATTTAAAAAAAATAAAATCAAAATAGGACCATAACAAGAATTGAACCCAGAAACTCATACACTCTCAGGAAATCACCACACCACTAGGCCAAATCACTTGTATGTACTAATACAGCAACAATTGGCTAATATAATGTTAGGCGACGCATTATTGAAACAATGCGTCGCCAAATACAAGAACAGGCGACGTATTCCTCAACAAATGCGTCGCCTGTTCTTTTTTTTTTAAGAATTTTTTTGTGTTCTTTTTTTTTTTAATTTTTTTGTTTAAACATTTAAAAAAAATAAAATCAAAATAGGACCATAACAAGAATTGAACCCAAGACCTCATACAGTCTCAGGAAATCACCACACCACTAGGTCAAATCACTTATATGTATTAATACAGCAAAAATGGGCTAATATAGTGTTAGGCGACGAATTATTGAAACAATGCGTCGCCAAATACAAGAACAGGCGACTATTCCTCAACAAATGCGTCGCCTGTTCTTTTTTTTTTTTCAATTTTTTTGTTTAAACATTTAAAAAAAATAAAATCAAAATAGGACCATAACAAGAATTGAACCAGGACCTCATACACTCTCAGGAAATCACCACACCACTAGACCAAATCACTTATATGTACTAATACAGCAAAAATTGTCTAATATAGTGTTAGGCGACGCATTGTTTCAACAATGCGTCGCCAAATACAAGAACAGGCGACGTATTCCTTAACAAATGCGACGCCTGCTCTTTTTTTTTTTCAATTTTTTTGTTTAAACATTTAAAAAAAATAAAATCAAAATAGGACCATAACAAGAATTGAACCCAGAAACTCATACACTCTCAGGAAATCACCACACCACTAGGCCAAACCACTTGTATGTACTAATACAGCAACAATTGGCTAATATAATGTTAGGCGACGCATTATTGAAACAATGCGTCGCCAAATACAAGAACAGGCGACATATTCCTCAACAAATGCGTCGCCTGTTCTTTTTTTTTTCAATTTTTTTGTGTTCTTTTTTTTTTCAATTTTTTTGTTTAAACATTTAAAAAAAAAATCAAAATAGGACCATAACAAGAATTGAACCCAAGACCTCCTACACTCTTAAAAAATCACTACACCACAGGCAATCCTTCTTGAAGAGAATACGTCGCCTATTCTCTCAATTAACAAAAACAAAAATTTTGAAAGACATGCAAATTTTATAAAGAATAAAGGTGTACTTGAAAAACAGAAAAATAAACAGCAATCTTCGATATTTTGCTTCGTATTTTTAAGAAATATTTTCAGTTTTTATTTGTAGTTGAAAAATAAAAATATTAATCAAAGAAAAAAAATGCAATTGGGAGAAAAGGCGCGTTCTTGCCATTTTTTGAAAATTTTTGGCGCGTTTTTAAATTTTTACGCGCTCATTTAAATCCATTTTTTCTTTTTTAAAACTACATCAAGTACACCACCTAATCGATATTAGATTTGGAAGCAATCTAAGAGAGACTTGAAGAGTGAGATATTCCAGGTTTCATTTTTCATTTGCCTACGTTGTCGTCGGCCGAGAAGCTAGATTTCTCTTTGTCGCCCTCGTGATTTTTTGGTTTTCTTCTTTCTTTATCTCCATCGTTTAGGTGAGTTTCTTTTTTCTTGACATGAGGTGGGTTGTTTTTTTTTTTTTTTTTCATTTTAACTACAGCTTAGGTTCATTGGGTTTTATTAATCTTGCTTTTTTAGAAATTATGTTTGTGATATTGCTTGACATTATTTTGCTAAGTTCAATAAGTATTTTGTGTTGATGATTAACTTGAATCAAGATGGTCTATTGTTTTAACTTCACCACAACATCGTACGGTTGTTGAAGAAGATGTTCTTGGAGATACAAAGATGGCTCACAATCCATTTGTCATATAGTTGCCAAGTGTCGATGAAAATGATAATGAGGATGAATGTGAGAGTGACTATGTTTGTAATGACTGTGAGGGGAGAAATGTGATTCGTCAAATCTTAAGAACAATGGTAATATTTTTTAAATTTTCATTTATACTACATTACAAATTTAATAATGATTAATATTTTATTTATTTTGCATAAGTGCTAATAACTTTTTTAATGTTTCCATATGCAGTATGAGGATGTAATATCGTCAACAAGAGGTCAACTTCCATCTCAATGAATATGCATTCATGGAAGTTTAATTAATATTAAATTTGTTATGAAAAATACAATAGCTTACAAATTATGTAAAAATATATCAATGAGATGATATTTAATTTATTTGATAATTAATTTGTTATGACAAAATATTTATTTAAAATTTTTGTATTATATTTATTTTGGATGAAGCTAGTTTTCATTTTTTTGTATTTTAATTATTTTTATATTTTTACTATTTTAATCACTTTTCACAAAATTTAAAAAAATTAAAAAAAAAAAAGAAGGGGCGACTCATTAAGAAATAATGCGTCGCTAAAAGTGTCGATCCGTCGTTAAATAGGCGACTCTATTAATGCGTCTCTAAATAGGCAATTCTACTAATGCGTCGCTAAATAGTCAACTCTATTAATGCGTCGCTAAATAGGCGACTCTATTAATGCGTCGCTAAATAGTCACTTTATTAATGCGTCGCTAAATAGACGACTCTACTAATACGTCGCTAAATAGTAAAATGCGTCGCTAAATAGGCGACACTAATAATGCGTCGCTAAATAGTCAATGCGTCGCTAAATAGGCGATTCTATTAATGCGTCGCTAAAAGTAAATATGAGTCGCTAAAAAGTCAAATATAGGCGACTCTTATAATGCGTCGCTTGTTGTCTTATAGATTTAGCGACAAGACGTTAGGCGACACCGTGCGATACGTCGTTATTTATTTTGTGCGACGCATTTATTGCGTCAGTTATCAACGCGATTCTAGTAGTGAAGATTGAAATTGTTAGATGACTGGGGGCACTTTCGACTATTCACCTAAGTTTTGCAATTACTTTTCTACCCCTCTTAATTTGTTCTTTGTAAACCCCAATTTTTTTTTTTTTTTTAAGATTTTAATTCATCAAATTACAAGAAATTCTTGTGATGCTTAGCTGTGAAAAGTTGAAATTTATTATTATTATTATTTTTTTGGTAAAAGTGGTGACTATTTATTTATTTTGTTTTTCTTTTAAAGACTTGCAAAGTGGTTGGATCTTAATTTCTTAAATCCATTTCTGTACACTGCTTGATTTCTTGATAGTGTAAATTTTTCGTTCTTAGGATTTTCTCATAATTTAAGAAACCTTATATTTTATAATCATGAGAAGTATTTACTCCAATTATTATTATTATTATTTTTTTATATATAGATTTTAGTATTGTACTCGTTTGTTGAGAACTAAGAAAACCTGTATTTTCAAGAAACCTTTTTTTTTTTTTGTTTTTGGTTTAATTCTTCCCCACCACACGACAGCCTTTCCTTTGCCCTTTCTCCTCCTCTCTACCTTCTTCTTCCTTTCGTATCTACTGAAAATACCCACACTCACACTTGAACTTTATTCTTTCTTGAGCTATCTTTGAAATGTATGGTTGCGTTTCTTTTAAATCTTTGTAGCATTTTGTTCATGTTGTTGCCGAAGGTGATCTTGAGTTTTCGGTTGATATCTCATGTTAGTGTTTTAAAAAATTGTTGGATTTTTGTCCAAAAGTTTAAGTGTATTAGTTTTTAGTGTCATGATTTTTTTGCATGTTGATTTTTCTTAAGGATCTAAGGGACTGCTAAAGAAACTCAAAGAGTTGGAACTCACTAAGCCTGAAAAGAATGCGACCTCTGACTTGAGTTTCTTGACCTTGTTTGGCCTTGTTTTTTATTTGAAAACAATTTTCAAAACTAAAAAATAAAAATATATTTTACGAAACAGTTTCCAAATTTTTTTAAATATATATATATTTTTTCCTTCATACAAAGAACCTTATATATAATATATACAGCTACACAATATATAAATATATATGATATTAATTCATTCACATATTAATAAAAAGTATTTACTCCAATAATTATTTATTTTTATTTTTTTATATAGATTTTAGTATCTTACTCGTTTGTTGAGAACTAAGAAAACTTGAATTTTTGCAAGTTTTAATCTCCTAGTTACATTTGACATCTGACAATAATATTTTTCCTGTATCTTGAATGAGTTGGGTAACAAGATTGAAATTGTTAGATGACTGGGGGCACTTTCGACTATTCACCTAAGTTTTGCAATTACTTTTCTACCCCTCTTGATTTGTTCTTTGTAAACCACAATTTTATTTTTTTTTTTAAGATTTTAATTCATCAAATTACAAGAAATTCTTGTGATGCTTAGCTGTGAAAAGTTGAAATTTATTATTATTATTATTTTTTTGGTAAAAGTGGTGACTATTTATTTATTTTGTTTTTCTTTTAAAGACTTGCAAAGTGGTTGGATCTTAATTTCTTAAATCCATTTCTGTACACTGCTTGATTTCTTGATAGTGTAAATTTTTCGTTCTTAGGATTTTCTCATAATTTAAGAAACCTTATATTTTATAATCATGAGAAGTATTTACTCCAATTATTATTATTATTATTTTTTTATATATAGATTTTAGTATTGTACTCGTTTGTTGAGAACTAAGAAAACCTGTATTTTCAAGAAACCTTTTTTTTTTTTTTTTTTTTGGTTTAATTCTTCCCCACCACACGACAGCCTTTCCTTTGCCCTTTCTCCTCCTCTCTACCTTCTTCTTCCTTTAGTATCTACTGAAAATACCCACACTCACACTTGAACTTTATTCTTTCTTGAGCTATCTTTGAAATGTATGGTTGCGTTTCTTTTAAATCTTTGTAGCATTTTGTTCATGTTGTTGCCGAAGGTGATCTTGAGTTTTCGGTTGATATCTCATGTTAGTGTTTTAAAAAATTGTTGGATTTTTGTCCAAAAGTTTAAGTGTATTAGTTTTTAGTGTCATGATTTTTTTGCATGTTGATTTTTCTTAAGGATCTAAGGGACTGCTAAAGAAACTCAAAGAGTTGGAACTCACTAAGCCTGAAAAGAATGCGAACTCTGACTTGAGTTTCTTGACCTTGTTTGGCCTTGTTTTTTATTTGAAAACAATTTTCAAAACTAAAAAATAAAAATATATTTTATGAAACAGTTTCCAAATTTTTTTAAATATATATATATATATATTTTCCTTCATACAAAAAACCTTATATATAATATATACAGCTACACAATATATAAATATATATGATATTAATTCATTCACATATTAATAAATTATATATATATAATATAAAATATAATATAACATTCTTTTTTTTTTTCAATTATTATTAATTCATTAACATTATAATGTATATATATATATATGTGTGTGTGTGTGTGTGTGTGTGTGTGTGTGTGTGCATATATATAGCTATATATTTTCTTGATTGTATGTATTTAATTTGTCATTAGTTTATAATTGACTTTCTAAAACCATATCTCTCCACTCCATGTGTGCCATATTATCAATCAATTATTTTTTTATTAATTAATTATTAAACTTAATTGATATAATATAATAAAATAGTAAAATAACTGTTGCTAATTAGGAAATTAAATTTTATAAATCTAATATAATATTTCCAACTATACATATCCATAACATCTCATATTAGCATATAAATCAAATTACTAGTTTTACATATTACTAACATAGTCATGCCACATTATGTATAAAAGCTAATTTCGATAAGCTGTCATAGCTATTGCTGCTTCATTTGACAAATCTATACTATTATTTGATCCACTTGTACTAGCTTCTTCATCTCCAATTTCTTATTCTTCTTCTTCCCATTTTCTAAACATAACATCATTTTGTGCCCACTCTTGAATGAAATTATGTATTGTACAATAAGTTATAACTATCAAAGGTTATCTACTTTATTTGTAAGGTGGCATCATTTTTAAAATTTGAAAACGCACGTTCAACACACCAAAACAAGGTTCAATAACATTTCTAAGTGAAAAATGCCTATAATTAAACAATTCTTTAAGTCCTCTTGGTTGGCGATCTCTACAATGATATTTTTTGCAAATGAGACCTTCCAACTCGAAATACAGCAAGAAAACCCATATTACATGGAAATCAAGAATTAACAACATAATATTCACCCAAAAAGATAGTAAAAATGAAATCATGTATTATACAACTAAAAAAATCAAATAATACAATAATATATATATCTATTTTTATATTTACCTTGAAATTTATTTTCAAATCTCGTAATCGCATCAAGAAAAACTCTTGAATCATTTGCAGTGCCCTCCTAACCAGCATAAATAAAAGTAAAATATCATATCGAAATTGCATGAACATAAATCATTTAAAATCATTATAAATTTTCTACCTCTATAGCTAACTTGCTTTTCAACAAGAAC
Organism: Ziziphus jujuba; assembly: GCF_031755915.1. NCBI lineage: Eukaryota > Viridiplantae > Streptophyta > Magnoliopsida > Rosales > Rhamnaceae > Ziziphus > Ziziphus jujuba. Next base: position 18,097,819 of record NC_083382.1, read on the forward strand.
ATGTGCACTTATATATGTGCCATCAATTGCACCAATACATTTAAGAAAACACCAAAATATTATAATACTAGTTTTCAAAAAATAATTAAGAGTAACAAAATTTATAAATTATATTTACAAAATCGATTATTCACCTCAAACCATGAAAAATATTTTGGATTGTTGACGATATGTGAAGACAGTGGAGAGTTTATATGACATATAAACTATTTTCCAAGTCTACATATTGTTCTTAATGTCAAAGTGAAATGTCTATCCAAAGTTTCAAGGGAATGTTGAAAACAATCTGCTCTAAGTCTCATTCCCACAATGTGAACAACTATGATGAGAAACATAGCAAGTGCTTCTTCAACTTTAACTTATTTTAGTATTTTCAAATATTCATGTTGCTTCAAACAAGTTCAAAGAGAGAAAAATATTTTTGTCCATTCGAAACAAATCATAGCATGTTTTTTCATTCCCATTCAACCATTCTGTATAAAATTTTAACCACTCAACATTGAAGTTCTTTAAGATATTTTTTCTCGAAAACATTCAGTGTACTTATATACATCAAAAAACATCATAAAGTCTTAAAAATCTTCATCTGAACTAGAGGAAGATGAACTATCTTTATCATCCATAAATGAGTTTTAACTATCGTCCTTCCTGCATATAATATAAAAATAAAAATATATATCAAAACAAAATAATTAAAAAATCTCAATTTCTCGAGTACTAAAACAATTTAACCATCCGGTAACCAAGCACATTCATAAACCAATAGTAGGCAAATACATAGCATTCATTTGAACATATCATCTATACATATAAAGTTGAAAAAATCCAAACATATTATCCAAAAAACATTAAACTGACAAAATTAAATCCTAATATATAAAATCTAACTAAAGATGTAAGTATGACATATGATAATCTAGCTAAAGACTATCTAACCAAGCCTTCTTCCTTGGCGAAGACATGTAGACAAATATCTCTCTCCAATATTCCTCTCTAAATTTTTCTACTGCTTTAAGATAAATAGCGCCAACAACTCCATCTATTGCGTCAAGAAAGCTCACACACGTAGCAATGGAGCAATCTTTTGCATTACCAATACTATTGTCATCCACATTGTAGGAACTTTTATATCTTTTTGCTCTAGCTTTAGAAACTTTTGTCTTTGCCTTAAATATCTCAGTCTATGCTTGGATTGCATCACTCATTTGTTGTAACATAGTTTTCTTTTTGCTTCTATGTTCTAAGCTAGATGATGCAGTGCGTTTCTTCAAATTGCTAGTTAAGGATCATCACGACTAGTGCGAACACATGCACTCTCAGCCTCCAATTCCACCTCATCATTAGTATTGGGTTTGTCACTAGTAGATGCATAACAAAACACTCCAACGGCAGTTGGCTTGTTAAATATAATTCCTAATAACTTAATGCTCACATCCTTTCCTTCGAAATGAAATTGCTTTACAATGCGCCTAAAGGAATAAATAATATATTCATCAACATATAATAATAATAATAATAATAATAATAATAATATATTGTATATCCTCAAATGAAAATATATATACCCATATATAGTTTTGCCACAATTCCTCCGTAGCATTCACAGTATTGGTTTCAGCATCTCCACCAAATCCAATTTGTTGCAACAACTCATTAAACTCAATATGCTTACTCCGAAGCCTATTGAATTTCTGCTTAATTTGCATCTTGTTGTAGTTTCTTTTAGACTTATTATTCAGAGCATCAAGTATATTAGTCTATTCTTTCGAAGTGAATTGATCATCTATCATACCATCATTGTTTATTAAATCTATTATAATATCTATATAAATCTTTTCATTGGTAGCACTCTATAAACTTGAATCATCACCATCATTTTCCGTAGTGGACATCGTAAAAATATACTACAGAAAGAATAAACATCTGATGTATATATTAATATAATTTATTTTTAAACTAAAACATGAACGTAAAAAGACTACCCAATCATAAATTGAATCACAAAGAAAATAAAAAAGAGTGTAAGGAATCAATACAGGCTAAATTATTCAAAGTGATAAGTTAGAATGGCTTTTCATGGACAGCTAAGAATTTATAGTCACATGAACATGAAAGCTCTCACGGTTTCATAGGGCATGTGAGCTTAGCACAGACCTGCTCAGACCCCTACCATTATTACCTTGTGAATATCTTCACCTCCTCCATTAATATTATTTTTCAGTACACTCCCCCTCTCATTTTCTTATTGAAACCTCCATAATTTTGGAGCGTTATACAAACAAACAAGTATTACTTTTCCCTATAGTACCACATATGATATTAATATTTTTATATATGTATATATTAAATGACCTAGACCAACCATTATAACTTTGCCATTCTTTTTTTCTTTTGGTACTTACTAGTTTGCAGTACTGCTAGCTAAACTGAGCAGAAGAGGAGAATGGAAGAGAGTCCTAAATTGTCTAAATTGCCACAGTTTAATAAAACTGTTCATCGCCATATCAGAAAAGGGATAATGTTGGAGCTACTAAAAGGGTAAGACAAACATAAAAACATAAACAAATGCGGATAACAGTATGATAGAGAGGACAGGGTCACTTCCAAAACAACATAGGCCAAGCACTACATTTAACTAGTTAATCCTGTAAACTAAGGTGAGGCATAACTAAAAGTATTGCCATTATCATCTTTGCACAAGATCAAATATTCACTACTATCCCACAAAGAGCAGCATAATTAAAATAGGAATGTAGACCAACGACTGCTTTGAAACACTACTTTTAAAAAAAGCCTAGCAGTGAAACCATATGAGTTTTCAGAAATTGGATAGGAAAGGATGCTTTTAAAATTCAATTCAGGAAAAAATGAAATAAAACTTATTGAGAATGCATAACTCTTTATAGCTTTTGGAAGCAGCTTTTAAATTGTCAGCCAGAGGCCCCAATTTCAATAACCTCTTCTAGTTTTTCTAGCCATAAATGAACTAAAAAAGAAAAAAAAAAAGAACTAAATTGAACTTAAAACAAAGTGGAATGGAAATCTCACCCTGCAAATGAACTCAGCAGAAATGAAGCAATGACACACCAACGAGTAACCGTGGAAACACTGAAAATAACGTATTCAAAGAAATAGACGAGACTCATCTGGGAAACCCGACTTCCAACAAGAATGGACAATAAGAACCCAAGAGTGATATAGTATAAGGATTGCAGGCAAAAATTCAGGCAACAATGAGTCAAGGGTCATACAGTAGCACCATAGAACATGATTGCAATAATCTATAATTCCGCCCACCCCCAGAACCTACGAATTCCAAAATTCACAAAAACTCTGCCAATAACTAAAAACCCAAATTTCTAGATCCTTATAACAAACAAAGCCAATCCCATATATAAAATCCTTCGAAGCAATCAAAAAAATGGTAACTTTTACACCATCTAACCAAGTACTAAAGCCAACCCCAATAACCCAGTGCTTCAATATAAAGCTACAAACCAAAGTAAATTACTCCGAATCCATAACAGTTTTATTAAACCATGGCACACTGATTTAATTCCTCTGCCTTCTCTCAGTAACAACGTTTCTCAAACTAATGGTTTCTCTCCTAAAAATAAATTAATAAAAAAAAATAGACACCCATCAACCTCTGTTCCAATTGAAGAAAACCGAAAAAAAAAAAACAAAAAAAAAAAATTCTTTCAGAACCCATCATCGAAGTTTGAAACAAAGAAAATTGAATAAAAAACCAAACAGCATTCAATTCACATAGAAATTCAAATCAACTAATCACATAGCAATTGAAACCTAGATTAGTGAAATAAAGAAAAATCTCAGACCTAGATCGGTGAAGTAAAATCTTAGCAAAATCTCAGACTGAGATCGGTTTCATTTCAGCATACTCTCGGACCCAGATCGGTGGAGTAAAGAAAAATAGAAAGAAAAGAGAAGTAAAAGCTGAACTCCAAGATGAGCACAATGAATGGCGTTTGAGATCCATCGAAGGAATGGCAATTTGAGAAGGTTGCAGATCAGATCGAAGAACAGTGTTCTATCGGGTGTAAGAAGTCGATCTGAAAGTGTAGAAAAAACCGGGTGGATTTCATTAATCAAAAACAGTGAAAAGCATCATTTTAATGTTTTTTAATTTTTTTAATTTATTTTTTAAAATTATTTTTTTCCATTACTAACGGTGAAATAAATTTATTTTTGTTTTGAAAATAGTTTTATTTTTTATAAAATAGAAAACTGTTTTAAAACCAATTAGGTAAATAGATTGGTTTTTCTTTCTTATTTTGAACTTGGGTTTAATTAATCTGCTTTTGAAAATTCTTGTTGGAAGGCTAATTAATGGTTTCATGTTGCATTTTTTATCCTTTTTTCTTTCTTTTTTTTTTTCCCACTTTATGAGAAGTCGGCGGGTTATGGTTTGCTTTGCAACCGGGTTAGTTTGGAGCTCAAACATGAAAGTTTCTTTTGTTTCTGTTGGTTTTTGGTTTGGACTTAAGCTTTGCAGAATTGTTATTTTGCTTTGCGTGTGGTGATCTAAAGGTTTTTCAAACTAAAAATTGTTTTATTCTTGGATGCACTTCAAAACGAGAGGGTCTTGATTTTCAAGCATGATTTTAGCTTATATTTCTTTGACCTTTAGTTAGTTTTTTTTTTTTTATGTTTATGATATGGGTTTTTGTTATATATATGTATGAGTCCTTGATTGCATGTTTTGATTCATGGGTTTTAAATTAGGGTTTGTACTTTCTTTCAATTATCCTTAAAACCAATAGTTCCCCTAAATTTCACTATTCAAATTTTATGGTTTCTCCTTAAAATCTTTTGGTTGTAATTACTTTACGTTTTAAATAACTTAAAGTCGATCTTTGATCTTTGTTTGCTTGTTAGAATTTAACTAATGTTTTAAAAAGAAAATTGTTAGCTTTTGTAAGTTGGAAACTGAGAGCCTTGTCTTATGTTTTCAAGGTTTTTTATTGATTTTTCTTTTAAATCTAAGTTTGACCTTGTTAATTGTTATGGGTAATGTGTTATAAGTTTGATGTTGTTTTGCATGTTGATTTTATGGAGTTCAAAACACAAAAATTTCACTTGTTTTCATATCTTATTGTAATTTAGTTTGTAATTCTTGTACTTGACGAATTAAATTGTGTTTTATATAAATTTTTCTTTAAAACTTAGGGCATATTCTGATCCTCTAGGTTTTGAACTAATCTTATGTGTAGTATATTGACATCCACTTAGTCTTTTCAAAGAAAAGTTTTGGACTTCTTGTCCTACTAAACCGAGAGAAAAGCTTAAGCTCTTAAATGATTCTTCTTTCTGTATTTTGGTTTTCTTGGATATAGTGCATGTGTTGTATTCCTGAATATTTGTTCTGGCTTGAACGATGAATGATGAAATGATTTTAAGTATTGCTTCAATTCATTGGTCTCTAGTTTGTTTTGATACAGAGAAGCACCATAAGAATTTCCTTTAATGTTTTCTTGTATTTCATATTATTTAAAAAAAAAAAATTGTGTGTCAAGACCCATCCATGATCCTTTATCGGAACCCTAAGTAAGCCCTGATCTCATGGAAAACCTTATTGGACCGTTTTAGAGAAAATCCAACAGCGTCTCCCATAAGGGTGGAGCATGGTCCAAAAATTTCCTACATAGAAAATATACTCCTGAATCATACCACCTTGTTTCTTCTACCTTACTATAAGATTTTCCTTAAAAGACAGCACTTTAATGACAAAGTTTAAAAATATATACACTATAAATAATTTAATAAACAAGGAATACCTTTAAATATTTATATCTACCTACTTAGTATAATACAATATTTCAATATCGCTTTACAAACATACCAAACTATAATGTAGATAGGAAAGTAATAAAATAAAAATAATGATAGTAATATTAATAACAATAATAGTATAACTTATCCGAAAGCTACCACACTTGTCTGAAGGATAATATACTTGCCTGAAGGTTATCATACTTGCCCGAAGGCTATGATACTTGCCCAACGGCTAAGATACTTGCCCAAGAGATATCATATAATACGCATAATAAATAATATTGATAAATGCAATAATAATTAGCAATATTGATAATCATAATTATAAGAAAAATAACGACAAATAACAATAACAATAAATAGTAATAATACTAATAATAATAGCAGTAGTAGTAATAATAATAACAATCATAATAATAATTACGACTACAATAATTATTAACAACGGCAACAATGATAAATAATAATAATAATAATAATAATAATAATAATAACAAAAATGATAACAAGTAAGAATAATAATAATAATAACAATAATAATAACACCAATAACAATTAAAAATAATAATAATAGCAATCATAATATAATTTCAACAACAATAACGATATTAATAATGATAATAATAATAACAAAAATAGTAACAAATACCAATAATGACAATAATACCACTAATAATTAATAGTAATAATAACAATAATAATTAGATAATAATAAAAAATCATAACCATAAAAAGATAAATAAAATAAAATAAAATAAATTTTTAAGATTTATAAATATACTACAAAATATATACACTCGTAGCAGGGATACATCTGATACCATATAACATGCCAATACACAATTCTATAATATCAGCGATCACAAGTACACGGCTATCAATATGGTCCGAGATGGTTGCCTATAATGGCCATCTGACCTACTGGTCTCGTAGGCAGCAGAGTTACGAGGCTAAGCTATTCACGAATTGAATTGGATCGTTGCCTTCATACGGTGTGGTACATACAAACATAACATAATATATATATATATGTACGTATATATGAAAAAAAAAATACTTGATGTACCATACGATATACCAGTGGTGCCAAACAGTACTTGACGTTCCGAGCTCTACCTGACGGGGAACTTAAAAAGAGAAACCTACAATCAGTCATTTTGGCATCCTGCGGCACCGATTGCTAATAACATACCATGACTTAAACAATCGTCCTTCGATCGCGAGGGTGGCTGATGTTCACTGTACACAATACCTGCCATACCACAGGCTCATAGCTCCTACAGGATGACCATATATATATGCATGCTAATTTATAATGATAGCCATCTTGTAGTTAAGGGGGGAGATTGCTAGTGCTCACAAGGACGACCATGTATAACCTGTGCACTAATCCATAACATAATAAATAACCATCTTGTGATCAAGGAGGAGAGCGGTTGATGCTCACAACAAATATACTTGTCTATCCTCAGGTCTATGACACTCACAAGATAGCCATAATACAAGAAACAACCATCTTGCGACCAAGAAGGGAGGCGACTGATGTTTACTGTGCAAATATACTTACCAACCCTCATATCTATGGCTCCCACAGGATGACCATACATACTTGCATGCTAATCAATAATAAAGTAACTAGTACTATATGATGCATCTAAAAACTATAAAAAATTTACAATATTATAAATACTGAGATTTGATAAAATAAAATAGAGTTTGTATAATTTTGCTAAATTTATAAAATTTCATATTTCTTTTAATCAACTATATAAATTAAACAATTTCATGAAATTTAATTTCTTCCGTAATAATTTTAATTTCGCGATTATCTAAACACATAATATATTTTATACACTAAAATTTATTATTCTTCTTAAATCATTAAAATTTATATATGCAAAAATTATATTAAATCACATAGAATTTACATATAACTTGATTTCACACAAATATATTTTATTATGCAAAATAAATATAAGACTAAATTTTAATAATACTTTCAATAATAAATAATCACAAATAATTTCTCCAAAGCCATATAATAAATATATTTAGCATAATAAAATTTAAATAACAATTTTCCTAATTTTTAAAACATACATAATAGTTCTCAAAATGTTAAATAACACAAAATATACATTCACAGACACAGACATATGTACAACCTTTTTGCAAGTATGTGCTCATTCATATACATATATATATATATATATATTCATCTATAGATATCCATACATATATTCATATATATATTCTTACATTTAAATATATGCATACAAACCTTTAATAAACATATTTTAAATAAGTGTAATTGTTCACATAAATATATTTTCACATGTATATACAAAAGCTCTTAACAAAATATATCTAAACAATTATATATACATGTATACATTCATACACTCTCAATATATATATATATATATATACATTTTCACATACATATAAATATAAATGTATATGTATTCACAAACATACACGCACATACACATGTACATATACATCTAAACACACACACACACACACCCACATATATATATATATATATATATGCAATTTCACATTATTTTCACACTAAATACAAAAATTCACTAAAAAATAGTGACTTTTCAAATATACCACCATAATTCATAAACCAGGTACCAATGGAAAGCTAGAGATATAAACAACGTGATACTAAACTACATTGAACTTGACGTCACCGGCAGTGGCTGAAATTCTCGTGGGAAACCGCTACCGACTTGCCCCCTTTGTGTGCCATAAACGAGCTCAAATTAAGCAAAACAAAGGCCACCATTAGCTTCAAGAGGCTCAAATTAAGGGGAAGGGACCGAGAATGAGGCCAAAAATGGCTAAAATCTGGTGGTTGGATCGTGTGTCCGTCGTCGGCTTCCATGGCCATTTTCCAGTGCATCAATGGCTTCCCAGTTGATCGGACCACACCTCGATGAATCTGACACGATGGGCTATCAGACGGTGGGGGTGGTACTACCTGGGCATACAGGAGCATGGTGGATTAGTTGGAGAAAAAGAATCCACCACCATCGGTTTCCATCACCGATCTAGGCTCGTTTCCGACCAGCCGACCGTGAAATTTGGCAGCTGATCTCATTGGCAACTGGGTTATGCCAGTGGTCGATGTATGTCCTTTTTGAGTGGCCGAAGGTTCATCATTTTCGACCAACTAGAGGAGGAAGAGAGAGAGAGGGGGAGAGAGAGAGAGAGAAGAGAGAGAGAGAGAGAGGAAAGAGAAACTGATTTTTAGCCTGAGGAGAGAGAAAGGGAAAGGGAAGAAGAAGAAGAGGGAAGAGTCCATGTGGCACCCATGGATTGCTGACACAAAGCATCCTTTGGGCATTTTTTTGAAAAATTCCTCAACATGCTTGTAATAACTATGCAAAAATGTTGATCCCAACTTTACAGACCCATATCCTCTAAGCTATAGGTTCAAATTAAATATGCACCAGTCTACGAACTTATAGTAACAAGCACTATCACATAGTATATGGGTTAACATCAAAATCTATATAGATAAAAAGTCAACTCCGAATTCACTGATTAGTTTGGGTCACATTTTGTTTGGACCATAACTTTCTAACCTTAGCTTCGATTTTGGCCTAATACTAGTCTACGAACTTGTATAGACGAGTACTTCACCATGGTAAGTTGGTCAATATCCCTCTCGCAATAAAAACTCAGCCGTGGAACCCAATTGGTCAACATCAGTCAACCTTATCAAATTTGGTCAATAATTCAAATTCGGGGCTTTTTTTTAGATCGGGGTGTTACATTGTGGCTTGGAAATGTATGTGTTGGGTACTTGAGTATATGATTGTTGGTGTTGTGATGGAAGAATCATGGAGTAAAAGGTAAGTGGATTTAGATTCGTGTTTTTGGAGTTAACGTTAATATTGGAAGTTGAATTATTAAAGGATTTTATTACTTGTTTATGTGTGGCCATGGCTTGGATATTTGAATGATGAATTTGAAGTGTTGTATTTGACATTATATTTGGATTTGTTGACTTGGATGATTAATATTGATAATAAGTGCAATATTTGTAAGTTTAAAGTGATTAAATGAGATTTTGGATTTTTTTTTTTTTGGGATAAATACAACTCTAGTTTCTAAGTAATAAGGTTAAGGTTAAATTTCTAATTTTATTAGAAGAATTTTAGATAATTAAGTAGTAGTATAGGGACTAATAAGGTTAAGTGGAAATATTCTTTTACTTTGGAAGACTAGTGGGATTAAGTTATTTTTATTATGAGGTTAAGAATTGGATTTTCTTAAATGGATGAATTTTGGACTTATCTTTTAAACTTATAGAATTTCTAAAGTTATTTTGATACCTAAATATTTGACCTTGTGGTTGAATTTTGTTAAAGCTTGCATATGCTTTTGGAATTATACTTTGTCTTGGAGGTTAAAAAATTTGTTTCTTAACTTACAAGTTAATTGTTTTCATTTGGATTGTTGGATTTTTGGTTTATTTTGTTTGGTGAGAATGGTTCAGTGTTTTTTGCAGGGCACCAAACTTAATAGTTTGGAAGTTTTGGTGGGAAGTAAAATGAAAGTTTGGTAGGAAAAAAACTTTAGATGAAGGGAGTATTGTTTGAGCTTATTTGAATAATATATAATAGAAATAATGAAATATATGGTTTTTCATTCCTTAGTTCTAAGAGTGTGTTTTCGTTTGAGAAGGTTAGAATGGTGTACTGCTTGAGTTTGAAACTTAGTAACTTATAAAGAGAAGATAAATATTTGTATGGTTCACTTTTCTAGTTTTTAAGTGATTGCATTTTGGATTAAGGATGGTAGCTTGGTTACTAATTAGAGCATTGGTACAATAATAGATAAAGAAGCACCCATTTGAATGGAACTAAACATGAAGCCCTTTCATTGAATAGGTGTCATTTGTTTAAACTATGAATGGGATTTTTCTATACCCTAATTAGTTTCCATAATATATCTATATGTATACGGTGTGGTGTATTACATTCATGCATTCATGAGCATGGTATGTAGAAATTTGTATGTGATTAGTGTTAGCTTTATTGTACACTTTCTGTTTTACTGTTTGTAATGTTATTGTTATTGTTATTGTTATTATTATTTTGGAATTACTATATTAGATATTTGGTATATGTATGAAAAGGCATAAAGCCTTGTAAGCATATGGTATCATGCATAAGTATGCATTTGAGCATAGTATATGAACCTGTTTTATAAAAACTACTATTAAACTAGTCTTAGAAAATATTATCTTGAGATTTCCATTAGCAAGTATACGAGTAATTAAAATGGTTAAAGGACTAAACAATAATCAAGCACAAGAAAGTTGGTTTAATTAGTTTACCAAAATAATTATCAAATACAAGAAAGTTTGTTTAATTAGTTTACATTTTTGTTGTTTAGATCTAATGATCATATTAGATTGATCAATGTTGTAAACATCAATTGAATATTACCTAAAAAAAAAAAAAAAAAACTAATATCATTAAATAGAAAATGAAACAAAATTAAAAAAATGCTAGTTAAATTGAATATTTGAAATCTATGCTTGTGGTCCAAAATCTACAATACTAGGTAAATTAAGACTGCAAAGAGGTATGGATTGAAGAGATTATGCAAACACAATAAAGTTCTTGAAGTCTGTACTATCTTTCTTTCCTAATCCTACTTCAATCTTCTTCTTATAGATTTTTCAAACTTCTAACAAGCTACTTCAATGGTAGAATGGTTATGATGATGGCATGAAAGAGAGAGAGGATGGTGGCTGTAGGTGTTGGCTATTGCTTCTATAGCGAGGAGAAGACCTTTTTTTTTTAATGTGAAAATACAAACCTTTAAATATTCCTAATTTTCTAAAACAATAAAAATAAAATAACATCTAATAATATCTCTAGCTCCTACAAATTAGGAATGCCAATTAATATCCTAAAAATAAATAATTAATATCCTTTACTTGGACACTAAGGAACTACGCTATTGAACTTTAAATACGAATTAGGGTTTGAGTTTTGAATAGATAATTACATGAATTTAGGCTTGAATACATTAACCTTCCAAACTATGCAAGAAATTAAGCTAGGCTCATTGGATCCTTTAGTGGAGACTTCAATAAAATAGAACTCCAAAAATACTAAGTTTGTGGAGATGTGTTAACTTCAAATGGAAGCTGGCATTGATTCCTTCATCATCTGGCCATGAAATTTTGTAGAGATAATCCTTAATGTCTTTAAAAATTCTTAAAAGAGAATGATTAAAAAATTCCATTTGTATTCTGGATATGATCAAAATTGTAACTACTATACTAGTATCTTCAATACAATAAAATACAGAAGAGATTAAATATACAAATCTTTAAAGTAAATTATCAATCTTCTGCAAATCACGACCAAAGTAGAAAATCAGCAAATTAGCTTCATTAATGTACTATAAAATGTATCTCTCCGTATTTCTTTTAAAAATAATCCAAAATAGCCTCAAAATAGCAACTTTTAATCTTTTATCTAAATATAGTAAAATAGTGAAATCAAAAGATATTTTTCTAATTAAGCATATATTGCTAAGAAAATATCAAATAACAAGCATAATCAAGGACCATAAATTGGAAATATTAACACTCATTAAATATGCATTGCTTTTGATTTTGAAAACTATTTTTGAAAGGATACTGAGTTATGGTAGATGTTTAAGGATTTTGGTTATGTGGATAGGTATGGATATGGATATGATTTGTTATGATTTGATTATGAATAAATATAAGTGATGTAATTGTTTTAGATTTCTAGATTTAGTACTAAATCTAGTATGGCCAACATAAGGACTGGAGATGGGGTTGTCCTGTGATCTTGGATTGATCACTTGGGGAGACAGGCATGTTGTTTCATGGCTATAGGGTTAATCATTGTTCGGGGATAGGCAAGTTTAAATGTATGGATTTGGTTTTGTCACCAAAGATCAAAGTTAGAATTGTGGATTGAATGGCCAAGGGGTTTATCATTGTTTAGAGAAAGAAAAGTTTAAACGTATGGATTTGGTTTTTTCACCGAAGATCAAAGTCAGAATTGTGATTGAATATGATGACAATTATGTGATATTGATGAGTGTTATGACTTTTCCTCCTAGTTGGTGTTGAATGTCTTTGTTAAATAGTTGAGGCAAGGTTTTGGTTATTTACATGCCCTTTGTACTTTGATTTGTTCTTTGTCTGTATGGTAAAGGTTTTCCCTAACATGCCCTGATTCCTTGTTAGTATGTGTTAGGTAAATGATTCATCGATGACCAAAATACATAGATCTGTTATTTGCATGTGTTACATATCAACTAGTCAATATTCTATTGTTTTATTGAAAGCCTAAATCCTTTATCATACACATTTGTCTCAGTAGTAATATATATATATATTTATCACGCTCTACCCTTACTAGCATCCCACTTTTTTGCTCTATTGATATTGTCTCTATTTTAGGATTCTATTATTTTTTATTGAAACCGTAAACCCTATAGGATACACATGTATCTTATGTGTAGTTATATGTATATGTAACACCTTTCCCCCATTAGTGTCTTACTTTTTTGCTCCATCGATATTGTCACCATGTTAGTTATTATACTCTAGATAATATGGGATTTTTGTTCAAACTTTCCAGGGTCACTTATCCTAAGATTGCTTCCACTGGAGTAATGCTTAACCTCATAGTGACAAGGATGGTGACATGGAGCTCAACCATTTGGCCTCTCTCTCATCCAATGCATGTGAGGACATATGTCATCATGCATGAGGACCACTTTAACCTGAAGCACTCAATGAGGCAGCAACACTTGTCAACATAAGGACCATGTGATAAAATGACTTTATACATGTGTTTTGCTTCACCATGAAGTACTTGCAAAGTAACTTTCCACCATACTTCTTAGTTTGTTGACAAGTGTTGCTGCCTCATTGAGTGCTTCATGTTGAAGTAGTCCTCATGCATAATGACACATGTCCTTACATGCATTGGATGAGAGAGAGACCGAATGATTGAGCTCCATGCCACCAAGTAGCTTCGATGTCACCATCATTGTCACCAAGGTGCTTTCCATGTCATAAGGTGCTTAGGTTTCTAAAATCCTAATTTAACTAATACATTTTAATTTAAGCATTTTGGTGTCTTTATGCACTAAATTATCTAGTTTAGATTGCTAGGACAAAATACAAACAAAAATTCAAAAATACAAAGCAAACTTAGAAGATAACCCCTCGGCTAAGGTACCTTACTTCTTCTTGGATTTGTCTTGTTTTGGTCTCGAGTTTGCATAGTTCATGGCTAACAATGCCATGATTCTCTAGCAGGTACAAGGAAATGGATATTTGGTTATTAAAACACCAAAGGTACAATTTTAATCACTAATGTCTTGTATGTACCAAATATGTTTGAGAACTTGCTAAATGTGCTACAACTTATGAAGAAAGGATACAATTTGAAGTTTTCAGATACAAATTGTGAAATATCTAAGGATGGAAAAGTTTTATTACTTGTCCATATGAAAGATAACAACCTTGTGATTGATTTCACTTAACAAAATCAATTTGCTATGAGAAGCAAAGTCCATGAAGATTCGGAATTATGGCATAGGAGGCTTGGCCACTACAACTATGCAACTATTAAACAAATGCAATCTCAACAAATAGTTGATCATTTACCATAAATCCAAGAAGTTGAAGCTGTTTTCCAAACATGTCAACTTAGCAAAATTAAAGGACAACCATTTCCTTTGACAACACTTGGCAAAGCAAAGGAAAAATTACAATTGGTGCATTCAGATTTGTGTGGACCAATAAATGAAGCAAGTCATGCAGGCAGGATGTATTTTATCATCTTTATTGATGATTATTTAAGAAAATGCTGGATATACTTCCTCAAACATAAATTAGAAGCAACACCCACATTTGGAGAGTTCAAAACACTTGTGGAAATCCAAGCACAAATAACCATCAAGGTAATCCGAACCGACAATGGTGGTGAGTATATTTCCGGAGCTTTTCAAGATATTTGCAAGCTAAGTGGAATCATACATAGACTCATAACTCCATATACACCATAACAAAATAAAGTTAGTGAAAGGAAGAATAGAACCATCATGGAGATATCAAGATGCTTGCTGCTCGAGAAGTGCTTGCCCAAGAAAATTTGGGCCGAATGTGCCAACACAAGTGTATACCTTTTAAACTGACGTCCAAGTAAGGCAATTGAGTCTAAAAGTCCAAATGAATTGTGGTATGGTTTTAAACCTTCAATTACTCACTTAAAAGTCTTTGGAAGTATTTGTTATATGCATGTACATGGCCTAAAAGAACCAAATTAGACAAGAAAGCAAATATTGGCATAATTGTTGGCTATACTCGATTTCAAAGGGCTATAGAATATTTGATGTGTCTGAGATGCAGGTTGTTGTTTCTAGAGATGTTGTTATAGTGAGAACTCATATAGGAGTTGGAAAGAGCATAAAGTGGAAGCGAACACTTATATTCAATCAAGAACTACTTCCACGGATCAAAGTGACCTTGATATTGTCAATGATGATGATGATGATGATGATTTGGCCAGTGAAGATCATGTGGGGAAGAGAGGCACAAAATCAATTGTTAAACTTTATGCAACTGCAAGGATGGTAACAGCTGATCATACAACATATAGTGAAGCTTCACAACACAAAGAATGGCAAGCTGCAATGGAGGAGGAGCTTCACATGATAGAAAAGAACAAAACTTGGAATTTGGTGCCGAGACTAAAGAAAGGACATGTTATAGGTGTTAAATGGTTGTTTAGATCCAAACTAAACCCTGATGGCACCTTAAACAAATACAAAGCAAGGCTGGTTGTAAAGAGATACATTCAACAATATGGATTAGGCTACATGGAGACCTTTGCACCTATGGCAAGACATGAAACTATTTGGCTTTTACTTGCATGTGCAGCCAACAATTTATGGAAAATATATCACTTGGATGTGAAGGAGAGGAGGAAAAAGTATACAAGCTTCATAAAGCTTTATACGGGCTCAAACAAGCTCCAAGAGCTTGGTATGCGAGAATTGATGAATACCTCACTCATGAAGGCTTTTCAAGAAGTGATAATGAGCCTAATCTCTATATCAAAGCCAGCTTACATGAAGACCAAATGGTAATCTATCTTTATGTTAATGATTTGCTTATAATAGGTTGCAACATCGAAGGCATTCAAAAGTTTAAAGACAAACTAAAAGAAACATTTAAAATGTTTGACCTTGGCTTAATGAATTACTTCTTAGGTTTGGAGATCAAGCAAACCAACGCAACCATCATTTATTGTTACAACACTTCAGCCATTGACATCACCAAAAATCCAGTACAACACAGAAGACCAAGCACATCCTTGTGAAGTATCATAGCATCCAAAAGGCTGAAAGAAATGAAGAAACCAAAATGTTCTCATAAAACCTTTGCCAAAAGAAATACTTCAAATGCTTAGGAGTCTTCTACATATCATGCCTAACATTGCTAAGGAGGAGTGTTAGAAAATCATGGCAATGTTAGCCATGAACAAGACAAACCCGAGATAAAGCAAGGTGCCTTGGCCTAGGGTCACTTTTGATACGAACCTAGGACGACCTGCTCCTAAACCCGTATTATATTAGCCTGGATCTTAATTAAGTTCAAGTTCTAATGGAATGGACCTCAACCCCTAACCAACCTGTGGTTAGAAACCTTGGTATAATGTAGACGCCACAATAGGGGATGGAAAACCTATTGATAAGTCAAGCTAAAACAACCAATTCTCTAATGGTGTTTTAGGTGTTCTCAAAGAACAAAGAGATAATTAATCTTACAAGTATTTTCTTTATCAAATCAAAGTTGTTTTCTTATTGAAAAATAAGCCTTTAAATAGGCTTTGAAAGAAACAAAATAAGCACTAAAAAATTAATTCAAAACCGGACTCCTATAGGAATTAGGAAACTTGGCCGAATTCTAATATGTCCTAAACTAAGTTTCCTAAACTAAATTTGATTAATTAATTCCTTTATTTTGAATTAGGAATTAATTAATTTACAATGGAAATAATAAATTAATAACTTTCCTAAACTTATTTGTCAACCAAATATATAAATAAAAACTAAAAAGTAATGGAAGTTTCCTAAAACAAAAAGTAGAATCAAATTAGGAAACTATAATACTAGCTTATTGACTAGGTTGACTTTGACCAATCTTTGACCAAATTGAGCTCCAAATCAGCTTCTAGATGCTTTTTAGGGTACCAAATAAGCTGAATATGAAGGCCCACACGTTGCCCATGCTTGGAAAAATAAGAAAAGGCTAATACAGTAAAATACAGTAAAGCCAGCAAGCAATACAGCAAATTCGGCCAAATTGTTGAAGCTGTCCGTACAAGCCTTTTTTGATTGCATTTGAGGCTGCTTTAACTTGATTCCATGACATATTAGGCATATGTATTGAACCCATAAAGCATTGGAACCATTTCATGCTTCCTGGACTCCAAAAATGTACCAAAACCGTCACCCGGGTCCATATCGGCTTCCACCACTTGGATGCTTAGAGTAGGCTTTGTATCTTCAAGTATGGACAAGCTCTGTTGAGATTGATTACCCCCTGTATAAATACTCCCAGTTTGTCCTTAAATCTCTTAATTTGAGCTCTTGTGATTGGCCTAGTCTTCATCCGTGTCAAGTCAGCACCCAGTGGGTTATCGGTGGAGCGGGCTCGGGGCGGAATCACATCAACTTTCATACTTTGTTTTGTGTTTTGTTTTATACTTTGTTAAAGTCATTTTGTGTAATCGAGGCTTGTTAAGTTGGTGCACAAAGACACCAAAATGTGTTAATTAAAGTGTATTAGACAAATTAGGGTTTTAGGAAGTTTAGGAAATTTAAGCATCTTGATGACATGGAAAGCACCTTGGTGACAAGGATGGTGACATGGAAGCTACTTGGTGATATGGAGCTCAACCATTTAGCCTCTCTCTCATCCAATGCATGTGAGGACATGTGTCATCATGCATGAGGACTACTTCAACCTGAAGCGCTTAATGAGGCAACAACATTGTCAACAAACTAAGAAGCATGTGATAAAATGACTTTACACGTGTTTTGCTTCACCATGAAGTACTTGTAAAACATTGGTCTATATGACCGGCCATGGTATACTTTCACAGCATTTTTTTGGCTTTAAATATGTACAATATTTCGATGAAAGTGTGTGTTGATTTTGGAAGAAAAATACCTTAGTTTCCTTATTGAAACCAAGAGAAAAACCAAACTGGCTTTGCTGGAAAATTTTCCAGCATCTTAATCAAAAGAAGCTGAGTACAACATCACCCAAAATCAATTTCCATAAACTTATAAACTTTGTTCTCTTTAGTTGAACCTTGCCCTAACCTTTCATCTTATGGAGTCACCTCCACTTCTTATTCTTGAATATGTCATGTTAGTGAAATAATGCAAAAAACCTCACCGAAGTTCACTCCTTCACATGTATCATTCAAGCAAGGTCTCATTCACTTGTACTTTCACACTAGTTTTGGCTTTTGACACTCTTTTAAGCTCACACTCTCTTATTTGTTTCCACTCTAAAAATTATCTCAAAGTCCTAAACAGTAACTAGATCACAAATACCTTATAATTAAATCTATTAATAAAACAGAAACCAAAAGCAAGTGAATTCCAAGTGAATTTAGAAACCTAACTATCGGCTTTACTATTCAATTGCAAGGAAATTAACAAAGGCAATTTTTGTATACAGCATGCAAATTGATAAGAATTCGCCCGAACCTACACAACGGACACCCTGCTGGGGTGCTGACTCGATATAGATAAAGACTGGGCTGATCACTAGGGCTCAAGCCAAGAGATTTAAGGACAACCTAGATGTATTTATACAGTAAGTGATCAATTTTCAATAGGACTTACCAATACTTGAAGATTCAAAGCCTGTTTTAAGTATCCAAATGGTGGAGGCCATTACTGACCCGGATAGCTGTTTTAGTGCAAATATGGACTGTAAGAAGCAGTGAATGGATCCAACACTTCTTGGATTCAATGGATATCAAAAAGAGGCTGTGGAATCATGTCAAGGCATAATGAAAAGCATCTAAAACAAGCTTGTACGGACAACATCTCAATTTGGCCGAAAATGTGCTGTTTAGCCACTGACTTTGACTTTTCTTCTTATTCAAGCAAGTTTGACTTATTCCAATCAAGGGGTAACGTGTGGGAATCATTATTAATCATATTTGGCATTATAAATGGTATATGAAAGCTGATTTAGAGCTCAAACAAGCTGGAAATTGGTCAAGATACCTTAGTAGCCAAACTAGCCAACTAGTTTCCAAATTTGATTTTGACTTTTTGTTTTAGAAAATTAGTCTTATATTTGGCTTCTATTTATTTATTTGCTGGAAAAATCAAGTTAGGAAATTTATTATTTTATTATGTTCATTGTAAATTAATTAATTCCTAATTCAAAATAAAAGAATTAGTTAATACAAATTAGTTTAGGAAAGTAGGTGAATTTCAGCTAACATGTTTCCTTTTCTCTTTGGTGGCCGGTTTTAACCTAAATTTTTAGGGTTTATTATTTTGTGACTCTAGCATATTTAAGGGCTTCTTTTTAAGGAAGAATTAATAATATTCAGAATTTATTTTGTGAGAAAGAATTCTTTTTGTTCTCTTTGAACACCTAAAACACCATTATAGAGTGTGTTTTAGTTTTGACATATCATTAGGGCATCCATAACCTAATGTTGCATCTTAGTTATACCAAGGTCTCTAATCAAAAGTTGGTTAAGGGTTAAGGTTTCACCATAAAAACTTAAACTTAATTGAGATCCGGGCTAATATAATACCGGTTTAGGCGCATGTTGATTTAGGTTCATATCATTTGGTATTAGAGCTAAGATTTTGTTTAGGTTTGATTTATCTTTATTTGTTTTATTTTGTTTTGTGTCAATTTGAAATTTTAGCATTAGGTTAAGGTTGCATCCATCCTTTACAAGTTCTGCATCTTAAAAAAAAAAAAAAATTCATTTGTAGCCGAAATTAGGTTCTTTGTTTTACCATATTTTTTTGTTCTCTAGTTTGTTGGTTATTTTTCATCATTGTTCTTGTTAGTTTGGTTTATTATTGATTTTTATTTGCTCTTTTAATCTTAATTAGTTGCATTCAAATATTCAAAAAAAAGTAAAAAGAAAAAAAAGAGAGTTTTGAAAGCATATTGCATAAAAACCTAAAAATTGTACAATTTGTTATTATTGGAGTGAGGTCTCGAGTTTGGTGGAATTTTGGTGTTGGCATTGCAATTTTTGTTGTTCATTCTTGCTACTGGAGTTTTTTTTTTTTTTAAGTTTTGTGAGTGAATTAAAAAAAAGGAGGATTGGCAGCAACATATACAAATTCACAAAATTTGCCCATGGTTTGATTTTTGTTGGAGTTTAAGTTTCTGCTTGTGTTGTGTTTGGTACTGCTGGGAATTGTGTTGCATTGTTCTATTTGTGATATAAAAAAAAGAGTATAGATAAAAAAAAAAAATAAAGCTGAGTATTAAAAAAAAAATTACCCAAAATTTCGGCTTGTTAAATTTGGATTTGGAAATTTGTTTGCTAGAAAATTGTGAAATTTGGAGTTTCTGGAAGTTTAATTTTGCTGTAGGATATTTGAATTTTGGGTGCTAAAATTTTTGGATTAAAATTTGTTAAAGGATTTGATACAAAACCTTGAATTACAAAGATCAACATCCAACAACTATCTTATATTTTTGTTCAATTTGATTCTTGTTCGTGTTTGAATTTCTTTCTTTAAATTTTATTTTTGAATTCTTAATTTCTTACCATCTGGTCCAGTTCTTATTTATTCCAAAATTTCCTTTGTTAAATTGCCTTATTTTTGCTTAAAAAAGCCGAGAATTTGGCGTTTAAAAATTCACTTGGTATTGCTTACTTTTTACTACTGTTTTGTTGATAAGTTTAATTAAAACATACTTGTGATCTAATTGATATTTTGTGGGTGTTTTAATTATAACTTTGAGTTAATTCTTTTAGTGGAAAAAGGCAAGAGTGTGTAAGCTTAAAAGATGATGAGAAATTGCTCGTGCCCGCACAATTGACTACCGGCTAGGGTGCTAACCCAATACGGATGAAGACTGGGCCGATCACTAGAGCTCAAGCCAAGAGGTTTAAGGACAACTGGGAGCATTTATACATAGATTAGTTAATTCTTAAAAGATCTTGTCCATATCCAAAGATACAAAGCCTGTTCTAAGCATCCGAGTGGTGGAAGACGATATAGACCCGGCTAGCTGTTTTCATGCAAATTTGGACTCCAGGCAGCAAGGAATGATTACAACACTTCATTAAATCAATGAATATCATTAAGAGGACATGGAATCCAGTCAAGGCAGAATCAAAAGCATCTAAAAAGGACTTGTACAGATAGCATCTCAATTTGACTGAAAATGTGCTATTTAGCCGCTGACTTTGACTTTTCTTCTTGGTCAAGCATGTTTGACTTATTCCAATCAAGAGGAAACGTGTAAGAATCAATATTAATCATATTTGGAATCCTACATGGCATATGGAAACTGATTTGGAGCCCAAACAACCTGGAGATTGGTCAAAGATACCTTAGTAGTCAAACTAGTCAACTAGTTTCCTAATTTGATTTTGACTTTTTGTTTTAGGAAATTAGTTTTTTATTTGGTTTCTATTTATTTATTTGCTGGAAAAATCAACTTAGGAAATTTATTATTCTATTATTTTAATTGTAAATTAATTAATTCCTATTGAAAATAAAGAAATTAATTAATCCAAATTAGATTAGGAAAGGAGGTGAATTTCAGCCAAGCTAGGTTTCCTATTCTTTGGTGGTCGGTTTTACCTAGATAATTAACGATTTATTTTGTAACTTTTTTAGCCTATTTAAGGGCTTATTTTCTCAATAATATTCAGTACATTATTTATACAGAAAATTATTTGTGAGATAGAATTCTGTTTGTTCTCTTTGAACACCTAAAACACCATTAGTGAATGAATGTTTTAATTTGACTTATTAATAGGATATCCATCACCTATTGTGGCATGTTTATTATATCAAAGTTTCTAATCACATGTTGGTCAGGGGTTGAAGTGACCATTAGAACTTGAACATAATTAGATCCGGACTAATATAATACGGATTTAGGCACAGGTCATAGTAGGTTCGTATCAAAAAAGGGTCAGAAGCTGAAACTAATGTGCAAACACGAGTGTTGAGACCTTGTTTGAGTAAAACACATAAGGGAGTGATTTTAGTGACGTTCTATTTTATTTTTGTGTTATGAATACTAACATGGCAGATTCAAGGGTGAGAAGTGGAGATCCACCATTAAGAAATAATGAAGAGGAATTCAAAGGATTTAAGGGTGATTCTCGAGCTTTGGGAACACAGACATGATAGCGGTCTTGGAGCAATTACAGTGGATGAATGCTCACTTTGATTACCTAGATCAAAGGATGGACAGGTTGAAAACATCACAAGGTGGGCCGAATTTGAGGCAAGAATTCCATGGTGGCCGAGGTCGAGGTCGATGAGGTCGTGGACACGATAGGGAGGATTTTGAGGAGGAAATTATGGTGATAATTTGGAGGAGGATTTTGAAGACATCTATGCTCTCCAAGGAAGGAAAAACCATGGGAGACCAGCAAGGGAGGAGGATGATGATCTTGGAAATATTAAGGTCAACATACCACCTTTCATGGGAAAAAGTGATCCGGAGGTATACCTAGAGCTGGAGGAGCATATGGAGATGATCTTCAATTGTCACAACTGTTTGGAGACTAAGAAGGTAAAAGTGGTAGCAATGGAATTTGGACATTATGTACTTCAATAGTGGACTAATGAGCAAAATACCCCAAAGGAGAGTAGGTGATGAATTGATTACTACTTGGTGATAAATGAAAGGAGCCATGAGGAAGCGATTTGTATCGACTTGTTACCATAGGTTGCTACATCAAAAACTCCAATCATTATCACAAGGTAGTAGGTCTATGGAGGATTATTACAAGAAGATGGAGATGCTCATGATGAGATTGAGCATGAATGAAGAAAGAGAAGCAAATATGGCACGGTTTATAGGTGGATTGAATCGTGAGATAGCTAACCAATTGGAATTGTAACAATATGTGGAATTGGAAGAGATGTTGCATGTGGCTATCAAACTTGAGAATCAATTTAAAAGAAGGGGCATAAGTACATGAATCGGAGGAGTTTCAAGCAGTGAGAGATCAAATCCAAGTACTTGGAGAGGCAACCCAATGTATTATTACAAGCCAAAACCGAAACTAGGTGAGGAAAGCACCAATTGGCCAAAAAGGGAGGCCAAAGCCAAATCTATCCAAGCACCAAGGAATGAAGGTAAATCTGATCATAAACCTTTTAGAACTTATGATATTAAGTGCCAAAGATGAGGACACATCTCTAGTCAATGCCTGAATAGCAGAATCATGGTGCTGAAAGGTAATGGTGAGTTAAAATATGAAAGTGAAGAAAGTGGGGGTGAAACCGAGCAAGAAGAGGAAGAACTTGAAGATGAAGCCAAGACCATAAATGCTTCACATGATGAATTGAACTTGGTGATTAGGAGAGTCTTAACCGTAACAAAGATGAGGATCAAATACAAAGAGAGAACATTTTCCACACTCATTGTGAAATCCAAGGTAAGATTTGTAGTATGATAATTGATAATGTAAGTTGTGCAAATATAATTAGTAATGTTGTGGTGGGAAAATTAGGCGTAGCAACAATTAAAAATGCAGAACCATATAGATTACAATGGCTTAATGATAGTGGAGAGATGAAAGTAAATAAATAAGCCATTCAGCATTGATAATCATGTGGATGTTGTATTGTGTGATGTTGTTCCTATGCATGCAGGTCATATTTTATTGGGTAGGCCATGGCAATTTGATAAGGATGGCATACATTATGGAAGAGAGAATTCCATTATTTTTAAATTTAAAAGGAAAAAGGTTAAGTTGGAGCCATTAACTCCAAGAGAGATATTTAGAGATCAACTTTAAATGCAATAAAGGAGGGAGGCCGAAAAGCTTAAAGAAAGAACTAGTGTGGCACCCAGGGCTTCAACTCCAATCCAAGGGGCCAAGACCAAACAAAACCAACCAGGTAAGTATTCTAAAACCCAAATTGAGTGGAAAAACAAAGCTAAAGCCGAGAGTGAGAAAAGGGGAGGAAAAGCTGAGAGTGATGTG
The DNA here is from genome assembly GCF_031755915.1 of Ziziphus jujuba. Taxonomy (NCBI): domain Eukaryota; kingdom Viridiplantae; phylum Streptophyta; class Magnoliopsida; order Rosales; family Rhamnaceae; genus Ziziphus; species Ziziphus jujuba. The sequence goes on from NC_083382.1 coordinate 18,121,899, forward strand.
AAAGTAGTGGAATCAGTGAGTGAAAAAGAAAAAGAAAGAAAAGAGAGGAAAAATAAAAATTTCTATCTTAGTTGTGGGGATGTTAATAAAGCCATTTTGAGTAAGAAACCATTGCTGGTCATTATTTATAAATATGTGTATTTAAAGATGCTTTTGTTGTATAGAAATTCATCTGGATTGTTGAGAGCTTTACTTAGTGGAAATTTGAAAATTTAGGAGAGATTATTTGCTAACTTTAAAAAGTGTGAATTATGTAAAGATAAATTGTATTTCTATGATTTTTTGTGACAGTGTTTGACCTAGGAGATTGCATTTGGTTACATTTAAAAGAGAGGTTTCTCAAACAAAGAAAGTCGAAACTTATGCCGCGTGGAGATGGACCTTTTCAAGTTTTGGAGCAGATTAATGAAAATGCTTACAAACTTGATTTATCGAGTGAGTATAGTATTAGTGCTTCATTTAATGTTGCTGACTTATCCCCTTTTACTATAGATGATGATTTTGATTTGAGGGCAAATCATTTTCAAGAGGAAGGGAATGATGAGAATCTATCTGAACCCGCACAACTAACAACCCACTAGGGTGCTGACCCGATATGGATGAAGACTACGTCAATCACTAGGGCTCAAGTCAAGAGATTTAAGGACAAATTGCCTGCATTTATACAAGGAGTGATCAATTCTCAAAAGGGATAGTCAATATCTAAAGATTCAAAGCCTGTTCTAAGCATCCAAGTGGAGGCCGTTACGGACCCGTGTAGCTATTTTAGTGCAAATATGGACTCCAGGCAGCAATGAATGGACCCAACAATTCTTGGATGCAATGGATATCACCAATAGGCCATGGAATCATGTATTATTAAATCAAAAGCATCTAAAAACAGCTCGTACGGAGAACATCTCAATTTGGCCGAATATGTTTTGTTTAGCCTCTGGCTTTGACTTTTCTTCTTGTTTAAGCACGTTTGACTTATTCCAATCAAGGGGAAATGTGTGGGAATCACTGTTAATCATATTTTTTATCCTACACGGCATACAAAAGCTGATTTGGAGCTCAAAAAAGCTGAAAATTGGTCAAAATACCTTAGTAGTTAAACTAGTCAACTAGTTTCCAAATTTGATTTTGACTTTTTATTTTAGGAAATTAATCTTATATTTGGTTTCTATTTATTTATTTTCTAGAAAAATCAACTTAGGAAAGTTATTATTTTATTATTTTCATTGTAAATTAATTAATTCCTAATTCAAAATAAAAGAAATAATTAATTCAAATTAGTTTAGGAAAGTAGGTGAATTTCAGCCGCCATGTTTCCTTTTCTCTTTGGTGGCTGGTTTTAACCTAAATTTTTAGGGTTTATTGTTTTGTGAATCTAGCCTATTTAAGGGCTTATTTTTGAGGAAGAACACACCTTTAATAATATTCAGTATTTATTTTGTGAGATAGAATTCTCTTTGTTCTCTTTGAACACCTAAAACACCATTATAGAGTGTGTTTTAGTTCTGACTTATCAATAGGGCATCCATAACCTATTGTGGCATATTCATTATATCAAGGTATCTAATCATATGTTGTTTAGGGGTTAAGGTTTCACTTTAAGAACTTGAACTTAATTGAGATCCAGGCTAATATAATGCAGGTTTAGGGGCATGTTGACCTAGGTTCGTATCATTTGGTATTAGAGCCAAGATTTTGTTTAAGTTTAATTTATCTTTATTTGTTTAATTTTGTTTTGTGTCAATTTGCAATTTTAGCAATAGGTTAAGGTTTCATCCATCCTTTACACATTCTGCATCTTAAAAAAAAAAAAATTCATTCATAGTCAAAACTAGGTTCTTTGTTTTACCGTATTTTTTGTTCTCCAATTTGTTGGTTGTTTTTCATTATTGTTCTTGTTAATTTGGTTTATTGTTGATTTTTATTTGCTTTTTTAATCTTAATTATTTGCATTCAAATATGCAAAAAAAAGAAAAAGAAAAAAAAAGAGAGTTTTGAAAGCATATTGCATAAAAACCTAAAAATTGTGCAATTTGTTATTATTGGAGTGAGGTCTCGGGTTTGGTGGAATTTTGGTGTTGGTATTGCAATTTTTGTTGTTGATTCTTGCTACTGGAGTTTTCCTTTTTTTTTTTTTTTTTTTTGGGAGTTCTGTGAGTAAATATATAAAAAAAAAGGAGGATTTGCAGCAACATATAGAAATTCACATAATTTGCCAATTTGTAATTTGTTGGAGTTTAAGTTGCTATTTGTGTTGTTTTTGGTACTGCTGGGAATTGTGTTGCATTGTTCTATATGTGATATAAAAAAAAAACAGATCAAAAAAAAAAAAAACAAAAAAACAAAAAAGCCGAGTATTAAAAACCAAAAAAAAAAAAAAAAAACTGCACAAAAGGCCGACTTGTTGAATTTCGAGTTGGAAATTTGTTTGCTGGAAAATTGTGAAATTTGGAGTTTTTGGAAGTTTAATTTTGCTGCTCGATATTTCAATTTTGGGTGCTAAAACTTTTGGATTGAAATTAGTTAAAGGATTTGATACAAAAACTTGAATTACAAAGATCAACACCCAACAACTATCTTATATTTTTGTTCAATTTGATTCTTGTTCGTGTTTGATTTTTTTTCTCTAAATTTTATTCTTGAATTCTTAATTTCTTACCATCTGGTCCAGTTCTTATTGATTCCAAAATTTCCTTTATTAAATTGCCTTATTTTTGCTTAGAAAAGCCAAGAATTAGGTGTTTAAAAATTCACTCGGTATTGCTTGCACATTGCTACTGTTTTGTTGATAAGTTTAATTAAAACATACTTGTGATCTAATTTCTATTTTATGGGCATTTTAATTAGAACTTTGATTTAATTCTTTGAGTGGAAAAAGGCAAGAGTGTGTGAGCTTAAAAGAGGATCAAAAGCAGAAACTAGTATGCAAACAAGAGTGTTGAAACCGTGTTTGAGTGAAACACATAAGGGAGTGATTTTGGTAACGTTCTGTTTTATTTTTGTGTTATGCATACCAACATGGTAGATTCAAAAGTGAGAAATGGAGATCCACCATTAAGAATTAATGAAGAGGATTCCATAAGATTCAAGGGTGATTCTGAGCTTTGGGAAGTGGAGGTGAGCACACAGACATGATGACAGCCTTGGAGAAATTATAACGGATGAATGCTCACTTTGATCACCTAGATAAAAGGATAGATAGGTTGGAAACATCACAAGGTGGCCTGAATTTAAGGCAAGAAGTCCATGGTGGATGAAAATGTGTTGTTTAGCTGCTGACTTTGACTTTTCTTCTTGTTCAAGCAAGTTTGACTTATTTCAATCAAGGAGCAACATCTGGAAATTATTATTAATCATATTTGACATCTTTCATGGTACATGGAAGCTGAATTGGAGCTCCAACAAGCTAAAAATCGATCAAGATACCTTTGTAGTCAAACTAGTCAACTAGTTTTCAAATTTGATTTTAACTTTTTGTTTGAAGAAATTAGTCTTATAGTTGCTTTCTATTTATTTATTTGCTGGACAAATCAAATTAGGAAAGTTATTATTTTATTATTTTCATTGTAAATTAATTAATTCCTAATTCAAAATAAATGAATTAATTATGTCAAATTAGTTTAGGAAAGTAGGTGAACTTCAGCCAACATGAATTTCGACCAACATGTTTCCTTTTCTATTTGGTGGCCGGTTTTAACCTAAATTTTTAGGATTTATTGTTTTGTAACTCTAGCCTATTTAAAGGCTTATTTTTGAGGATGAACACACCTTTAATAATATTCAAAATTTATTTTGTGAGATAGAATTGCCTTGGTTATCTTTGAACACCTAAAACACCATTAGAGTGTGTGTGTTTTAGTTTTGACTTATCAATAAGGCATCCATAATCTATTATGGTGTCTTTATTATACTGATGTTTCGAATCACAGGTTGGTTAGAGGTTAAGGTTTATCCATAAGGACTTGAACTTAACTGAGATCTGGGCTAATATAATACGAGTTTAGGTACATGTCGAGCTAGGTTTGTATCACAAATAATAATAAAAAAATATTAAAATGCCAAATTCAAGGATAAAATCTAGAAAAGGATTCAAACAATTAACAAGAACACCATTCAAATAAAGTATGGGATAGATGTTGGTTGTAGTTCTCATAATTTAAGTTTATGTCTAAAATCCCTTAACCAATTTTAATATAGTCAATTAACACCACTATTCAAATTTCAGCAACCAATATTGAATGACTAAACAGAAACTCCAACAATTCTCAATTGAATTTCCCAAAACCAATCAAACTAAAATTTTTAACTTGACAAACCGGCCTTTTACATGAATTTTTTTTAAACTTTGGCTTTTTTTATTTTTTTTTATCACACATAGAAGAATATCAACATAATCTCCAGCAGCAAGACCACCACTAACAATAGCAATTCCTATGCCAATCAACTTCTCAAAACCGAATCTAACTTCCAAGCAAAACAAAATGCAAATTCTAAGGTTATGCAACATGTTATCAATTTTTTTTTTGAAAATATATATAAGTACAACTAATTAAGTTTAAAACCAAAAAAATAAAATCAACAATAAACCAAATTACCAATAACTAATATGCAAAATTAACCAACAAACTAGAAAACATAACTTTGGATAAACAAAAAAAAAGAAAAAGAAAAAAAAAAGACCAAATTTGGCTATGAATTTTCTTTTTTTTTTATATGCAGAATGTTTATGGATAGAAGCAACCTTAACCTAATGTTAAAATACATGAACAAAATTTGGCTCTGATACCAAATGATACGAACCTAGGTCGACTTGCTCCTAAACCCGTATTAAATTAGCCCGGATTGAAATTAATTTCAGATTCTAATGGTCATCTTGACCCCTAGATAACTTATGATTAGAAACCTTAGTATATGTTGAAGATGCCACAATAGGTTATGGATTGTCCTGTTAATAAGTCAAACTAAAACACTCATTCTCTATTCGGTGTTTTAGGTGTTCTAAGAGAACAAAGAGAGATCTTTCTCACAAGTAATTTTCTATATGAATAATGATGCGTCTATTATTGAGAAAATAAGCCTTTAAAGAGGCTAAACTGACAAAAACATACTTGTAATAAGCCTCTATCTTCATTCATACTCAATCTTATCATAAGCATCTTTATCTTCTTGTAATAATCCTCCACGGACCTACTACCTTGCGATAGTGATTGGAGTCTTTAACGCAGCAACCTACGGTAATGAGTCGGTGCAAATCACTTCCTCATGGCTCCTTTCATTTGTTGTCAAGTAGTAATCAATTCATCACCTACTCTTCCTTGGGTACTTTGCTCATTTGTCCACCATTGGAGTGCATCATGTCCAAATTCCATTGCTGCCACATTTACCTTCTTAGTCTCCGAATAGTTATGACAATCGAGTATCATCTCCATTCGCTCTTCCCACTCTAGGTAAGCCTCCGGATCATTTTTTTCCCATGAAAGGTGGTGTGTTGACCTTAATATTCCCAATATCATCATCCTTATTCTTTACTAGTCTCCCACGGATTGGCCTTCCTTAGTAAGCAAAAATATCATCTACTCTCTCTTCAAAATCATCTCCAAAGTTACCTTCCTATCCTCAACCTCGACCTCAGCCACCATGTGCATCTAACCTTGGATTCAACCTACCTTGTGATGTTTCTAATGTATCCATCCTTTGATCTACATGATCAAAGGTAGCATTCATTCGCTGAAATTGCTCCATGACCGCCATCATGGCCGTGTGCTCACCTCCACTCCCTGAAGCTCGGGAATCACCCTTGAATCCTACAGATTCCTCTTCATTAATTATTAATGGTGCATCTCCTCTTCTCACCCTTGAATTGGCCATGTTAGTATGAATAATGCAAAAATAAAATAGAACCTCACCAAAATCACTCCCTTACGTGTTTCACTTAAACAAGGTCTTAATGCTCATGGCTTCTGACCCTCTTTTAAGCTCACACAATCTTGCCTTTTTCCACTCAAAAAATTAACTCAAAGTTCTAATTAAAACATACTTAAACAGAAACTAGATCATAAGTGTACCTTAATTTAAACTTATCAATAAAACAGCAACTAAATCAAACAAATACCGAGCGGAACGAAAATATCTATTCTCGGCTTTCTAAGCAAAAACAAGGTAATTTGACAAGCAAATTTTTGGGAATGAATAAAAAGCTGTCCAGAATATTAGTGAACCAATAATACTAGGATAAAATTTAGAGAAAGAAATTCAAACACGAACAAGAATCAAATTGAACAAAAAGATAGGATAGTTGTTGGTTGTTGTTCTTTGTCATTCAAGTTTTTCTATCAAATCCTTTAAATAATTTTAATCCAATTAACTTTAGCACTCAAAGATACAAATTTCTTGCAGCAATATAAAATTCCAGCAACTCCAAATTTCACAATTTTCCAGCAAACAAATTTCAAACTCCAAATTCAATAAGTCGACCTTTTGTGCAGTTTATTTTTATTTTTTATTCTTTTTTATACTTGGCTTTTTCGCTCTTTTTTTTCTTTTTTCATTACAAATAGAAAAATGTAACACAATTTCCAATAGTGCCAAAAACAACGCGAGCAGCAACTTAAACTCCAACAAAAAAATCAAACCTGTGACCACAAATTACAAATTTACAAATTTTGTGAGTTTGTATTTGTTGCCGCAAATCCTTTTTTTTTTTTTCCTCAAATATATGAAAGCAAATAAATAAGATCAAAATAGAAAATAAAAATCAACAAATAAGCAAATTAATAAGAATAATGATGAAAACAACCAATAAACGAGGAAGCAAAAATACGGTAAAACAAGGAACCTAATTTTGGCTATGAATGGATTTTCTTTTTTTTATAATATGCAGAATGTGTAGAATAGATGCAACCTTAACCTAATGCTAAAATTTCAAATTAACACAAAAAAAAAAAAAGCTAAATCAAACCTGAACAAAATAGTGTCTCCAATACCAAATGATACGAACATAGGTCGACTCGTGCCTAAACCCGTATTATATTAGCCCAGATCTCAATTGAGGTCAAGTTTTTATAGAAAAACCTTAACCCTATCTGTGATTAGAAACCTTGGTATAATGAAGACATCATAATAGGTTATGGAAGCCCTATTGATAAGTCAAAACTAAAACACTCACTCTCTAATGGTGTTTTCAGTGTTAAAAAAGAACAAAGAGAATTCTATCTCACGATTAATTTTATGAATAATATTGAAGGTGCATTCTCATTGAAAAATAACCCTTAAATAGGTTAAAATCACAAAGCAATAAACCCTAAAAATCTAAGAGAAAACCGACCATACAATGTCAATTTCCTAATCGAAATTCCATTCCTTTCCTAATTCTAATTTTGATTAATTAATTCCTTTATTTTGAATTGGAAATTAATTAATTTATAATGAAAATAATAAAATAATAACTTTCCTAAGTTGGTTTATCCAGCAAATAAATAAATAGAAACCAAATAAAAGAGTAATTTCCAAAAACAAAAAATCAAAATCAAATTAGAAAATTAGTTGACTAGTTTGACCAAATTTTAGCTTGCAAAGGCTTCCAAATCAAGTCTCATATGCCATGTAGGATGCCAAATAGGATTATTTATGAGTCTCACACATTGCCCTTGCTTGGAATAAAGGGAAAATGCCAAATCAACAAAAATACAATAAAGCCAGCAACAAATACAGTAAAGCCAGCAAACTATTCCCTCTATGCACAAATGCCCATTGTGGTTGCTTTTGATTCTGCCTTGGCTTAATTACATGACCTCTTAATGATATTCATTGAATTCATGAAGTATTGGATCCATTGCACGTCGCATGGAGTCCATATTTACACAAAAATAGCTATCTGGGTCTCTATTAGCCTCCACTACTTAGATGCTTAAAACATGCTTTGTATCTTTGGGTATGAACAAGTCATTTTGAGAATTGATAACTTCCTGTATAAAGGCAGCCAGGTTGTTCTTAAATCTCTTGGCTTGAACCCTAGTGATTGGCTCAAACTTCATCCATATTGGATCAACACCTTAGTGGGTAGTCGGTGTGTCGGCACGGGTGGATTCTCATCACAGTCGTTACAAAAAGAAGGGAACTCCTATGCCTAACAATTTCTCAAATCCAAATTCACCTTCAAAACAAAAAAAATTGCAAAATTTTAGGTTTATGCAATGTGTTTTTCTGAAATTTCTTTTTTTTTTTTTAATATATAAGTGGAACTAGTTAAGATGAAAACCAGCAAGGAAAATCAGCAATAAACCAAATTACTATGAACTAACATGCAAACCAACCAACAAACTAGAAGGTAAACAAAAATTCAGCTAAGCAAAAGGAAACCCTAATTCGGCTATGAACTTTCTTTCTTTTTTTTTTTTATGAAGAATGTGTATGGGTAGAAAATAACCTTAACCTGAATAGAATTTGGCTTTAATACAAAATGATACGAACCTAGTCGACTTGCTTCTAAACTCGTATTTAATTAGGCCGAATCAAAATTAAATTTAGATTCTAATTACCACCTTGACCCCTAATTAACTTGTGAATAAAAACCTTGGTATACGTTAAAGACGTCATAATAGGTTATCGATTGTCCTATTGATAAGTTAAACTAAAACACTTGTTCTTTATTTGGTGTTTTAGATGTTCTAAGAGAAAAAAGATAAATCTTTGTCACAATAATTTTTCTAGATCAATAATGTGTTGTTGTTTATAGGAAAATAAGCCTTTAAATAGGGTAGAGTGTCAAAATAGGAACCCTAACACAATAGGTAAAAACCGGCCAATAAAATTAAACAGAAGTTGTGGCCGAATTTTTCATATCTTTCCTAATCAAATTTATATTAATTAATTTCTTAACTTTTAAAGAGGAATTAAACAATTTACAATCAGAAATATTAAAATTCAACCTTCCTAAATTAATTTTTCCAACAAGTAATTAAATAAAAACAAAAAAGAAAAGACTATTTCCTAAAATAAAAGCCAAATTTCAAATTTGGAAAGTTGTTGACTAATTTTCTAAACAAATTGTCTTTATCCAATCTCTAGTTAATTTAGGCTCCAAATCTGATGCGACATCCCATGTAGGATTAAAATTGGTCTCCACACATTGCTATTTATTGGAATGATCAAAGTTCCTAGCGCCAAACTAGCTAAATCTAGCCAATGTGGAAGCTTGGACACTAATTACATACTTGGGCACCCGTTCTTCTACCTTGTCATGATTTCATGGCCTCTTGGTGAGCTTAAACATGGTCATAGGCCAACAAACTCACCCATTGCTGCCCGGAGTCCTTAAATGCACCAAAACTGCTTCCTGGGTCCATTTTTGCCTTCACAACTTGGATGCTAAGCACAGGCTTAGAATCTTCTGATATTAATACACCCTCTTGAGATTTAATTACATTTTACATGAAGCTAACAAGATTTTCTTTAAACTTCTTAGCCTTAACTCTAGTAATTGGGCTGATCTTCAGTCGCACAAGATCAATACCCTAGCAAATAGTTGGTTTTATGGGTACGAATTCTCATCATTCCCCTCCTCTTAGGAGTGATTTGCCCTCAAATCAAAATCATCACCTGCAAAAAAGGAGATAAATCAGAAACATTAAAGATAGCATTCACATTATACTCACCTGGCAAATCAAGCTCGTAGGAGTTTTCATTGACCCTCTCCAAAACTTGAAAATGTCCATCTCCTCGAGGCATAAGCTTTGATTTACATTGTTTAAGAAACCTCTCCTTTCTCATGTGTAACCAAACCTAATCTCTTGGTTTGAACACTACCTTGATTCGGCCTTGATTAACTACTTTAGCTTACTGCTCAGTCCTCCTTTCAATGTTTGCTCTAGTCTTTTCATGAATCTGCTTAACAAACTTAGCTTTCTATTCACCATCTAGATTAGCACGTTTACTTAAAGGAAAATGTGTTAAATCTAATGGAGTTAAGTGATTAAAACCATAAACAATTTCATATGGTGAATATATAGTAGCAAAATGTATGGTTCTGTTATAAGCAAACTAAACATGTGGTAAACATTCTTTCCAAGTTCTCAAATTTCTAATAATTGATGTTCTCAATAATGCAGAAAAAGTTCTATTCACTATTTCATTTTATCCATTAGTTTATGGATGACAAGTAGTGGAAAATAAAAGTTTAGTACCTAACTTAGCACAATGTTTCCCAAAAATAACTTAAGAACTTAGCATCGCTATATGAAACAATAGTTTTAGGCATGCAATGAAGTCTCACCACTTCCTTAAAGAACAAATTAGCTACATAAGATGCATCATCAGTTTTATTACATGCTATGAAATGTGCCATCTTAGAAAACCTATCAATAACCACAAAAATAGTGTCCTTACCCGTCTTTGACATATACAGACCATGTGGTTTTATCTTAGATTTTGACTTTCTACACGTTATGCACCTCTCACAAATCCGCTTTACATCCCTCCTCATGTTCCACTAATCAAGTATTCTTTTTATATGGACAAAGGTTTTGCTACATCAAAGTGTTCCATTAAACCCCCATCATGATTTGCCCTAACAAGTAATTCCCTAATGCTATAATAAAGCACATAAAGTTGACTTTCTCGAAACAAATACCCATCAAATATAGAGAATTTATTATAGCCATGTTTAGTACAATTTCTATATATTTCTCCAAAGTCAAGATCATGCTCATAAATTTCCTTTAATTGTTCAAAATAAAGGAATTTAGTATCTAAGGTTGAAAATAAAACATACCTTTGGGATAAAGCATTGACTACAAAGCACATAAAGTTGACTTTCCCGAAACAAATACCCATCAAATATATAGAATTTATTAGTTTAATATAATTTCTATATATTTCTCCAAAGTCACTATCATGCTCATAAATTTCCTTTAATTGTTCAAAACCAAGGAATTTAGCATCTAAGGTTGAAAATAAAACATTCCTTCAGGATAAAGCATTGGCTACCACATTTTCTTTACCTTTCTTGTACTGTATGACATAAGAAAAAGCTCAATGAATTCAATCCACCTTCCATGCCATCGGTTAAGGTTCCTTTGGCCTTTGATATGCTTCAAAGTTTCAAGATCCATGTGAATCACAAATTCCTTCGACATCAAGTAATGTTGCCATGTCTCCAAAGCTCGAACTAAAGTGTACATCTCTTTACCATAGGTTGGATAATTCAATGCCGCCCCATTTAATGTCTCACTAGTGTATGCTATAGATCCTTCTTCCTGCATCAACACAGCTCCAATACCTCTACCCGAGGCATCACATTCAATTTCAAAAGTCTAAGAAACATTTGGCAAAATCAATAAGGGAGCATTAGTTAATTTTTCTTTCAACAAGTTAAAAGACTTCTAATTTGCTTTCCCCCATTGAAACCTCATGCTTTTCTTGACTATTTTGGTTAACGGTGTTGTAATAGTACTGAAGTCCTTGACAAATCGCCTGTACCAACTAGCCAAACCATGAAAATTTCTTACTTGGATAATAGTAGCAGGTTTTGGTGAATCTTGGATTGTTTTGACCTTGGATTAGTCAACCTTTATTCTTGTAGCATTCACAAAAAATCCTAGAAATACAAGCTCATCTTGACAAAAATCACACTTTTTGAGATTAGCAAACGATCTTTCTTTCCTAAGTACTTTTAAAACTAACCTAAGGCATTCTTGATACGAACCTAGGTCGACTTACTCCTAAACCCGTGTTATATTAGCTCGAATCTTAATTATGTTCATATTATAATGGAAACCTTAATCCCTAATCAACTTGTGATTAAAAACCTTGGTATATGATGAAGACGCCACAATAGGTGATAGATGTCCTACTGATAAGTCAAACTAAAACACTTGATTTTTATTAAGTGTTTTTGGTGTCCAAAAAGAATAAAGAGAATTCTTTCTCACAAGTATTTTTTTTGTATGAATAATGTACTTCAATTTTATTGAGAAAAGAACTTTAAATAGGTTTGAAAGACAAAACAAAACCCTAAAACACCATAAAGAAATCGGCCATAGGTTCAGGAAACTAAATGTAGCAAAATTCTCCTCATTTCCAAATCTAATTTGGATTAATTAATTCCCTTATTTTGAATTAGGAATTAATTAATTTACAATTGAAATAAAAAAATATCAACTTTCCTAAGTTAATTTGTCTAGAAAATAAACAAATAAAACAAAAATAAAAGATAGTTTCCTAAAACAAAAAGTCAAACTCAAATTAGGAAACTAGTTAACAACTAAGTTGTTTTTACCCAATCACCAGCTAGTTTAGGCTCAAAATCAGCTCCCATATGCCATGTAGGATTCCAAATAGGAGTAATATTGATTTTCATACGTTTTCCCTTGATTGGAATAAGTCAAACTTGCTTGAACAACAAAAGAAGTCAAAGTCAGCACTAAAATGAGCATTTTCGGCCAATTTATAGCTTCATGTGCAAGTGTGGTCTTTGATTGCTTCTTCTTATACATTGACATGATTTCATGGCCTCTTAATGATATCAATTGGGTTCATAAAATGTTGAATCCATTCCTTGCTGTCCGGGATCCAAAAATATACCAAAACAGCTTGCCGGGTCCATTTCCGCCTTTATAACTTAGATATATAAGATGGGCTTTGGATCTTTGGGTATTGTCATGCCCTCTTGAGATTGAATCACTCCTTATATGAAGCTAATGATATTTTCCTTTCATTTCCTAGCTTGTGCCTTAGTGATTGGTCGCGTCTTCATTTGTAAAGTATCAGCACCCTAGTGGGTAATCGGTTGTATGGGTATGGGTGGATTCTCATCAGTCCCCTCCTATTGGAAATGATTTGCCCTAAAATCAAAGTCATCATCTGCAGCAAATGGAGATAAATCAGCAGCATTAAAGGTGGCACTCACATTATACTCACCTGGTAAGTCAAGCTTGTAGGCATTGTTATTAACCCTCTCCAAAACTTGAAAAAGTCCATCCCCTCAAGGCATAAGGTTTGATTTTCTTTGTTTGGGAAACCTCTCCTTTCTTAAATGCAACCAAACCCAATCTCCAGGTTCAAATAAAACCTTTATTCATCCTTAATTAGCATTCCTTCTATATCATTCTATTCTTCTCTCAATGTTTGCTTTTGTCTTATCATGAATCTGCTTACAAAATCGGCTTTTTGTTTTCCATCTGGATTAGCACGTTCACTTACAGGCAAAGATGTTAAATCTGATAGATTCAAAGATTTAAAACCATGAACAATTTTAGATGGAGTATATCTAGTAGCTGAATGCAAAGATTTGCTATAAGCAAATTCAAAATCCATTTTTTTTAGTAAAAACTCCTGCTTTTGGCTTTCTCTTGCGGTTGCGTAAGTCGGAACTCCAAACGAATCGGAAACACGTTCAGCAGACAGATCAGAAAAGAGGCAAACATTCCTCCCATGTTCTTAAGTTTCTACCAATTAATGCCCTTAACAATGTAGACAAATTTCTATTTACTACCTCAGTTTGTCCATTAGTTTGTGGATGATAAGTAGTTGAAAATAAAGCTTAGTCCCTAACTCATCCCACAAAGTTTTCCAAAAGTAACTTAAGAACTTAGCATTCCTATCCAAAACGATAGTTTTAGGCATACCATAAAGTCTCACCACTTCCTTAAAGAATAAATTAGCTACATTAGTTGCATCACCAGTTCTATTTCATGCAATAAAATGTGCCATATTAGAAAACCTATCCATAACAACAAAAATTTAATCCTTACTTATTTTAGAACTAGGTAAACAAAGAACAAAATCCATATACAAGTCTACCCAAGGAAAGGATGGGATCGGCAAAGGCATGTAAAGTCCACACAATTTCAACTTAGACTTGGACTTTCAGCATTAAAGGCACCTTTCACAAATTCTCTCCACATCTCTCCTCATGTTATGCTAATAAAAATGTTCTTATAGTAAGGATAAAGTTTTAAAAACACCAAAATGATCCGTTAAACCTCCACCATGACCTTCCCAAACTAGTAACTCCCTAGTGCTATAATTAGGCACATAAAGTTGATTTTCCCTAAACAAATATCCCTCAAAGATGTAAAATTTATTAAAACCATGTTTAGTACAGTTCCTAAATATTTCACCAAAGTCATTATCATGATCATAAAGTTATTTTAATTGATTAAATCCAAGCAATCTTGCATCTAAGGTAGAAAACAATACATACCTTCAGGATAATGCATCAGCAACCACATTTTCCTTACCTTTTTTTATAGTGGATGATATAAGGAAAATTCTCAATGAACTCAATCCACTTAGCATGCCAACAATCAAGCTTCCTTTGACATTTGATGTGCTTCAATGATTCATAATCCGTGTGAATCATAAATTCTTTCGGCATCAAGTAATGTTGCCATGCCTCTAAAGCCATCACCAACGCATACATCTCTTTGTCATAGGTCGGGTACTTCAATGCCGCTCCATTTAAAGTTTTACTAAAGTATGCTATAAGTCTTCCTTCTTGCATTAAAATGGATTCAATACCTACACCCGAAGCATCACATTCAATTTTAAAAGTTTTAGAAAAATTAGGCAAAACTAGTAAACAAGCGTTAGTTGGTTTTTCTTTCAACAAATTAAAAGACTTCTCTTATGTTTCCCCCCATTTGAATCCAATATTCTTCTTTAAAACATTGGTCAAAGGCACTACAATGATGCTAAAATCCTTGACAAATATTTGGTAGAAACTAGCCAAACCATGAAAGCTCCTCACTTAGGTAATAGAGGTAGGTTTCGGCCACTCCTGAATTGCTTGGACTTTAGATCGGTCAACTTTAATTCCCGTAGCACTTGCAACAAATCCTAAGAAAACAAGTTCATCTTTACAAAAATCACACTTTTTCATGTTATCAAATAACCTTTCCTTCCCAAGAATATCTAAAACTTGCCTAATATGTCTTACATGGTCATCTAAATTTCTTTATATACAAGAATATCATCAAAGTAAACAATCATAAATTTTCCAATGAATGGACACATGACATGATTCATTAACCTCATAAAAGTGCTAGGTGCATTAGTTAAACCAAAAGGCATTACTAACCACTCATGTAAACCATATTTGGTTTTAAATGTGGTTTTCCTTTCATCCCCCTCTTTCATCCTAATTTGATGATACCCACTCCTAAGGTTAATTTTAGTAAACATGCATGCACCATGTAATTCATTAAGCATATCATCTAACCTAGGAATTAGATGCCTATATTTAATCGTTACATTATTAATAGCTCTACAATCAACGAACATACACCATGATCCATCTTTTTTAGGTACTAATAAAATAGGAACAGGACATGGACTCATGCTCTCACAAATATAACCTTTGTCAAGTAACTCACTTACCTGCCTTTGTAGGTTCTTTATCTCCTCGGGATTACTCCTATATGCAGGCCTATTAGAAATTGCAGCTCTCGGAACAAAATTAATTTGATGTTCAATCCCTCAGATAGGTGGTAATCCATTAAGAATTTCCTCCGGAAAGAAATTATTAAATTCCTGCAAAAGAGAAGAAATAGAACTTGGCAATTCAAGTTCTTCAAGGTTAGCTTGATCATTTAGATAAATATCTTTATAAATCATGACTAGCAATGGTTTATCACTTAAAAATTCCTTTCTAATCTCACTTAAGCTAAGATAAAAATTCTTCTATTTCTTTTCTTTTCTCTCATTTTCTTTGTGACTCACGGCCACCTTACACTCTCTCATGCTCTCGGCTTTTCCACGCTTTTCCAACCTCTTGACTTTTTCATTCTTTTTCCACTCAATTTTAGTTTTAGAAGACTTACTTTGGACATTAAGCTCGGTCTTGCCTTCATGCACACTTGTTGAAGTCGTGGGTGCCATGCTAGCTTTCTCCTTGAGCCGGTCGATCTCCTTCCTTTGTTGCATTTGAAGTTGGTCTCTAAATACTTCCTTTGGAGTTAATGACTCCAGCTTAATCTTTTTTCCCTTAAATTTACATACAATGGAATCCTCTGTACCACAGTGTATAGTATCTTTATTAAATTTCCATGGCCTACCCAATAAAATATGGTCAGCATGCATGGGAACAATATCACATAAAACAACATCCACATATTTATCAATGCTAAATTTTACCTTGGCTTGTTTCTTTACTTTCATCTCACCACTATCATTAAGCCATTGTAATCTATATGCTTTGGGATGTTTAATGGTTGTTAACCCTAATTTCCTAACTACCACATTACAAATTAAATTAGCACAACTTCCACTATCAATTATTATACTACAAATATTACCTTGAATTTCACATTGGGTGTGGAAGATGTTTTCTTTAGGGATTTAATCCTCATCTTTGCACATGGTTAGAACCCTCATTGCCATGAAATTCAATTAAGCCTTTGAAACTTTGAGAGTCTCGACTTCTTCATGTTCTTCATCTCCTATTTATACATCAACAAATTCGGTCTCTCCCTTGGATTCTTCATTTTCAGACTTCAACTTTCAATTACCTTTTAGCACCATTATTCTTCGATTTGGACATTGATTAGCAACATGTCCTTGCCCCTAGCACTTAAAATAAACAATGTCATGGGTTCTAGAAGGTTTAGGATCAGATTTGCCTTCAAACTTTGTTGCTTATGCAGGTTCGGCCTTAATCTCCCTCTTGGCTGATTGGTACTCTCATCCCCTTACTTCGGTTTTGTCCTTGCTTCATAGGTGGGATTGCTTCTCCAAACACTTGAATTAGTCCTCCTGCTGTTAGAAACACATCCAAACTATGAGCTTGCACCCCTCCTCTTGAATTGGTTTTCAATCTTGATGGCCACATGAAGCATCTCCTCCAATTCTACATATTGTTTTAGCTCCACTTCGTTGGTTATCTCACGATTCAAATCACCCAAAAACCTTGCCATGGTTGCCTCAGGGTCCTCATTCATCCTTAACCTCATCATGAGCATCTCTATCTCCTCGTAGTAATCTTCCACGGTCCTACATCCTTAAGTTCATGATTGAAGTCTTTTGATGCAACAACCTATGATAGATAGTCGGCACAAATCTCTTCCTCATGGCTCCTTTCATTTCTCGCCAAGTAGTAATAAATTTGTAATATATGGTGGATATATATGTATATATATACATTTTAAAAGGTTTTATAACTATTTTTTAAGAAAAGAAAAAAAATGAGTTTTGATCCTAATAGGTTTGGATATAAATATATTTCAATTTAATTAGGAACTTGAAAAAAAAAATAGTAAAGGGTACTTATTCTATTTTGGTTTAAAAAAAGGAAGGAAAAATATATTTATTTTACTTTTACATTGTTTTCAACTTTGCGATGCTAGGGTATCAGGTAAGTCTTCTTCTTCTTCTTTTTTTTTTTTTTTTTCTAGCCCTAAAAGCTATTATGATGTGAATTTGCCCAAACCTGCACAACCGACAACCCGCTGGGGTGCCAACCCGATATGGATGAAGACCAGGCCGGTCACTAGAGCTCAAGCCAAGAGGTTTAGGGAAAATCTTGCTGCCTTTATCTAGGGAGTAATTCATTCTCAAAAGGGCTTGTCCATACCTAAAGATTCTAGACCTGTTTTGAGCATACAAGTGGTGGAAGCCGATACGGGCCCGGATAGAGATTTTGGAACATTTAAGGAGTTCGGGCAGCACGAATTGGTTCCAATGCTCCATGGATTCAATACATATGTTTAAGAGGATATGTAATCAAGTTAAGTAAGATTCAAACCCATCCAAAAAGGGGCTGTACGCATGGATTGAAGTTTTGCCAGCTTTTACTGTATTTTATGTTGGCTTTGTTGTATTTTGTTGAGTTGGTTTTTTCTCTTTCCTCCAAGCAAGGAAGTGTGTGGGACTCCGTAATTAGCTTATTTGGCATCCTAAAAAGTGTATTGAAGCTGATTTGGAGCTCAAATTGGTCAAAGATTGATCAAAAGTCAACTTAGCTTAAAAACTAGTATTTTAGTTTCCTAATTTGATTCTACTTTTTGTTTTAGGAAATTACCAATACTTTTTGGATTTTATTTATTTATTTTCTGGACAAATAAGTTTAGAAAATTTATTATTTTAATATTTTCATTCTAAATTAGTTAATTCCTAATTCAAAAATAGAGGAATTAATTAATCCAATCTAGATTAAGAGAGTATACAAGTTTCGGTGACCTTTAGGAAACAACTAGCATGGCCGGTTTTTCCTTTTTGTTTTAGGGTTTTATTTTTCTTTCTTTTAGCCCATAAAAGGGCTTGTTTTTGAGAAAGAACACACCATTAATAATATACAGAAATTTATTTGTGGGATTGAATTCTCTTTGTTCTTTTGAACACCTAAAACCCCATTAATGAATGAGTATGTTAGTTTGACTTATCAATAGGCCTTCCATCACCTATTGTGGCGTGTTCATTATATACCAAGGTTTCTAATCACAGGTTGGTTAGGGGTCAAGGTGACCATTAGAACTTGAACATGATTAGATCGGGATAATATAATACGAGTTTAGGAGTAAGTCATCCTAGGTTCGTATCATATTAAGGTTAATATTAAGGGCTTCCAATCTTAATTTAGAGTTTTATTATCCATTTAAAATTGTTACTAATCAAGTATTTTCAGAGATTTTGGAATTGTTGAACAAGTTTTGGGGCATAAAAAGGAAGACCTTTAATCTTTGAAGTTGATCAAGGTTGGTTTTTTTCCTGATCTTTTTATGTTATATGAGATTGTTTGATATGTTTGGGATTATAGAAGTATTGGTTAAGGCTAATTTGAAGAATTTTGGTTAAAACCCTAATCTGGAAATTATATTGGGATCGGTACAGAGTGAGTGTTTGAATTTATTTAAAATATTTAAGAGATTATTTTGGCCCTATAATTTTTATGGACGAAAATAGACATGTTTAAGAAGTAGTAGAAATTTATTTGGGTTGATTTGGATCTGTTTTCAATTTATTACAAAATTTAGAATTTATACATTCTGTCAGGTTTTTATGTGCGACTATAATACAGTTCATTTGTAAAATTTTCAAAACATACAAACGAAATTATTTTTATCTGAAAATTCATATAATTTATTCTCTATATGTCTAATATTAGTATAAAAAAAATTAGCTTCAAATTCGTTATATTTTTGCCGCGGTGATTTTCTAAGTTACCTATACTCAGCCATCTAAATTTATTTTTTGGTCTATTTAGCAAAGAATAAAATTTTATTTAAAATAGTTTTCGATCCTTATTTGACCTAATAATTTTTATATAATTTTTATGTAGAGTGGACTCCCTGTGAAATGTTGATTTTTAGTTTCTGTCCATTAGTTACTCAATTTAATTTGAGCATGTTTTCGACCTTTTTTTGCCTTTTAAAATTTTATAGGAGTACATATAAGTGTTTAGTTTGAATCTATAAAATTTCAAATGAATAGAAAATTTCATGAAAGAGAAACAAATTGGAAATTAAATGAAGGTTTCTGAAAATCTAATAGTTTCAGTATTTATTTGTTAACTTTTCAATGAGTTTTGAATAGTTTTCAATATTATTTTATGAAATTATTTTAATCACAGTTACTTATGCATGTGTACAGCACCCGTATAATTTTCAAACTTAGATGATATCGTTTGAATAAAGAATTAATTTCTTGTTAGAGACTGTTATGGATTAATAGGTTTTTTATTATACTTTTGGTGATTTGATCTTGTTCTATGCTTATGATTTTAAGATTTAAGGATTAGGCTATGATGATCTTATGACATCAACTCTCATTCATTTAGTTTGAGGGATTGTTGGTATTATCCATAGGTTGTTAATCTTTTGTGGAGTTTGCTAATCAAAGTATCTTACCGGACTATTTAACTGAAACCATAGCAAATATGTGCTTATGTTACTAATTTATTTATGTTTTTTCTATAAGTTTATTTTTATGAACTATATATGTATTGTACAAATAAATTGTTGGATTATTGATGATGCAAACCCGCCCGAGCTCGCCCCACTGACAACTCGCTGGGGTACTGATCCAATACAGATGAAGACTGGGCCGATCACAAGGGCTCAAGCTAAGAGGTTTAAGGATAACCTTGGTGCCTTTATCCAGAGAGTAATTCATTCTCAAAAGGGCTTGTCCATACCTGAAGATAAAAGACCTGTTTTAAGTATCCAAGTGGTGGAGGCTAATACATCGGATACTCATATGTCGGACATTTTATATCGGACACCCTTGTCTCGGACATTGGAATCTTGCCTCGAACATCTGATCTCGGACTTCGGCCATCAGATGCAACTTAGCTTGGACAGACATCAGTTAGCTCAGCCAGACACTAGTTAGCTCAGACGGACATCAGTTATCTCGACCAGACATAAGTTAGCTCGGACAGAAATAAGTTAACTCGGTTGAATACATAATTCAGCCTAGCTGTCAAAGTCAACTCGTTACCTAATTTGCGATTGACTTTATTTCTTTTTGGGTTTTTATTTATTTATTTTCTGGACAAATAACTTTAGGAAGGTTTTTATTTTATTGTAAATTAATTAATTCCTAATTTAATATAAAGGAATTAATTAATCAAACTTAGATTAGGAAAGGAAGTATAGTTCCGGCCAACTAGGTTTCTTTATGTGTATGGCCGGTTTTACCTAGGGTTTATTTTGTTTCGTTCAAAGCCTATTTAAAGGCTTATTTTTCAATAAGAATACAATTTTGATTTGATTGAGAAAATACTGTGAGATTAATTATCTCTTTGTTCTTTGAGAACACCTAAAACACCATTAGAGGATTGGTTGTTTTAGCTTGACTTATCAATAGGTTTTCCATCCCCTATTGTGGCATCTACATTATACCAAGGTTTTTAACCATAGGTTGGTTAGGGGTTGAGGTCAATTCCATTAGAACTTGAACTTAATTAAGATTCGGGCTAATATAATACGGGTTTAGGAGCATGTCGTCCTAGGTTCGTATCATTTGGTATCAGAGCTAAATTTTGTTCAGGTTTGATCTATCCTTATTTGTTTTATTGTTTTGTGTTATTCTGCAATTTTAGCATTAGGTTAAGGTTGCATCCATCCCATACACGTTCTGCATCTCAAAAAAAAAAAAAAATTTATTCCTAGTTGAATTAGGTTTCCTAGTTTTATCGTATTTTTGTTTCTTAGTTTGTTGGTTGTTTTCCATCATTGTTCTTGTTAATTTTGGTTTTTGTTGATTTTTCTTTGCTGTTTTAGTCTTAAATATTTGCATTCATATATTCAAAAAAGAAAAAAAAGAAGTTTGCGGCAACATTTTAAAAAAAAAAAAAAAAACTGCACATTGTGTTTATTTGGAGGTCGCGGGTTTGGTATTTGTTTTGGATTTGGAATTGCAATTTTGGTACTTACTCTTGCTACTGCAGTTTTTTATGTTCTGTGAGTAAAAAAAAAAAAAAAAAAAGGGGGTAAAGCCGAATAAAAATATATATATATATATATATTTCGGTTTGGTGGAGTTTGATTTGTTTGCTGGAAATTTGTTGAAGCTGCTGGGTTTTTTTGATTATTTATTAAATATTGGAGTTGCTGGGAAATTATTTTTGCTACTGGATAGTTGGATTTTGGGTGCTTAAATTATTTGAATTAAAATCAGTTAAAGGATTTGATACAAAACTTGAATTACAAAGAACAACAACCAACAACTATTCTATATTTTTGTCCAATTTGATTCTTGTTCGAATTTGAATTTCTTTTTCTGGAATTTTATTCTTGAACTCATAATCTACTACCATTTGGTGCAGTTTTCAAAAATTCCAATGTTTTCCCATTATTTTATGTGTTTTCTTGTCTAGAAAGCCGAAAAATTAGGATTTGTTGGATTCTTTCGGTATTGCCTACCTTTACTTGCTGTTTGTTGATAAGTTTAATTAAAACATACTTGTGATCTAATTGCTATTTTGTGGGTGTTTTAATTAGAACTTTGAAATAATTCATTGAGAGGAAAAAGGCAAGAGAGTGTGAGCACAAAAGAGGGTTAAAAGTCGAAATTAGTGTGCAAACACGAGTGTCGAGTTCTTATATTGAGTGAAACACGTGAGGGAGTGAATATTATTTTATTTTTGCAGTATTTTACTAACATGGCAGATTCTAGAATAAGAAGAGGAGATCCACCCTTGAGGATCAATGAGGAAGAGTCCGTAGCATTCCATGGTGATGCCCGAGCTACCGAGAGTGGAGATCAAATGGACATGAGAGTTGTTTTGGAGTCAATACAGCGGGTTATTGCTCAAGTTGAGCATATGAATCAAAGAATGGGAAGGCTAAAAGCCTCAAAAGGAATTCCGAATACAAGAAATAGGCAATAATTCCATGGAGGACGAGGCCGAGAACGAGGAGGTCGCGAGAGACTGAGAAAGGAATTTGATGAGGAGCCATTCGGTGGAGACTTTGAGGAAGGCATGGACGAAACTTTTGCTGTCCAAGATAGAGCTGGCCATGGAAGATATAGGAGGGAAGATACCGATGATGATTTGGGAAATATCAAGATCAACATCCCACCATTCATGGGAAAAAGTGATCTCGAGGCGTATTTGGAGTGGGAAGAAAAGATGGAGATGATATTCGACTGCCATAATTATTCGGAGGGTAAGAAGGTGAAGTTGGCAGCAATGGAGTTTGGCCATTATGCACTCCAATGGTGGACAAATGAGCAAAGCACCTGAAGGAGAGTTGGTGATGACTTGATTACAACATGGCGACAAATGAAAGGAGCCATGAGAAAGCGGTTTGTTCCATCCCATTACCATAGATTGCTGCATCAAAGGCTTCAATCTTTGTCTCAAGGAAGCAGGTTCGTGGAGGATTATTACAAAGAGATGGAGATGTTAATGATGAGGCTGAATATGAATGAGGATAGGGAGGCAACAATGGCAAGATTTCTTGGTGGTTTGAACCGTGACATTGCCAACCAACTTGAATTACAACAATACTTGGAATTGGAGGAGATGTTGCATGTAGCAATTAAGCTTGAGAACCAATTCAAGAGGAGGGGTGTTAGCACACGGTTTGGAGGAGTTTCTAGCAGTGGAAGGACAAGTTCAAGTGGCTGGAAAAACAATTCCACTTATGAAAGCAAGCTGAAGCCGAAGCTTGGTGAAGAAGCTATTAACTGGCCAAGAAGGGAACTTAAAGCCGAATCTGTTCAAGCCATTAAATGTGAGATAAAATCTGATCCTAAACCTCAAAAATCCAGAGAAATAATTTGTTTTAAGTGCCAAGGAAGAGGACACATAACCAGCCAATGCCCAAATAGAAGAATAATGGTAATTAAGGGTAATGGAGAGGTGGAATTCGAAAGTGAAGAAAGTGAAGTTGAAACCGAGCAGGAGGAGGATTGCAATGAAGATGAAGCCAAACCTGTAGATACATCGAATGTCGAGTTGAGTTTGGTTTCAAGAAGAGTACTTGCTGTCTACAAAGATGAAGAGCAGATACAAAGAGAAAACATCTTCCACACTCGCTGCGAAATACAAGGTAAAATTTGTAGCATGATTATAGATAGTGGGAGTTGTACTAATGTGATAAGTAATCTTATAGTTGATAAATTAGGCTTGAAAACAATTAAACATCCAAAGCCCTATAGGTTACAATGGTTAAATGATAGTGGTGTGATGAAGGTAAATAAACAAGCCAAAGTAAAATTTGGCATAGGTAGCTATGAGGATGTAGTCTTATGTGATATTGTTCCCATGATTACTGGACATATACTACTAGGTAGACCATGGCAATTTGATAAAGATGCTACTCATTTTGGTCGAGAAAATAGTATTGTTTTCAGGTTTAAATGGAAGAAGGTCAAGCTAGAACCATTATCTCTTAAAGAGGTTTATAAAGATCAATTACAAATGCAACAAAGGAGAGAAGCCGAAAAGCTCAAGGAAAAAGCAAATATGGCACCAACGGCTTCACCAACCTTTTAAGAAGGTAAGAATGAGGTTGCTGATCAAGGTAAGGTTTCTAAGGCTCATATTGAGTGGAAAGATCAAGGAAAAGCTGAAAGAGAAGGGAAAGAAAGCGGCAAACCCGAGAGCTTGGAGAAGGAAGGAAAATCCGAAGGTTTGCGCCAATCCAAGGGAAAAAGAGAAAAAGAAAGAAAAGAAAGGTTAAGTAGCAATTTTTATTTGAGTTTAGGGGATATTAATAAGGTTATTGAGTGCAAGAAACCTTTGCTGTTCATGATTTATAAAGAAAATTATTTTAATGATCAAACTAATTAAAGAACTTGAATTGCCAAGTTCAATGATTTCTCTTTTGAAGGAATTTGGAGATGTCTTCCCAAATGAAATTCCAAGTGAACTACCACCTATTCGAGGGATAGAACATCAAATTGACTTTGTTCCAGGAGCTGCCATACCAAATAGACCAGCTTATAGGAGCAATCCCGAGGAAACAAAGGAGCTGCAAAAACAGGTAAGTGATTTGCTTGATAAAGGATACATTCGTGAGAGTTTAAGTCCATGTGCTGTTCCTGTTTTGTTGGTACCTAAAAAGGATGGTTCTTGGAGAATGTGTGTTAATTGTAGGGCTATAAATAACATTACCATCAAACATAGGCATCCCATTCCTAGATTAGATGATATGCTTGATGAGTTGCATGGTGCTTGCATGTTTACAAAAATTGATCTTAGAAGTGGTTATCATCAAATTAGGATGAAAGAAGGTGATGAATGGAAAACCGCATTCAAAACTAAATATGGGCTGTATGAATGGTTAGTTATGTCTTTTGGATTATCCAATGCACCTAGTACTTTCATGAGGCTTATGAATCATGTAATGCGTCCATTTATTGGTAAATTTGTGGTTGTTTATTTTAATGACATTCTAATATATAGCTGAAATTTGGATGACCATGTGGATCAACTTAGGCAAGTTTTGCAAGTTCTAAGAAAAGAAAGATTGTTTACTAATATTAAAAAATGTGAATTTTGTAAAGATGAGCTTGTGTTTCTAGGGTTTGTAGTAAGTGCTGCAGGAATCAAAGTTGACCAAGCTAAGGTGAAAGCAATTCAAGAGTGGCCGGTTCCTACTTCTATCACCCAAGTGAGGAGCTTTCATGGCTTGGCAAGCTTTTATAGAAGATTTGTCAAGGATTTTAGTACCATAGCAGCACCATTGAATGAAGTTGTCAAGAAGAATGTCGGCTTCAAATAGGGGGAAGTACAAGAAAAATCTTTTAATTTGTTGAAAGAAAAATTGTGTAATGCACCTTTGTTAGTTTTGCCAAATTTTTCTAAGACTTTTGAAATTGAGTGTGATGCTTCGGGTGTAGGTATTGGAGCTGTCTTAATGCAAGAAGGAAGACCCATAGCCTACTTCAGTGAAAAATTAAATGGAGCTTCCCTAAACTACCCAACTTATGACAAGGAGATGTATGCTTTGGTGAGGGCTTTGGAGACATGGTAGCATTATCTCATGCCAAAGGAGTTTGTGATTCATACGGATCATGAGTCTTTGAAGCATATCAAGGGTCAAGGAAAGCTCAATCGAAGGCATGCCAAGTGGATTGAATTTATTGAAACTTTTTCCTATGTGATCCGCTACAAAAAAGGTAAAGAAAATGTGGTTGCCGATGCATTATCCAGAATGTATGTACTCTTTTCTACCTTAGATGCTAGATTGCTTGGATTTGAACAATTGAAAGAACTTTATGGGCATGATAGTGACTTTGGAGAAATTTTTAAAACCTGTTTGAAACATGGATTTAATAAATTTTACATATTTGAGGGATATTTGTTTAAGGAAAATAAACTTTGTGTGCCTAATTGTAGTATTAGGGAATTATTGGCTCGAGAAGGACATGGGGGTGGTTTAATGGGTCATTTTGGTGTTTTAAAAACTTTATCCTTGCTGCAAGAACATTTTTATTGGCCTAACATGAGGAGAGATGTTGAGAGAATTTGTGAAAGATGTTTAAAGTGCCGAAAAACAAAATCAACATTGAAGCCGCATGGATTGTATAAGCCTTTGCCGATTCCTACCTATCCTTGGGTAGATTTGTCTATGGATTTTATTCTTGGGTTGCCTAGGTCAAGGACAAGTAAGGATTCAATTTTTGTTGTAGTGGATAGGTTTTCTAAGATGGCACATTTTATTGCATGTAACAAAACTGATGATGCATCCAACATTGCTAATTTATTTTTCAAGGAAATTGTGAGATTGCATGGAATGCCAAAAACTATTGTTTCGGATAGGGATGCTAAGTTCTTAAGCTATTTTTGGAAAACTTTATGGGCTAAATTAGGTACTAAGCTTTTATTCTCAACTACTTGTCATCCACAAACTAATGGACAAACCAAAGTAGTAAATAGAACCTTGTCTGCATTGTTGAGAGCATTAATTAGTAGGAATTTAAGAACTTGGGAAGAATGTTTGCCACATGTTGAATTTGCATATAATAGATCTTTACATTCAGCAACTAAATTTACTCCATTTGAAATTGTTTATGGTTTTAATTCTTTGACTCCATTAGATTTAACACCTTTACCTTTAAGTGAGCGTGCTAATCTAGATGGAAAACAAAACGCTGAATTTGTAAAGCAGATTCATGAGAAGACACGAGCAAATATTGAGAGGAGGACCGAGCAATATGCAAAGGTGGCTAATCAAGGCCGAAAATCAATGGTGTTTGAACCTGGAGATTGGGTGTGGCTGCATTTAAGGAAACAAAGGTTTCCTGAACAAAGGAAATCCAAACTAATGCCGAGGGGCGATGGACCTTTTCAAGTTTTGGAGAGGATAAATGACAATGCCTACAAACTTGATTTATCGGGTGAGTATAGTGTTAGTGCCACCTTTAATGTTGCTGATTTATCTCCTTTTACTGCAGGTGATGACTTCGATTTAAGGACAAATCCTTTTCAAGAGGAGGGGAATGATGCAAACCCGCCTGAGCTCGCCCCACCGACAACTCGCTGGGGTACTGATCCGATACAGATGAAGACTGGACCGATCACTAGGGCTCAAGCTAAGAGGGTTAAGGATAACCTTGTTGCCTTTATCCAGAGAGTAATTCATTCTCAAAAGGGCTTGTCCATACCTGAAGATAAAAGACCTATTTTAAGTATCCAAGTGGTGGAGGCTAATACATCGGATACTCATATATCAGACATTTTATATCGGACACCTTTGTCTCGGACATTGGAATCTTGCCTCGAACATCTGATCTCTGACTCGGAGCCTTGCCTCAGACATCTGATCTCTGACTCGGAGCCTTGCCTCGGACATCTGATCTCAGACTTCGGACATCGGATGCAACTTAGCTCGGACAGACATCAGTTAGCTCGGCCAGACACAAGTTAGCTCGGACAGACATCAGTTATCTTGGCCAGACACAAGTTAGCTCAGACAGACATAAGTTAGCTCGGTTGAAGACATAATTCAGCCTAGATGTCAAAGTCAACTCGTTACCTAATTTGGGATTGACTTTATTTCTTTTTGGGTTTTTATTTATTTATTTTCTGTACAAATAACTTTAGGAAGGTTTTTATTTTATTGTAAATTAATTAATTCCATTTAATATAAAGGAATTAATTAATCAAACTTAGATTAGGAAAGGAAGTATAGTTGCGGCCAACTAGGTTTCTTTATATGTGTGGCCGGTTTTACCTAGGATTTTTAGGGTTTATTTTGTTTCTTTCAAAGCCTATTTAAAGGCTTATTTTTCAATAAGAATACAACTTTGATTTGATTGAGAAAATACTTGTGAGATTAATTATCTCTTTGTTCTTTGAGAACACCTAAAACACCATTAGAGGATTGGTTGTTTTAGCTTGACTTATCAATAGGTTTTCCATCCCCTATTGTGGCGTCTACATTATACCAAGGTTTCTAACCACAGGTTGGTTAGGGGTTGAGGTCAATTCTATTAGAACTTAAACTTAATTAAAATCCGGGCTAATATAATACGGGTTTAGGACCAGGTCGTCCTAGGTTCATATCAATTGATATAGGTATTTTTGCTCTGGTTGTTGATACTTAGTAGGCATTTATGTGATATGTTATGATATGTTTTCGGATAGTGAGATGAATCATGTGAGGGAATTTCTCTAGTGATTTATGGTTTTTTTACTTTCGGATTTAGATGTATTGTGCAAATAAATTGTTGGATTATTGATATATATATTTTTGCTCTGATTGTTGATACTTAGCAGGCATTTATATGATATGTTATGATATGTTTTTTGTTATTGAGATGAATCATGTGAGGCAATTTCTCTATTGATTTATGGTTTTTTTACTTTTGGATTTAGACGTATTGTTTCATGTCGGAGGACCTATTGATGATCACAGTAAGGGTATGACTTATATCTTCGGGTATGATTGTTTATTTTTAAAATTTATGTTTCCCCACTTGTTACATGCCTCCACTCGAGTTTTTATGGTGTGAGCATGGGAGAGAAAATGGTCGGTTTTTGCTGTATTATTTGTTGGCTTTGCTGTATTTTGCTGAGTTGACTTTTTCTCTTTCCTCCAACCAAGTGCAACATGTGAGACTCCATAATAATCTTATTTGGCATCCTACAAAGCATATAGAAGCTTTGGAGCTCAAATTGGTCAAAGTCAACTTAGACAAAAAACTAGTATTTTAATTTCCTAATTTGATTTCTACTTTTTATTTTAGGAAATTACCTTTACTTTTGGTTTTTATTTATTTATTTTCTGGACAAAGTGATTTAGGAAAGTTAATATTTTATTATTTTAGTTGTAAATTAATTAATTCCTACTTCCAAAATAAAGGAATTAATTAATTAGAAATTAGACTTAGGAAAGTAGTGAAATTCGGCCACCATGATGTTTTATAATGTTGGCCCATTTTTACCCTAGATTTTTAGGGTTTTATTTGTGACTTTTTAGCCTATTTAAAGGCTTATTTCTCAATAAGAATATAGCTTGAATTTTATACAGGAAATTATTTGTGAGATTCAATCCTCTTTGTTCTTTTGAACACCTAAAACACCATTAGTGAATGAGTATTTTAGTTTAACTTATCATTAGGCCTTCCATGACCTATTATGGCATCATCATTATATAACAAGGTTTCTAATCACGAGTTGGTTAGAGGTCAAGGTGACCATTAGAGCTTGAACATAATTAGATTCGGATTAATATAATATGGGTTTAGGCGTAGATCGTCCTAGGTTCGTATCAACATTGTTTTTAAATTTAAGGGAAAAGAGATTAAGCTGGAGCCATTAACTCCAGAGGAGGTGTTTAGAGATCAACTTCAAATGCCGGAAAGGAGAGAGGCTGAACGGCTCAAGGAGAAAGCAAGCATGGTACCCATGGTTTCTCCATCCATCCAAGAGGGTAGGTCTGAGCTTGCTGTCCAAGGTAAGTATTCTAATCCTAATTATGAGGTGAAAACAAGAGAGAAAGCGGGGAGTGAGAAAATTCAAGCAAAGGCTAAGAGTGAGGGTAAAAAAATGGAATCTATGAGTGGGAAAGAAAGAGAGAGAAAAGAAAAGAAAAAGAAATTTTTTTTATCTTAGCTTGAGTGAAGTTAAAAAGGCATTGTTGAGTACAAACCCTTACTAGTTATGATATATAAAGATGCTTATTTAAATGAACAAGCTAACCTTGAATAGCTTGTATCGCCAAGTTCTATATTTTCTCTTTTACAGGAACTTCATGAACTTGATTTTTGCCAAAATAAACTTGTATTTTTAGAATTTGTTGTGATAGCGTTTGACCTAGAAGATTGGATTTGATTGCATCTAAGAAAAGAGAGGTTTCCCAAACAAAAAAAGTCACAGATTATGCCGCGTTGGGATGAACCTTTTCAAGTTTTGGAAAGGATCAATGAAAACACTTACAAGCTTGACCTACCAAGTGAGTATAATGTTAGTGCTACATTTAATGTTGCTGACTTAACTCCGTTTGCTACAGATGATGATTTTTCATTTGAGGGAAAATCCTTTTCAAGTGGAGGGGAATGATGAGAATCTGCCCGTACCCATACAATTGACTACTCACTAAGGTGATGATCCTGTACAAATGAAGACGGGGCCAATCACTAAGGCACAAGTTAAGAGATAAGGGCAGCTTGGCTGGCTTCATACAAGGAGTTATTAAATCTCAAGAGGATAAGCTAATACCCAAAGAACCAAAGCCCATTTTATGCATCCAAGTGGTGAAGGCTGAGATGGACGAGGGTAGCTGTTTCGGTGCATCTGTGGACTTCGGGCAGCAAGGAATGGATTTAACACATTATGAACTCAATTGATATTACCAAAAGACCATGGAATCATGTCAAGGTTGAACTAAAGCTGATCAAAAGCTTTTTATGAGCATAAGTCTTCAATTTGGCCAAAAATGCTCACTTTAGGTGTGGCTTTGACTTCTTTTGTTGATTACCAAGTTTGACTTATTCCAATTAAGGGGAAATGTATGGGAATAAATATTGATCCTATTTGACATCCTACTATCATATTGGAGCTGATTTGGAGCCTTTACAAACTAGAAATTGATTAAAGATAGCTTAGTTGTCAAACTAGTCAACTTGTTTCCTAATTTGAGTTTGACCTTTGGTTTTAGAAATTTATCTTTTATTTTGGTTTTATTTATTTATTTTCTAGACAAATTACTTTAGGAAAGTTAGAATTTTATTATTTTGATTGTAAATTAATTAATTTCTTTTTCAAAAGTAAATTAATTAATTCCTTTTTCAAAATTAAGGAATTAATTAATACAAATTAGATTAGGAAAAGGTGTGAAATTAGCAATTTCTTAATTCGATTCTATGTTGGTCAAAATTTCCTAATCCTTCTAGGGTTTTATTTTGTTCATTCATAGCCAATTTTAAGGTTTATTTTCAATAAGAAATCAACGTACATATTATTCAAAAATTTATTTGTGAGATAGAATTCTCTTAGTTCTTTTTTAACACCTAAAACACCATTAAAGAGTGAGTGTTTTAGTTTGACTTATCAATAGGACATCCATCACCTATTTTGGTGTCTTCATCATATACCAAGGTTTCTAATCATAGGTTGATTAGGGGTTGAGGTAACCATAAGAACTTGAACATAATTTTTTGATCTGTGCTTATATAATATGGATTTAGGTGCTAGTCGACCTAGGTTCGTATCATCACTCTCCCCAAAAATGGTGGTATGCTAACCTTGATGTTTCCTAAATCATCATCTTCCTCCCTGCTATGCCTACCACTGGTTTTCCTTTCTTGGACTGCAAATATGTTTTCAAAACTCCTTCTTAAAATTGTCTCCTTCTTCAATTTCCTCCCGATAACGTCCATGACCTCCTCTTCATCGACCATGTTCTCTTAGTGGTTCAATCCCGGGGTTCGGTCTTCTTTGTTGGTTCTTAAATCTCTCCATCTTTTGATTAAATTGATTAAACCGAGCATTCATCCTTTGCAATTACTTAAATACCACCTGTATGTTAGTAGGTTCAGCTAAACTCCTTTATGCTTTAGACTCTCCTTTGAACCCCGTGGAATCCTCTCCAAGTTCTCATGTAGAATCACCTCCCCTTCATAATATTAAACCTTTCATGTTGGTGAAATAATGCAAGAAATCTGACCAAGTTCACTCCTTCACATGAATCACTTAATAAGGCCTCGTTCACTCATGTTTTTCCATTAGTTTTGACTTTTGACCCTCTTTCGCTTTTTTCCCACTCTAAAGATTATCTCAAAATTCTATTAAAACACATTTCAACAATAGTTAGATCACAAATATGTTCTAATTAAACCTATCAATAAAACATAAGCAAGAAGCAAGCAAATTCCAAGTGAATTATGAAACCTACTCTCGGTTTTACTATCCAAAAATAACAATGGCAATTTTCAGATTTAGCAAGGTAATAAATAAGAATATTAAGAGACATAAATTCAAGGATAAATTTAGAAAAGGATTCAACCATTTGACAAGAACAAAATTCAAACAAAATATGAAATAGTTTTTTGTTGTAGTTCTCGTAACCTAGGTCTTTATCTCAAATCCTTAAACCAATTTTAATCCAATCAATTAACACCAATATTCCAATGTCCAGCAATCAATATTGAATAAGCAGCAACTCCAACTATCACAACTGAATTTTTCCCAAATCCAAACAATCACCACAAAAAGAATGCAACTCCAATGCCTAATAATTTCTCAAATCCGAATTCATCTGCCAAACAAAACAAATAGCAAAATTTTAGGTATATGCAATATGTTTTCTGAAATTCCTTTTTTTTTGGGGTGGGGGGGGGGGGATATATAAGTACAACTAATTAAGATTAAAATCACCAAGGAAAATCAACAATAAACCAAATTACTATGAAGTAACATGCAAACCAACCAACAAACTAGAAAGCAAACAAAAATTCGGCTAAGCAAAATGAAACCCTAATTCGGCTATGAACTTTTTTTTTTATGTCGAACATGTATGGGTAGGAAACAACCTTAACCTAATTCTAAGGTTTTAGAATCACTCAAAAATAAAACAAAGCAAATAATATGGATTAAACCTAAACAGAATTCGGCTATTATACCAAGTGATACGAACATAAGTTGACTTGCTCTCAAACCCGTATTAAATTAGTCCATATCAAAATTAAGTTCAGATTCTAATGGCCACCTTAACCCCCAATCAGCTTGTAAATAGAAACCTTGGTATATGTTGAAGATGCCACAATATGGGGTTTCTTTGTTTAGGCTTTCTAAGACATCATCTATCCTAGGATTGTTCCCACTGGAGCACACTTAACTCCATAGTTTTTTCAAATCCTAAAACCAACTACTCTAAAAAGGCCTTGGTTTTTATGAGAGTGTGTACTTTATTTTTGAACCATCATCATTCTATGTAGGGGTGGTATTGGATTGGACATTAGGTGGCCTTTACCATAAGATAGCTTGTTAATGCCTTATATCTGCCTATACTTACCCTGGGGACACTACACTGATTCACCCGTTATCATCACAATTCACCCCATTGTACTGTTCATTGATCTTATCTTTTGTTATATTACATCCTTCAGGGCTTATATGTCTTACATAGGACCTTAGGAAAAGACCAGGTCTTGATGAAAAAGCTTTCCAAAATAAGCCTCATCTGATAAATATTTTGAAATTGCTTTTAATTTAGTGTTTTTTTTTTCTTTTCCCTTTTCATAGATCTTGCAGGTGAGTGTTTAAGAATTGTAGTTAGGTGAGAAGTTTATCTACATTTAATTAGGCATAAACCAGTTATACACAATTAAAGCAAAACCTTCAAATAAAAATTGAAAACTAAAAATGAAAATACTTAAATATTACAAAATGAGCATTTAAATATTGATTAACTACATTTGGGTGTTTCTAATTTATAAAAAATACATTTAAGAGCTTTTATTTATAAATATACTATTATATATTCTTGATTTATGAGTTGTTATATATTATTTAGAAATTATGGGGTTAACTATATTTTGCATCCTTAAACTATGCAATGCCTTTCCAACCTTTAAAAATTCTTATATTACATAATAAACTATCATTTTAATCTCACTTTGACACAATTATTTGCACCATAAAAAATTTTGGATACAAAAGGTCACATGCGCAACTCACATATCTTTTAATGAAGAATATTTACAAAAAAGAAAAAAAAAGGGTAAATTATTAAAACCTTATAAACTCATTCCTTTATGTACTTTAGTAAAACACATTTATTATTTGTTTATACATTATCTTTATTTTTATTACATACTTTGATTTCATGCATTTATAATTGCTTTTATACTAAAATACCCTTCATTTAAGGATATGTTACTTGCACATGTGGTTTTTTCATCCAAATTTTTTATTTGGTTATCACTTGTGCCGAAGTGAGAATAAAATAAACTATTAAGAGTAATGTGAGAGTTTTTAAAGGTTGGGGTGTAAGATGAAAAACATTTTTATATTTAAGTATGCAAAATACTTTACCCCAAAATTAAATATTGCTAATAGAGGGGTTGATTAAAGAGCTAAGTCATACAGAGTTTGGTTGGAAAAAATAAATGATTGATCACTTTGTAGTTTTAGTTAAAAAAAAAAACATATAATTGAGACAAAGGCCCAAAATGCATTAATTAACATGTCTTTTGCATCTTTAAGCTCAAATTTACAAGAAAAATTAGGACACCTGATGTTCAGGCATATGGATTTGGAAACCATTCACGTAATGCATTTCCCTATTGGCATCCCATCACTCTCTTGCCTTACCGATATTGTTCCTAATTTCTCCATTGCACTCTAGATGATATAGTGTTTTTATTCAGACTTCTCAAAAAATCACCTATCCTAGGATTGCTCCCACTATAGCACACACAATCTCAAAAGCATTTCAAACCTTGGAGCCAACAACTTTGAAAATCATCAATTGTTAAGAAAGTGATTATCTTTACATTTAAACCATAATCGTTCAACACTCACATAATATTGGAGTGGGTACCAGGTAGGCTGTGCTAGAAAGGTAGTATGTCGATGCCTTGCACTAGCCATACTTATCCTGACAACCTTACATCGATTCACCACAAGTTAACATAATCCATCCTAGTGTATTGCTCACCAATCTTGCCCATTCTTACCTCGCATCTTCCAATGCTCACGGGTCTTACAATACACCTTCTTAGGGCCCAACATCCTTACTAGCACATTTTAACCAAATATAAGCTTTAATACCATCTGTAACACCCTACCCCCATTGATATTCTATTACTTTCTTACTCCACCAATATTATTCTCAATTTATCCATTGCATACTAAAGTGTATGAGGCTTTTGTTCAGATATGCTGAGAGGTCATTCCTCAAAGGATTGCTCTCATTTGGACATGCTTAATCCCAAAATTCTTTCAAACCCAATTTCCAACTACTTTGAAACACCTTGATTGTTAAGCCATTGACTATCTTCACATTTGAACTAACATTGTTCTATACTTAGGTGATGCAGGATTAGACACCAGATAGCCTTTGTTAGTAATGTAGTTTATTAGTGCCCTGTACCTACCCACAATTATCTTGACTGCCTCACATCAACTTGCCACTATTAATCACAATCCACCTAAGTGTATTGTTCATTGATTTTGCCATCGTATTAATCAAGCTTACGGATCTTACAATTTAATGGTCAAAGTTCAATTTAGACTAAAATGTAACATATTAAAAATCAAAATTTTAAAATGAAAGTGTTTTTAAATAGAAAATCCAAAATACGTTTCTATGAAGTTAAATGATACCAAAAAGCATTTAATCTTTAAAGTACTTTACTACTATATGTAAGCAGTTTTGAATATTGTTTTTTCTTAACTAAATTAGTTTTCATGATTACAATAAACAAATAAAAAAGTAAATGTTAAAATCAATTTTTAATGGTAGATACATATGTTGCAAGAGTTATACATCTATATACGTATAAATTAGAATCAATAGAGTAGTTTCATTACATTGATGGACATTCCTAATATTTAAAGTACTCCCCTTTTAATGTACATTATGTATGAAATATGCTTCATTAAAATCCTGCTAGGAAATTGATACGAATCTAGGTCGACTTACTAAACCCGTATTATACTAACCCGGATCGAAATTAAGTTCATATTCTAATGGTCATCTTGATCCCTAATCAACTTTTGGTAAGAAATCTTGGTATATGATGAAAATGCCACAATAGGTGATGGATGTCCTATTGATAAGTCAAACTAAAACACTCGATCTCTTTTCGATGTTTTAGGTGTTCAATGAGAATAAAGAGAATTCTTCTCATAAATAATTTTTGAATAATAATCTAAGTTGCTTTTCCATTGAAAAATAAGCCTTTAAATAGGCTAAAGTCATAAAACAAAAACCCTAGAAACATCAGGATAAAATTCAGCCAACATAGATTAGGATTAGGAAAGGTCGAATTTTCTATGTTTCCTAAACTAATTTGGATTGATTAATTGCTTAATTTTAAAATGGGAATTAATTAATTTACAATCAAAATAATAAAATATCAACCTTCCTAAATTGATATGTCGAGAAAATAAATAAATAAAATCAAAATAAAAGACTATTTCCTAAAACAAAAGTCAAAGTTTAAAATTAGGAAACTAGTTGACTTGTTTGTCAAACAAGCTGTATTTGTTTAATCACCAGCTAGTTTAGGCTACAAATCAGCTCCAATATGCCATTAGGATGCCAAATAGGATTAGAATTGGTTCCTATACATTGCCCTTGATTGGAATAAGCAAAACTTGCTTGAACAACAAGAAATGCCCTTTCTAGTGCCAAAATCACTCAAAACCGCCCAGGTTGATCAATATGCGGAAATGTGTTGCATGTTCGATCTTGCTGCTGCTTTGACTTGATTCCATGATCCCTTGGTGTGTTTAATCGTGTTCATAAGCTAACAAACTAGTCCTTCGCTGCCTAAATTCCATAGATGCAACAAAACAGCTTTCAGGGTCTATTTCGACCTTCATACTTGGATGCATAGTGATACGAATCTAGAACGACATGCTCCTAAACCCGCATTATATTAGTCCGGATCTCAATTAAGTCCATGTTCTAATGGAATGGACCTCAACCCCTAACCAACCTGCGGTTAGAAACCTTGGTATAATGTAGACGCCACAATAGGGGATGGAAAACCTATTGATAAGTCAAGCTAAAACAACCAATTCTCTAATAGTGTTTTAAGTGTTCTCAAAGAACAAAGAGATAATTAATCTCACAAGTATTTTCTTAATCAAATCAAAGTTGTATTCTTATTGAAAAATAAGCCTTTAAATAGGCTTTGAAAGAAATAAAATAAACCCTAAAAGCCTTAGGAAAAATCGGTCACACAATGAAGAATTCTAGCTTGGCCGAACCTTTCCTTTTCCTAATCTAATTAATTAATTCCCTTATCTTCAATTAGGAATTAATTAATTTATAAACAAAATAATAAAATAAAAACTTTCCTAAACTTATTTGTTCAATAATTAAATAAATACAAATCCAAAATTAAAGATAGCTTCCTAAAACAGAAAGTAAAAACAAATTAGGAAACTAAATATGGTAATTTTCGCCTATGTTGGTAATGACCCTTCTTTGACCTAATTGGACTCCAAATCAGCTTCAATAGTCTTTGTGGAATGCCAAATAAGCTTATTATGAAGTTCCTCATGTTTCCCTTGCTTAGAAATATGAGAAAAGGCTAATACAGTAAAATGCAGTAAAGCCAGCAAGGAATACAACAAATTCGGCCTTTTCTTCCCCTTTTGCGCAAACCACCATGTTGTTCGGCTTTGAAGCTGCTTTGGATAGTTTCTATGACTCATCCACCATATGAATTGAACCCATAAGAATGGGGATCCAATCCATACAACCTGACCTCCATATTGGCACTAAAAACGTCACCCGGGCCCGTTTTGGCTTCTATTGCTTATATGAGTAAAACAGGCCTTGGTTCTTTAGATATGGGCAACCCCTCTTGATTATGACTTATTCCTTGTATAAATACAGCAAGATTTTCCTTGAACTTCTTGGCTTGGGCTCTAGTGATTGGTCCCACCTTCATCTGTATTGGATTAGCACCCCAATGGGTTGTCGGTTGAACGATCTTGGGCCGATTCACATCGCATAGAACGGGCTTTGGATCTTCAGGTATAATCATGCCTTCTTGAGATTTAATAATACGTTGAATGAAATTAACCAAGTTTTCTTTAAATCTCTTAGCTTGTGCCATTGTGATTGGTCCTGTCTTCAATTGCATAGGATCAGCACCCGAGCAAGTCATAGTTTGTAGAGGTACAGGCGAATTCTCATCATTCCCTGCTTCTTGAAAAGGATTTATCCTAAAATCAAAATCATGACCTGCAGCAA
The DNA here is from genome assembly GCF_031755915.1 of Ziziphus jujuba. Lineage (NCBI taxonomy): Eukaryota > Viridiplantae > Streptophyta > Magnoliopsida > Rosales > Rhamnaceae > Ziziphus > Ziziphus jujuba. The sequence goes on from NC_083382.1 coordinate 18,159,722, forward strand.
ATAGAGATAAATTAGAAGCATTAAATGTAGCGCTCACATTATACTCGCCTGGTAGATCAAGTTTATAGGCATCTTCATTGACCCTCCCCAAAACTTGAAAAGGACCATCCCCTTAAGTCATTAGTTTCGACTTTCATTGTTCCAAAAACTTCTTCTTTCTTAAATGGAACAAAACCCAATCTTCGGGTTCAAATACAACCTTCATTTGGCCCTGATTAGCAATCTTGGCATATTGCTCGATCTTCCTCTCAATTTTTGCTTTTGTATTCTCATGAATCTACTTAACAAATTTAGCTTTTTGTTTTCCATCTATAGTAACATGTTCATTTAAAGGCAAAGGTGTTAAATCTTATGGAGTTAAAAGATTAAAACTATTAACAATTTCAAATGGAGAATATTTAGTAGCCAAATGCATAGATCTATTATAAGTAAATTCCACATGCGGCAAACATTCCTCCCACATTCTTAAATTTCTACTAGTTAATGCTCGCAACAATGCAGACAATGTGGTGTGTACTACTTCAGTTTGTCCATCTATTTGTGGATGACAAGTAGTTGAAAACAAAAGCTTAGGTCGTAACTTAGTCCACAAAGTTTTCCAAAAATAACTTAAAAACTTAGCATCCCTATCTGAAGTAATAGTCCTATGCATTCCATGAAGTCTCCACTTCCTTAAGGAATAAGTTAGCTACATTAGCTACATTAGATGCATCATCAGTTTTATTACATGCAATGAAATGTGCCATCTTAGAAAACCTATCAACAATCACAAAAATTGAATCTTTTCTGGTTTTAGACCTAGGCAAACCAAGTACAAAATTCATAGACAAATCCACCCATAGATGTGATGAAATCAGTAATGGCATGTACAAGCCATGCAGTTTCAATTTGGATTTGGATTTTTGGCATTTTAGACACCTCTCACTTATCCTTTCTAGATCTCTTCTCATGTTAGGGCAATAAAAATGTTCTTGCAATATGGATAGAGTCTTTACAACACCAAAGTGTCCAATTAAAGCCCCATCATGACCTTCCCTAACTAACGATTCTCTAATTAGACACACAAAGTTGACTTTCCCGAAACAAATACCCCTCAAAGATATAGATTTTTATAACCATGCTTATCACAATTTCTATATATTTCACCAAAGTCACTATCATGCTCATAAAGTTCTTTTAATTGTTTAAAACGAAGCAATCTAGCATCTAAGGTAGAAAACAATACATACCTTCGGGATAATGCATCGACCACCACATTCTCATTACCTTTTCTTGTAGCAGATGACATAAGGAAAATTTTTGATGAATTCAATCCATCTTCCATGCTTTCGGTTGAGCTTTCTGTAGCCTTTGATATGTTTAAAAGATTCATGATCTGTATGAATCACAAACTTATTCGGCATTAAGTAATGTTGCTATATCTTCAAACCTCTCACCAAAGCATACATCTCTTTGTCATAAGTTGGATAATTTGATGCAGCCCCATTTAACTTCTCACTAAAGTAAGCTATGGGTTTTCCTTCTTAGATCAAACCAACTCCAATACCTACACCCAAAGCATGACACTGAATTTCAAAAGTTTTAGAAAAATTTTGCAAAACCAATAAAGGCATTAGTTAGTTTTTCTTTCAACAAATTAAAAGACTTTTCTTGTGCTTCTCCCCATTGAAGCCCAATATTCTTCTTGACAATCTCGATCAAAGGTGTTGCAATGGTGCTAAAATCCTTGATAAATCTTCAGTAAAAGCTAGCCAAACCATGAAAACTCCTTACCTGGGTAATTGATGTAGGTTTCGACCACTCCTGTATAGGTTTGTCCTTGGATTGATCAACTTTAATTCCTATAGCACTTACAAAAAATCCTAGAAAGACAAGTTCATTTTGATGAAAATCACACTTTTTAATATTAGCAAATAACATTTCCTTCCTAAGCACTCCAAAAACTAACCTAAGATGTCTTATATGACCATCTAAACTTTTACTATATACAAAAATATCATCAAAGTAAGCAACCACAAATTTACCAATGAACGAATGCATAACATGGTTCATTAATCTCATGAAAGTGCTAGGTCCTATTGATAAGTCACACTAAAACACTCGATCTCTTTTCAATGTTTTAGGTGTTCAAAGAGAACAAAGAGAATTTTTCGCACAAATAATTTTTCAATAATAATCTAAGCTGTTTTTTCATTGAAAAACAAGCCTTTAAATAGGCTTAAGTCACAAAACAAAAACCCTAAAAACATTAGGGTAAAACTCCGCCAACATAGAATAGGATTAGGAATGGCCAAATTTTCTATATTTCCTAAACTAATTTGGATTAATTAAACCCTTAATTTTAAATTAGGAATTAATTAATTTACAATCAAAATAATAAAATATCAACCTTCCTAAATTGATTTTTCCAGCAAATAAATAAATAAAAATCAAAATAAAAGACTATTTGCTAAAACAAAGTCAAAGTTTCAAATTAGGAAACTAGTTGACTTGTTTGTCAAACAAGTTTGTTTTTGTCTAATCACCAGCTAGTTTAGACTCCAAATTAGATTGAATATGCCAAATAGGATTAGAATTGGTTCCCATCCATTTCCTTTGATTGGAACAAGCAAAGCTTGCTTGAACAACAAGAAAGACCCTTCGCAGCACCAAAAACGCTCAAAATTGGCCAAGTTGATCTCTATGTGGAAATGTGTTGTATGTATGGTCTTGCTGTTTCTTTGACCTGATTTCATGATCCCTTGGTGTGTTTAATGATGTTCACAAGCTAAAAAATTAGTCCTTTGCTGCTGGGATTCCATAGATGCAACAAAATAACTTTTCGGATCCATTTCGGCCTTCATAACTTGGATGCATAGAATGGACTTTAAATCTTTGGTTATTACCATAACTTCTTGAGATTTGATAACACTAATGCGAATATGCCCGTGCCCGCACAACCAATTACTCACTAGGGTGCTGATCCAATACGGATGAAATTTGGGTCAATCACTAGGGATCAAGCCAAGAGATTTAAGGACAACCTGACTGCCTTTATACATGAAGTTATCAATTCTCAAAAGGGTCTATCCATACCCAAAGATACAAAGCATGTTTTAAGCATCCAAGTGGTAGAGGTCGATACAGACCCGGGTAGTTATTTTCGTGCAAATAGGGACTTCGAGCAGCATGAAATGGTTCCAATACATCATGGATTCAATGATATCTTTAAAAGGTGACAGAATCAAGTCAAAGCAGCATCAAAGACAAACAAAATGAGCTTGTGTGCATAGGAGGAGTTTTGGCTGATTTTATTGTATTTTGCTGAGTAGACTTTTTCTCTTTGGTCCAAGCAAGAGCAACGTGTGGGACTCAATGATCATCTTATTTGGCATCCTACAAGGCATATGGAGGCTGTTTAGAGCTTAAATTGGTAAAATATTGTTCAAAGACAACTTAGTTAAAAAGATAGCATTTTTGTTGCCTAATTTGATTTTGACTTTTTGTTTTAAGAAATTAGTCTTTTATTTGGTTTTTATTTATTTCTTTGCTAGAAAAATCAACTTAGGAAAGTTATTATTTTATTATTTTCATTGTAAATTAATTAATTCCTAATTAAAAATAAAGAAATAAATTTATCCAAATTAGTTTAAGAAAGTAGGTAAATTTTGGCCAAGCTAGGTTTCCTATTCTTTGGTGGCCAGTTTTTGCTTCAATTTTGAGGGTTTTATTATTTGTGACTTAGCCTATGTAAGCGCTTATTTTTGAGGAAAAACACACCTTTAATAATATTCAGAATTTATTTTATGAGATTGAATTTATCTTTGTTCTCTTTGAACACATAAAACACCATTAGAGAGTGAGTGTTTCAGTTTTAACTTATCAATAGGATCCATTAGAGAGTGAGTGTTTTAGTTTTGACTTATCAATAGGATATCCATCACCTATTGTGGAGTCTTCATTATATCAAGGTTTCTAATCACAGGATTGTTAGGGGTTAAGGTCAATCCATTAAAATCTGATAAGATTTGGGCTAATATAATACGGGTTTAGGTGCATGTCGACCTAGGTTCGTATCATTTGGTATCAGAGCCAAGATTTTGTTCAAGTTTGACCTATCTTATTTGCTTTATTTTGTTTTATGTTAATCTATAATTTTAGCATTAGGTTAAGGTTGCTTCTATCATCATACACGTTCTGCATATTAAAAAAAAAAAAAAAAAACTCACTCCTAGTTAAATTAGGTTTTCCTAGTTTTACCCCTTTTTTTTTTTTGTTTCCTAGTTTGTTGTATGTTCTTCATTATTGTTCTTGGTAATTAAGTTTATTTTTTATTTTTATTTTCTATTTTTATCTTAAATATTTGCATCCATATATTCAAAAAAAAAAGAAAAAAAAAAAAGAAGTGTGTTGCGCAACATATATAGATTTACAAAAACAAAATTGCAAATTTGTATATTGTTGTTGGAGGTCGCGGATTTAGTGTATTTTTGGTGTGGATCTTTGCTACTAGAGTTGTTTTACATTATGTGAGTTAAAAAAAAAAAAAAGGAAGGAAGAAGAAAAGCCGAATAAAAAAAAAAAGAAATTAGTTTGTTGAATTTGGTGTTTGCTGTAAATTTCTTTGTACTGTTGAATTGTTGACTATTTATTCAATATGTGGAGTTACTGGAGATTTATTTTTTCTGCTGGATATTTGAATTTTGGGTGCTAAAAATGTTGGATTAAAATTAGTTAAAAGATTTGATAGAAAAACTTGAATTACAAAGGACAACAACCAACAACTATTCCTTCTTTTTGTCCAAATAGATTCTTAATCGCGTTTGAATTTTTAATTTCTTATGATCTGCTCCAGTTCTTTTTTATTCCAAAATTTGCTTTGCTAAATTGCCGTAGTTTTGTTTAGAAAAAGCCCAGAATTAGGTGTTTAAAAATTCACTCGGTATTGTTTTCTTTTTGCTACTATTTTTGTTGGTAGTTTAATAAAAACATACTTCAGATCTAATTGCTGTTTTTTGGGTGTTTTAATTAGAACTTTGAGTTAATTCTTTGAGTGGAAAAAGGCAAGAGAGTGTGAGCTTAAAAGAGGGTTAAAAGTCGAAACTTGTGTGCAAACATGAGTGTAGAGACCTTGTTTGAATGAAACACGTAAGGGAGTGAATTTGGTGAAGTTTCAATTTTTTTTTTTTTTTGGTGTTATTTATACTAACCTGACAGATTCAAGGATGATAAGACTAGAAATACCATTGAGGATCAATGAAGAGGAGTCCATAGGATTTAAAGGAGATTCCCAAGCTACAGGGAATGGTGAGCAAACGGACATGAAGGCTGTCTTGGAGCAATTACAGCGGATGAATATGATACGAACCTAGGACGACCTGCTCCTAAACCCGTATTATACTAGCCCGGATCTTAATTAAGTTCAAGTTCTAATAGAATGGACCCCAACCCCTAACCAACCTGTGGTTAGAAACCTTGGTATAATGTAGACGCCACAATAGAGGATGGAAAACCTATTGATAAGTCAAGCTAAAACAACCAATTCTCTAATGGTGTTTTAGGTGTTCTCAAAGAACAAAGAGATAATTAATCTCACAAGTATTTTCTTAATCAAATCAAAGTTCCCTTCATATTGAAAAATAAGCCTTTAAATAGGCTACAAAGCCACGAAATAAAACCCTAAAAATAAAGAAAACCGGCCACCACACATAAAGAAACCTAGTTGGCCAAAACTATACTTCCTTTCCTAATCTAAGTTTGATTAATTAATTCCTTTATATTAGATTAGGAATTAATTAATTTACAATGGAAAGAATAAAATAAAAACCTTCCTAAAGTTATTTGTCTAGAAAATAAATAAATAAAAGCCAAAAAGTAATGGTAGTTTCCTAAAACAAAAAGTAAAGACAAATTAGGAAACTAAAAATGCTAGCTTTTTGATCAAGTTGACTTTGATCAATCTTTGACCTCTTTGAGCTTTTGATCAAGTTGACTTTGATCAATCTTTGACCTCTTTGAGCTCCAAATCAACTTCTAAATGCTTTGTAGGATGCCAAATAAGCTGAATATGAAGTCCCACACGTTACCCATGCTTGGAAAAATAAGAAAAGGCTAATACAGTAAAATACAGCAAATTCGGCCAAATTGTTGATGCTGTCCGTACAAGCCCTTTTTGATTGCATTTGATGCTGCTTTAACTTGATTCCATGACCTCTTAGGCATATGTATTGAACCCATAAGGCATTGGAACCATTTCATGCTTCCTGGACTGCAAAATGTACCAAAACCGCCACCCGATCCCGTTTTGGCTTCTATTGCTTGTATGAGTAAAACAGACCTTGGTTCTTTAGATATGGCCAACCCCTCTTGACCATGACTTATTCCTTGTATAAAGACAGCAAGATTGTCCTTGAACTTCTTGGCTAGGGCTCTAGTGATCGGTCCTACCTTCATCCGTAACGGATCGGCACCCCAGCGGGTTGTCGGTTGTATGGGTTCGAGCGGATTCGCATCATTCCCCTCCTCTTGAAAAGGATTTGTCCTTAAATCAAAGTCATCATCTCCAGAAAAAGGAGACAAATCAGCAACATTTAAGGCAGCACTAACATTATACTCACCCGGTAGATCAAGTTTGTAGGCATTGTCGTTTATCCGCTCCAAAACTTAAAAAAGTCCATCCATAGGCGGCATGAGCTTTGACTTTCTTTGTTTAGGAAACCTTTCCTTTCGTAAGTGCAACCAAACCAATTTTCCTGGATCAAACACTATTACAACAAAATCTAGAAATACATGCTCATTATGGTAAAAATTACACTTTTTAAAGTTAGCAAACAATATTTCCCAAATTTTCAAATTGCCACTAAGTAAAGCTCTCAACAATGCAGATAAAGTTCTATGCAATAAAGACATCTTTAAATAAGTATCTTTAAAATTCATGGTCAGCAATGATTTCTTATTCATAATTACTTTATTAACATCACCAAAGCTAAGATAAAAATTTATATTTTTCCATTCTTGTCTTCCTTTTCCTTTCCCACTCACGGCCATCTCACCTTCTTCACTCTCGGCTTTTGCACCAAATTTCTCACTCTTGGTTTTATTAAAAGTTTTCCACACAACCTGAGTATTAGAAGACTTACCTTGGACAGCAAGCTCACCTTTTCCCTCTTGATTGGATGGTAGTCCACTTGGAATTTCATTTGGGAAGACATCTCCAAATTCCTTCAAAAGAGAAATCATTGAACTTGGCAATTCAAGTTCTTCAAAGTTAGTTTGATCATTAAAATAATTTTCTTTATAAATCATGACCAGCAAAGGTTTCTTACACTCAGTAACCTTATTAATATCCCCTAAACTCAAATAAAAGTTGCTACTTGACCTTTCTTTTCTTTCTTTTTCTTTTTCTCTCTCGGATTGGCGCAAACCTTCGGATTTCCCTTCCTTCTCCCAGCTCTCGGGTTTGCCACTTTCTTCCCCCTCTCTTTCGGTTTTTCCTTGATCTTTCCACTCAATATGAGTCTTAGAAACCTTATCTTGATCAGCAACCTCATTCTTACCTTCTTGAAAAAATGGCGAAGCCGTTGGTGCCATACTTGCTTTTTCCTTGAGCTTTTCGACTCCGCTCCTTTGTTGCATTTGTAATTGGTCTTCGTAAACCTCTTTAGGAGATAATGGTTCCAGCTTGACCTTCTTCCCTTTAAACCTAAAAACAATACTATTTTTTCGACCAAAATGAGTAGCATCTTTATCAAATTGCCATGGTCTACCTAATAGTATATGTCCAGCAATCATGGGTACAATATCACATAAAACTACATCCTTATATCTACCTATATTAAATTTTACTTTGGCTTGTTTGTTCACTTTTATTTCACCACTATCATTAAGCCATTGTAATCTATAAGGTTCTGGATGTTTAATAGTTATTAAGCCTAATTTATCAACTACAATGTTACTAATTACATTTGTACAACTTCCACTATCAATAATCATACTACAAATCTTACCTTGAATTTCACATCGGGTGTGGAAGATGTTCTCTCTTTGAATTTCATCCTCATCTTTGTATGCAGCAAGTACTCTCCTAGAAAGCAAGTTTAATTCATCATTGGATGCTTGCAAGGTTTCGGGTTCATCCTCCAAGTCCTCCTCCTCTTGCTTGGCTTCATCCTCACTTTCTTCACTTTCCGATTCTAGTGATGTGTCCTCCTCCCTGGCACTTAAAACATACAACATCATGAGTTCTAGAAGATTTAGGATCTAATTTTACCTCATTCTCTGGTGCTTGGACAGATTTAATTCTAGTCTCCTTCCTTGGCCAGTTTGAACTTTCTTCTTTGACTTTCGGCTTTGACTTGCTTTCATAGATGGGATTGTTCCTCCAGCCACTTGAATTGGACCTTCCACTGTTGGAAACACCTCCAAACCATGATCTTACACCCCTCCTCTTGAATTGATGCTCTAATTTAATAGCCACATGCAACATCTCCTCCAATTCCAAGTATTGTTGTAATTCAAGTTGGTTGGCAATGTCACGGTTTAACCCTCCAAGAAATCTTGCCATTGTTGCCTCCCTATCCTCATTCATATTCAGCCTCATCATTAACATCTCCATCTCTTTGTAATAATCCTCCACGGACCTACTTCCTTGAGACAAAGATTGAAGCCGTTGATGCAGCAACCTATGGTAATGGGATGGCACAAACCGTTTCCTCATGGCTCCTTTCATTTGATGCCATGTTGTAATCAAGTTATCACCAACTCTCCTTCGGGTATTTTGCTCATTGGTCCACCATTGGAGAGCATAATGTCCAAACTCCATTGCTGCCAACTTCACCTTCTTACCCTCCGAATAATTATGGCAGTCGAATATCATCTCCATCTTTTCTTCCCACTCCAAATATGCCTCGGGATCATTTTTTCCCATGAATGGTGGGATGTTGATCTTGATATTTCCCAAATCATCATCTGTATCTTCCCTCCTATATTTTCCACGGCCAGCTCTATCTTGGACAGAAAAAGTTTCATCCATACCTTCCTCAAAGTCTCCACCGAATGGCTCCTCATCAAATTCCTCTCTCGGTCTCTCACAACCTCCTCGTCCTCGGCCTCGTCCTCCATGGAATTCTTGCCTATTTCTTGTGTTCGGAATTCCTTAGGAAACTTCTAGCCTTCCCATCCTTTGATTCACATGCTCAACTTGAGCACTAACCCGCTGTATTGACTACAAAACAGCTCTCATGTCCACTTGGTCTCCACTCCCGGTAGCTTGGGCATCGCCATGGAATGCTACGGACTCCTCCTCATTGATCCTCAAAGGTGGATATCCTCTCCTCATTCTTGATTCTGTCATGTTAGTATAATAATGCAATAGAAATAAAATAGAACCTTACAATTTCACTCCCTTATGTGTTTCACTCAAATGAGGACTCGACACTCGTGTTTGCACACTTGTTTCGGCTTTTACCCTCTTTTAAGCTCACACACTCTTGCCTTTTTCCACTCAATGAGTTATCTCAAAGTTCTAATTAAAACACCCACAAAACAGCAATTAGATCACTAGTATGTTTTAATTAAACTTATCAACAAAACAGTAGCAAAAAGTAGGCAATACCGAAATAATCTAACAAATCCTAATTTTTCGGCTTTCTAGACAAGAAAACACAAAATAATGGGAAAATGTTGGAATTTTTGAAAACTGCACCAAATGGTAGTAGATTATGAGTTCAAGAATAAAATTTCAGAAAAAGAAATTCAAATACGAACAAGAATCAAATTGAACAAAAATATAGATAGTGTTGGTTGTTGTTCTTGTAATTCAAGTTTTGTATCAAATCATTTAACTAATTTTAATCCAAATAATTTAAGCACCCAAAATCCAAATATCCAGCAGAAAAGATAATTCCCCAGCAACTCAAATAATTAATCAAAAAAACTAGCAGCTTCAACAAATTTCCAGCAAACAAATCACACTCCAACAAACCAAAATATTTTTCTTCTTTTTTTATTTTTTTTATTTGGCTTTACCTCTTCCTTTTTTTTTTTTTCACTCACAGAACATAAACAACTGTAGTAGCAAGAATAATTACCAAAATTGCAATTCCAACTCCAAAACAAACACCAAACATGTGACCTCCAAATAAACAAAAGTGCAGTTTTTTTTTTTTTTTTTAATATCTGTCCGAATTTTCTTTTTCTTTTTTTTTCTTTTTTGAATATATGAATGCAAATATTGAAGACTAAAACAGCAAAGAAAAATCAACAAAAAACCAAAATCAACAAGAACAATAATGAAAGACAACCAATAAACTAGAAAAAAAAAAATACGGTAAAACTAAGAAAACCTAATTCAACTAGGAATGAATTTTTTTTTTTTTTTTAAGATGCAGAACGTGTATAGTGATAGAAGCAACCTTAAACTAATGCTAAAATTGAAGAATAACACAAAAATAAATAAATTAAATAAAGATAGATCAAACCTAAACAAAATTTAGCTCTGATACCAAATGATACGAACCTAGGACGACCTGCTCCTAAACCCGTATTATACTAGCCCGGATCTTAATTAAGTTCAAGTTCTAATAGAATGGACCCCAACCCCTAACCAACCTGTGGTTAGAAACCTTGGTATAATGTAGACGCCACAATAGAGGATGGAAAACCTATTGATAAGTCAAGCTAAAACAACCAATTCTCTAATGGTGTTTTAGGTGTTCTCAAAGAACAAAGAGATAATTAATCTCACAAGTATTTTCTTAATCAAATCAAAGTTCCTTTCATATTGAAAAATAAGCCTTTAAATAGGCTACAAAGCCACGAAATAAAACCCTAAAAATAAAGAAAACCGGCCACCACACATAAAGAAACCTAGTTGGCCAAAACTATACTTCCTTTCCTAATCTAAGTTTGATTAATTAATTCCTTTATATTAGATTAGGAATTAATTAATTTACAATGGAAAGAATAAAATAAAAACCTTCCTAAAGTTATTTGTCCAGAAAATAAATAAATAAAAGCCAAAAAGTAATGGTAGTTTCCTAAAACAAAAAGTAAAGACAAATTAGGAAACTAAAAATGCTAGCTTTTTGATCAAGTTGACTTTGATCAATCTTTGACCTCTTTGAGCTTTTGATCAAGTTGACTTTGATCAATCTTTGACCTCTTTGAGCTCCAAATCAACTTCTAAATGCTTTGTAGGATGCCAAATAAGCTGAATATGAAGTCCCACACGTTACCCATGCTTGGAAAAATAAGAAAAGGCTAATACAGTAAAATACAGCAAATTCGGCCAAATTGTTGATGCTGTCCGTACAAGCCCTTTTTGATTGCATTTGATGCTGCTTTAACTTGATTCCATGACCTCTTAGGCATATGTATTGAACCCATAAGGCATTGGAACCATTTCATGCTTCCTGGACTGCAAAATGTACCAAAACCGCCACCCGATCCCGTTTTGGCTTCTATTGCTTGTATGAGTAAAACAGGCCTTGGTTCTTTAGATATGGCCAACCCCTCTTGACCATGACTTATTCCTTGTATAAAGACAGCAAGATTGTCCTTGAACTTCTTGGCTAGGGCTCTAGTGATCGGTCCTACCTTCATCCGTAACGGATCGGCACCCCAGCGGGTTGTCGGTTGTATGGGTTCGAGCGGATTCGCATCATTCCCCTCCTCTTGAAAAGGATTTGTCCTTAAATCAAAGTCATCATCTCCAGAAAAAGGAGACAAATCAGCAACATTTAAGGCAGCACTAACATTATACTCACCCGGTAGATCAAGTTTGTAGGCATTGTCGTTTATCCGCTCCAAAACTTAAAAAAGTCCATCCATAGGCGGCATGAGCTTTGACTTTCTTTGTTTAGGAAACCTTTCCTTTCGTAAGTGCAACCAAACCAATTTTCCTGGATCAAACACTATTACAACAAAATCTAGAAATACATGCTCATTATGGTAAAAATTACACTTTTTAAAGTTAGCAAACAATATTTCCCAAATTATACTTCCTTTCCTAATCTAAGTTTGATTAATTAATTCCTTTATATTAAATTAGGAATTAATTAATTTACAATGGAAAGAATAAAATAAAAACCTTCCTAAAGTTATTTGTCCAGAAAATAAATAAATAAAAACCAAAAAGTAATGGTAGTTTCCTAAAACAAAAAGTAAAAACAAATTAGGAAACTAAAAATGCTAGCCTTTTGATCAAGTTGACTTTGATCAATCTTTGACCTCTTTGAGCTCCAAATCAACTTCTAGATGCTTTGTAGGATGCCAAATAAGCTGAATATGAAGTCCCACATGTTACCCATGCTTGGAAAAATAAGAAAAGGCTAATACAGTAAAATACAGTAAAGCCAGCAAGCAATACAGCAAATTCGGCCAAATTGTTGATGCTGTCCGTACAAGCCCTTTTTGTTCAGATAAAGACCTAAATTATGAGAATTACAACCAGCGACTATCTCATACTTTATTCCAATTTGTTGTTCTTGTCATTGATTAAATTATTTTCTAAATTTTATTCTTGAATTTTTGGTCTTTAATATTCTGGTTTATTCTATATTGAATTCGAAATTTGCCTTGTTAATTTTTCCTCATGTTTGGTTAGAAAGCCGAGAATTAGGCATTAACAATACACTCGGCAATTGCTTATTCTTGTGTTGTTTTATTGATAAGTTTAATTAGGACATACTTGTGATCTAATTGTTGTTTTGAGTATCTTTTAATAGAAATTTGAGATCATTCTTTGAGTGGAAAAAGCCAAGAGAGTATGAGGTTAAAAGAGGGTCAAAAGTCGAAACTAGTGTGCAAACACAAGTGTTGAGACTTTGTTTGAGTAAGCACATGAGGGAGTGAATTTAGAGAGGAGCTTTGCATTATTGTCTCTAACATGACAGATTCAAGGATAAGAAAGGGAGGAGATTCATTAAGAAATATTGAAGAGGAATCCGTGGGATTCAAAAGGTAATCTAGAGCTACGGGTAGTGGAGGAGAACCTATCGACATGTTCGTGGTTTTGGAACAACCTCAAAGGATGAATGATCACTTGGATCAAGTTGATTAAAGAATGGATAGATTTGAGAATTCATAAGGTGGGTCAAACCCAATGATGGATTTACATGGAGGCCGTGGTCGAGGTCGAGGAGGCCACATACGTTTTAGGGAAGAATTCAAAGGAGGTAACTTTGAGGATGACCTCGAGAAGGAGTATGAGGACATATTTGCATTCCAAGGAAGACAAAACTGTGGAAGGCAAGCCTTAGAGGATGATGATGATCTTGGAAACATTAAGGTCAATATCCTACCATTTTTAGGTAAAAGTGATCTGGAAGTTTACCTAGAATGGGAAGAATGAATGGAGATGACTTTTATTGCCATAACTATTCTGAGGCAAAGAAGGTAAAGTTAGGCACTTTGGAATTTGGTCATTATGCACTGTAATCATGGAATAATGAGAAAGGTACCCAAAGGAGAGTTAGCGATGAACTAATTACTACTTGGCGACAAATGAAGGGAGAAATGAGGAAGAGATTTTTGCTGACCCATTACCATAGGATGTTGCACCAAAGATTGATGAAAGTTTCTAATCAAGGCTGAATGAAGGTTGTATGTGAACGAGAAGATTGGGTTTGGTTGCATTTAAGAAAGGAGACGTTTCCGGAACAATGAAAGTCAAAACTTATGCCTTGAGGGAATGGACATTTTCAAGTTTTGGAGAGGGTCAATGAAAATGCCTACAAACTTGATCTACCAGGTGAGTATAATGTGAGTGCTGCATTTAATGTTGTTTATTTATCTTTGTTTTCTATAGGTGATGATTTTGATTTGAAGATAAATTCTTTTCAAAGGGAGGGGAATTATGAGAATTCGCCTGTATCCATACAACTTAAGACTCGCTAGGGTGCTAATCTTGTGCAATTGAAGACGGGGCCAATCTCAAGGGCACAAGCTAAGAGATTTAAGGACAAATTGGTTAATTTTATTCAACATGTTATTAAATCTCAAGAAGACATGATAATACCCGAAGATCCAAAGCCCGTTCTATGCATTTAAGTTACGAAGGCCAAAATGGATCCCGAAAGCTGTTTTGGTGAATCTATGGACTCCAGGCAGCAAAGGAATAGTTTGTTAGCTTGTGAACACGATTAAATACACCAAGGGATCATGGAATCAAGTCAAAGTAGCAGCAAGACTGAACATACAACACATTTCCAATTAGAGATCAACTTGGCCGGTTTTGAGTGGTTTTGGTGCTGGGAAGGGTCTTTCTTATTGTTCAAGCAAGCTTTGCTTATTCCAATCAAGGGCAACGTATGGAACCAATTCTAATCCTATTTGGCATCCTACATGGCATATTGGAGCTAATTTGGAGCCTAAACTAGCTGGTGATTAGACAATGATAGCTTATTTGACAAACAAGTCAACTAGTTTCTTAATTTGAAACTTTGACTTTTGTTTTAGAAAATAATCCTTTATTTTGATTTTTATTTATTTTTTTGCTAGGCAAATCAATTTAGGAAGGTTGATATTTTATTATTTTCATTGTAAATTAATCAATTCCTATTTTAAAATTAAGGATTAATTAATCCACATTAGTTTAGGAAACATAGAAAATTCAGCCTTTCCTAATCCTATTCTATGTTGGCTGAATTTTACCTTAATGTTTCTAGGGTTTTTGTTTTGTAACTTTAGCCTATTTAAAGACTTATTTTTTTCATGAAAAAGCAGCTTAGATTATTATTCAAAATTTTTTTGTGAGAAGAATTCCCTTTATTCTCTTTGAACACCTAAAACATAAAAAAAAAAAATGAAGTGTTTTAGTTTGACTTATCAATAAGACATCCATCACCTATTGTGGCATCTTTATCATATACCAAGATTTCTAATTACAAGTTGATTAGGGGTAAAGATGATCATAAGATTTTGAACTTAATTGCGATCCCAGGCTAGTATAATACAGGTATAGGAGTAAATCGATCTAAGTTCGTATCACTTCCTTTCCCTTACCCTAAAATGGCAACTATAACACCTTGTCCCAAAGTATATTAGAAATTTTCGCATGTTAATCTGGTTAACCGATATTGATCGAGTGGGGTCCATGTTAACTTTTAATTTCTGATGGAGTTTCATGTTAACCAAGGTACCATTGTGAAGTTCGTGTCGATTTGAGTTCGTGGACTAGTAGCACGCCAAATAGGGAGCTGTGGTTTGAAAGTTATAAGAGAAACAAGTTGCGGTCCAAACTGTCTGAGTAGTGCTGATATGAACCTAGGACGACCTGCTCCTAAACCCGTATTATATTAGCCCGGATCTTTAATTAAGTTCAAGTTCTAATGGAATGGACCTCAACCCCTAACCAACCTATGGTTAGAAACCTTGGTATAATGTACATGCCACAATAGGGGATGGAAAACCTATTGATAAATCAAGCTAAAACAACCAATTCTCTAATGGTGTTTTAGGTGTTCTCAAAGAACAAAGAGATAATTACTCACAAGTATTTTCTCAATCAAATCAAAGTTGTATTCTTATTGAGAAATAAGCCTTTAAATAGGCTACAAAGCCACGAAATAAAACCCTAGAACATAAAGAAAACCGGCCACCACACATAAAGAAACCTAGTTAGCCGAAACTATACTTCCTTTCCTAATCTAAGTTTGATTAATTAATTCCTTTATATTAAATTAGGAATTAATTAATTTACAATGGAAAGAATAAAATAAAAACCTTCCTAAAGTTATTTTTCCAGAAAGTAAATAAATAAAAGCCAAAAAGCAATGGTAGTTTCCTAAAACAAAAAGTAAAAACAAATTAGGAAACTAAAAATGCTAGCCTTTTGATCAAGTTGACTTTGATCAATCTTTGACCTCTTTGAGCTCCAAATCAACTTCTAGATGCTTTGTAGGATGCCAAATAAGCTGAATATGAAGTCGCACACGTTACCCATGCTTGGAAAAATAAGAAAAGGCTAATACAGTAAAATACAGTAAAGTCAGCAAGTAATACAGCAAATTCGGCCAAATTGTTGATGCTGCCCGTACAAGCCCTTTTTGATTGCATTTGAGGCTGCTTTAACTTGATTCCATGACCTCTTAGGCATATTTATTGAACCCATAAAGCATTGGAACCATTTCATGCTTCCCGGACTCCAAAATGTACCAAAACCGCCACCCGGGCCCGTTTTGGCTTCTATTGCTTGTATGAGTAAAACAGGCCTTGGTTCTTTAGATATGGGCAACCCCTCTTGACTATTACTTATTCCTTGTATAAAGACAGCAAGATTGTCCTTGAACTTCTTGGCTAGGGCTCTAATGATCGGTCCGACCTTCATCCGTAACGGATCGGCACCCCAGCGGGTTGTTGGTTGTATGGGTTCGGGCGGATTCGCATCAGAATACTCAATCTAACCATATAAATCAAAGGATAGATAGATTAGAAACATGCTAAGGAATATTGAATACAAGGTTTGATGCTCATGGAGGCCGAGGTCAAGGTCGAGGTGGCCGAGGGCGACTTAGAGAGGAATTTTGGAAAGATAACTTTGAAGATGGCTTGGAGGAGAAGTTTGATGAAAATTTTGCACTCCAAGGAAGGAAAAACCATGGGAGACCAGCAAGGAATGAAGATGATGATCTTGGGAATATCAAGGTAAACATTCCACCTTTCATGGGAAAAAGTGACCCAGAAGCTTATTTAGAATGGGAGGGGCGAATGAAGATGATTTTTTACTGTTACAACTATTCGGTGGCCAAGAAGGTTAAATTGGAAGCAATGGAATTTGGATACTATGCACTCCAATGGTGAGCTAGTAAGTAAAATACCCGAAGAAGAGTTAGTGATGACTTGATTACTACATGGCGACAAATGAAAGGAGCCATGAGGAAGCAATTTGTACCATCACACTATCATAGGTTGCTGCTTCAAAGACTTCAATATTTATCTCAAGGAAATCGGTATGTGGAGGATTGTTACAAGGAGATGGAGATGATTATGATGAGGTTAAGCCTAAATGAAGATAGAGAAGCAACCGCGGCAAGGTTTTTAGGTGGTTTGAATCATGAGATAAATAATCAACTAGAATTGCAACAATATGTGGAATTAGAGGAGATGTTACATGTGGCTATTAACTTGAGCATCAATTCAAGAGGAGGAGTGTAAGCTCACGGTTTGGAGGTGTTTCCAACAGTGGAAGTTCAAATCCTAGTGGCTGGAGAAACAATCCTACCTGTGAAAATAAGCCAAACCCTAAAGTTGGAGAACAAAGTTCAAATCAGCCAAGGAAAGAGACTAGAACCGAATCTGTCCAAGCACACAAAATTGAAGGTAAATCTGAGCCTAAACCTTTAAGTTCTAGAGAAATTTTTTGTTTTAAGTGTTAAGGATCAGAACACATAGACAATTAATGCCCAAATAGAAGAATCATGGTGCTGAAAGGCAATGGTGAACTAGAATCCGAAGGTGAGGAAAGAAGGGGAGATGCCGAATTGGATGATGAAGAACTTGGAAAGGATGAGCATGAGGAATCCAAAACACTCCAAGCTTCAAGGGCTAATTTGCGTTTAGTTGCAAGGAGGGTCCTTATTGTATACAAAGATGAGGATTAAGTTCAAAAGGAGAACATCTTCCACACCCGATGTGAAATCCAAGGTAAGATTTGTAGTATGATAATTGATAGTGGAAGTTGTTCAAATGTAATTAGTAACATCGTGGTTGATAAATTAGGCTTAGCAATAATTAAACATCCTGAACCTTATAGATTATAATGGCTTAATGATAGTGGTGAGATGAAAGTGAATAAACAAGCCAAAGTAAAATTTAGCATAGATAAATATGTGGATGTTGTTATGTATGATGTTGTGCCTATGCATGCCGGACATATTCTATTAGGTAGACCATGGAAATTTGATAAAGATACTATAAATTATGGTTGAGAGAATGCTATTGTTTTTAGATTTAAAGGTAAAAAGGTCAAGCTGGAACCATTGACTCCCAAAGAGGTATTTAGAGATCAACTTCAAATATAACAAAAAAAGGAGGCCGAAAAGCTCAAAGAAAGACGTATTATGGCACCCACAGCTTTAACATCTAGTCAAGGGGACAAGATCATGCAAGACTAACCAGGTAAGTGTTCTAAACTCAAATTTGAGGGGAACGAAAGAGAGAAAGCCGACAGTGAGGTGAAAGTACTGGAACTCGTGAGTGAGAAAGAAAAAGAGAGGAAAGAAAAGAAAAATAAACATGTGATTTTTACCAAAAATGAACGTATAATTCTAATATTTGTTGTGATAGTGTTTGTTCTAGGAGATTTGATTGTGTTGCACTTGAGAAAATGAGAGGTTTCCCAAACAAAGAAAGTCGAAGCTTATGCCTCGAGGAGATATACCTTTTTTCAAGTTTTGGAGCAGATTAATGAGAATGCTTATAAACTTGATTTACCGGATGAGTATAATGTTAGTGCTACATTTAATGTTGCTGACTTATCTTCTTTTGCGGTTGATGATTTTGATTTGAGGGCAAATCCTTTTCAACTAAGTTATATTTGACCAATTTAAGCTCCAAAATATCCTCCATATGCCTTGTAGGATGGAAAATAGGATGATCATTGAGTCCCACACGTTGCTTTTGCTTGGATCAAAGAGAAAAAGCCAACTCAACAAAATACAATAAAACCAGCAACAAAATACAGTAAAACCGGCCAAAACTCCTCCTATGTGCACAAGCCCATTTTGTTTCCCTTTGATACTGCCTTGACTTGATTCCATGACCTATTAGAGATATTCATTTAATCTATGAAGTATTGAAACCATTTCATGCCGCCCAGAGTCCATATATGCACGAAAGCAGCTACCTAGGTCTGTATTGGCTTCCACCACTTGGATGCTTAAAACAGGCTTTGTATCTTAGTGTATGGACAAGCCCTTTTAAGAATTGATAACTTCTTGTATAAAGGCAAGCATGTTGTCCTTAAATCTCTTGGCTTTATCCCTAGTGATTGGCCTAGACTTCATCCATATTAGATCAGCACCCCAGCGGGTAATCGGTTGTGCGGGCATGGGCAGATTCTCATCATTCGATAGCAATTTAGTTTCCTAATTTAATTTGACTTTTTGTTTTAGGAACTTAGTCTTTTATTTGATTTTTATTTATTTATTTGCTGGAAAAATCAACTTAGGAAAGTTATTATTTATTGTTTTCATTGTAAATTAATTAATTCCTAATTCAAAAATAAAGGAATTAATTAATCCAAATTAGTTTAGGAAAGTAGGTAAATTTCGGCCAAGCTAGGTTTCCTATTCTTTGGTGGCTGATTTTTACTTAAGTTGTTTAGGTTTTATTGTTTGTGACTTAGCCTATTTAAGGGATTTATTTTTAGGAAGAATACATCTTTAATAATATTCAGAATTTATTTTGTGAGATTGAATTTCTCTTTTTTCTCTTTGAACACCTAGAACACCATTAAAGAGTGAGTGTTTTAGTTTTGACTTATCAATAGGATACCCATCACCTATTGTAGCGTCTTCATTATACCAAGATTCCCAATCACAGGTTGGTTAGGAGTTGATATCAATCCATTAAAATCTGAACTTAATATAGATCCGCGCTAATATAATACAGGTTTAGGCGCGTGTCGACCTAGGTTTGGATCAAACACCTTGAATGAAATTAACCAGGTTGTTCTTAAATCTCTTAGCTTGTGCCCTTATGATTATCCTTTTCTTCAATTGCACAGGATCAGCACTCCAACGAGTCATAGGTTGTACGGGTATAGGCGGATTCTCATTAGAAATCCCAATGGGATAAAATCATTGTGAAGGGAAAAAAATATATAATTTTCATATGTGTTATAATATATATTCTAATTTGTCTCGTTAAAACCTTACAAAGAAAACCCTTTAAGATAAAACCTTCATGAAGGCAAAAGAGTATAGATAATCTATTGCTTGTGTTGATTGAAGCATTCTGGTGCATACAAAAGCTAAATTACCTCATTGAAAACTTTATAAAAAAATCGATAGGATAAAATTGTGAATAAGGAAAAGAGTATAATCCATTTATATCTCCCCTTAATATCGCATTTCTAATATTTTTGGATGCTATACTTCCAAATTAAAACCTTGTAAAAAAATGTTAAAGTATCATGGCATTGTTAGCCATGATGGTGAGCAAACCCGAGACCTAGCTACTTAGACTGAGAGGTTTGCAATTCAAGCTTGTTTAGATGTTTTGACTTGTAGTTTGTTCTAGTCAATATTTGTGTACAATTTAGGCTAGTTAAGTTAGTGCGGAAAGGCACCAAAATGATATAGCTAAATTAGGACCTCAAGAAAATCAAACACCTCGATGACATGGATGATGACATGGA
This sequence comes from Ziziphus jujuba, assembly GCF_031755915.1. Classification (NCBI taxonomy): domain Eukaryota; kingdom Viridiplantae; phylum Streptophyta; class Magnoliopsida; order Rosales; family Rhamnaceae; genus Ziziphus; species Ziziphus jujuba. Next base: position 18,180,060 of record NC_083382.1, read on the forward strand.
CAGTTGCTTGGTGACATGAAGTCTTGTCATTCAGCCAACCTCTCATCCAATGCATATCAAGACACGTGGCATCATGCTTGAGGACCACTTAATGAACTGTGGTATGGTTTTAAACCCTCAGTTGCTCATTTAAAAGTTTTTATGTTCATGACACTAAGAGATCCAATCTAGATAAGATAGCAAACATTGGCATTCTTCTTGGTTATTACTCAATTTCAGAAGGATATAGAATATGTGATGTGTTAAAGATACAAGTTCTTATTCCAAGAAATGTTGTAGTGAATGAAAATTCACAATGAGATTGGAAAGAACATAAAATGCAAACAAGCAATTATATTCAATCAAGAAATCCTTCCACAGACCAAAGTGATCTGGATGTTGTCAAAGAAGAGGAAGATGATAATCTGGCCAATGAAAATTATGTTGGAAAAAGAGGAACCAAATAAATTATAAAGCTTTATGAGTGAGTAAGCATGAAAACACATGATCCAGCAACTTGGTGAAGCAGCTCGACACGAAAAATGGTAAGCTGCAATAAAGAAGGAGCTCTATACGATTGAAAAGAGCAAGCCATGGAATTTGGTACCAAGACCAAGGGATGGAAATGTCCAAACTAAACCCTTATGACACCTTGAACAAAGGCAAAGCAAGAATAACGGTAAATGAATATGTCCAACAATATGGAGTCGATTACATGGAGACTTTTGCACAAATGGCAAGACATGAAACCATTCGGCTACTTCTAGCCTATGTAGTCAACAATTCTTGAAAATTATACCATTTGGATATGAAGTCAACCTTTCTAAATGGTATATTAGAAGAAGAAGTCTATGTTAAATAACATGAAGGCTTTGTTAAAGAAGGTGAGGATGAGAAAATGTACAAGCTTCACAAAGATTTATACAAGCTCAAACAAGCTCCAAGAGCTTGGTATGCAAAGATTGATGACTTCTCGATTTATAAAGATTTTCAAGAAGTGAACAAGCCTACCCTCTACATCAAAGCTAACTAACATACAGATAAGATAGTAATCTCTCTTTATGTTGATGATTTACTCATAACAGGTTGTAATGCCGAAGCCAACCAACAACTCAAGCACAAGATGAAGCAAACCTTTGAGATGTCCATCTTGGTTTGATGAACTACTTCCCAGGCTTGGAGATCAACAAACAAGCAAAGGTATATTTATATCCAAGAAAATATGATTTAGATTTCCTTGATAAATTTCAGTTAGAAAATACCAAACCTGTTGAAACTCCTACAATTCAAAATGCCAAGTTTAAACTTAATGATAGATGTGAAAAGATAAATGGCTCGGTTTATCGAAGTTTGATAGGAAGCTTGCTTTACTTATGTGCATCAAGACCTGATATCATATGTGCAATAAGTGTATTATCAAGGTTCATGAATGTCCCATCTTAGAACCATTATCAAGCTACAAAAAGAATCCTGAGGTACTGATGCACATCACACTTCCAACGATCCCTTTCAGCTGCCTTAAGGCCCAATTACTCAAAGTAGAGCCAAAAGATTCAATGAGGGCTTATTTTCATTCATGAAGGATCTTGATGTGTTTAAAGAGGAGGACATTACCAAACCCACTTTTCAGAATTCCAAGTTCAAGAACAACTATTTGGCAGCCCAAGATCAAGTGTTTTTGGTTTAGAAAGGAAGCCAAAATTAAAAAGAGACATTTTGGGCTTGGAGAATTATAAAATGGGCTTGAGGAAATTGCAAAATGGGTTGTTTTGGTGCTATTTTGAGAGATCAAGTATTTTAGAACGTGCAAGCCATGTAATTTGACGCTTGCTAGGCCCAACTAGGTTAAATTAAGCATTTAATTTTGTCTTAGTAACTTTGGACGTGTAAAAACTATAAAAGGTAATTCCGGCTGGTTCAAAATAAGTCAAAATAATCTTTAATGCTTTGTCTAGGGTTTGTAAAGGGTCTTAGACTATATTTAAGGATTTTATTTTTCCATTTGTAAGGAGATTGGTTTTTTTTTTAATGAAATTTTCGCTCTTTGAGAATTGGTTTTTCACTATTATTCTTGGACCTCCAAGTTACTCATTTGAGTGTGTCATTATACTTATGGTTCTTATCTTCCATAGATAACTTTTTTTAGTTTATGAAAAAGGCAATATTTATTTGGATCAAACTGGTTTCTACATTTGAATTTGATATTTTTACTAGCTACTCCATGGCATCAAATCTTTAACATTGTAGCAAGCTACGATTTTTCTCAAAGTCATGCAGGTACTTAGAATTGTCATAGTTTCCAAAGTTTGCATGGCAAATTAAAAATGCAGAATCATATAAAATTTGATGATTATTTTCAATTGTTTATGGGATATTTTTTTTTTCTTTTTGTGTTTTAAGTTCCTTGCAATTGTTTTTCTTTCCATCTCCATATCCAATCATCCTCTGGTTATTCACTTGTCATTTCATTGGACTCAAAATCATCATCTCACTACCATACATACATTCATGAGAGTATCATATTTGGTATCAGAGACCGGTTACAAGGTATGTGAGAATTCTCTTTGTTTGATTTATTTCCTTGTTATAACATATTGAAACCCTATATTTCTTCTTTCCTTGTTATTTGCTGTTCATCTTTTCTTCTATTCCCATTTTGTGTTTCTGTCCATTTTCCTTTCCGTTATCCATTTTTGTTGTTTTTTTTTTTTTTTTGGTTTGGCATACCCTAGAAAATCCACAATCTTGTTCATTGAGTTTTGTTAGAATCTTTGAACTATTTCTATGACCTGCTATTGTTTTGGAAAAGGTTATTTAAAAAAAAAATACTACAAAAAAAAATTCAGATAAAAAAAAAAAGTTGTGAAAAATCTTATACATATATATAAAAAAAAAATCGAATTTAAAAAAAATAGGATATCTTTTTTGGAACTTGAAAGTAGATCCAACCTTTCAAAATCATTCCTCTTGATTGATCTGGTTGTTTGGTTTGTTTAAAAGGCCATTGAAAGCTATTAGGTTGCATTTACTTGGGACAAAATGATTATCTATATTAGTTGCTACAAATCTTCCCAACATCCTCTATTCATTTGTTCTTAATTCATTGATTGTTATTTTGCCTTTTGTTGCTTATTATTTCTATCGTCATTTTCTCGTCCTCGTCCGTCTTAGAATCTTGTTCCTTCTTATTTCTTGCTTAGGCCTTTTTTTTTTTTTCAATTGTTGTCTTTCATTCTTTGTTATTTTGTTCATCATCTCATAAAAGTACTACATTTCTTGCTTCACCCTTGTTCAAATAAGTATATTGTGCTTGATAATGATACTTGTTGAGTCTAATAGAACTTGGTGAATCACTTGGTGCATTTTTTTTTTCTTTATTGTGTGTGTGTGAAACACAAGAGTGAGAGAACACACGTGAGGGAGTGTAGTGAGGACATTTCTTTCACTTCTTTCACCATGTCATCCGATGAGCTTAGAGCAAAATATGAAGAAATCAATGCCAACAACAATATGGAAAGGAAATTTGAAGATTAATAAAGTGTATGACTTTGATGGAAGAACAGATGAATACTCAAAGGAATTTCCCTAGACCACGAGAGGGAAAACCACAGGTTACTAATGAAGGAAGGGGAAACAATAGAAGAGCTCCGAGGCCTAGAGAAGAAGATATTGAAGAAATTAATGAGGTTGAATATAAGGAAGAGTTTGAGTTTAAGGATCCTAGAATGGGTATAAGGAGAGTTTGAGTTTGAGGATCCTAGAATGGGTATAACGAGAGGAGTAAGGAGAGGGAATTTACCAAGGAGGAATCATAGAGGTAGAGATGAAGAGGATGGTAATTTGAACAAAATCAAAATAAGCACACCATCATTCTAAGGAAGGAATGATCTAGATAAGTATCTTAATCGAGAAAAGAAGGTAGATTTAATCTTTGATTGCCACAATTATTTTGAGGAGAAGAAGGTAAAGCTTGCTGTGATTAAGTTTAGTGACTATGCAATCATATGGTGCGATCAACTTGTCATGAACCGAAGAAGGAATGGTGAAAAGCCTGTAAGAACATAGGGAGAACTTAAAGTTGTTATGAAGAAAAGATTCATTCCAAACTATTATTATCGAGAGTTATACCAAAAACTTCAAGGTTTAACTTAAATGCTTAATCACCAAAATATAGCAAATTCGGCCAACAAGCCCTTCCATGCACAAATGGTTTCTTTGGTTGCTTTTGCTTCTGCCTTGACTTCATTCCATGACCTCTTAGTGATATCAAGTGAGTTCAAGAAGTGTTGAATCCATTCCTTACTTCCTGGAGTCTACAAATGCACTAAAACAGCTATAAGGTTCATACCCGCTTCCATCACTTGGATGCCTAAAACAGGCTTTGAATCTTGGGATATTGACAAGCTCTTTTGAGAATTGATAACTCCTTGTACAAAGCTAGCCAGTTTGTCTTTAAATCTCTTGGCTTGAGCCCTAGTAATTGGCTCAATCTTCAACTATATAGGATCGACACTCCAGCACTTTGTCGGTGTATGGGTATGGGTCGATTCTCGTCATTCCCCTCCTCTTGAAAAGGATTTGCCCTCAAATCACATTCATCACCTACAGCAAATGGAGATAGATCAGCAACAGTAAAGGTGGCACTCACATTATACTCACTTGGTAAGTAAAGCTTGTAGGCATTTTGATTAATCCACTCCAAAACTTGAAAAGGTCCATCCCCTCGAGGCATAAACTTTGAGTTTTGTTGCTCTGGGAGCCTTTCCTTTCTTAGGTGCAACCAAACCCAATTCCTAGGTCAAACATTATCACAACAAATCCTAAAAATACAAGCTCATTTTGGCAAAAATCACATTTTTTAATGTTAGCAAATAACCTTTTCCTTTTTAAGTACTCCTAAAACTAATCTAAGATGTTATACATGCTCATCTAAATGTCTACTATATACAAGAATATCATCAAAATAAACAACCACAAATTTTCCAATGAATGGGCACATAACACGGTTTATCAATCTCATGAAAGTGCTAGGTGCATTAGTTAGACCAAAAGGCATTATTAACAACTCATAAAATCCATATTTAGTTTTAAATGTGGTTTTCCATTCATCTCCCTCTTTCATCCTAATTTGATGATATCCACTCCTAAGATCAATTTTAGTAAACACGCATGTACCATGTAATTCATCTAACATATCATTTAACCTAGGAATTGGATGTCTATATTTAATGGTTATACTGTTAATAGCTTTACAATCCACACACATGCGCCATGAACTGTCTTTCTTAGGTACTAACAAAACAGGAACAGCAAATGAACTTATGCTCTCACGAATATAACCTTTGTCAAGGAGCTCAATTACCTGCCTTTGTAGCTACTTTGTCTCCTTGGGATTACTCCCATATGCAACCTATTAGGAATTGCAGCTCCTGGGACAAAATCAATTTGATGTTTAGTCCCTCGAATAGGTGGTAAACCATTAGAAATCTCCTTTGGAAAGACATCTTCAAAATCCTATAAAAGAGAATAGATAAAACTTGGCAATTCAAGTTCTTCGGGGTTAGCTCGATCATTTAAATAAACATCTTTATAAATCATGACCAGTAGGGGTTATCACTCAAAATGCCTTTTTACTTTCCCCAAAACTAATCAAAATTCTTCTTTTTCTTCTCTTTCCTTTCTTTTCTTTCTCACTCACGGACACCACTCTTTTACCCTCACTTTTGGCTTGTTCATGCTTTTTTTCACTCTTGGGTTTGTCATGATGTTTCCACTCAATTTTTGTTTTAGAGGACTTACCTTGGACAGCAAGTTCGGACCTACTTTCTAGGATGGATGGTGAAACCATGGGTGCCATGTTTGCTTTCTCCTTGAGTCGTTCGGCCTCCCTCCTTTGTTGCATTTGAAGTTGATCTCTAAATACCTCCTTTAGAGTTAACAGCTCTAGCTTAACCTTTTTTCCCTTAAATTTTAAAACAATGGAATTCTGTCTTTCATAGTGTATGGCATCCTATTTAATTGTCATGGCCTCCCCAATAAAATATGACTAGCGTGCATGGGAACAACATCCCACAATACAACATCTACACATTTATCAATGCTGAATTTTACTTTGGCTTGTTTGTTTACTTTCATCTCACCACTATCATTAAGCCATTGTAATCCATATGGTTCTGGATGTTTAATGGTTGCTAGTCCTAATTTGTCAACTACTAAATTACTAATTACATTAGTACAACTTCCACTATCAACTATCATACTGCATATGTTACTTTGAATTTCATATCGAGTGTGGAAGATGTTCTCTCTTTGAATTTAATTCTCATCTTTGTACATGGTTAGAAACCTTCTTGCCACGAAACTCAATTCAGCCTTTAAAGCCTTGAGTGTTTCTGATTCCTCATGTTCCTCACCTCCAATTTCTTCAACATCAAATTTGGTTTCAGCCTCACTTTCATATTCCAAGTCTCCGTTACCTTTCAATACCATTATTCTTCCATCTAGACATTGACTGGTAATATGTCCTTGACCTTGGCACTTAAAAAACCAATGTCACTGGTTCTAGAAGGATTAGGATCAAATTTACCTTCAAGCTTTGTTACTTGTGTGAGTTTGGCCTTAATATCCCCTCTTTGGTCAATTGGTACTATCATCCCCTTGCTTTGGATTTGTCCTTGCTTCATGGTGGGATTGCTTCTCCAAACACTTGAATTAGTCCTCCCACTATTTGAAACACCTCCAAATCGTGAGCTTGCACCCCTCCTCTTGAATTAGTTTTCAATCTTGACGGCCACATTAAGCATCTCTTCCAATTCTACATATTGTTGTAGCTCCACTTGGTTGGCTATCTCATGATTTAATCCTCCTATAAACCATGCCATGGTTGCCTCATGATTGTCATTCATGCTCAATCTCATCATGAATGTCTCCATCTCCTTATAGTAGTCTTCCACAGTCCTACTTCCTTAATTTAATGATTAGACTCTTTGATGCAGCAACCTATGATAGTGAGTTGGCACAAATCTCTTCCTTATGGCTCCTTTCATTTTTCACCAAGTGGTAATCAATTCATCACCAACTCTCCTTTGGATACTTTGCTCATTAGTCCACCATTGGAAGGCATAATGACCAAATTCCAAAGCGGCCAATTTCACCTTCTTTGCATTGGAACAGTTATGGTAATCAAATATCATCTCAATATGCTCCTCCCACTCTAAGTATGCCTCCGAGTCACTCTTCCCCAAAAATGGTGGGATATTCACTTTAACATTCCCAAGGTCATCATCTTCTCTTCCACACCTCCCATGGGTTGGCCTTCCTTGGTAAGCAAAAATATCATTAACCCCCTCTTCGAAATCATCTCTAAAATTACCTCCTTCAAATTCTTCCCTAGGCTATTCACGACCTCCTCATCTTCGTCCTTAGCCTTCGTGAAGTTCTTGCCTTGGATTTGGCCCACCTTGAGTTTTTCTAACTTGTCCATCCTTTAATTTAGGTGATCAAAATGAGCATTCATCGTTTGAAGTTGTTCCAAAATGGCCATCATGTTGATAGGCTCACCTCCACTTCCCGTTGCTCTAGAATAACCCTTGAACCCTACAGATTCCTCTTCATTAATTCTAAGTAAGCCATCTCCTTTGCTCATCCTTGAATCTGCCATCACGTGTTTCCCTTAAACAAGGTCCCAACACTTGTGTTTGCACACTAGTTTTAGCTTTTACCCTCTTTTAAGCTCACACTCTCTTGTCTTTTCCACTTAAAGAATTATCTTTAAGTTCTAATTAAAACATGCACAAAACAGTGACTAGATCATAAGTATGTCTTAATTTAACTTATCAGCAAAATAGCAGCTTAAACAAACTAATACCGAGTGAATTGAACAAATCTAGTATTGGCCTAACTAACCAAAAATAAGGTAAATCAACAAGAAATTATTAGAATTCAATAAGGAACTGACTAGAATATTAAGAAATCAATGGAAAGCTTTGTTTGTAGAGTTTCTTTCAGTTCAAGTCTTGAATCATTTAGCAAAATTTGGGAAGGAGAAATACTATAGGGCTAAGAGGAGCTTTGCATATATGATTAAAAGTCATCAAGAAGGGAAAGCCAACCAAAAGACTATTCCATAACTGACTCTTGTTGCCGCTGCAGCAGATGATTTCACTTTTTCCACTGACTCAACAACTTCGGTAGTTGATGTAGCTTCAGTTTACCTTCTTCTACTATAGGCCCGTCTCACTGCTTTTCCAATGCTTCCGGAATCTTTATCTTACATCTCCCACTTCGCCTTAGAAAAAGGGTGAGGTTCATTCTAAAAGCCCTTTATTGATCGATAGTTATTCAAGGTGAAAGAAAGACCTGACTTTGGCCTTTTAAATAACGTAGAATAAGTACTCCAAGGTTTCAAAGTAGGTGGCTTTTGCTGTGGATCTCTAACTCCAATGTCTGGGATAAAATTTAGAAAAGAGATCCAAACAACGAACAAAAAATAATACAAACAAATATGGAGTAGCTGTTGGTTTTTATTCTTGTAATTTTTATCTTAAAATTCAATTTTCCAGGAACCAAATATTGAATAAGTAGGCAACAACTCAGTAACTCCAACAATTTTCCAAAAAACAAATTCGAATTCCAAACTTCAACTAAAAACCGGCCTTTTACAATTTGTTTTTCTTCGACTTTTCTTTCTTTCTTTTTTTTTTTTTAACTCACAGATTATAAACTCAACTCCAGTAGTAAGAATCAATAGCAAAACATTCAATTCCAATGCAAAAAATTCAACAAACCCAATCCAATCTCTAGACAAAAACAAATTGCACAATTTTTAGATTTTAATGCAATATGCTTTCAACTCCTCTCTCTTTTTTTTTTTAAATATATGAATGCAACTAATTAAGATTATACAGCAAAGAAAATAAAAAATAAACCAAATTAACAAGAACAATGATGAAAAACAACCAACAAACTAGGAAGCAAAAATAGAGTAAAACAAGGAAACCTAATTTGGCTAGGAATATTAATATCTTTTTTTTTTTTTTTTTGGTTATCTGCAGAAAGCGTATGAACTAAGAAAAATCTTAACCTAATGCTAAAATTACAAAATAACATAAAAATAAATAAAACAATTAAGATAGATCAAACCTGAATAAAATTCAGCTTTAATACTAAATGATACGAACCTAAGTCGACTTACGCCTAAACCTGTATTATAATAGTCCAGAATCGATTAAGTTCAAGTTACTATGGTCATCTCAACCCATAATCAATCTATGATTAGAAACCTTGGTATATCGAAGATGCCACAATAGGTGAGGGATGTCCTATTGATAAGTCAAACTAAAACACTCACTCTCTAATGGTGTTTTAGGTATTCAAAGAAGACTAAGGGAATTCTTTCTCACAAATAAATTTCTACATAATATGTAAGCTGATTTCTAATTGAAAATAAGCCTTTGAATAAGCTTTTAAAGAACAAAATAAAACCCTAAAATAATAGTTAAGACCGACTATAAAGATTAGGAAACCAAGCTTGGCCGATTATCACCTTCCTTTCCTAAACTAATTTTTATTAATTAATTATTTTATTTTGAATTAGAAATTAATTAATTTAAAATCAAAATAATAAAATTCTAACTTTCCTAAGTTGATTTTTCTAGCAAATAAACAAGTAAAAACCAAAATAAAAGATAGTTTCCTAAAACAAAAAGTCAAATTCAAATTAGGAAACTAGTTGACTAGTTTGACAACTAAGCTACCTTTGACCAATTTTCAGCTTGCAAAGGCTCCAAACCAGCTGTCATATGCCATGTAGGATGCCAAATAGGATTATTAATGATTCCCATATGTTTCCCTTGATTGAAACAAAGAGAAAATGCTTAATCACCAAAAGACAGTAAAGCTAGCGGTAAATACAGCAAATTCGTTAAACAAGCCCTTCCATCCGCAAATGGCTTCTTTGGTTGCTTTTGCTTCTGCCTTCACTTCATTCCATGACCTCTTAGTGATATCAAATGAGTTCAAGAAGTGTTGAACCCATTCCTTGTTGTCCAGAGTCCACAAATGCACTAAAATAGCTACCCGGACTCATATTAGCCTCAACCACTTGGATGCTTAAACAGGCTTTGAATCTTCAGATATTGACAAGCCCTTTTGAGAATTGATAACTCCTTATATAAATCCAGCCAAGTTGTACTTAGATCTCTTGGCTTGAGCCCTAATGATTGGCCTAGTCTTCAACTGTATAGGATCGGCACCCCAGTGGGTTGTCGGTTTTAAATTCTCGAAGACTTCTCTCTTTTGGCATTCACTTCTTAACAAGCTAAAAACTTAACCACATGTCCTGTAATTTCTCGTTTCATTCCTTACCACCAATAATGCTTGCATAGGTTATAATATATCATAGTGCTAGGATTCATAGCATAGGCTGAACTATTTACTTTATCAAGAATCCTTTCTTAAGTAATTCATTTACAAGAACACTAAATCTCATCTTCTAACCAAAGCTCTACCATCTATAATCATAAATCTGTCTTTAATTCTTTGTAAACCATAACTTTTTTAGCCTATATAAACTGTATTATTTATTTGATTTCTCAAATTTTTGGTTGCATTATATATATATATATATATGCACTTTTACTTTTTATAGGTAAAGTTTCAATTGAATATTTTAGAAAATATTTGTCAAATTTTGAGGTTTTGAAGCATATTTGGAGCTTTCTTTTGAAGACCTAAGCATGAGACATGAAGATTGGACCCCTAAAATGAGCTTCGATGTGCACACTTTCTTTTACAAGGTGTACATGCAACTTTTGTGCTGAGAGAAAACAAGCTTGGGCATATACACTTGCTTATCAAAGGAAAACTAGCTAGTTTTTGCTCCACTAACTAGATTAAGTGCTCCATCAAATGCCTTATTTTCTACTTATTATAACATGTGGACCCTTTTTGTGGAAGCTTAATTGTGATTTTTGAAGCTTAGGGCTAAGCATTACTGAGGCTTATGACTTCCATGTGCCTAATTTTGGAAATGGCCTTGTGATGAAGATCAAAGAGTGAAGATTGAGCTATCTAGGATAAAGTTTAATAAAACTCTTTTGAAAATGTCTTTATATTTATCAAAAAGAGACAATACTTTGGGTTTTACGAGAGCGAAAAGCATTTTGATAAAGAGAAGCTTTTTCTTGAAGAGCCCAAGACTTTGGGTTTGCTTGGAGGAACCACCATTCTTGAGATTTCTCTTATACTCTACCTCTTAATTAATTTTCTTATTTTTTATAATAAAATTCTTGGATTAATATATGAGATGATGATTTCTCCTATGGAACTATATGTTTTTTTGTATTTGATTTTCTTTCAGACATAAGTGGCTAGATCTTTTAGATCTAAAACCTTGATGTAGCTTAGATTATTAATGAGATGAATTAATTGGTTTATTTTAATGGATTTCTTTTCAATTGTTTATGTTGTCTTGGTTTTTATGGAAAATGAACACTTAATTATGCGAGTATTTGATTGGGTGTTAGCTATATTTAAAGTTTATGACCTTAAGAAAGGATAATTGATTAATTTGGAAGTAGGTAAATACAATTCAAGAATCAATTAATCTTAAAAGAGTCTATTAATCTTGGACAACATTAATTTAGGCTATAATTGAGTTTGGAAGAACCAATTCAGTAGCTGGTAAAAATTAGGGAGAAATTCCATTTTGATGAGGATTGCTGACAATCTAGCTTAAAGTTCAGAGATAGAGTTAGTAAATTTGGAAACCCATTGGTTAGTAATTGAAAAGAAGGAAATTTAAACTACCAATTAAGGCATTTCATGAGAGGATGAAGTGAAGTCATGGTTCTAGAATTCTAATTACTAAAATTTTAATCTCTCAAATCTGGTCTTTCCAATTGGCTTTATGAATACATCCACAAGGTTCTCCTCCGAATTCAAATATTACAAATAAACTTCTCTAAGATCTTCAAACTCCCTCAAGGAATGATATTTAACCGGAATATGTTTTGTTCTTCCTTGTTGTACCGGGTTCTTGGATATTGAAATTGTTGAAGTGTTGTCACATTTGATGATGGTTGGACCTTCTTGAGTATGATCAAGTTTTTCCATCAACTTCCTTAACAATATACATTGGTTTGCATAAATTGAGCAAGCAATCTATTCGGCTTCCACGGTACTTTGAGTTGTTGTGCTTTGCTTCTTTGCATTCCATTAGAAAGGACCACTCCCAAGTGAAAACAAGTAGCCCAAAGTACTCTTCATATCATCAGTGCACCCCACCCAATCACTATCCGAATAACTAATAGGCTTCAACTCATTTTTTGCTTCATACCAAACTCCATATTCACTAATGCCCTTAAGATACCTAAGAACTCTTTTGGCACCTCTAAGATGAGTTGGGGTGGGTGTTGCATGTATCTTGAAACCACACATACGGCACACATAATATCCGACCTAGATGAGCACACATAAAGCAAACAACCAATCAAGGATCAATAAAGAGTAGGATTTACCTTTGATGTGCTATCCTCTTTTTGGTACTTCTCTTCTTGGATCATTGAAGTGCTCATTGGATTGCATTCCTTAAGATTAAACTTATTCAAGAGATCCTTGATGTACTTTTCTTATGATATAAATATTCCTCTTTGGCATTGCATTACTTCCACACCAAGGAAGTAATTCATGAGACCCAAGCTAGACATCTCAAACTCCTCCTCAAGTTTATGCCTTAGCTTATCCACATTCTTTGGGTCCTTATCGGTGACCAACAAGTCATCCACATACAAAGAGACCACTATCATGCTTTCTTCAATCCTCAAATACAAGGTGGCTTCATTTTGGCTGCTCCTAAAGCCATGTCCAAGCAAATAGCCATCAATCCTTCCATACCAAGCCCTAGCTGCTTGCTTAAGACGATATAAGGCTTTATGAAGCTTATAAATCTTATCTTCATGCCTTTGAACCACATAGCCCTTGGGTTGCTTCACATACACTTCTTCTTATAACACACCATCCAAGAATGCCAATTTCACATCCAAATGAAACGCACTCCATTGCTTAGTAGCCAAAAAAGCAAGGATGAGTCTGATGGTTTCCATCCTTGCTATAGCTGCAAACATCCCCCCTAGTCAACTCTAGCTTATTATGCATAACCTTTGACCACCAACCTTGTCCTATGTTTGCAAATGGTGCCATCTAGATTGTATTTGGTTCTATAGATCCATTTGACACCAATTGCTTTCTTGTTTTTCGATTTAATGACTAAGGACCAAGTCCCATTCTTCTCAATCATCTCCATTTCCACATCCATTGCTTCCTTCCACTCTTTCTTCATCAAAGCCTCTTAAACACATGTAGGGTCACCAATTGCAGTGTTACACCTTTTCTAAATCTCGAACAAAGATCTCTCCCCTCTAACACCATCACCAACCTCCAAATAGGCTCCAATGGTTTCTTGGAGTAGATCATCATCCTTCTCATTGTCTTCATCATTGTTGTTTTCAACATTAATTTATTCATTTTCTTCTTCAAACCGTGGCTCATCCTTATTCACCAATAGCTCATCCTTACTCCAATCCCATTTTTCATTCTCATCAATCTTCATATCTTTAGTTACCACATGCTTTTAGTCTCTAGGTTATAGACCCTAAAACCTTTGATAACCTCATTATATCCCACCAAGACACCAACATTTACTTTCTTGTCAAGCTTATATCTCATGTGTCAGTGAACATGGAGAAATCATACACTGCCAAATGCTTTTACATTCTCCAAAGATGGTTTCTATCCAAACCACAACTCATAATGTGTCTTGCCTTCAATGGATTTGGTGAAGCACCGGTTTTGAATGTATGAACTAGTATAGATAGTCTCGGCCTAAAATTTCTTTGGCATGTTCTTTTCATGTATAATACACCTAACCATCTCCATCAATGTCCTATTCTTCCTCTCATGCACACAATTTTGTTGTGGTGTATATGGTATGGTAAATTGATGAATTATACCACTTTCTTTGCAAAAATCTTCAAGAGCTAGGCTAGTATATTCACCACGATTGTCGGTCCTCAAGCACTTCAAAGTGGACCTATTTTGATTTTCAACCAACTTCTTAAATTCCATAAATTTTTCTAGAACTTGTGACTTGTGTGTGAGAAAATAAACCCAAAACATCCTAAAGTAGTCATTAATAAATGTGAGAAAGTATCTACAATTACTCAAGAAGTACACACTTATGGGATCACACACATCCGAATGAACAAGTTATAAATTCTCCTTGGCCCTCCATGCACCATTTTTAGGAAATGGCAACCTAGTGGACTTTCTAAGTTGACAAACTTCACACACATTTTTAACATCACCAATCAAAGGCATATTATTCACCAAAGCATTTGTATTCTTCATTGCAGCATAACTAGAGTGATTAAGCCTTTTATGCCAAAGTTGAGAAATGGACTCAACTTTGCTTCTCAAAGCTTGTTCACTATCTAGTAAATTCAACCTATAACTTTTATCTTTCAAGGAAACTTTAAACACCTCATTTCCATAAGCATCCGATATCAAACAACCATCATAACTAAAGTTCAAAACATATCCCTTTTCAGCCAATTATGCAACACTCAACAAGTGTTCACACAATGAAAGCACATATACAACATGCTGGATAAGTTTAGTACCTTTATTGGTATGCAATGAAATGTCTTATCTTTTTTCTACATCCATGAAGCTTCCATTCCCAATTTTCACCCTTGTCTTATGGGATCGGTCAAGCTCCACAAAGTTGGTTTCTTCAAAAGTCACGTGGTGTGAACAACCTCTATCTATCAATCAACCAAAACCACTACTTGTAGCTTTAAGGCATGTAGCCATAAATAAGGTCTCGGCCTCCTCATTCACAACATTGTCTTGTTGCCTTCCTTGCTTGCATACTTTGCCAACATGTCCTCTTTGCCCACATTTATCACAAGTTGCATCAGGTCTCTAAAAGCATTTGTTTGGTGCATGTCCATGCTTCTTGCAATGGGGGCATGGTGAATAACCTCCATGGCTTTGTCGTTCTCCTTGTTGTTCCCTTGCATTGTTGTTGTTGTTGTTGAAACCTCCATAACCATTTCCTCCTTTGTTCTTGTTCTTGTTCTTTTTTGTTCTTATTTTTACTTTGACTACTTTCCAAAGATTCCTCCTTTCTTATGGATCTTCTTTGGTTGCTTGGAGGCCATTAATAAGCTCACTCAAAGCAATCTTACTAAGATTCCTTTATTCCTCAAAGGAAGAAACCTTAGCTTCAAACTTTTCAGGTAAGCTCACCAATACCTTCTCTACAACTCTTTGGTCGGTCAATGGCTTTCCAAGGACTCTAATTTGGTTCAAAACCTTTAGTAGTCTATCGGTGAAGTCCTTCACCAACTCATTTTCTTTCATTCTAATTGTTTTAAACTCTTTTCTTAAGTTTAAAACTTTCATTTGTCTAGTCTTAGCACCTCCTTGAAATTCTTCATGCAACTTTAACCAAACTTCTCTAACACTTATACAAGACATGATTCTAATGAAGATTGAGTCACTCACCAAAGAATGAAGGGCTGTAAGGCCTTGAATCCTTTGGCTATCTTCGTGTCATGTGCAAGGTTTTGTGCTTGTATGGCATTTGCTCTCAACTCCTCAACTTCATAACCTTTTTCCATCACATCTCAAAGTCCAAAGGCTTGTAGGTAGGCTTTCATCTTTGTGCTCCAAATGGAGTAGTTTTGGCCCTCAAATTTTGGTGGAGTGGGTGGTGCAAAACTTTGAGAAGCCATGACACAAAACCTGATTTTGAAGAAAATAACTCTTGGGTTGGATTTTTGCTGATTTTTCAAGCTAGATTTTTATACCACTTTAAACCAAAAGTGATAGGAATGAAATAGGGGTTCTCTCACAAGAAAATAGGCTAGAAAGGAAACTCACAAGGTCCCTCAATGGTTCAAACAAAGCTCTAATACAATGTTGGGGTTTGGTGTTGTTTTTGGGTTCAATTGGCCAAGAGTATTGGACACAAGGTGTTAGTCTTGTGCACAACCTTTTATCCAATTTTTTGGTGTGATGTTTAGGTGATTTATGTGTGTTTTTTTTTCATATGGTGATGTTGAGGTTTGTTACGGTTTTTGTTTGGAATGAAGAAGAAGAAGAGATGATGCTAAGAGTAGGCCACACAAACTAGACAGCACAATTAATTTTATTTTTCATTTCATTGTTGTATTATACTGGTACAAAACTTATCTCACACATGTGAAATGTGTGTGAGACCAAATAGAAGTCTTTAAAATTCAAAAAATACAAATTTCCCACCTGCAAAACATTCAAATACCAGCTCACATGTGAGTGCATAAATATGGCAAAGGTTGGTGAGATTTTGAACTTCAAAAGACTATTTCTACCAAATCGGGTAATACTAATTTGACCTTATGGAAGGTCGAGATATCTTCATCCAAATTGCTTGAATTTTGACATGTGGTATTTTGAAATATTAAGGATGAAATCTGGGGAATATCATGTCAAAAAGAATTGGGTCAGACCTCCAATTTATCTCAAACTCGTGGACCATAACTACTGGAAATCTCAGCAATTATGCCAATTTACAACCTGCATATCTTGGGCTTCCCAAGTCCTTTTTGAGTCATTCTTTTTGCTATGTTTTGTTTTACATGTATATTAAGAATATCCAAAAACAAAAACTTGGTTCTAAAATTCCTGAATATTTCAGCCCCAACAATGGACCTATATTGCTGGAAACATAATTTCCAGCACATGGCCATTGTACAAAACAAAATCAATACCCAACAAGGAGACAATTGCTAAACTAAATACAACAAAACTTAGGCATTTAAAAGATATTAAAAGGAACATAAAACATAGACATAAATATTTATTTAAGACATTTAACAAAATATTTCTTGTAAAGAAAGAAAGATGGTGCAAACCTTAGTAAACTTTTGGCTTGCACAAGGTGGCAAGATTACCACCTTTTGAACAAATATGATGAGTCTTTTGAAGAGAATGATATTGATGAGCATGTCGATATTGATAAAAAGGAACTTGTTGATTAGAATGATAATGTTGAGAGCCCTATTGGTCTAGAGAAGTCTAATGGATATGGGCATTCTAACGAGGTTATGGAAGAGAAAGAAAATTCTAAGGTTTGTATGGCTAGAATTACTTTTCTGGATAATTCTACTTTGGTTATGCCTTCATTGTTTTATCCATAAATATTTCTGAAGAAGATGAATGATGATGCTTAATTCTTTAAATTTTTGAAGCTTTTCAAGAAACTTCAAATTAATATAGCTTTAATGGAAGTTTTACAACAAATGCTAAGTTATACAAAGTTTTTTAAGAAGATTATTGCTAAGAAAAGGAAGATTAAGGATTATAAAATTATTATGCTTATGGAGGAATTTAGTGTTATTCTTCAATAAAACTTGCCTAAAAAACTTAAAGATTTGGGTTCTTTCACTATTCTTTGTATTATTGGAGATACGGCAATCAAGAAGGCATTTTGTGGCCTTGGAGCTAGTATAAATCCTATACTGCTTTTTAGTTTTAAGAAGCTTGGTCTTAGAGAAGTACAACCTACCAAAATGACACTTCACATAGAAGATAGATCTATTAAAACTCCTCATGGTGTTATTTAGGATGTGCTTTTCAAGGCTAATAAATTCTTCTTTCCGGTGGATTTTGTCATCCTTGTTATGGAAATTGATAAATAAGAAAATGGTAATCTTACATTGAGTTTGAATCATAAGAAGGTAAAATTAAACATCTTTTCTTCTATGAAATTTCTAGATGATATTCATTCTTGTGATAAGATTAATCTTGTTGATGAATATACAGAATCTACATTTCGTAATAGTTATCCTATTGATTCTTTTAGAAATTGTTTTTAACATTTAAGTTCCTTAATCAAAGTCTTGTTCATGTTGATTATTGTAATGTGAGATATGATGTTAATGATGAAGTTGATGCTTGGTTTTATAATTTATATAATATTCCTAAATCTTGTGAAAATGTAGAGAATATGGATTATTTGATTTTTTTTATGATGGAGTTGATAAATGGTTTGATTTTTTAAATGATGATAAACCTTGTGATAATATTTTTATAGGAAATTATTGCTTTTATTGAGGAAAATTTGAAAGTTCTAGATAGAAAAAAGATTTCTAAAGAGGAATTGAAATTAAAACCTCTTCGTATCATTTAAAATTTGCTTTTCCTTGGTGAGAATTCTACTTCTTTGATGATTATATCTCTTAATTGAGTAAAAAGAAGGAAGATGATGCGAACCTAGGTTGACACATGCCTAAACCTGTATTATATTAGTCCAAATCTCAATTAAGTTCAAGTTCTTATGGAAAAATCTTAACCCCTAACCAATCTACGATTAGAAACCTTGGTATAATGAAGACGCCATAATAGGTGATGGATATCCGATTGATAAGTCAAAACTAAAACACTCACTATCTAATGGTGTTTTAGATGTTCAAGAAGAACAAAGAGAATTCTATCTCACAAAATAAATTCTGAATGTTATTGAAGGTGTGTTCTTCCTAAAAAATAAACCAATTAAATAAGCTAGAGTCATAAAACAATAAACCCTAAAAATATAGGTTAAAACCGGCCACCAAAGAGAAAAGGAAACATATTGGTCGTAATTCACCTACTTTCTTAAACTAATTTAAATTAATTAATTCCTTTATTTTGAATTAGGAATTAATTAATTTACAATGAAAATAATAAAATAATAACTTTTCTAAGTTAATTTTTTGAGTAAATAAATAAATAGAAACCAAAATACAAGACTAATTTCCTAAAACAAAACGTCAAAATCAAATTAGGAAACTAGTTGCCTAGTTTGGCTACTAAGGTATCTTTGACTGATTTCTAGCTTGTTTAAGCTCCAAATCATCTTTCATATGCCATTTAGGATGAAAAATATGATTAATAATGATTCCCACACATTGTCCCTTGATTAAAATAAGTCAAATTTGATTGAACAAGAAGAAAAGTCAAAGCCAGCAGCTAAGCAATACATTTTCGGCCAAATTGAGATGTTGTCCATACAAGCTGGTTTTAGATGCTTTTGATTCTACCTTGACATGATTCCATGGTCTTTTAGTGATATCCATTGAATCCAAGAAGTTTTGGATCCATTCATTGCTGCTCGGAGTCCATATTTGCACTAAAACAGCTACATGGGTCCGTAACAGCTTCCACCAATTGAATGCTTAAAACAGGCTTTGTATTTTTTCGGGTATTGACAAGCCTTTTTGAGAATTAATTACTCCCTATATAAAATCAGCCAAGTTATCCTTAAATCTCTTGGCTTGAGCTCTAGTGATCGGCCCAGTCTTCATCTGTATTGGGTCAGTACCCCATCAGGTTGTCGGTTGTATGGGTACGGGCGGATTCTCATCATTCCCCTCCTCTTGAAAAGGATTTGCCCTCAAATCAAAATCATCACTTGCAGTAAAAATATATAAATTAGCAACATTAAATGTAGCACTAACATTATACTCGCTCAGTGAATCAAGTTTGTAAGCATTTTTATTAACCCGCTCCAAAACTTGAAAGGGTCCATCTCCACGCGGCATAAGCTTGGACTTCCTTTGTTCGGGAAACCTCTCCTTTCTTAAGTGCAACCAAACCAAATCTCCTAGGTCAAACACTATAACAAAAAATCCTAGAAATGAAATTTATCTTTACAGAAATCACACTTTTTAAAGTTAATAAATAATCTCTCCCAAATTTGCAAATTTCCAATTTAGTAAAGCTTTCAACAATGCAGATAAAGTTCTATACAACAAAAACATCTTTAAATAAGCATCTTGATAAATCATAACCAGCATAGGTTTATTACTCACAATTGCCTTTTTAAGCTCACATAAGCTAAGATAAAAAAATTTCTTTTTCTTTTCTTTCCTCTCTTTTTCTTTCACACTCAGGGGTTCCATTTGTTTTCTCTCACTCTCGGCTTTTTCAAGTTTCTTCTCACTCTCGACTTTATCATTGTTTTTCCCCTCACCATTGAGTTTAGGACACTTACCTGGTTGTTCTTGCATCACCTTGTTCCCTTGAATAGTTGTATAATAGCCTTTTCTTTAAGCTTTTCGGCCTCCCTCCTTTGTTGCATTTGAAGTTGATCTCTAAATACTTCCTTTGGAGTTAATGGCTCCAACTTAACCTTTTTCCCTTTAAACTTAAATACAATGGAATTCTTTCTCTCATAATGTATGGCATCCTTATCAAATTGCCATGGTCTATCCAACAAAATATGACCCGCATGCATAAGAACAACATCACACAATACAACATCCACATACTTATCAATGCTGAATTTTACTTTGGCTTGTTTATTTACTTTCATCTCACCACTATCATTAACCCATTGTAATCTATATGGTTCTAGATGTTTAATGGTTTCTAAGCCCAATTTATCAACTACCAAATTACTAAATTTTATTTGCACAACTTCCATTATCAACTATCATACTACAAATGTTACCTTGAATTTCATATCAAGTGTGGAAGATGTTCTCTCTTTGAATTTGATCCTCATCTTTGTATATGGTCAATTCAGCCCTAGATACTTTGAGAGTTTTGAATTCATCATGCCCTTCATCTCCAACTTCTTCATCATCAAATTCGGCCTCTCCTTCACTTTCAGACTCTAGTTCACCATTACCTTTCAACACCATGATCCTCCTATTCGGGCATTAGCTAGCAATGTGTTCTCATCTCTGGCACTTAAAACACACAATTTCATGAGTTCTAGAAGGTTTAGGATCATATTTACCTTCACTTTTGTGTGCTTAGACAGATTCGATTTTGGACTCCCTTTTTGGCCGCGTGGTTCTTTCTTCTCCAAATTTTGGCTTTCGTCTTGCTTCAAAGGTGGGATTGCTTCTCCAAGCGCTTGGATTTAATCTCCCACTGTTTGAAATTCCTCCAAACCATGTACTTGTACCCCTCCTCTTGATTTGATTCTTAAGTTTGATAACCACATGCAACATCTCTTCCAATTCCACATATTGTTGCAATTCCAAATGGTTAGATATCTCACGATTCAATCCACCTAAAAACCATGCCATGGTTGCCTCTCTTTCTCCATTCATGCTCAATCTCATCATGAGCATCTCCATCTCCTTGTAATAATCCTCCACGAACTTACTATCTTGTGATAATGATTGGAGTCTTTGATGTAGCAACCTATGGTAATGAGTCGGTATAAATCGCTTCCTCATGGCTTTTTTCATTTGTCACCAAGTAGTAATCAATTCATCACCTACTCTCCTTCGGATATTTTGCTTATTAGTCCACCATTGGAGTGCATAATGTCCAAACTTCATTGCTGCCACTTTTACCTTCTTAGTCTCCGAATAGTTGTGACAGCAGAAGATCATCTCCATACGCTCCTCCCACTCTAAATATGCCTCCGAATCATTTTTTTTCCGTGAAAGATGGTATGTTGACCTTAATTTTACCAAGATCATCATCTTCCTCCCTTACTGGTCTCCCACGGTTTTGCCTTCCTTGGTACACAAAAATTTCATCGAACCCCTCATCAAGGTAATCTCAAAAATTACCTTCTCCGAATTCCTCTCTAGGTCAGCTACGGCCTCCTCGACTTCAACCTCGGCCTCGATGTACATCTAACCTTGGATTTGGCCCTCCTTATGATGTATCCAACCTATCCATCCTTTTATCTAGGTGACCAAAGTGAGCATTCATTCGCTATAATTGCTCCGTGACTACCAACATGTCCATGTGCTCACCTCCACTTCTCGAAGCTTGGGAATCACCCTTAAATCCTACAGATTCCTCTTCATTAATTCTTAATGGTGTCTCTCCTCTTCTCACCCTTGAATCTTCCATGTTAGTATGAATAAAACAAAAATAAAACAAAACCTCACCCAAATCACTCCCTTACGTGATTCACTCAAACAAGGTTTCAACACTCGTATTTGCACACTAGTTTCGACTTTTAACCCTCTTTTAAGCTCCTACATTCGTATTTGTACACTAGTTTTGGCTTTTAACCCTCTTTTAAGCTCACACACTCTTGCCTGTTGCACCTTAATTTAAACTTATCAATAAAAAAGCAACTAAATCAAACAATAAGAAACTTTTTACGCAAAAATAAGGCAAATCAATAAGAAAATTTTGGGAATGAATTAAAAGCTGCCCAGAAAATTATTGAGGCAATAATTCAAGGAATAAATATAGAGAAAGAAATTCAAACACAAGCAAGAATCAAATCGAACAAAAATATACGATAGTTGTTGGTTGTTGTTCTTTGTAATTCAATTTTTTTTTTTTTTGGGTATCAAATCCTTTAACTAATTTTAATCCAAATAATTTTAGCACTCAAGAATAAAAAATTTCTAGCAGAAATATAAAATTCCAGCAACTCTAAATTTCTCAATTTTCTAGCAAACTAATTTCCAACTCCAAATTCAACAAGCCAGCCTTTTGTGCAGTTTTTTTTTTTTTTTATTCAGCTTTTTGGCTCTTTTTTTTTTTTAACTCACAAAATATAAAATCAAACTAGTAGCAAATCAACAACAAGAAAATCGCAACTCCAACCACCAAAATTCCACAAAACCATGACCAACAAAGTTCAAACTTGCAAATTTTATAAATTTATATTTGTTGCCGCAAACCCCTCTTTTTTTCTTTTTTTGTTCTTCTTTTTTTTTTATCACAAATAGAATAAGGCAAACAAAAATCCTAGCAGTACAAAAAACAATACAATCTACAAACTTCAATGCCAAATTCAACAAACTCGATTCTCCAACAAACAGAAAAACAATTGCACAATCTTAGGTTTTTATTCAATATGCTTTCAAACCTCTCCTTTTTTTTTTTTTTAATATATGAATGCAAAAAATTAAGATCAAAACAGCAAAGAAAAATCAACAATTAACCTAATGTTAAAATTATAAAATAACACAAAAACAAATAAAGCAAAAAAAGATAGATCAAACTTGAAC
Source organism: Ziziphus jujuba (assembly GCF_031755915.1). Lineage (NCBI taxonomy): Eukaryota > Viridiplantae > Streptophyta > Magnoliopsida > Rosales > Rhamnaceae > Ziziphus > Ziziphus jujuba. The sequence continues at coordinate 18,203,063 of NC_083382.1, forward strand.
AAAATTCGGCTCTGATACCAAATGATACGAATCTAGGTCGACATGCGCCTAAACCCGTATTATATTAGCCCAGATCTCAATTAAATTCAAATTCTTATGGAAAAACCTTAACTCCTAACCAACCTATTATTAGAAATCTTGCTATAATAAAAACGCCATAATAGGTGATGGATATCCTATTGATAAGTCAAAACTAAAACACTCACTCTCTGCTGGTGTTTTAGGTGTTCAAGAAGAATAAAGAGAATTCTATCTCAAAAAATAAATTCTGAATATTATTGAAGGTGTGTTCTTCCTCAAAAATAAGCCTTTAAATAGGCTAGAGTCACAAAACAATAAAACCTTAAAATTTAGGTTAAAATCAGCCATCAAAGAGAAAATGAAACATGTTGGCCGAAATTCACCTACGTTCCTAAACTAATTTGGATTAATTAATTCCTTTATTTTGAATTAAGAATTAATTAATTTACAATGAAAATAATAAAATAATAACTTTCATAAGTTTATTTGACCAGCAAATAAATAAATAGATACCAAATATAAGACTAATTTCCTAAAACAAAAAGTCAAAATCAAATTAGAAAACTAGTTGACTAGTTTGACTACTAAAGTATCTTTGACCAATTTTCAGCTTATTTGAGCTCCAAATCAGCTTCCATATGCCATCTAGGATGCCAAATATGATTAATAATGATTTGCAGACATTACCCTTTGATTGGAATAAGTCAAAGTTGATTGAACAAGAAGAAAAGTAAAAGTCAGCGGCTAAACAGCATATTTTCGGCCAAATTGAGATGTTGTCCATACCAGCTGGTTTTAGATGCTTTTGATTCTACCTTGACATGATTCCATGGTTTCTTGGTGATATCTATTGAATCCAAGAAGTGTTGAATCCATTCGTTGCTACCCGAAGTCCATATTTGCACTAAAATAGCTACCTGGGTCCGTAATGGCTTCCACCACCTGAATACTTAAAACATGCTTTGTATATTTGGGTATTGCCATTTTGAGAATTAATTACACCCCGTACATCCGTATTGAATCAGCACCCCAGTAGGTTTTTGGTTGTGCAGGTACGAGCGGATTCTTATTAGAAGAGAAGCTTTTGAATGTTATAAGAAAGTATAAATCGGCCATTAGGTTGCAGACATGAAAGGGATTAGTTTGTCAATTTGTATACATAAAATTTTGATGGAGGATCCTTATAAACCCACCATTGAGCACCAAAAAAAACTTAATTTGGTTATGCAAGGGGTTGTTAAGAAAAACAATTTCTTAAATTGTGGAATGCGAGAATTATTTATACAATCTTGGATAGTTTTATGGGTAAGTCCAGTTCAAATGGTACCAAAAAAGGGTGATATGACCATTATAATAATGAAAAAGATGAGATCTTTCTTTCTAGATGGTTGTTGAGTGGAGATTTTGCATATACTACTAAAGGCTTAACAAGGTTACAAAGAAAGATCATTTTCCTTTTTTCTTCCATTGATCAATTCCCTAAGTATTATGTCTCCTAGCACTACTAACCTGTTAATGAGAAAAAATTAGCCTGGAAGCTTCAACATCACGAAGCACCAAGAGAGGACACTACTTTTTGAAATGAATAAGTAATCCAAAATGGTAGCATCCACTTCCTTTTCGACAAATCCCATAGTGAAATTTGCTATTATAGCTATAGAGAAGACGATAATTACATCCAAATCATCTATACTGCTGACCATTAACCTGTTCAAAATTATGATAATCATTGACACAAACCAACAATGTGAATAAGTACCATGCATAAAGGTAACTCTATAAACTCAAAGACCCTTAAAATCACTACTATCTCCTCCAATATTAACATTACCAAAAAAGTTAAAACTGTAACTGTAACACCCCGTCCCAAATCGCACCGGAATCCGTGCACGTTGACCGAGGTTGACTGTTGACCGTTGACCGAAGGGGTCAAAAGTTGACTTTTTGACTCGGTGGGAATTGAGAGATGACTAGGGTACCGTGGCGAAGTGCACGATGCCACGAGTTCGTAGACTGGTAGCACGTCGAAAACGGAGCTACGGTTTGAAAGTTATGGACGAAACAAGTTGCGGTCCAAACTGTCCAAGGGGTGCCGGAGTTGACTTTTTGTTTATGGGGAATTGAGCTTTGACTTGTGCATGGTTGTGAAGTGCTCGTCGATACGAGTTCACAGACTAGCGGCACGCTCAAAACGGACATCCGGTTAAAAAGTTATGGACGTTTGAAGTTTACCGAATACCGTATTATTTTAATGTTTTTTTTGGGTCAGTGAACAGTGAAATGCCACGTGTCAGCTTCTGATTGGTCCATGTGGCATGAACAGTGTCACACAGGGTTTTAATTTTGAAAAAACTCTCGGGGAAGAGAGAGAAAGAGAGAGAAGAGAGAGAAAGAGAGAGAGGAGAGAGAAAGAGAGAGAGAGAGCCACCGCCGGCCACCGGAGTTTTCCACTGTTCCGGCCGAGTTACTGTACACGCGCCGGACAGAAAGCTTGCCCACCTCATTTCCGGCAAAACCTCCAAGTTTCACGGCGAACGGCCGCCGGACGCGCCCGGATCGGACGTCCGAAGTTTGGCGGCGATTTTTCCCCTCCACCGCCGGCCACCGCGAATCGGCACTGTTCCGGCCATTTTCCGGCCACACGCGCCTGACAGCCTTGATCCTCTCCTCAAGTCCGGCCTACCCACCAAAAATCACGGCCATCGGACCACCGACGCGCCGGGATCGGAGCGTTTTCCGGCGAGGGGTTGAAAATCTTCAAACGGTGATTTCTCCGCCGTCCGACCTCCGTTTTGCTCACCGTCGGTCCCGTTGGATTTCTCTCCTCACGATCTACAAATCTGCAAAATTTCACAGCAAACGGCCACCGTCGGAAAATACTGTTCCGGTGACGGTTGCCGGTGACGTGGCGGCCTGCCGGAAATTACTGTTCCGGCGAGTACCCGAAAATTCCGGCCAGCTCCAGTCTGCAGTGTTCGACCTCCTGAACCCAAATCCGACTTCCGTTTCCGCCAATTCGCGACGGTTTGGGAGAATTGCGGAGCCGAAACTCGAAAAGCTTTCCGGCAAGATTCCGACCCCGTCGGGTTCGATCATCGGAAAGTAAGACCGAATCCGTGATCCTCATCACGCGAGCTTCGATTCGGTATATAACTCGTAACCCTTAGATGTCGCTTGGTGTTCGCTCCCCGGGTATCCATTTGGGAATTACCCGAATAAAATATTAATATTTTTGGTTTGTGCACTGTGGTTGTTTAGGTGCACGCGCGAGTAGTGGAGTGGATCCCGAGGAGGATCTTAGTTGATTTACGCTCTCCAGGTGAGTGACCCACCTTCAAAAATTATTTTGGGCAATTAATTAAATTTAATTGGTATTTAATTTAGTATTTAAATTATGCTCATGTGGTGTGGTTTAATTATGGTTTTAATGCGGTTTAATTTAATTTATTTGTTATGCATGAGCAAGGTATGTTTCGGTATTAATTTTACGTGGTTTCAAATGTGATTTCTCGGGCATAATTGGGTTAAATATTTTGTGAAAATATTTGGTTAAATTTTATAAATTATGCCCGCGGTATTTTTATGGTTGCATTTTGTATTTCGAGAAAATTGTGGTTTGTTGTTATCGCTGTTTCGTACCGGGTGATTGGATAAAATATGTGGGATGGTGTTTTGTGAAATTTTGGTATACTTCCCACGGTGGTTTTTGGAAAAACGGTATGGTTGGTTGTTTATGTTTATTTTTAGACGCACTCATACAGTATTGGTGTTCTGGTGTATGGTGTATGGACACGTGGTTTAGCACGCGGTTATTATATGGTTTAGCGTGCGGTTATTACTTCACCCGTGAGTTGCCATTGGACCGTGGGCAGGCAAGGTTATTGTTGCGCACAGCCGCCCCCCTCCTTGGCCGGGTGATGGTTTTTAGCAGTCGGTACTGTCGGGACGCCGAAGTGACCACTGCAGGTTTCTCTCTTTAACCTCCCGCCAGTCGGTGCTCGGGACGCTGGGTATCGGAGGGCATCACCGGTATATGGTGTGGTGCGTCAGGTGTAATTGTCGGTGTAATTGCAAATAATGGTTTAAACCCCAAAGGTGTTCAAAATTTATTTATTATAATTTATTATATTTTTATTATATATTTGGGGTATGTATTTATTTAATTGTTGTTGTTAAATTATTTAATCCCTTGGTTTTTGGGAGGTATGCACATTGGGTTTTGCGAAAAGGTTTTAAAAAGGGAACATTTCAAACGGAGCGATTGGTGAGAGTTTTGAGGGAAATCATTATTTTCCAAAGGTTATTATTATTTATTATTAATTGTTGGTATTTGTTCCACTCCTTAATTGTTATTATTTTATTATTATTATCAAAAGGTGTTCAGTAGTTCGGGTTACTCACGGAGATGATTAGCATCTCACACTCTTAAATTCCGTTCCCTTAGGTGCAAGTGGTGGTAGACGTTCTTCCGGAGCGAACCAAGTTTTCCGCTGCTGTTGTGTTTCGAGAAGTTTCTTTGTACTCTTTCATTTCAGTGTATTATTTCTTTTCAGCCTTGTTGTATTTCTGTTGTTTAGCACTTCTTAAAGCTCTGTATACTATTGGAATACTTCTGTTTTATTTATGCACTGGACTGTTGTTGCTTTGAGAAGTGCTGGAATTTGTGGAATCAGTTTGTAGTTTGTGGTAAGTAAATCCCTTAGGGGAGGCTCTGTCGGATTTTCCTTTGGAGGGTCCGGTAGGGTTTCCCTGGGATCAGGGCTGTCTAGGGTTCCGGGGAAGGAATTCTGGACGGGTCCTGACAGTAACAACCCCTCTAGAATAACTCCTGACTAAGAATGCCAAAACTAGTAGCATTATAAAATCGATGTCAAGCACTACTAATGATGAAATTTGGTGTAGGTTTATGTTGTTGTACCCTAGAGCACAATCATTCAAGGTGTTAGTCAAGAATGATTGTCGTTGGTTCTTGGTTCTTGATTTTGTTTTTTTTTTTTTTTATTGGGTTTGTTAAGGTTTTGTTTCTGGTTTTAATGGAGGTTTTTTGGGGTTCTTGAGGTTGTTAGCTTTTGGGTAAAAGAAGGAAACAAATGTAGTAGCTGAGAGAGAGAGAGAGAGAGCCAAAATTGTTGTTTTTCAAAATTTTTGAATATTACTTCCTCAACGTTTTCATTACAATTTTCATACTTTTAAATACATCAAAAAGATAATAAGACATTCTGACATATTGAGCAATAAATACAAAAGCATTAAAAGTAACCAACCAAGCCAAACTACCTCAACTAACTCTAATCAATATGCTGGGCATGCAAGAAACCTTCTTTAATAGGCAGTTCAGCTTGTCTGAGGGATTTGAATTTGAAAAACAGCTCCATTTGACTTGAAAATTTGAGGGAAGCCTTTTTGAATATTAAACTGTGTTCTAGAAAAAAAATCAGATAAAACAAAGTCCATTTACCCATTCAAAAATAATCAAACCCGAGGCAGTTTTGTCCAGATTTCTGGACAACAAAACTGCACAAGGGTCAGATTGTTTAGGGCTTAACTCAGCCATACCAGCTCCAAATTGGGCTATTCTTTTTGCTGCTGCTTCCTCTACATTTCTAGTTTATTATATAGCAAATTCAGATTTAAATCCCAAACCTTCTTCAAATGGCATCCAAGGAAGTGGACTTATGTTGCTGGAAATACAATTCCAGCAACTAGACAAAAAGGCCCTAAGCTTTAGTTAATTTAGCTTAGGGCATTACAAAGGGATATTGTACTTAAACATTACAAGATAAAATAAAATGCATAAACATAAATAATATTTGGTCTTTGATGTTGCAAAATAAATAGTGCAAGTGTAACCGAACTACCTTGCACATTGTGGCAAGATCACCACATTTCAACACTCCTCCTTGGTATTCTTGCTTGAAATATTTAGAAGCTTCCTCAAGGTCTCAAATCTTGCTTTTGGAAGTGGCTTGGTGAAGAAATCTGCAAGGTTATCTTCAGTCTTGATATTCTCCAAGCTTACTTCTCCATTTTCTTCAAACTCCCTCAAAGAGTGATACTTCACCGGTATATGTTTTGTCCTTCCATGTTGAGCGGGGTTCTTGGCTATTGATATGGCTGAAGTGTTGTCACATTTGATGATGGTTGAACCCTCTTGAGGATAACCAAGGTCCTCCAATAATTTCCTAAGCCAAATGCATTGATTTGCACATGAAGAGCAAGCAATGTACTCGGCTTCGGCGGTGCTTTGAGTGGTTGTTGCTTACTTCTTTGCATTCCATGAGAATGGTCCACTACCAAGTGAGAAAAGATACCCCGAAGTGCTCTTCATATCATCCAAGCATCCAGCCCAATCACTATCCGAGTAGGCCATTAATCTCATCACATCTTGCCTACCATACCAAACTCCAAAGTCTTGTGTTCCTTTTAAGTATCTAAGAATTCTTTTGGCACCTACAAAATGATTTTGGGATGGTGCTTGCATATATCTAGACAAAACACATGTGGCATGCATAATATCCGGTCTTAATGAACATACATAGAGCAAACTTCCTATCATGCTTCTATATAGGATCGGGTTTACCTTTGGTGTGCCATCCTCCTTCTTGTATTTGTCTCCTTGGCTCATTGGTGTTGACATTGGCTTGCATTCATCAAGGTTGAACTTTTTCAAAAGATCTTTGATGTATTTCTGATGAAGATACCCCTAGAGCATTGCATCACTTCCACTCCAAGGAAGTAATTCATTTCACCAAGGCTTCACATGTCAAACTCCTTTTCAAGTTCATTTTTCAAAACTTCCACATTCTTTTCATTTTCACCCGTGACCAACAAATCATCCACATAGAGTGAGATAAAATCATGCCTTCTTCATTCCTTATGTATAGTGTTGGCTCATTTGAACTCCTTCTAAAGCCTTGGTAGATCAAGTAACCATTAATCTTGCCATACCAAGCCCTAGGTGCTTGCTTTAACCCGTAAAGTGCCTTGTGTAGATGGTAGACTTTGTCCTCATGTCCTTGAACAATGAAGCCCTCGGGTTGCTTGACATAAACCTCCTCTTGAAGCACACCATTCAACAAAGACGACTTTACATCAAGGTGGTACACCTTCCATGACATTGAGGCCGAGATGGATAGGATGAGTCTTATGGTCTCCATTCTTGCAACCGGTGCAAACGTCTCTCCATAATTTACACCCGCTTGTTGTGCATAGCCTTTTGCCACAAGCCTTGCCTTGTGCTTGCATATTGTTCCATTTGGGTTGAACTTGGTCCTAAAGATCCACTTTACACCAATTGCTTTCTTGTTTTTAGGTTTAGAAACCAAAGACCAAGTTTCATTCTTTTCTATCATATCCATTTCGGTTTGTATGGCCTCCACCCACTCTTTCTTTTGCATAACTTCTTGAGCATTGGTAGGATCACTCAAGGCAACATTGCACCTTTCATATATTTCGAACAATGGCCTTTCTCCTCTAACACCATCTCCAATCTCCAATTCAGCTCCAATGGTCTCAAGTGCATCCTCCTTATCATCTTCATTTTCTTCATTGTCATTGGTTTCTTCTTCTTCATCATCCAACCGAGCATTATCTTCATGGACAAGAAGCTCCTCCTTTGTCCAATCCCAAACAGCATCTTCATCAATCCTCACATCCCTTGTTACCACAAGTTTCTTGGTTTCCAAATTGAAAACCCTAAAACCTTTGGTAACCTCACTAAAGCCAACCAAGATGCCCACATTTGCCCTTTTATCAAGCTTGTCTCTCATGTGTGGATGAACATGGAGAAAACAAACACTTCCAAAGATTTTTATGTTGTCCAAAGATGGTTTTTCTCCATACCATATCTCATAGGGTGTCTTGGACTCATTGGCTTTGGTGTATGCTCAATTTTGGATGTAGCTAGCCGTGTATATGGCTTCGACCTAAAACTTCTTTGGCATGTTCTTCTCATGTATCATGCACCTTACCATCTCCATCAAGGTCCTATTTTTCCTCTCACAAACACCATTTTGTTGTGGTGTGTATGGTGTTGTGAATTGATGCACCATTCCATTTTATTTGCAAAAATCCTCCATAGCCAAGCTTGTATATTCTCCACCATTGTCAGTTCTCAAGCACTTCATCTTTGCATTGCTTTGGGTTTCCACCATCTTCTTGAATTCCATGAACTTCTAAAGCACTTGTGACTTGGTTGTTAGAAAATATACCCAACACATCCTTGAGTAGTCATCAATGAAGGTTAGGAAGTACTTACAACCTCCAATTGATGACAAACTCATCGGTCCACACACATCCAAATGAACTAGCTCAAGCTTCTCCTTAGCGCTCCATGAACCAGCTTTAGGGAATGGAAGCCGTGTGGATTTCCCTAGTTGGCATACATCACATAGGCTTCTCATCTCCTCAATCTTTGGCATGTCCTTCACAATGGCATTGGTGTTTTTCATGGCACCATAGCTAGAATGCCCAAGCCTTTTATGCCAAAGTTGAGAAATGGACTCCACTTTGGTTTTTAAGGCTTGTTCATTCTTAGCTAGGTCCAATATATAGCTTTTGTCCTTCAATGGTACCTTAAACAGCTCATTACCACAAGCATCATATATAATTCATCCATCTTTTGCAAAGTTTAAAGCAAAGCCTCTTCCTACCAATTGTGCTACACTAAGCAATTTTTCACATAAACTAGGAACATATAGCACATCTTTTATAATTTTGGTACCTTCCTTGGTGTTCAAGCACACATCTCCTTTGCCTTCTACTTCCATGACCCGGCCATCACCAATCTTCACTTTGGTTTTATAGTTTCGGTCAAGCTCCATAAAACCATCCTTTTGGAAACTCATGTGGTGTGAGCAACCACTATCCACAAGCCAACCGAGACCATTACTTGTGGCCTTAAGGCATGTGGCCACAAATAGGTTCTCGGCTTCTTCATTAACCACATTGGCTTGTTGTCTCCTTTGCTTGCATACTTTGGCAATGTGGCCTTTTCCTCCACATCTTTCACAAGATGCATCCGGCCTCCAAAAATACTTGGATGGTGGATGTCAAGCTTCTTGCAATGAGGGCAAGGTGGATGCCCTCCTCGGTTTTGATGGCTTTGTTGTTGTTGTTGTTGATTCCATCCACTTTTGTTGTTGTTTGTGTTGTTGTTGGTTGTAAAACCGGTTTGGTTGGTGTTGTTGCTCTTCCTTCCTTTATTCTTCTTTTTGTTGCCGTGGCCACCATAGAATGCACTCTCTACGGTCTCCTCCTTTCTAATGGCTCACCTTTGTTCAGTTGCTTGAAAAGCATTGATGAGCTCACTCAAGGTTATTTCACTAAGATTTCTAGATTCTTCAAGGGAGGAAATCTTAGCTTCAAACCTTTCGGGGTAAGCTCACCACTACTTTCTCTACTACCCTTTGATCGGTCAATTGCTCACCAAGGACCTGAATTTGATTGACCACTTTGAACATCCTTTCCGTGAAATCCTTGACAAGCTCATTCTCCTTCATCTTCAAGGTCTCAAACTCTATTCTTAGGTTTAAAACTTGCATTTGTCGAGTTCTAGTATTTCCATGGAACTCCTCTTGAAGCTTTATCCAAACCTCTCTAGCACTTATGCATGACATTATCTTTGTAAAAATGGAATCACTCATGGAGGAGTGCAAAGCAGTGAGGGCCTTGAACACCTTGGCAACTTCGGTCTCATGTGCATTTCTTTGTGCTTAGGTTTCATTAGCTCTCAACTCTTCCACTACATAACCTTCTTCTATGACTTCCCATAAACCAAAGGCTTGAAGGTAGGCTTTCATTTTTATACTCCAAATGGAATAGTTTTGGCCTTCAAACTTAGGTGATGTTGGGGTTGCAAAGGATTGTGAGGCCATTTGAAAAAATGGTTTTTGAAAAGTATTGAAAAATGGACACAAGAACAAGCTCTCGGGTGGTGGTGTTTTGGTGAGTTTCAACTAGCCTTTTTGGGAGGTTTTTGGTTTCGGTTGGAAGGCTTTAGGTGGGGGATCCTCTCACAAATAAAATGGTCTAGGTTGAAAGCTCACAAGGTCCTAAGAAATTACACTAAGCTCTGATACCATGATGGAATTTGGTGTAAGTTTATGTTGTTGTACCCTAAAGCACAATCATTCAAGGTGTTAGTCAAGAATGATTGTTGTTGGTTCTTGGTTCTTGATTTTGTTTTTTTTTTTTATTTTTTTGGGTTTGCTAAGGTTTTGTTTCTGGTTTTAATGGAGGTTTTTTGGGGTTCTTGAGAAGGTTGTTAGCTTTTGGGAAGAAGAAGGAAACAAATGTAGTAGTTGTGAGAGAGAGAGAAAGAGAGAGAGAGAGAGAGAGAGCCAAAATTGTTGTTTTTCAAAATTTTTGAATATTACTTCCTCAACGTTTTCATTACAATTTTCATACTTTTAAATACATCAAAAAGATAATAAGACATTCTGACATATTGAGCAATAAATACAAAAGCATTAAAAGTAACCAACCAAGCCAAACTACCTCAACTAACTCTAATCAATATGCTGGGCATGCAAGAAACCTTCTTTAATAGGCAGTTCAGCTTGTCTGAGGGATTTGAATTTGAAAACCAGCTCCATTTGACTTGAAAATTTGAGGGAAGCCTTTTTGAATATTAAACTGTGTTCTAGAAAAAAATCAGATAAAACAAAGTCCATTTACCCATTCAAAAATAATCAAACCCGAGGCAGTTTTGTCCAGATTTCTGGGCAACAAAACTGCACAAGGGTCAGATTGTTTAGGGCTTAACTCAGCCATACCAGCTCCAAATTGGGCCATTCTTTTTGTTGCTGCTTCCTCTGCATTTCTAGTTTAGTATATCCAAAATTCAGATCCAAATCCCAAACCTTCTTCAAACGGCACCCAAGAAAGTGGACTTATGTTGCTGGAAATACAATTCTAGCAACTAGACAAAAAGGCCCTAAGCTTTAGTTAATTTAGCTTAGGGCATTACAAAAGGATATTGTTCTTAAATATTACAAGATAAAATAAAATGCATAAACATAAATAATGTTTGGTCTTTGATGTTGCAAAATAAGAGTGCAAGTGTAACCGAACTACCTTGCACATTGTGGCAAGATCACCACATTTCAACACATAAAGCACTTTGCCTTTCAAGCTCAATAATTTCACCTTGAATAGTCTTAAGTAATATCTTAACTAAACAAATTATGGAACACGTCCTTTGTATGATCCATTCGACACTTCCATCTAACTCATGTTAATCTTAAGCCCAAGAAGCCCATATCTAGAAGGCATCTTTAGATTAAAATGAAAGAAAAATGAACTCACAAGTCACATCTGAATGATTCAATATAACTGTGTTAAATACACATATCTAGAAGGAAAAATCAAACATTGAAAAACAAAAGAATTTTGTAACTCTTAGCCAGATAAATATCAAGATAAAAGGTGAATATCTAGATGGATAAAATAACATTGCAAAGAAATAGGAAATCATAATGCAACTCAAATCTCACATTTTTTTACCTAATCAACATCAAAAACGAGAAAAATATTGAAAACGATATAGCAAATATCACAAGGATGAGGATCCATATATAGATGTGAGTCTAACAAAACAAGAAACCTAATGCTCTAATACTAAGTTGACAAGATCACCTCCAAGATCCTTCCCGGACATCCAAAGTGATCCCTGTATAGACTAAATCCCACTACAATCTCTATCGAAAACCAAATAGAACCTTCCCACAGAAATCGAATACTACCCTAAAAATAGTTTATATGTAAGACAATATTTTTAAAACATTTCCTATAACAATGGCAACTATAAAAATTTCAAAATCAACATAACCAACAAAACTGTTATGCATATATGGCTTAAATCCATAAGAGCAGTCTAAGGAGTACAAATAAACAGATACAAAATGTCAAAAATGTTCAATATAATTTATACATCAAAAACAATAACAAAAGAGTGCATAATATCATTAGAGTTAAAAGAAAAGAATAATACATCAGCAATAGATTAATATATGAACAATAAAAATGCTTTGACGTGATATACGTAACCTATCAGTTGATGCCGTAAGAAAACAATTTAAAAATAAAATTATAAGACAAGATAAATGGGTGGAATAAATTAATATTACAAAAATAATCATTCGTATTTGAATCTTTTCCTTAAAACCTCACTTTCACTCTTTTGAAAATTTCTTTGTTTTGGAAAACAACTTTATAAAACCCATCAATTTTTCCCAAAAATACAACAAATTTCATATTTCATATAAAAATGTTGGTCATTATGATGCCTGACATAAACTTATGTACTTAGATAAATAACTTATATTTTCATAAATAAATCATGAACAAAAATAATAGTTTTATAACCATAGCATATGATACCAATACCTATATGCCATGCTCATACCGAATCTTGTCATATGACCCTTAGTGTTCTAAGGCATCGCAAAGCTAATCGAGAAGGGGGAAACTATCTATCAGTCCTTAGCATTTAAAGTCACCAAGATCAAGACCTTTGAACTAGCCTTTACATAACGTTATAATAGCAGGGGATTGAACAATATATAAATATATATATATATAATCACAATTGTATCCATATCCATATTAAATCCCTCTCTATCATCATGGTATTGCTTGGCACATAGTATGATAAATCCACACGTCATAGAGATGCCATAACAAAAATATCATTTATTCTTTTATATCCATACCCAAAAAGTTAGAGTAAATATTTCTATCATATGCAAACTATATATAAATAAGATAATGTGAACGATAAAATAATCGAACATAAAATTTTTTTTCTTGCCAAAAATTTTATTATACAAAGCTATATAATATGAATCAATCCAATTACTAAAATGCTTTTAAACAACAAAATCTACCATTCCATCATGAACATATTGAAATTTGGAATATTCATATAATATACACAACCATAATTTATCAAAATTCCTTAAAACTTCAAAAACCATAAAATCATAAATTTAACATGCCCAAAATATTTATGTAAAGAAAAATCAGAGATACATCTCACACCTTATCGACAATTAAATCATCTTTAGTCTCTATTTTGGTGCCTAAAATATACAAGAATATTCATTAGATTTCCAAAAAATGTACGAAATGTTTTTAAAATAATTGCTATAATTTTAAGGTTACTAAAGTTGAACACGAAAAGATCTAATTATACTATGAGTCATTAGGACCCAATACCTAAAATTGGTTTTTACTTTAAAAGCTAATTTTATGAATTTGAAGCTTCTATTGGATTGTAATAACATCTAAAAACATAATTCTAACATCAATTTCGTCATAGGTCATCCCATTGTATTTAATTAATTGACAAAAAAATGAAAAATTAATCAAACAATATCCAAAATTCATAAATTATATATCAATGGAAGGCCCCTAGGATGGCTATCACATTGGTGTGCTCACCTTGGTCCAATTTCATTGGAAATCATTGGACAACTTGTTGGAAAATTCTGTCAAACTTAACATTAATGGATCTCTCAAACCGTAAGAGATTTTGACAAACCGTGGTCAAAAATGAATTCAGAAAGTCCGAAATAGAGGGGGAAGAAGTTAACTCACTGCCGAAACAGCCAAAATCTTGCCAAAAATTGAGTTGATTTGAAATTTCATCGATGAAGAAAAAATGCGCTAATCCAAGTGCATCCAATGGCGATTGGTCCTAATTTTTTGTTGGCATGGTTGGATTTTGATGGTTAATAACCAAGGTTGGCATGTACAATGGTCAGATGCTTAGAAGATGGTAAATTTCATTAAGAATGAAAATGACAAATGCAGGCTTTGAATTGCCAATCTAGGTGCATCCAATAGCCATTCACCATAAAATTTGATGGCTAGGCTAGGAATTGGATGGGCAATGCTGGTGTCTAATGCATGTAACAAGATAAGGTTGGAAAATAGCGCAAATTCAATGAGAACCGATCTATAGTGGTATTGGATGTAGGGTAATTTGGTTCAGGTGTGGCTCATGAGCCTGCTAGGGTTTTGGGGATGAAAAGGAGATTTTCTAAATTGTTTAAGCTTGGAAAACTCTCCATGTATTTATAGACCTATGGTCACAAAAGATAAAATTTTGGATTAGTTTGAAGACAGATAACATCTTGATGCTCAAAACTTCTCCGAGTGATAACTTTTTAACTATAACTTAGACATAGGCATATGCCACTACTCTATGAATTTGTATTGACGAGCTATACACAATGATTCAAGAGCCAAGATTAAATTTCAGCTCTAAAAAAAAGTTAAATTTGGCTCAATGTAAAAGTTTAATTTGGTCAAACAACTTAGAATTTCAAATTTAGAATGTTTTCTTGGAATTGGTCATCACATAGTTCGTTTATGTATATTCAAAAAAGGGTTTGTTCTTCCACTCATACTCTAAAATGCTACCAAAAAAAGTTGAGGTGATCATGACACGGTATATAAGACTTGCAATTTAAGTAATAAAATCAATTCGATTAAATTGTCTACTCTCTAAGTTGTAGATGAACAAGGCAAGATAAATTCGGAGATTAGGGCAGTCAAATAAAATTAAGGGGTAAAGATGATATAGTGCATATTTGCACTTACATTTTAGGGTAAATAAAAAATAACTTATTGATGTAGTATATGTTCAATATATATATTAAACATATTATATTTAAGTAAATAAATATTTTATTAACAATTTTATTTTAGTTTAGTTTTTTAATTGATGAAACTAAATTAATAATACGACTTCAAAAAAATTTTGTAAATTAGTAAAAAACTTTATGAAGGAAAATTTTATTAATGATAAATTTAATATTTTAAAGTAATAATTTAAACAGATTACACTTTTATTAGATTGGATTGACATATTTAGTTAAACAGGTCAACCTAAAAATGCACATTTAATAATCTTGTTAAATGAGTTGATCAGAATTTGGTCCAAACCTAAGTATAGTAAATCTAAACTCACTAACTTCATATCGTTTTTTAAACCTATTTTATTATATCATGATCCAAATTGTCATCCTTTAAAAAAAAAATCTTATTTTAATTTTTCTTATGTTATTTTTTAGAGCAAATTTCATTTAAGGCATTTTAATTTGCTTTAATTACAATTAGACTCTATGCATTTGGAAATTTATTATTAACCGCATTTCAGTTATCATAATTCATCAAAATAAATCTATTTGTTAGTTTTAATGACACAAACCTAGGTCGACTTGCTCTTGAACCTGTATTAAATTAGTCCGGATTGAAATTAAGTTCAGATTCTAATGGTAACCCTGACCTCTAATCAACTTATGATTAGAAACTTTCGTATATGATGAATACGCCACAATAAGTGATGGATATCCTATTAATAAGTCAAACTAAAATACTCGATCTCTATTCTATGTTTCAAGCTTTCAAAAAGAACAAAGAGAATTCTTCTCATAAATAATTTTTAAACAATAATCTAAGCTGTGGCTTCGTTGAAAAATAAGCCCTTAAATAGGCTAAAGTTACTGATACGAACTTAGGTCGATTTGCTCCTAAACCAGTGTTATATGAGCCCGAATCACAATTAAGTTCAGGTTCTAATGGTCACTTTAGCCCCTAATCAACTTGTGATTAAAAGCCTTGGTATATGATGAAGATGCCACAATAGGTGATGGATGTCCTATTGATAAGTCAAATTAGAACACTTTATTTTTATTCAATATGTTATGTGTTCTAAAAGAATAAAGAGAATTCTTCTCACAAATAATTTTTTATTAATATTCTAAGCTACCATTCCACTAAAAAATAAGCCTTTAAATAGGTTAAAGTTACAAAACAAGAACCCTAAAATAACTAAAGTAAATTTGGCCAACATGGATTAGGAAACAAAGGTGTTGCCGAATTTCCTAACTGTTCCTAACTAAATTGGATTAATTAATTCTTTAATTTTAAATAAGAATTAATTAATTTATAATCAAAATAATAAAATATCAACCTTCCTAAAGTAATTTGTCAAGAAATTAGATAACTAAATATCAAAATAAAAGACTAATTTTCTAAAACAAAAGTCAAATTTTGGATTAGGAAACTAGTTGACTAGTTTTACAACTAAGCTATCTTTATCCAATCACCAGCTAGTTTAATAGGCTTCAATATGCCATATAGGATGTCAAATAGGATTAATATTAGTTCTCATATGTTGCCCTTGATTGGAATAAGAAAAGCTTGCCTGATTCATAAGAAAGGTCAAAGTCAGGGCCAAAACATGCATTTTTGGTGAACATGAAGTCTTGTGCGCCAACATGGTTAATGAGCAGCTTTGCTTCTACCTTGGCATGATTTCATGATCTCTTGGAGTACTCAATCACGTTCATAAGTCAAAAAATTCATTCCTTGCTGCCTGGAACCCATAGATGGACTAAAATAGTTTTCCGAGTCCATTTCGGCCTTCATAACTTGGATGCATAGAACAGGCTTTGGATCTTCAGGTGTTATCATGCCCTCTTGAGAATTAATAACATCTTGAATAAAACTAACCAAGTTGTCCTTAAATCTCTTAGCTTCTACCCATGTGATTGGCCCCGTCTCCAATTATACAGGATTAGCACCCCAGCGGGTTGTCGATTGTACCGTTACAGGCGGATTCTCATCAGTTACAAGACAAAAACCCTAAATAAACTAAAGGTAAATTCAGCCAACATAGAAAAGGATTAGGAAAGTGCCAAATTTATCCAAGTTTTCTAAACTAATTTGTATTAATTAATTCTTTAATTTTGAAATAGGAATTAATTAATTTACAATCAAAATAATAAAATATCAACATTCCTAAATTAATTTGTCCAACAAATGATGAGAATCAATCTGTACCTGTACAACCTACAACCAACTGGGGTGTTGATCCTTTGCAACTGAAGACGGGATCAATTATTAGGGCACAAGCTAAGAGATTTAAGGACAATCTGGTTTAGTTTCATTCAAGGTGTTATTAAATCTCAAGAAGGCATGATAATACCCAAAGATTCAAAGCCCATACTATGCATCCAAGTTATGAAGGCAGAAGGGGACCCGATAAGCTATTTTGGTGCATCTATGGACTTTGGATAGCAGGGGACTAGTTTGTTAGCCTATAAACGTGATTGAGATCACCAAGAGACCACGAAATCATGTCAAGGCAGAAGAACAAGCATCCAAGTTTATCATTTGTGCACAAACCTTCAATTAGGCTAAAAATCACCTTTTTTGATAAGAATTCGCCCGAACCTGTACAACCGACTACCCGTTGGGGTGCTGATCCAATACAGTTGAAGACCAAGCCAAACACCAGAGCACAAGCCAAGAGATTTAAAGACAACCTGACTGGATTCATACAGGCAGTTATCAATTCTCAAAAGGGTTTATCCATATCAAAAGATACAAGACCTGTTTTATGCATCCAGGTGGTGGAGGCCTATACGGACCTGGGTAGCTGTTTTAGTGCAATTATGGACCTCGAGCAGCATGGAATGGGTTCAACACTTCTTAAATTCAATTAATATCATTAAGAGGTCATGGAATCAAGAAAAGGTAGAATCAAAAGCAACTAAAATGGTGTTTTGGGCATGGAAGGATTTTTGGGCCGAAAATGTTATTTTTGCCGCTAGCTTTACTGTATTTTGCTGATTTGGCATTTTCTCTTTGTTCCAATCAACATTAATGTATGGAAATCATAACTAATCATATTTAGCATCCTAAATGGGATATTGGATCTGATTTGGAGTCTTTACAAGCTGAAAATTAGTCAAAGTTACCTTAGTACTCAAACTAGTCAACTAGTTTCCTAATTTGAGTTTGACTTTTTGTTTTAAGAAATTAGTCTTTTATTTGGTTTTTATTTACTTATTTACTAGAAAAAACAACTTAGGAAAGTAATTATTTTATTATTTCCATTGTAAATTAATTAATTCCTAATTCAAAATAAAGGAGTTAATTAATCTAAATTAGTTTAGGAAAGCATGAAAAATTCGGCCACACTTGTTTCCTAATTCCTTTGGGCTGAATTTTACCTACTTGTTTAGGGTTTATTGTTTTGTGACTTTATTCTATTTAAGGGATTATTTTTCAATGAGAATGTACATTTAATGTTATTCATAAATTTATTTGAGAGATTGAATTCTCTTAGTTTTCTTTGAACACATAAAACACCATTAGAAAGTAAGTGTTTAGTTTGACTTATCAATAGGATTTCCATCACCTATTGTGGCATCACTGATATACCAAGGTTTCTAGTCACAGATTAATTAGGGTTGAGGTGACCATAAGAACTTGAACATAATTTTTCAATCCGAGCTAATATAATATAGGTTTAGACACAAGTCGACTTAAGTTCGTATCATTTGGTATCAAAGCCAAATTTTGTTCAGGTTTGATCTATCTTGTTTGTTTTATTATTTTTTTTTTATGTTAATATGCAATTTTAGCATTAGGTTAAGATTGTTCTTAGTTCATACACGTTCTACATTCAAAATAAAAAATTTCCTAGTCAAATTAGGCTTCCTTATTTTACAGTATTTTTACTTCTTAGTTTGTTGGTTGTTTTTCACAATTGTTCTTGTTAATTTGGTTTATTGTTGATTCTTATTTGCTGTTTTAATCTTAATTAGTTGCATTCATATATTCAAAAAAAAAAAGTAGAGAGATTTGAAAGTATATTGCATATAATCTAAAAATTATGCAATCTGTTCTTGTTAGGAGTGTGGTCTCAGGTTTGGTTGAATTTTGGTGTTGGAATTGCAATTTTTGTTGTTGATTCTTGCTACTAGAGTTGTGTTTAAGTTCTTTGAGTGAGTAAAAAAAAAATTCGAATAAAAAGAAATTGTTACAAAAGGCCTGTTATTGTTGCAATTTGGAGTTTGAATTTGTTTGAGCTGGAAATTTTGAATTGTGAAATTTGGAGTTGCTGAAAATTCAAATTTGCTGCTGGATATTTGAATTTGAGTGCTAAGTTATTTGGATTAAAATTGGTAAAGGATTTGACACAAAAACTTAAATTACAAGAACAACAATCAATTATTCCCTATTTTGTTCGAATTGATTCTTGTTCGTTGTTTGAATCTCTTTTCTATATTTTATCCTTGAATTATTGGTATTCTGGTCAGATTTTTATTCATTCCAAAATTTGCTTGTTGATTTACCTTGTTTTTGCCAGAAAAGCCAAGAACTGGGTAGTATTAATTCATGCGGTATTGCTTGCTTTTTTATACTGTTTTGTTGATAAGTTTAAATTAAGGTATACTTGTGATCTAGTTTCTATCGAAGTACGTTTTAATTAGAACTTTTATTTAATTATTTGAGTGGAAAAAGGCAAGAGCATGTGAGCTTAAAAGAGGGTTAAAAACCGAAACTAGTGTGCAAAAACGAGTGTCGAGACATTGTTTGAGTGAAACATATAAGAGAGTGAATTTGGTGAGGATTTTTGTATTATTTTTACTAACATGGTAGATTAAGGATGAGAAGAGGAGATGGATCATTAAGAATTAATGAAGAAGAATCTGTGGGGTTCAAAGGTGATTCAAGAGCAACAGGAAGTGGAGGTAAATCTACTGACATGATGGCGATCTTAGAACAATTACAACGGATGAATGCTCGATTTGATCACCCAGATCAAAGGATAAAAAGGTTAGAAACGTCGAGACATTGGTGCTGGGAGGATCCTTTCTTGCATTCCAAGCAATTTTTGCTTAGTCCAATCAATAACAGCATATGGGAACCAATTCTAATCTTATTTGGCATTCTACATGGCTTATTGAAGCTAATTTGGAGCCTAAAATAGCTGGTGAATAGACAAATACAGTTTATTTGGCAATTTAGTCAACTAGTTTCCTAATATAAAATTTTGACTTTTATTTTAAGAAATAGTATTTTATTTTGGATTTTATTTTATTATTTTCTAGAAAAATTAATTTAGGAAGTTTTATATTTTATTATTTTTATTGTAAATTAATTAATTCCTATTTCAAAATTAAGGAATTAATTAATACAAAATGAGTTTAGGAAATTAGGAAAAATTCGGCACTTTCCTAATCTTTTTTCTATGTTGGCCGATTTTTCCTAATGTCTTTAGGGTTTTATTTCTTGTCATTTTAGCCTATTTAAAGTCTTATTTTTCAATAGAAAGGTAACTTAGATTATTATTCAAAAATTATTTGTGAGAATAATTCTTTTTGTTCTCTTTAAACACCTAAAACACCAAATAAAGATCGAATGTTTTGGTTTGACTTATCAATAGAACATCCATCAACTATTGTGGCGTCTTCATCATATATCAAATTTTTCAATCACAAGTTGATTAGAGGTTAAGGTGCCTATTAGAATCTGAACTTAAATTTCGATCTGGGCTAGTATAATACTAGTTTAGGAGCAAATCGACCTAGGTTCGTATAATTTGATATCAAAGCTGAATTTTGTTCAGGTTTGATCTATCTTATTTGCTTTGTTTATTTTTGTGATAATCTACAATTTTAACATTAGGCTAAGATTGTTTCCTACTCATACATTTTCTGTATAAAAAAGGAAAAAATAATTTTTGTCATAGCCGAATTTGATTCCTTTGATAGCCAAATTTTCACTTTCTAGTTTGTTGGTTGTTTGGCATATTAGTTCTTAGTAGTTTGGTTTATTGTTGATTTTTCTTTTCTATTTTAATCTTAATTAATTGCATACATATATTCAAAAAAAAATATTGCATAAACATAAAATTTTTGCAATTTGTCTTTATTTGGAAACTGGATCGGGTTTTGATAATTTGTTGGCTTTGGAGATGCATTTTTGTGGTGATTGTGCTGCTGGAGAGTGTGTTATTATTTTGTTGGCGATTTAAAAAGAAAAAAAAAAGAGGAAGAAGAAGAAAATGCCAAAATACAAAACAAAAAAAAAAAAAAAAGAGAGAAAATGCAAAAGGCCGATTTTGAGAATGTGAATTTGATTTGGATTTGGAGATTCAATTGTGATTGTTGAAGCTACTATTTGTTCATTCCATATTGGTTGCTGGGTAATAGAATATTGTGTGCTAAATTAATTGGATTAAAATTGATTAAAGGATTTGAGACAAATACCTAAATTACGAGAACTACAACCAACAACTATTTTATACTCTATTCGAATTTTGTTCTTGTTAATTGTTTGAATCCTTCTCTAAATATGGTCTTTGAATTTTGGTCACTTGATATTCTGGTCTATTTCTTTGCCAAATCTGAAAATTGCCTTGTTAATTTTCTTTGTTTTTTGGTTAGGAAAGCCAAGAGTAGGTTCTATCAATTCACTCGAAAATTACTTGCTATTTGTTTTTGTCTTATTCATAGGTTTAATTGGAATATACCTATGATCTAATTACTGTTTTAAGTGTATTTTAATAGAACTTTGAGATAATTCTTTGAGTAGGAAAATGCAAGATAGTGTGAGCTTAAAAGAGGGTCAAAAGCCAAAACTAGTGTACAAACACAAGTGTCGAGAACTTGTTTGAGTGATACATGTGAGAGAGTGAATTTGGTAAGGATTTTTGCAATATTTTCACTAACATGACAGATTCAAGACTAAGTAGAGGAGGAGACTCATTAAGAAATCTTGAAGACGAATCCATGGGATTTAAAGGGGAATCTAGAGCAATGGGAAGTGGAGGAGAACCTACCAACATGTTGGCGGTTTTGGAACAACTACAAAGGATGAATGCTCGCTTTGATCAACTTGATCAAAGGATGGATAGATTTGAACATTGTTAAGGAGGACTGAACCCAAGGTATGAACCACATGGAGGTCATGGTTGAGGTTGAGGAGGCCACGGACGTTTTAGGGAGGAATTTGAAGGAGATAACTTTGGAGATAACTTTAAGGAAGAGTTCAAAGATATTTTTGCACTCCAAGAAAGACAAAACCATGGAAGACAAGCTCGAGATGAGAATGATGACCTTGAAAATATTAAGGTCAACACACCACCATTTTTAGGCAAAAGTGATCCAGAAGCTTACCTAGAATGGGAAGAATGCATGGAGATGATTTTTTATTGTTATAACTATTCCGAGGTGAAAAAGGTTAAGTTGGCTGCTTTTGAATTTGGACATTATGCATTACAATGTTGGAATAATGAGCAAGGTACTCGAAGGAAAGTTGGTGATGAACTAATAACCGGTTGACGGCAAATGAAAGGAGCCATGAGGAAGAGATTTGTGTTGATCCATTACCATAGGAAGACAAATCTCTTCCAATATGCCTTGTAGAATGCCAAATAGATTAGAACTGGTTCCCATACGTTGCCCTTGATTGGAATGATCAAAGCTTGCTTGAAATGCAGGTAAAGTCCTTCCCACTGCCAAAACCAACAAAACCCACCATGTTGGAGGCTTGTGTGCAAATGATGATTTTGGATGCTTTTGCTTCTACCTTAAAATGATTCCATGACCTTTTGGTGAGCTTAATCACGTTTATAGGTTAACAAACTAGTCCCTTGCTAGTCGGACTCTTTAAATGTACTAAAACAGCTTTTCGGATCCACTTCTACCTTCACAACTTGGATGTTTAGCATGGATTTAAAATCTTCGGATATAATCATATCTTCTTAAGATTTAATCACATCTTTTATGAAGCTAACAAGATTGTCTTTAAACCTCTTAGTTTGTGCTTTTGTAATTGGTCCGGTCCTCAGTTGCACAGGATTAGTACCCTAACGTGTAATTGATTGTACGAGTACAGGCAAATTCTCATTATTTAATATCAAATCTAAAGTTTTTTTCTTTTTTAAGAAAATTCAATTTTATATAATTGAACAATTTCTTAAAAATGAAAATTTTGGCCTTTGATTGTTAAAAATTAATTGGTAAAAAACGATGGATGTGTATTTTATTTTTTTAACTTATTAAAATTAAATGAAGGTTATTAATAAATTTTTGGAAGCTTAGAATTTGAATATAATTGGAGCAAAATTAAAAACAAATAAAAATAAAATTTATCATATTGTATTTTCAATTAAATTTTTTTTAAAAAAACTCTCATTTAGTTATTTATCATTTACAATATTTTGGTATCTAGAGCTATAAAGCCAAAGCCAAAAAATTAATCATTTATTTGCTTACAAAAATAAGGTATGGTTTCTTCTCCTTTTTTTTTTTTTTTTTTTTTTTTTTTTCCTTTTTTGTTTTGTTGGTGGTGGTCGGGGCCGGTGTTTGTATATAAGGTACGAAACCGTATTACGTAACGATTTTGATTAACAAAAACCAGAAGAATCTAACCGAAACCGTTGACTCATTTAATTAACATTTCATAATTTTTCAGCTCCGCTTATAAACATCCAACCACCACCACGTAAGCATCTCCTTCTTCTTCCTCACTCTATCTAAACCCTAATCCATCTCTTCTCTCTCTCTTCCTTTCTTGATCAATCGCTTTCTCTCTGTCTTTGTTCGATGGTTTTAAGGTAACAAACCTAGATTCTTAAATCATTTCATTTCTGTTTCAAATTTTGGTAATTATTAAGATTTTTCGTAAAAAGATCTGTTTGGAATCTTGTTGCTTATTGTGGATCTTAATATAATTACTTGTATCGCTTTAGATCCGGAAATGAATATGAGAGTAGCGGGCGATTAGTAGCTGCTTAATTGGTCATGGAATTATTTTTATTATTATTATTATTGTTGTTTCTGGGAGCTTTAAGTGCTAATTTTCTTGGAATGAGATATTGACAATTCAGAGATCTATTTTTAATCTTAGTGGGTTATTTGCTATTGTATTTGTTGGTTTGGACCAAATTTGAGTAAATTTTTGTGTTTTTTATTCTAATCGAATATTCCAAATGTAGTATACGTTTGGATTCTATGACAAACCAAAGAAGAAAGAAGTATGTTGAAAATCTAGAGGTTCACAAGGACTTAAATGCCGGAGAGAGCAAGTATGATTAATCAATTGTGATCTGGCGACAAATTTAAGGGATCCAATCAAGCAGTTAATTTAGAGTTGTATATGGAGCTGAAAATTTGTATGCAGTTTATAAAAGATATTCAGAGAGATGCATAGAGATCTACAAATCATGCAGACAACGTCTGGATTAATGTCCACTATAAAGAAAACCTAAATGAAATGAAAAATCTTGGATTTATGATTTTGATTAAATAGACCTTGGGATTGATGCTTTGGGCACAAATGAATGAGAGAGTTCTTAGGGGTATTTGGACTCATAAGAAGTATTTTATTCTTTTCCGTTCTTCAGTTTCAAAGTATATATTTTTCTAAATGTATTATCATTTTTCATGGAACGTGGTTTTATGCTGTCCGTAAAATTTTCAATTTATGAGTGTCTGTTTTTTGTGTTCAAGTGGTGTCTGAGTTATGCTGTTTTTGTATTAATATTTAACTTAAACTAATCTTAGTTACTCTTGCCCTTTATGTTAGACTTGCCTCTGCTTCTGTAAAATGTATGTTTCTTATAGTTTTCTTTTATCTTATTTTTTAATGTACTTGCAAAATCACCATAGCAATCTCATGGAGGGTTAGTAATGGAGTTTCATGTGTTACATCCCTTGTATGTTTGTGCATGTGTATGTGCATTTCTGTTTGTCCGTTTGAACATCAAATAGTCTAGAAAGAGGGAGATAGAGATCTCTGATCAACCTGGTGAATGGATTTGATCCATATTGTTGTTATCCTAAATTATCAAAGATTTTATGTCTTTTGTTGCCCTTCCTAATTATTTTCAGTGGATTAAAAAAACTAGCTTCTAATGGTCAATTGCTATGCTTGCAGCTGCTCTTTCTAGGGTGTTGCAAGGATATTATGTCAGGCATGGAGGATACCAAAGAGCAGGAACAACTTGAGTCTGAGAAATCCATGCCATCATCCCAAGAGGAGGTTGCATTTACATATTCTTATGGCACTATTTATTAGAAAACTTTAATTACTGCTAGAGAAATTTGTAGTGAAATTATTTTACCATTTTCATATTACTGTATGAGTTTCTTAAAGTTTTTAGCTAACTTAGGTTCATGTTTTGTAGGAGGCTGCTGTAAAGAAAAAGTATGGTGGAATTAAGCCCAAAAAACCACCACTCATTTCTAAGGTGATTTTGAGTTAGATCCCTCAGATTAGAATAGTTTATGGCTGGTGCTGCTCCATCTAAGGCATTGAGTCTAATTTCAGGACCATGAACGTGCTTACTTTGATTCTGCCGATTGGGCACTTGGAAAGGTATCCTTTGTGTATCTGCTGATAAGATATGAGATATAACTGCAAAAAAATGTTGGACGTTCATTAAGTTAATTACTGAATATTTTTCAATTATAATAGCAAGGTGGTGAGAAGCCGAAAGGACCCCTTGAAGCTCTTAGGCCAAAATTGCAGGTATTTATTTAAATCTCTTTCCCTTGATTTCGTAATTATTTTTTACTCCTTACCTCCAAGATTACTTGCCTTTATTGTCTTTTTTGGCCATTGTCTACTAGATCTCAGATTGTTAATGTTTTGTCAACTTAATATTTAGAAATGTAAAATTTTCGAAGAAAACCACTTTTCTGGTATTTATAATAAGTGGATAGACTTAACCAAAAGAGTTGAGGGATTCTTTTTTTAATCTGTCTTGCCTGGCTTAGGAAGGACTAAAGTGAGGGACGACTTCCATCATCTTTTATGAGTGAAAGAATTGACTCTACGACATTTTTTTATTTTTTTATTTTGTTAGCAATGGTCTTTTGACTGTTATAGTCTCTTGTTTGGCTTCTTCTCACAAATTGGTACCTGCATGCTTCTGCTTTGATTGTTTGAGAAGCAGATGAGATTTAAATACAATGTGAAGGTCTGAACCAAAGGGTATTTTGCTTTCAGATAAGTGCTGACAGAAACTTGTTATTTTGCTAGAAACTCTCACAGGCTTTTCACCAATTAGTGGTATCTTAAACATGATCTTATCAGTGATAGGATATAAAAAGTGGGACATGGGCCTAATTGTATAAAGGAAGAAGTATCTAAATCCAGCCGTAGGTGAAAAAATTATTGTGATAATGATGTTGATGACATTACTGCTTCAGTTGCCATGACAAAATGAAAGGATTAAGCATATATACTTTAATTAGACACCTTTTAACAGCAATAGGTGAAATTTTAAAAGCAATAGAACGTCTGAATTTTATATTGGATGACCACATACTTGAGTGATGTAAAGAAAATATTTTTAATTGATTTGATAATTCACATGAAAATGTTTTCACTTAATTAATGTTAAATAATTTAGTATTAATTATTAAAAATAAAATAATAAAAAAATGGAAAAGGGGGAAAGTAGTGGTTTGATACCATGTCTTTGTCATATTTTTCAAGCATATCAGGTTAGGATAGGATGGTCATTTTATAAGATAAATAGTGTATTATTGACATTTAGTCATGTTTAATTTATCTCCATCTCATCATTAAAATGGGATGTCAACTATAGAGATAAAGAATTTGACCAGATTGATTCTATCTGGTTCTTACTTCAATCACACTACAGGATGAAAGTTCCTCTATCCTGCCACTTAATCAACTTGCATAAAGGCCCATGATTTCCACAATTGTAAATTTTACTATCTTTCTGGTGTCCCCTCGTACCCTTTATTTCTGATTAGTTCCATCTTTAACCAATTTAAGTTCTGTTTTTATCAAAATAATTTGGACTTTTTCTTTTTCCCTACTTATCTTTTGTATTTTTCACTTTTAAATGTCATTTGAAGTAGTCTTCAATATGGTAAGATAACTAGAAAGATATGAAGGAATTTGAAAGCTGTGGGCGAATGATGTTCTTGTGCAAAAGCATGCTGTCTTTTATCATCTGCATCCACAACATAATTGTCATTATCCATAAACAATTGGGTGGAACAACCGTTGCCATACTTTTATTGCTGATAATTGCCCTTGGGTGGAAGAGTTCCCAACTAAGTTACTATGGGTGGATGATAAAAACCCAAATGGCAATCTTGATTGGTGTTCCTAAATAAAGTTTAGAGATTTTGCAATTGAAGAGGAAATATAGCTTGAGGGAAAATGAGAGGGAATAGACTCTGTTGTCTATACTATCATAAAAGAATTACCCTCCTGGTAATTCTTGTAACTAGGGACAAGGATGGATACCCTGATTATTCTGGATACGAGAGCTTCACTTAATGTTTAATTCCATTTTATTCACCGAGTCTGGCAGAGTAAATTATTCTTGTAGTTATAATTATTCCAAATAGATGAGTAGTACTGTTTGTTCGTCTCTAACATATTTTATTCTCAAGAAAATCTGTTCCACTTAAATCCTGAATAACCATTCCTGCACAAAGTTTGTACAGAGATATTAGTACTCTGGAAAATGTTTCATGTTTTCTTTCACCCAAGCACGTGACATGGCCACAACAGGGAAAATATGTAGGGTGAAAAAGTAAAAATATGGGATATGCAAATGGGAACCTTTGTGGTTTATCAGAAAAGAAAGGTCCTCGAAATTTATACGGAAAGTTCACAATATGACCATGGAAACTGTATTCCAAATATTTTGCTGAAAAGAAGGAAACTCATTACTTTTTGCAGCCCACACAACAGCAAACTCGATACCGGAAGTCTCACTATGCCCCTTCAGATGGTGAAGGTATGCATGTTTCTTTCAATCAAAATTTTATACTTATTGGAGCAGGTGCTGATATCCTCATTTGTAATATTTGTTTATGTAGATGGTGGAAGTGCTCCATCAGAGGATTCACCTGCTAATGAATGAGAGATGGCTGGTAGTAATTTGGTCTCATGAAGACCATGACTGTTATTCTGGTACCTATATGGGAAAATGAGTAATTTAATGTTACTGCCAAATAAATTGATGTTATTTTTGTGTTATTAGCAAAGAAGAAATACAATACACCAAATATTTTTTCACTTTTGAGACTGGTGTGAATTGTTACTTTTAAGACCGTCAAATCAGAATCTGATTACACCATTTTACTTTCTTGAGGCCCATATTCCAAGAAATTTTTAAGCTATGGAAAGAGCCTCCATGATTCTGGCCAAACATTTTTCTTGCCCTATCCACAACAAATCTTGCGTGTAGCGTCAATACATATTTTGATCCAATTGAGAAATAAGCACGAGAAAGAAGCACATTGGTATTCTTTATTCTTAATAAAATTTAGGGATAAATGCCCTTCAAGGTCCTGTATAATTACAAATATTTCACTTAGGGTCTTTAAAATCAATCGTAATATATTAATATTTTATATTTTCAAACTCATTTCAAATTGATACAATTAAGGTTAATTTTAACATATTTCGTTAATTTCGGGTCACATGTACCTCACGGGATGCCAAAAACGATTTTTTTTTAAAAAATTTCATTTATTTATTTTGTAGGAGCAAAAAAAAAAAAAAAAATTATTACATTTTAAAATCATTGAATTTCATTTGAAAGTCTTTAAAATCAATTTTTTCATATTGATAAAAATACTAGATGTTTAACAAAATCTAAGAACTTAAAAAAAATTATATGCTAAAAAAATTTTGAGAACACAATAAAAATACAAGATAGTAAAATAAAAAACAATTTGACAGCCTCAAAAAAAATCCAATGCTTAACAAAAATCTAAGAGTTTAAAAAAATATTAGATGGTCAAAAAAATTTTGAAAATATGATAAAAAATACTAGATATTGAAAAAAGAATTCAAAGTCTAATAAAATTATCAAATGTTCGAACATTTAATATCTTTTTACAATTGATTTTTTTCCAAACTCCTAGGTTTTTTTTTTTTTTAACATCTATTTTTTTTTTAGGGTTCTGGGGATTTTTTTTTGAATATCTAATATTCTTTTCAAACACTTTGGATTTTTTTCAATGAGCTGGTAATTTTTTTTGACTTTCAAAATTGCTTAAACATATGATACTTTTATTAGTTTTTCAGAATTTTATTAAATATCTGATTTTTTTTATTATACTTTTAATTTTTTTTTAACTATTTGGTATTTTTTTGAGCTCTCAAATTTTTTTAACATTTGGCACTTGTTTGAGGCTGACAAAAGTTTTTTACTATTTAGTATTTCTATCATGTTCTCAAAATTTTTTTAGCATTTAATTCTTTTTTTGCTTTTTTTTTTTGTGCTTTTAGATTTTATGAAACACGTAATTTTTTTTTTTATCAATATGACAAAATTGATACTGCAAAACGAAATTCAATGATTTTAGAAGGTATTAAAGTGTGTTTTTTTTTTTAACCTCCGAAAAAATAAACAAATGAAATTTTGAAAAAAAATAGAAAATCATTTTTGGGGGTCATGTGCACCAATGGAATCTTTTAAAATTAACCCCCAATTTGATCAATTTAAAATGATTTTGAAAGTATAAAATATCAGTATGTTACAATTGATTTTAAATATTTCAAATAAAATATTTGTGATTATACAGAATATTAAAATGCTTTTATCCCTAAAATCTATATCAATAACATAGCATTTTGTAATATCCATGGTATCACAAGGACTTAGAACTTTGAAACAATAATCTTCTGATTTCACTAATATTCCAATCCAAGGACTTGAGCAGAAATCTTATGCTAACAGTTTTAAAGGCATTACCTGATTGCATTTTAGGACTGATGAAATTAATCCTTGTATATTTTTGTGGAAATAAAAATTTCTTAAATATAATACATTTTGTTATCATTTTTATGTTATATATATATATATTTATATATATGTTATTTCCATATCAATGAAAACTAGAAGCCATTCCATAGTCCAAAAAAGGCCAAAGGTCAAAGTCGTTCTCATAGTAACCCCTATATCAATTGATGATTATGTTAGTTGCTGCGGTAGTGATGGAATAGTTTTCATTACATGTATGTCGTCTTAATTGAAGAAAGAAAACAAGTTAAATAAATCAGCGTATTAAAAAAGAAAGGGAAAAAATTGTTGTGAAGCAATGGATTACAGAACAATAATTTTAAACATATTTCAAAAAAGATATTTATTAATTCTAAATTTTCGAAACAAATTTTTCTTACAATTGTTTGATAATTTAATGAATTGAAATGAATGAGAGAGAGAGAGGCGGGCATGAAGTGGCTTAAATTTCACTGCAAAAGAAGATACTTCAAGCTGCTTACAACAATTATGCTATACTTTGTTTAACGTACAAAAAGATGTTAACCCTATAAAATGATCAACAAATAAATATTTCTTTTAAATGAATTTTGGAAGATCAGAGATTATATTGTCATTTTTTTCTTTTTGGACATGATTAAAACAGCATTTGAAAAAGAAAAAAAAAAAAAAAATTTGAATGAAGCCGAGCTGACTCAGAAGAAGCCGAGCGGTCTCTCTCCGGCTCCACACAAGCGCGAAAATTTCGCACGTGTTCAATTTGAAACTTACCGTAATCTCTCTCCTTCATTCTCTATTCTCCTCTCTCTCTCTCTCTCACTCGCTCCGCAGACACATGCACCTTCCCTTACGCTACTGTTCCCCGCCGGCACTTCCTTCCGAACCCCCAAAACCGCCTTCACCGTACACCGATAACAGAAAACGACCTTCGCCCAATCGCAGCCTGCCACCTCACCACCCATGGACTCCGATACCGGAACTCTCTCACCGGCAACCGCGCCGGCGACCAGGCCGGCCACTACGACGCCGTTCCACGGACGCGAGGACTGCTGGAGCGAGGACGCCACCGCTACTCTCATCGAGGCCTGGGGCGACCGCTACCTGGAGCTGAACCGGGGCAACCTCCGGCAGAAGCACTGGCAAGAGGTCGCCGACGCCGTCAACGCCCGCCACTGCCGTAGCGCAAGGACCCGTCGTACGGACGTACAGTGCAAGAATCGCATCGACACGCTTAAAAAGAAGTATAAGATCGAGAAGGCTAGGGTTTCCGACTCTGACGGTGTCTACACTAGTCCGTGGCCCTTTTTTACTCGCCTCGATGCCTTGATCGGCGACAATTTTCCGGCGGCTAAGAAGTCTTCGCCGCCGGTGGCCGGAGTCCACCGGAACGCTACGCCTCCAATCTGGGCGCTGTATTCTCCGGTACCGGTCGGTCCCCGATCCGCTACTCTGAAACGGCCGGCGCCGACGTTGCCGCCGGTGCCCTTGGATGATTCGTCCTCTCGTCGGAATTTCTCGGCATTTGCAGCGGCAGCAATAGCTGCTGCGGAGGATGAGGAGACGGAGCGGTCGAGCATAGGGAGTAGGAGAAGGGACAGAGAAAGGGAAGATGGGTGCAGGGAATTGGCTCAGGCAATTGAGAAATTTGCGGAGATATATGAGAGAGTGGAGGGAGCGAAGCAGAAGCAGATGGTAGAGCTGGAGAAGCAGAGAATGCAGTTTGCCAAAGATTTGGAGTTCCCGAGAATGCAGCTTTTCATGGAGACCCAAGTTCAACTTCAAAAAATTAAGCGCGCCAAGCGATCTTCGGGCACTGGTGATTCTTTTCTTTGTGCTTATTATTATTTTTTCCTCCACTGAATTTATGCTTCATTTGCTCTTAAAATCATTTGCTTTTATTTGCTGGAATGCTTTTATTTGAATCATTTGCTTTTGGTAAATTGTGAGTTTGTCATTATCAAGCATTATTTTGCATTTGGGTAGTGTGACAAATGTTTATTCTCATGTGACGTACAAGTGGGTGCTTTGGGTATGTTTTTGATCAGGAAATAGTTCAATATGAAGGGAATAGACAATTCATTTGATTTGGATGAGAGTATTTTTGCTAAGAAGAAAATTTCACTCTGCTCCAACACTCTGGTGCTTGTATATTTTACTGAGGTATTTGCAAAAATGTGATATGAAAGTGTGGAAAGGCTCCATTTATTGCACTGTGAAGGTGTTAGTGGTTTCGAAACCCCACCTACATGTATTGGATGATGTTGAATGTGCCTAAGTTGATAGTCTACATAAATGATGTGTGTTGTGCCTTGTCAGTGGGTTGCGATATGTTGATATGGCTCAAATACCCATATTTGGTGTCAATATCAATTCTATGGTTTCCACAAGTTTCTATGGCTGATAGGTGTAAAGTGAAATAAGCTGCTTAATCTGAAACTTTCTATAGTGGCTCATATCTTTTGTATTTGCGCATAAGAAATTTAGAAGCATGGTTCCTAGATATGTTGGGCAGCCACTTTTTTCTCGGTTGGTGATGTGATGTCACTTTTGGGCTCTAAGTAAGGTTTGATAGGCTGGATTTATCAGCCTAGCCTGTTTGAATGATGGATGAGGCCTAATATGACAATATGATTTATTCAGGAACTTTAGAATTGCTCTGTTTCCAGCATTTAATATATAATATATTTATTTATTGGTAAGTGGGTAACTGAGCGTTTCTATTGGGTCATATTCATGCTATGTTGATAAGACTGCTAGAATGTAAGACTACTTGATGTTTTTTGGTTGACATTAGCTGCTTGAAGTCTGATGAAATTATTGCTTGTTCTTTTTGTTTTGCAAGTTAAATAAGTTGATTTTGGATGATTATAAAAAGATGTAGTGAAGGACTTTCCTTTTCTTTTACTTCGCTTCCTTCGGTGGGATGCGAAGGGCTTTAGCACCTGGGCCCTAATATTGTGGTGAACAAGTGTCTTTATAGTGATTGAAGAGCAATTTAGAAATGAGAATATGAAAATCTCTTAGAGGTACCTGGCCTATTTATTGAAGCTTACAGGGCATTTTTCCACAAAGTATAGCTTCTAATAGGTTATTTTATCCCTACAACATCTGGTTGGTTGACTGCTTATACAATTGTTGATAATTAACATGTCCATGAGTAGCCGAACTACCAAAATGAAACCAGATATGGGATCAATGTGTATCATTGAGACATTGACAGGGTAAATAATCTTTCTTCACCAAGTCACTAAAGTGGGATGACTAGAGAAAAAAAAAATAATAATAACAATAAAGTCACTAAAATGGACTAATTAAACTAGAATTTAATATCATTTACAATCCTTGCGTTGGTTAGTTCCATTCATTGCTTTTTATAAATTGAAACCACAATGCAATTACTTTGTAGATGGACTATTGTGTGTATATTTTTCCATTAAATGATATAAATCATATCATAGATGTGAATTCTATCTTAAATGAGTGGAGAAGATGTTTTTAATTAAAATACTGCTTTTGAGATTTTTTAACAAATTGATTGCACTTATTTTGACTATTCTTTGTTCCATTCGCAATATGATTTCTTATTGCCTTCACAAATCTGATATCATGACATTATTGCTTTGTTCCTAGTATCATTTGAGATTTTTATAGGAAAAGTGAAAAATGATATTTATAATTTGGTAAATTAGTTCTAATTTATGATAATCTCTATCAACATCCTGCCATCTGTACTTGAGGAACTAGAAACATGGATTGTTTGAATGTATGCAAAATGAATGAGACTTCTATTTACTTGAAGTTCAAAGTTTGGGCTTTATATATATATATATATATATGTATATATTAATTATATATATATATATATTAATTATTATTATTATTATTATTATTATTATTATTATTATTATTTATTAATTGATACAGCTGTATTTTTGGGAGATTAGGGATGGGGGAAGGGAGTAAATTTGTAAACGAGATTTTTATGAACCTTGGCGGTTATGTTTATTAGCCAAAATGAAACCTTGTGTGGATAGATGGTGTTGGACAGAGTCAAACAGATCAATATCAGTGCAGAAAGTCTTAGAAATTCTAAAAGTAGGTGATGATAATTCCAGCTACAATTATTGGAAATAAAATGTTGAAAACTCTAAATCTGGAACAATATTATTTCCTGCAGATTTGGCCTTGTTGCTAATTATGTTTATATCATCTGTGATAGGGAGATGATTGTAACTTTAGATAATGGGAATATTAAATTGTATCTCCTTGCACAATTTATGCCATCTCTTTTAAAATCTTGAAGATGATTGTAAATGATGTAAAATGCAGTGCTATTGTTAATTATTGGTTGAAGTGAGACTATAAGATATTTTTGTGTGGGAGATATTGGTCATTTGTGCAAAGCTTGTTAGCCAAAGGTGACGAGTTATGATTAAAGTGGTCAATGACTAATCTTGTATTTTTTACTTAAGAAAAATTGGAAACCTATTGTTCAGAATAGAATTAATTCTATGATGGCCATAAGATTCTGCCAGTACAATGCAGTTTGCCTTTACCCTGTTACAAAGGAATGATGAGCTTGTGAGTGTGTTTTGTTTTGGTCTTTAATTCCTTGCTCTTATATAGTTCCATTTAACATTGTCTTCATCTGGTTTTCTGTCATTTATTTCCAGGGTTACAATGGGTAGAAAATTCTGGACTAAGGAAATAGATATACATATATATATATATATATGGAAATGCTATAATGAGCGAAGGTGCTCACCAAATGTTGACCACTTGGTGAGCACCTAATGTGTATCCTTCACTGGATGTGCTGGTTAATGAATTTTGTATCCTCCATTAACCCATGTATCCAATGAAGGATATGCGATAGGCTCTCACTAAGTGATGGGTGCCTTCCCCCACCATTTAAGAACTGTGTACATATGTATGTATATAGAGCTTATAGATTTGTTGCTTCTTCTGTTTTTGGTACGTTAATTTTTACAGCAGTCATGAGAAGGTTGGTATCTTTACATGGGATGAAAATGATGAGATGATTGGCTATTTGGAGAAATTTTGATTACCTTAAGCAAAGTGACAGATCTATAAGAAGTAATATGCTTTGATATGAATGAGCTACAATGGCAATGGAAAAAAACCAAAAAAAAAAAAAAAAAAAAAAAACGATATTGGATTCTGTAGTGAAAGTTTTGGCATTATTTCAAGTGAAATGGTGACAAAGGATCTTATTTGTGTTAGAGAATGGGATGGTATTCTTTGATTAACCGTAATCACAACAGTTTGTTGCATTAAAAATCTCAAGTAACAGGGTTTGCTTTTCTGTCTTATACTTATAATGCAATGCCTTATTTGGTGGTTAGTTATCATATGTATACCACTCTGCTGTGAGGGATAGATCCTGACTTCTTTGGCCATGAGTGGTGAATGCTTCTTAGGAATCTTTTTCTGAGAAAGTTATTGAGCTACAAGCCGTTTGTTAAGGTGTTTGGTTTTTGTTTTTTCTACTAAATTGAGTGTAATTTGCTTATTTCTTTTTTTTTTTTTTTGGTAATAAGTTTGCTTATTTCAATTGTTTGTTAGTGTTAGTGGTATTTAAATATATCAATTAACTATAAATCTAGGGGCAGAGAGAGGGGTTTATTAAAAAAAAAAAAAAAAAAAAAAAAAAACCACAATCGGATACACCCCCCCCTTTCTCTCTTCTACATTTGTAGTTAATTGCTATGTTTAACAAACTCTAACTGCCATTAACACTAACAAACAATTGAAATAAGCAAACTGCAAACAATTTAGTAGGGGAAAAAAAAATAATAATAAAATAAACAAAACTAAACAAACAGCACCTGAGTTGCA
The DNA here is from genome assembly GCF_031755915.1 of Ziziphus jujuba. NCBI lineage: Eukaryota > Viridiplantae > Streptophyta > Magnoliopsida > Rosales > Rhamnaceae > Ziziphus > Ziziphus jujuba. Next base: position 18,238,539 of record NC_083382.1, read on the forward strand.
AGTTTTTGAATATGGTGGTCTATTTTATATCTAATGGTGTGGTCTGTTTTATATCTAATGGTTTGTTTTTAATTTATACTTATCTCGTTACTGATTTGACAGATAACATATATAAATTATTTCTGACTTTATTAAGATGGCAATTTAGTTTTGGTGGAGTATTTGTATTTCTTGTTTTGCAAAGTTTGATTGTAATTATTTTGATGTTATCAAAGTTCTAATAAATTTATTACTTCTTTTTTCTCTTTCTGTATGTCTTATTTATATTTTATTACTAAGTCTTACTTTATATATCTGTCAGGTTATTGATGTGTTAAATTTTCTTACTAGGTGTTTATTTTTGTCTATACAAGATAGGCAAGTTTTATATGAACTTGGATTTTTGTTTTATTTAAGGAATTAATTTGATCCTCATAAGTTTCATCTTTCCTTACATTTTGGTGTCAACATCTATATATGTCGTTGCACATAATGGCCATCTTTCTTAACATGGTTCATCTTTCCTCTATGTGCTTACACATTGTGGAAGAAACAATCTTTCCTGACATGTTTTATTAAAATTCATATGGTTTTCCATCTTGGTGGTTAAAAATCAACTGCCCATGAGACTTGACACATTTTCTAACTTAACGTCTGTTAGATATATTAACTTGTTATGCATAGTCGGCCCTACTTTTCTTTAACACCTTAAGTTTTTCAGAGTAGTGGTAATTCAATATGGTACCAGAGCATGTTAAATAAAAAAGTCATATGTTCTAATTCCAGACCTCCATTTCTGTTAATACCATGTGAAAACTAGTAAATTAATATACATAAGTGGGCCTACTTTTTAATAGTTTAATTTTTTTGAATAGTGGTAAATCAACAATGTTTGTATAGGCTCATACTAGTAGCTTAGAGCAACAAATCTCTCCATCTTGTATTACCGTCATGCAAGACGAAAAGATTTCATAAACTCTTTACTCAAAAATATCATTCGGTGAGTATATGGTTCATTGGTTTTAGATTTATCTCATGTATTAACTTTTATTTTATTGTTCTATCAAATAACTGGAGTGTTAAAGAACTTTTTTCATCTTTTTTTCAACTTTGGCGTATCCTTTTGCAGATTAATTCTCATCTTTGAATTTGGTCACAGATTTTATTTGCTATTCAATTTCTTATCGTATATAATAAGTTGTTGCTTCAATTTCTTGTGAATTTTGCTAATGGTACTCGTAAGTTTGCTCTAGAGTTGCTATTTCTCTAGTTTTAAGGAATAAGAACTTACCTAGGTCTAACGCTGGCTAAATTTTCATGATACAGATAGTTATTCTTAGATGCATTGTTGGAGAATTCCCCGACTGTTGGCTGTTTCACTTAGAATGGTACACATAGTTTTAACTTCGGAGCTGCATATGATTAAACTTTGTTTTGGTTGAAGCATTATGGTATAGGTATTTGGAAGTGGTAAAGACGAAATTTTGATATATTAACTTTTTGTGAAGTAATTTTGTTGGCTTTTGCATTTAGTACACACCAGAAAAATATAAATATATAATTTTTTTTTTTTTTTAAGCTCAATGTATTATAATTTCTCCTAGTTATTTTAGATCGAATGTGAAATATTTTGCACCAAATGTGCTTTATTTTCAATTTTGTATTTTTGCCCTCGTTGTATTGGTAGTCCAATTCCATTATTGGCTTTGCAGGTAGTAAATTACTAATTATTCTCTACTGAGCTTAGAATAAAAAATTACCAAAATCCTTTATTTTAAACATTCCTTTCCTTAGTTTTGTCTTTAATGATGGTTTCCTTTATTTTTTTAAAATTTTTTTTTAAATAATTTATTTTTTTATTTTTCAAAATTAATAAAATTATCTAGATTCTCTATTTGGAATTCCATTTTGATCTCAATGAAAAGAAAGCAAATAGAGGAATAAATCCTAATAACAATGATTCTCGTTCTTTTTCAATATCATTGTTGGCAAGTGATGTGTAATTTAATGTATTAGTAAAAATGACATTAATCATTATCATTATGTGATGTTATTAGACAGTTCATGTTGTTATAACATTTACAGGGAGAATTTGTATGTGATATCCATCTAGATCAAGGGATGTGAGGGATAATTTCTTGATTTAAAACCAAAAAAAAAAAAAGGTCTACAGGGAGAATTTGTATGTGATATCCATCTAGATCAAGGGATGTGAGGAATAATTTCCTGATTTTAGTTTTGGTAATGTAAATAGGTATGCATAATAGATAGCCATCTAGACTTATCGGGAGCATTCGATTCGTATTTGAGATAACATAGTGTTGATCCGTAGAAGATCAAATTCTATGGGTACGTAATTTTCTTTCTTTTTTTTGTTTTGTTTTTGTTTTTTTGAAGTAAAACATCATAACTTTATTATAAAAAGGAAACATTATACAAATCTTGCTCAAGAGTAGGCTCGAACCAATCTGGACCCTCCATCCAAACACGGAAAGAAAATAAAGGCAATGAATGACGAGCTAGCTATTTACTTTTCTTGGAACAAAAGAACAACTAAACTGATTATAAGAATCTAATAAAACTTTAATATCCTCCACTAAAAAGCAATCATTTCCCAAAAAGGTTTTAGGATCATGAATAAGGCGAATAGCTTGCTTCGAGTCACTAACTGCCTCGCCACCAAAAACTGCAGACAAAAATGTAAAGCCTCTTTGATAGCCAATAATTCTGTAGTAACAGGAGTGAAAAATTGAAATATAGGTTTAGCCAAGGCTCCCAACGAATTACCAAGACTATCTCGCACAATCACACCAACACCAACCACACCGCCATCTTTATTTTAGCTCCATCCACATTTGTTTTGTCCCTACCCATAGATGCTGGCGTCCAACGAACTATTTGTCATGGTGTGGTAGCAGGTTTCGCCGATAATGAAACCTCTACATAATCCAAATGAATATCACGTAAACTGTTTAAATGACATTCATCAGACTCAGGAAGCGCACCATGAATGGTAGAATTTCTCCTATGCTATATTGCCCAACAAATCAAATTAAACCTTGCTTGATAAAAGTCTGACAAACAGTTAAACACCATAAAAACATAACTCCGGAAAGGAAAAGAAATTTCTATGAAAAAAGCCATAAAACCCACCTTCATATCAGCAAAGGATTCTCACAACTACATAAACCATGAAAAACCAATTCATTAGCTCTTTCACATAAATTACAAACAGTATCAGACTTAATATTTCTCCTAAATAAGGAGAGAGCACATGGCAAAGCAGTTGAGAAAGTCCTCCAAAAAAATAGTTTCACTTTACTCGGAACCAGCATTTTCCAAACTATTGTCCACCTCCATAGGCTATTTGAATCCCTTGGATTGCCAATATTAACAACATTACCCATTGTATGTGCCAACCAATAGCCTATTTTAACGGTATAATTACCAGAGGCTGTAAAATGCCATCCAATTCTACCTTCACCTCCATGTCCAGCAATCGGAACTTGTAGAATATCATCTACTTCATTTAAAAGCTCTAAAGACATTGATAACATTATATTAAAAATCTATGAAACCAACTCTTTAGGCCCGTTAATATCATAATAAAATTTGATGAAATCAACTGGACCTAATCCAATTGAACAAACTCAACATATTCAATGATTGTAATCAAGGACTTCTATTTTTATTTTTATTTCAGTTTATTTTTAGTTTTTTGATAATTGGCTGTAATTAGAGAATTTTGTATAATATTATCAGTTGGATATGAGATTTTTTGTTCAGTCCCATTTGGAAATGATTTATAAGAGTCATTCTCCCTTTAAGAAGTGACTTTTCAATGATGATGTTTATTTGGTGTTTGTTCTAAAAACACAAAATATGTTATTTTCGAATAATAAAATTATCAAAAACGGATTCATAAATATATATATATATATATATATCAAACATTGTAAAAAAAATGCTTTTATCTCTTTGAACCATTTTAAAATATCCTAACTGGCATTAAATGCTTGGAAAGTGATTCAAACTAAACGTGGAGCAAGGATAATAAACAATTTTAAAGTCCTCTTTGAGAAATGTCAAAGTTTGGAGAAAAATGATTTTTCAAATTTAATTTCTAAGAATTAGCTTCACAAGAACCAATATTTCTCTAGTTATGTATAGTAAGTAATTATAGAAAAGTTAGAATTTGTAAATAATTTAAGTTAATTTTGTATAATAAATTAAAAAAAAAATCTTTAATTACTTTCTTTTGAATTCTTAAAATGACATCTATAGTTGGGAATTGTTGTGTAAAACTTTATTTTGACAATAAATCAAACAACTTCTATGCACTATTATCCCAAGATCCAACTAGTAAGCATGTAAAAAAGCTTCTATCATACAAAGTTATACAATGAGAAAAACAGAAAATAAATGCATCAAATCAACAAGAATTTACATAGTTGGGAACCAAAATATGCCTACATCCATAAGGATGGTGATTGAATTCCGTTATAGAATCAAATTGTGTAGGATGGCAGATTATTTAGCACCGACAACATTGGGACGTTAATGGGGCTGTGCGTAGGTTCTCTCCTCCTCTCTCCTCTATCAAGTGGTGATTGAGATGCAAAGCAGTACTGGTATACAGTATAGTAAATTAGATGTCCTTTTGACGTATATTTATATATATTATGCTATGTTATACCATGTGTCCGGTGTACCACACCATACCATACCATACCAGGGCAATGATCCAGTTTGGCTTATAAATGGCTTAGTATCATATTTCTACTGCTTATGAACAAGTGGATTGGATGGCCATTATTGGCAACCCCTGGCCATATTGATAGCAGTATACATATGGACAACTGATATCATGGGACCATGCATTGGTGTATCATTTTTAAGTTTGTGGTTTATGTAATATATTTATCATTTCTAGTTCTATTTTTACCTAATTATGATTATAATTATGATTATTATTATTGTTGTTGTTGTTGTTGTTATTGTCAACTACATGATTCTTGTATTTGTCCGAATTAATGACATAGTGGATTTATGGGCACGTCTATAACATTGTACAATAGTAGAATGATTCATACAACATTGGTAATAGAAATCTAGGTTAGCCTTCGGGTAAGAGTACTAGCCTTCAGGCAAGTACTTCATCCTTCGGACAGATATTGGTAGCCTTCGAGCAAGTATATTAGCCTTTGAACAGGAGTATTAGCCTTCGAATAGGTACTTTAGCCTTCAAACAGATATCGTAGCCTTCAGGCAAATGTGTTAGCCTTTAGACATGTACGTTAGCCTTCGAGTATGTATTACATACTTCGGGCAGGAGTTCTAGCCTTCAAACAGAAGTATTAGCCTATGGGCAGGTTATCATAACCCTTTGAGAAAACGTATACATATTTATATTTACATAGAATATATATATGTAACACCTCGTCCCAAAGTATACCAGAATTTTCATACATTGACCGAGTTTTATCGAGTTAATCGATGTTGACCTAGTAGAGCCCACATTGACTTTTTGTTTTGGATGGAGTTTTTCATTGACTAAGGCAGCATTGCAAAGTATTGAGCAAAGTTCGTGGACTAGTACTATGTCGAAAACGGATATATGGTTTAAAAGTTATAAGCAAAACAAGTTGTATTTCGAACTTTCCAAGTAGTGCCGTATTTGATTATTTATTCTTGTAAACTTTGGTTTTGACTTATATATGGTTGTAAAGAACTAGTGAATACGAGTTCATAGACTATTGGTATGCTTGATTTCGATATTTGATTAAAAAGTTATGGACCTATGAAGTTTTTTTCCAAAACTGTGTTACCATGAACCTCTTTGTGTGTGAATATGAAAATGTGTGCACAGTGCCCAATGACACTGTGCCATGTGTCAAGCCTTTAACCAATCTCATGGTGCATAGTGGCAACACCCATGGATGTTTTAGATTGGGTCAGAAGGGTGTGAAAGTGGAGAGAGAAAAGGGAGAGAGAGAGAGATAGAGAAAGGAGAGAGAATCGACCAGCCGTGATCCACCATACTTGGCCACCATCTCCATGCACATACCAAATCACCAAATTGGCCACCTTAAGACCAGTCGACCGGCTTAGTTCCACAACTAGCATGTCAGCGATGCGCTTGAATGGGGGCGATTTTGGGCGGCGATGTCACTCGATTTACTAGTTGATTTCTTTTAATCCGGCCTCCCATTTTTGACACTGTCCACATCATTGAAGAAACTTACCCTCCAGTCTACCTTTCCACCAAATTTCATGACGTTTATCAATGACAGTGGTGGTTCACAGGAATTCTTGGTTTTGGCAAGTTTCCGACGTACTCACCGACCTTTTCCACTAGTTTGACCTCCCTAAACCCAAATCTGAGGTCCATTTCATCCACATCTCAACGGATTGAGAGATTAAGGGACAATTGGTTCCTAACCTTCCCGATTAGATCCCAGTCACCACTGGTCCTGTAACAGCCCAGACCACCCGCATGCGATATTGTCCGTTTTGGGCCGGGCCCGCACAGTTTTGCTCTTCCCTACCCCAGAACAACGGTGGGTCACAGGAAAAGGCCTCGCAAGGGAAAGGTATCCACACCCACTTATATGGCATGCTTCGTTCCCCTTTCCAACCGATGTGGGATGTTACAATCCACCCTCCTTAGGGCCCAGCGTCCTCGCTGGCACACCGATCCGGGTCCGGCTCTGATACCACTGTAATAGCCCAGACCACCCGCATGCGATATTGTCCGCTTTGGGCCGGGCCCGCACAGTTTTGCTTTTCCTGACCCCAGAACAACAGTGGGTCACAGGAAAAGGCCTCATAAGGGAAAGGTATCCACACCCACTTACATGGCATGCTTCGTTCCCCTTTCCAACCGATGTGGGATGTTACAGGTCCGATTTTCAAAAGGTAAGACCTAATTCATAATCCTTGTGTTGCAAGCTTTATTTCGGTATATAATCTGTGTAATTTGGATAATGTTTGTATTAGCTCTCCTAAGGTAACCCATGTATTATACCCAATAAAAAAGTTATTTTAATTGGTGTTGTGTGTTGTTGATATTTTAGGCATCCATGTGAATCGTGGGACCGGTCCTATGGAGGATCTTGAGTAATCCACGAGTTTGAGGTGAGTGATTGTCTTTAAAAAACTATTTTGGGGCTGTAAATATATATATATATATATATATACATATTGTGCTATTTGAATTTCTAAAAGCTATTATCTGTTTAATATTTAAGAGGAGTTGCTATCTAAATTTATGATGCCAATTTATGTTGATTTAAATATATATGTTGTATCAAATTTATATTTTGGTCTTAAAGAAATTATGGTTTTAAATTATTGTTAAATTTTATTGTTGAATTTATTATGCATAATAAAATGTATTTATGTGATTTAATCATACATAGATTTGATGTGATTTTAACGTAACTTTGCATAAATTAATTTTACGGATTTGAGAAAAAAATATTTTGTATTAAATTATTGTGCTCACAATTATATTTGTGCATTTAAATATTTATGGATTTGATTTTACTGTGGTAAAAATTAGTGTATTTAAATTGATGGATTTATGACGATGGTTTAAAGCAATATGTGGAATTTTATGGGTTTTGAAAGATATTTTAAACCTCATGGCATTTTATGAAATTTTGATATTCGTGATGTTTATGATTTTATAGTTTTAGATGCACCATACAGTATTGGTGTTCTATTCTATATTTGTTGATTAGCACAAGAGTATGTATAGTCTTTCTGTGGAAGCCATAAACCTGAGGGTACGCAAGAATAATGCACAGTAAGTATCAGCCACCCGCTTCCATGGCCAAGATGATTGTTATTAGCATCAACGCCATTGGGATGTTAAGGTGGCCGTTCGCAAGTTTCTCTGTTTAATAGTCCCGTCAGAGTGGTACTTGCGACGTTGGGTATTGCTTGGAACCACTTCATATACATTGTAGTGTATCAAGTTGTTTTCTCGACATGTTTTCAGAACAAAATGTTTTAAAATATATTTTATAATGTTTTTATAATTTATTTCAAATTGATGTTTTAAAATGTATTTTACCATATTTTTAATATTTATTTTAAACTGATGTTTTAAAATGTATTTTATCGCATTTATATTACTTATTTAAATTGATGTTTTCAAGTGCATTTTATCATGTCTTTATTATTTATTTCAATTTGATGTTTTTAAATGAATTTTATTGTATTTTTATTATCTATTTCAAATTGATGTTTTAAAATTAATCAAAACATTTGTTTTATTATTTCATTGATTTATTTAATCGAAATTTTATGAATTATATATTGAGGTTAAAATTTATTTTTATAGTAAAATTTTCTAATACAAAATTTATTGATGATTTTATTTTATCTTATGATGTTTTATTCTAAATTTAATAAATTGTTACTAAATTATTTTCAATGTCAATTTTAATTTTAAATTATTCGTATTCTATTTGTATTTTACTTGTGTATTCATTTCCTCGATTTTTGGAATATAAAAATTGTGGGTTTTGTGAAAATGGTATTAAAATGGAAACATTTCCAACTAAGTGAAGTTATGAGGGCTTTAAGAGAAAATTTTTAATTTTACTTATTTATTGTTTTAACTATCTATTTATTTAATTATTATTAATCAAATTTATTTTATAATAGTATATTATAATAATTTACACAGTAGTTTGGGTCATTTACTGGATGATTAGCATTTCATGTTTTTAAATTCGTTCCCCTGATTTGTAGGTGTTGACCATTCGGGATCAAGCTTGTCATATGTTGTTTGTTGCAAAATCCCGAGAAACACTTTCTCTTTTTCTTGCTTCCTTGTAATACTTCTTTATTCCTTTATATTGTATTAAACTTATGCTCTATATACTGTGTTAGATATTTATTTATTTAATATTATGCCTGTTCCTTGTTTGTTTTATTTTGAAGTGCTGGAATTTGTGGGATCCTTTGAAGTAAGGTGGAAGAAATAAGGTGGTGTGTCTTTTAGAAGTGTTTTTTCTGTGCAAGGAATTTTGTGGTATGTCCAACCTTTTGAGGAGATGCTATTGGATTTTCCATAGAAAGTCCCGGTAGAGTTATCCTAGGATTAAGGCTTATCAATGATTCCGATAAAGAGTTCTTGATGGATAATGAAAGGGTGGTGTCAGAGCTCTAAGTTTGAGCTCTAAGACTGTGCATTGTTTACATCCCATCCGTAAGTTATTCTTTTGTTTTGGCCATGTTGAACTGTCATTCATTTATCTCAAGAGACATTGCCCGAGTTTGTTGATTCCAATCCCCTTAAGGTGTAAATTAGAGATGACCACCTTTGAAGGACTCCCTTATGGCATAGTCAGATGGTCAAAGGTTGTCTCTTCTGTATTGAAGATCAGGTGATAATAGCAAATGATGAGAATCCGCTCGTACCTACACAATTGATAATCCGCTGGGGTGCAGATCCTATACAGTTGAAGACTGGACCAATCACTAGGACTCAAGCCAAGAGATTTAAGGAACCTGGCTGGATTTATAAATAGAGTTATCAATTCTCAAAAGGACTTGTCAATACCCGAAGATTCAAAGCTTGGTTTTAAGCATCTAAGTGGTGAAGGCCGATATGGACCTAGGTAGTTGTTCTAGTGCATTTGTGGACTCCGAAAAGTAAGGAATGGATCCAACACTTCATGAATTAATGAATATCACTAAGAGGTCATGGAATCAAGATAAGGCAGAATCTAAAGCAACTAAAATGGTGATTTGCGCATGGAAGAACTTTTAGGCCAAAAATGCTGTTTTTACCGCTAACTTTACTGTATTTTACTAATTTGGTATTTTCTCTTTGTTGCAATCAAGAGAAATGTATGGGCATCATAAATAATCCTATTTGACATTCTAAATGGTACATTGGATCTGATTTAGAGTCCATATAATTTGAAAATTGGTCAAAATTAGCTTAGTCGTCAAACTAGTCAACTAATTTTCTAATTTGAGTTTGACTTTTTGCTTTAAAAAATTAATCTTTTATTGGTTTTTATTTACTTATTTTCTAGAAAAAAAAACTTAAGAAAGTTATTATTTTATTATTTCCATTGTAAATTAATTAATTCATAATTAATAAAGTAAAGTAATTAATTAATCCAAATTAGTTTAGTAAAGTAGATGAATTTTGGCCGACCCACTATTTCCTTATCCCATGGTCGGTTTTACCTAACTAAATTAGGGTTTATTGCTTTGTGACTTTAACCTATTTAAAGGTTATTTTTCAAGGGGAATGCACCTTTAATATTATTCAGAAAAATTAATTATGAGATAGAATTTTCTTTGTTTTATTTGAACATCTAAAACACCATTAGAAAGTGAGTGTTTTAATTTGACTTATCAATAGGACATTCATCACCTATTGTGGTGTCTTCATCATATACCAAGATTTCTAATCACAAGTTGATTATGGGTTAAGGTGGCCATAAGAACTTGAACTTAATTTTTCGATCCGGGCTAATATTATACGGGTTTAGGAGCATGTTGACCTAGGTTCGTATCAGTAAACTTGATTCCGTTGAATCTTTTTAGGTTGGATATGATCCTAGGCATGGATTGGTTAGTTGTGAATCATGCTTAAGTGGATTGCTTCAATAAAGAAGTGACGTTTAGATGATCAGGCCTACCCGAAGTGGTGTTACATGGAGAAATTAGGAGGCCTTTACCGAGATTAATTTCCACCTTAATAGCCAAAAAGATATTGGAAAAGGGTTTGCAAGGGTACCTAGCCCATGTGGTTAATACCCGAGTAGGTGATATAAGGTTGGAAGACACGCCCGTAGTGAGAGACTTTCTAGATGTGTTCCCCAATGAGTTACCGAGTTTACCATCGAAGAGAGAGATCGAATTTTCGATTGAATTGGTTTTGGGTACCACACCTATTTTTTTACCATCGTATCGTATGGCTCTAGTAGAGTTAAGGGAGCTAAAGGTTCAGTTGCAAGATCTGGTAGATAAAAATTTCATCAGACCGAGCGTATCACCTTTGGGAGCACTTGTCCTGTTTGTAAAGAAGAAGGATGGTAGCCTAAGGTTGTGCATCGACTACCAGGAACTTAACAAGGTGATTATCAATCGACTCACCAAGTCAGTGCATTTCTTACTTGTTCGAGAGCATTTCTCACCAGAGGAGTTAACTAAGTTATTCATGAAGCTATAGCGAGTTTACATGGAGTATCGATCACCATCACATTTGATCGAGATTCATTCTTTACTTCACGACTGTGGCAAAATTTAGTAGATGCGGTTGGAGCGAGGCTCAACTATAGTACTGCTTTTCACCTGTCGACAGACAGAAAAGCTGAGCTTACCATTTAAACCTTGGAAGATATGCTAAGATCGTGCATCATACAATTCCTAGGGAACTGGGATGAGCAATTACCACAGGTAGAGTTTGTTTATAATAATAGCCACCAAGCGAGTATCGGGATGTCTTCATATGAGGCCTGGTATGGGAGACAGTGCTGGACCCCACTATGTTGGAGTGAAATGGACGAGGAGAAGCTCTTTATGATGAACAATGTGATTGGGTTTGAATACTTACGGATGACCATGGACAAGGTGAGAGTCATCCGAGAAATGTTAAAGCTACTCAGGACTAATAGAAGAGTTACGCCGATGAGCATAAAAAGGATCTTGAATATGAAGTCGATGATTGGGTTTTCTTGAAGTTATCTCCATGGAAGGGAGTTGTGTACTTTGGCTGACGAGTGAAGCTAGGTCCTTATTACATAGGCTCTTACGAAATAATTGAGAGAATTGGCCCAGTGGCATATAGTTTAGCACAACTAAAGAAGTTAGCACGAGTACACAACGTATTTCACATTTCAATGGTGCAAAAGTACATTGCAGACTTATCAGACATGCTTGAGACTCCTAACATTGAGTTGAAAGAAGATCCATCATATGTGGAGTGGCCAATATAGATCTTAGATCGCGAGGAACAAGTATTGCATAATAAAACCATCCATCTAGTCAAAGTCTTGTGGCAGAATCACTTAGTCAAGGAGGTGATATGGGAGCCCGAGGCACAAATGTGGGACCAGTACCCTTACCTGCTTCAGTAATGTGTGAAATTTCATGGAAATTTTTTTTGTAAGGGGGGTAGATTGTAACACCCCCATTCTAAAGTATACCAGAATTTTTCATATATTGACTGAGTTTGATCGAGTTGACTGAGTGGGGCACACATTGAATTTTTGTTATGGATGGAATTTCACATTCAGTGAGCCACCATCGTAAAGTACGTGTCACCCTGAGTTTGTGGACTAACAGTAAATTAAAAATGGAGCTATGGTTCGAAAGTCATAAGCAAAAGAAGTTGCATTCTGAAATGTCCGAGTGTTATAGTGTTTTATTTTTTTATTCTTGTAAAATTTGGTTTGAACTGACCGGTAGAATTGCCAAGGTCCATGGCTAGCATGCCGGTGATGTGCTGAGATCGGGGCAATTTCTGATGGCAGCATTGCCCACTTCCCCGGTTGATTTCTCTCAATCCAGCCCCCCATTATTGGAACTGCCTATACCATTGTGAAGCCCACACTCCGCCATATATTTCCATAAAATTACATAGCGAGTGGCCGCCGGACATGTCGAAGTCAATGACGTTTACAGGCAATGAAGGTGGCTAACTAAAACCTTAGTTTTGGCAAGTTCCCAATGTGTTCACCAACCTTTCCCCAATAATTTGACCTCCATAATCCCAAATCCGAGGTCCATTCATCAACATCTCAACATATTGGAAGATTCGGGGACAATTGATTTCCAACATTCCTGTTTAGATCTTTGCCATCACCAATTCGATCTTCGAGAGATAAGACCTAATCCATAATCCTCGTGTTACAAGCTGTGTTTCGATATATAATTTGTTTATTTTGGACAACATTTGTGTTAGCGCACCCGGGTAACCCATGTATTATACTTGATTATAATATTATTTTAATCAGTGTTGTGCGTTGTTGATATTTTAGGCACCCATGTGAATCATGAAACCGTCTTGTGGAAGATCTCAAGTGATCCACAAGTTTGAAGTGAGTGATCCTCTTTCAAAAAACTATTTTGGGGCCGTTAAAATATATATATTTTGTTATTTGAATTTTTAAAAAATATTATATGTTTACTATTTAAGAGGAGTTGCTATTTAAATTTATGATGCCAACTTATGTTGATTTAAATATATGTGTTGCATCAAATTTATATTGTTGTTTTAAAGAAATTATGGTTTTAATTCATGGTTAAATTTTATTGTTGAAATTATTATGCATAATAATAAAATGTATTTATGTGAATTTAATTATATGGTTTTTATGTGATTCTAATGTAATTTTGTATAAATTAATTTTAAGGATCTTAGAAATATATGTGTATTAAATTATTGTTCTCACAATTATATTTGTGCATTTAAATATTTATGAATTTGTTTTATTGTGGTAAAAATTGGTGTATTTAAATTGATGAATTTATGATGCTGGTTTAAAGGAATATGTAGAATTTTATGGGTTTTGAAAGATGTATTAAACTCCATGGCATTTTATGAAATTTTGATATTCGTGATGTTTATGATTTTATAGTTTTAGATCGACCATACAGTATTGGTGTTCTGTATTGTATTTGTTGATTAGCGTATAAGTATATATGGTGTTCCTATGGGACTCATGGATCCGATGGGTTGGCAAGTACAATACATAGTAAGCATCAACCGCCTCCCTCATGGCCAGGATAATTGTTATTAGCATCGGTGTCATTGAAACATTAAACTTCTTGTCAGAGTGGTACTTGGGAGTTTGGTATCACCTAGCACCACTTGGTATATAGTGTGGTGCTTCAAATTGTTTTCTAGAAACATTTTCAAAACAAAATGTTTTAAAATGTATTTTATCATATTTTTATTATTTATTTCAAATTGATGTTTTAAAATGCATTTGACCATATTTTTAATATTTATTTTATTTCTTTTAAATTGATATTTTAAAATATATTTTATCACATTTATATTATTTATTTTAAATTGATGTTCTAAAGTGCATTTTATCATGTTTTTATTATTTATTTCAGTTTGATGTTTTAAAATGAATTTTATAGTATTTTATTGTCTATTTCAAATTTGTGTTTTAAAATTAATTAAACATTTCTTTTATTATTTCATTGATTTATTTAATCAAAATTTTATAAATTATATATTGAGGTTAAAATTTGTTTTTACATTAAAATTTTTTAATACAAACTTTATTGATGATTTTATTTTAGCTTATGATGTTTTATCCTAAATTTAATAAATTGTTACTAAATTAGTTTCAACGTCAATTTTAATTTTTAATTATTTGTATTTTGCTTGTGTATTTATTTATTTGATTTTTAGGATATAAAAATGATTGGTTTTGTGAAAATAGTTTTAAAAAGGGAATTTTTCCAACTAAGTGAAGTTGTGAGGGTTTTGAGATAAAACTTCTAATTTTACTTATTTAATGTTTTAACTACCTAATTATTTAATTATAATTAATCGCCTTTATGATAGTATATTATAATAATTTACATAGTAATATGGGTCACTTACTAGGATGATTAGCATCTCATGTTTTTAAATTCGTTTCCCAAGTTAGTAGGCATTGACCATCCGGGGGTGAGCTCATTGTCTGTTGTTTGTTGCAAAATCCCAAGAAACCCTTTCTCTTTTTCTTGCTTCCTTGAAATACTTCTTTATTCCTTTGTTTTGTATTAAACTATGTATTAATTTGTAAACCCTTGTATGCTCTAAATACTATATTGGATATTTAATTATTTAATATCATGCTTGTTCCCTGTTTTTATTTTTTTTTTAAAGTTCTGGAATTTGTGAAATTTGTTGTAGTAAGGAGGGAAGAATAAGGTGGTGCTTTTTAGAAATGTATTTTTTGTGCAGGGAATTTTGTGGTATATCTATCCCTTAAGAGAGATGCTGTTAGATTTTTCGTAAGAAAGTCCGGTAAGGTTTCCTTGGGATCAAGGCTTATATAGGATTTCGATAAAGAATCTTGGATGGGTCCTGACAAATATATATATATATATATATATATTTATGGCTTTGGATAGTGACGATGTTATCGGAGCTACCGCTAGCTGTTCAATTTAAAGTATTTTTTTATGTTCATTTTAAATGTAATATATTTTCTAAAAGTTATGTTACAATTTATCGGTTATTAGTGGTATAATTTGTATCTGTATATTTCCTAGATGTTAAAAAGTAGACTATATGATTTAGGATCTAGAATCCGGGTTGTTTCACTGTTATTGTTATTATTATTGTCTTTCTATCTGTATTTATGTGTTCGGTATATTAATAAAATGCTGTAAAAATATGAGATTATAGTACATGGAAGATATGGGCAGCCATGAGTTGTAGAAGTATGTATTTACTATGCTAAGTAAAAACTTGGGGAGAGTCAAGTCCATCTCGGGGTTTAGGTAGGAAACTTCGGGAGAGGTCCTAACATATTAGTGCAATTATATATATGGTTTGAATATCTATTATGTATGGTTTGATTTAAGTACTTATTGTATACATGTATAAATATATGCCTTACATATATATGTTATTATTTTACATGACTTTTGATAAGATTTTAAATGGTATTAAGTTCAAATGAGTTAATGGTGAACTTAAAAATTTTGGTATTTAAATATCTGAGTATTTGAATTGATGTTTTAATCCTTTGGAAAATAATTAATTTTGAAAAAATGAATTTACAATTGTATATTTTTAAGCATGTTTAAGTGTTTACATTTTAAAATGCTTAAAAATGGTTTATATTAATATATATTTCCCTATTGGTATGTATGTTTTGGTACGAATGATGATTTTTGAATATTTGGAGTATTTAAATAAATAGTTGGGTTTGAACATTAAATTCCTGTTTATTGTACTATATTTATTTTGGAAAAATAGAAAGTATAATTTTGAAATGATAGTGTATAAATATTGCACTTTTGTTTTTAAAGGGTTTACTATATAGTACTGGTGGTTTTATTTATGTCATTAGCTGCACAAATGTTTAGTCATCCTATGTGTAATTTCTATATAAGAAAACGATGATTAGTTGTATACCATTCTCTTGGAGTGCTGATGAGTTGTTTGCTACTTCCTTGTTACTATAAGATGACAATTTGTTTTGATATGAGAGAATGATGATATGTTATGTGCCATTCTCTTAGAGTGATGATGAGTTACATGTCACTCTCTCATGACATTGGTTTCTATGTAAACCTTAATTATCTGGTGGTGTTTTGGCATGCCATGCACCATTTGGAATCGCTAGGTATATCACATGGTACATCATATATGTTCTTTCTGATATATATATATATATATTTAGTTGTTTTATTATGTTTCATTATTGTTTTGAAATTATGATTATGTTGTTTGTTGTCCATTATTAAATTTGTATTTCAGTTGGTTAACTATATTTTAAATTCTTTAATTATGAAATGCTCTTTTTATGATATTGTTTTGGGATATAAGTTTGGTTTTGTAAAATAGTTTTAAGAAGAGAAACTTTTTCAAAAAGTGAAAGTGAGGTATTGAGTAAAATATTTTGAAATTAAGTAGCTATTTTCATAATATTATATTATTCCCCTTATTGAGCTTATCTCATAAGTTTATATTTTTAAATTGTTCCTTAGACCTCAACTAACAAGTTATGCACATTATGCCTGGCATCTTTATCATCATCTCATATTTTTATCGCTGTTGTTATTCCATTGTTGATATATTTTCTTTTTAGTGTATTTCAACTAGATTTATTATTTATGTTATCTTTTATTTAGTTTTAAACTTTTAAATCTTTTAGATTACTTTGGTGGATTGACATAATATGTATGACTCTTATTTTATTTTATTTTCTTTTCATTGGTTTTCGGATTATAGCCCCTTAACGCTTAGAACAATGATTTTATGAAAATTTTATTAATAATATTTATGATATTTTATTTATACGGTTGGATTATATCCATTTCATGGCAGGTCCCATTGAATTTTCTATACCAATTCAATATAGTTTCCCCAGACAGAGCCATCTTGGGTGCCTAAAAAAGGTTTAGGAGTAGCATTGTCAAAAATTATCATTAATATTCATTGTAAGTAAATTTTAGGCTGCTTATCATTCCCAACTAACACTTTTTAATAATAACCAAAATGATCCGATGATGATTGGTTATTAATAATGACCATCAAATCAAAACCGATTTTAATACTAAATTCAGTCCAATTCTATCCAATAGAGGTTGGTTTGGATTGGATGCTGAGATATGCAACAACCAAAAAACAAAACAAAACAAAACAGGACGTACAAATACAACCTGATAAAGACATCAAAAACGAAATGCCTCCCAAACAAAATCCTAGAAATGGAAGTGGAAACAAGCCCAAACAACCGCGACCGAAAAATTGACGGTCTTGGCCTCATCAGCAGCTATCCAGCAGTTAATTAATCGAGAATCAGGAAAGTCAACAATGGTGAAGGTAGAGAGGTAGACGAGGTAGCCTACAAAGCAAATGCGGGAGGCATGGGCCACTTGGAAAGAGAAATGGTCAAGTAAAATGGCGATGTTTATGTTCTTGTTTTAGAGAGGGCGGGAGTGGTATACAAGAACCTTGATGAGATTGGTGAGGGCCAGATGAACGAGGAGGTTGAGAATGAGTGAATAGAGGAAGGGATAGACCATATGAATGAAGGGAGGACGGGATAGAGCATAGCAATGGAGTTTGGGATTCAGGCCGGGAGAAGGGCGTGGGAGCGAGATGGGGAAGACCAATTGGAAATCAATGAAGAGCTCAAGGAGGAGAAAAATGTTGTGCAAAAGGAAGGGTTCATTAAGGTCTTGCAGAGGCTGTGATAGCCTGTTGTTTAGGCTTATCAGAAGGGGAAGAATTGTCGACGGCGTGGTGGTGATGGGGGTGGTGCGTTTGGGTGGTGATTTGCGATGGTGGTGGCTATGGCCATGAATTTGAACTTGGAACTGATTTGCTCTTTGTTATGGTTTCTGTTTTCTTCTTTTTCAAATGAAAGATGTGGATGTGAGTCTTGTTCAAATGTGGTGATGTGGGCGATGCAGAGTGCAACGCATGATGGCCAAGTGGTGATGATATACGACGGACATAGTTGACAACGATCGATTGAGATGATATACGGTGGACTTGGTTGATAACGATTGATTGAGATTTGAAAGGCTGCTGCTATTTCCCTAATTTTATTTTGCCCGAAATCTAATGCCAACTTTGTAAATGACAGGGGAAGCTAGAAAAGGAAAGATAATAATTAAATTGTAATTTTAATGTAAGTGATCCCGTGTTATTGTTTCACAGAAAAATATTAGTGCCCCATTAAAAACAAGCCACATATTAAGCAAAAGGAAAAAAAAAAAAAAACATTTTTTATACGGGGAATTAAGTTCAAATCGGTTTATTGGTTTCTTAACATAAAAAAACCAATCCAAGTCGATTTTTCAAAAATGGCTACCCAATCAATTCAACAAAAGGTTGGATAATCTATCCGATCATATTGGAATGGATTGAAATTTTAGTTTTTCTGTGGATATCTAAGAAAAATAAAATAAAAATAGTACAATTTTCAAATTACTTTACTTAAAATTATTTTGTCATCGAAAAGTTAATTTACTTAGAATATTACATCTTGGTTTTCCAAAAACAAATAAATAAATAAATAAAAATCAAATGTTACCTCTAAAATTCTAGATACAACATGTGCGGTAGTGAGGGTATATTGATGGGGTTAATCGTAATTTTAGGCACTGAAACATGATTATTTTGTAGTACTGCTATTGATGGGTTGTAGTTGGCGGTCAGTGAAATTAATATCCGAACAATAATTGCATGTAATGACGAAAAGGAAAAAGAAAGTAAGAAAATAAATGAATTGGGGGTAGGAAAATAATTTGAAATTAATTTAACTACTAAAAGATCCTTAGTTTAGAAATATGAGACTTACGTTAAATAGAAGATATTGTATTAATAGCTTAGGTAATGTATATATATATAAATAATTTAATTACTTTTTACCAAAATAATTAATTTAATTACTTCCATAGATATACCATGTAAATATCACTTTGGTCCTTTTTAATTTTTTGCATAATGCATTATTACTTTGAAAATTTTCACTATGGTTACTGTAGTTCTTAGTAAATTTGTAAATACTATACATATAATACAAGTATGAATATATTTATTTGAAAAAATTTGTATTTCATATTAATTTTAAATGTATGAGAAAATATATAGTTTTTTGAAAAAAATTAATATATATATTAAATATATTGTCTTATTATGAAAAAATACATAATTTTGCAAATATAAACAATTTCATTTATTTTTTTCTTATATAAAAATATAAAAATAATGTGTACAAAAAAGATTTTTTACTTGATTTTTTAATTATTTACTATATTTTTTATTTTTAAGTATATTAAACTGTTATTATGCTATTAATAGTTCTACTCGTATCAGATAAAAAAAAAATTATCAAATTTTAATATCCATATTTTTGTCATGTATATTTTAATTTATAATATATTATATATGTATATATAAAATTTATAAGATTTCCATTATATATTTTTTACCCTTTTTTCGTATTTTTAAATAAATAAAACGACTTATAGGTATATATATGTTATTTACGTATTTCTTTATTGAAACTAACTATGCTTTAACTTTTTAATAGCCAATCAATCTGGCCATAAAATATATATATATATATATATATATATATATATTCTGTTTATGGTGAAAACGTTTATATATTTTTGTCATACGGATCTTAGTATTGATAATAATTTTTTAAAAAATTATTATGAATACTATCATGCAGATATGAGTATTGACGACAGTTCATCAGTACTGAAGTTCGCACTATAACATAATTTGGACCGTCCGCATCATAAAATTTCCTTACATATATATATATATATAATCAAGTAATATATTTCAACATTAAGTTATACATGAAATTGTTAACTATTCTATGAGAACAAATAGAAAAATACAATAATAAATAGATTAGTTGTATATATAAATAAGTAAAATGGTTAAAAATATTATTTCAATCAAATATATGAGTTAATTAATGATTACTAAAGATGACTAAAATTAAATGAAAGAAAAAAAATTAAGGGGTTAATACGAAACAAAAGTTAGACGTGAAGAGATTACAGTGAAGTTTTCTAAAATAGAAAAATGTTATGGAAAAATAGAAAAATAAAAGTGGTCCAAATGACATTTATCCTATTGAAAATTCATAATACAATTGTATAGTAAAGATTGTCACTCTACCATTTTGGTTTTTGATTTTAATTAAATCAGTAATTTATGTGACGTCATTTTTTTATATCAAAAAAAAAAAAAACAAAAAACTTTTATCTCTAAATAGTTTAAGTGAACTACCTCACTTATTTTGGATCTGTCGTATTCATCTGTCTTTGCAAATAATTCCATAAACAATTTGGGAGTGACTTGCGGAATATTTCTTGGAACACAAATCTACGTCGACCATTCTTCTAGGATGTCAAAGAACTAATCAAATTCTTACAACATCACATAAAAACCCTTAAGGATCTTCTACCCATTTTTTCCTATTTTTATCATTGTTTACTATTTATACGATGCTATCTTATTTTTATAGACAATAGCAAATAAATAGGATAAACTAATGCTCCATTTAGAATTGATTTTGAAGCTTCAAAACTGATAAGTTATTTTATGTGTTTGGTAAATTTTAAAAATTATGATTTTATAAAATCTTTTTTAATTTTTTTTTCCAAAAGTTGTTTATGAGAAACAGTAAAAGACTAGCTTTGGAAATTCTAATTTTAACTTCTTAAATTGTTCATAACTAATATACCTTATCCTTTAATATTATTTATGTTCTAGATGTATTGGTTTTCTATTCAACAAAGTTATTCATGTTAAAAAATTAATTTTCCAATTTTTTTTTTTCTTATGGGCTATTGACAAATTACATGCAACAGGTATGAGCTAACCTTTTTATTGTTCTTTATTCATTTGTTTCCATTTATTATTTTTTTAATTTTTTTTATCAACATTTACCATAGTTTTGATTAAAATAAAATTTTTGCTAAATATTTAGTAATATGTGTTACATATAATAATTAAAAAAATAATATTACAAGTAAATAAATGTAAATAAACAATGTATTTTTCAGTCATTATATACAATAAGAACAATTAAACACTATTTATTTACCAAACACTCAAATATAAATTTTAAATCATACAACAATTTCAACGCAATAATTTACCAAATACTTAACTGACTTTTTTTATAGCACAGTTAAAGTTGATTTTCTTATAAATTATTGCAATATTAAATTAAGCCTAAATGAGATGAAATTCTATAATGTCGGCAACAATGAATGATATTTAATATTCACACATTAATTAGTAAATAACTTGGTACTTCCAACATTAGTGAACTACTGAATGTTAATATGTTTTGTATATAATAAGAGTCATACTAAAGTTGAGTAAATATAAGCCAATAAAATAATTTTGACATTTGGAAAATATTTTGTTAGATTTCTTGGTTTTCATAAGAAGATTTATAGTTATTTAATATTTTCAAAAGCTAGTTTTTGTGCTGTATGTGCTATTCAACAAAAGTTCTTTAAGATGACATGCTTTAGGTTTTCAAATCTTCAGATTTGGATACCATAAAGAACTTTAAAAGTGTTGTAAAATTGCTGTGTGTTTGCGTTGATGAATAATCTGATACTTGTACAATTTAAAACATGAAGCAAGCTAAAATTGTACACATATAATTTTGTATAAAAGGAAACAAAATTGCTATGTACTAATGTTGATGGTTGACCAACGGCCAGGGTTATGGAAACTTGCTTGATGAGAGGGATCTTCATCCTTGGATTTCGACATTGCTTCCTTAGCAGGTTTGATTGAGTACTCTGTTGGTGAATGGATCCTTAATGTGATTTTTAATAAAGTGAACCATGTTATGACTTATGTAAACCTTAATATATCTTCAAAAATATTAAGGACTTATAAAAAAAGTTTGAAGTTTTACATCGAGACGGTCTTGAAGTAAGAATTTTAATATATATATATATATACACATAATTTTGCTATAGAATGCTTCTATTTTGTGTGCATCTGCGCGTATCTAACATCTTGCAACATGTTGTTGGATATGTTAGTTAACTGAAATTTAATTTGCAGGTCCCGCAACATGTTAGGCACTCACAATCGCCTCTATATGGTGCTCTCTATCTTGCATGCACAATCGTCTCTATATGGTGCTCTCTATCTTTCAGGACTTCAGATTTTTATGTATACATGTACAAGAGATTTTCTATTTGACAATGTCATCCTGCTTGTGCTGCCTGCTTAGACGCATACACTTAAAAGTGCATAAAATTACTTGCATGCAGTCAAAGTGGACATCTTATATATAAATATATGTACGGTAAATCTTTTGTTAGGATTTTCTAATTTAATTAAACTACTAGAAATATTTACATGTCAAATATTTAACCATTATATAAAATAATAATTAATATTTAAATTCAAATTTGAAATTTAATATGTGATATGGCAATCCTTACTCGCCATATAAAAATTTTTAAATTTATGAAATTAAAAATTTCTTGACTAGAGACTTTTTGTATAAATGTAAATGTATACTAAGATACATATTATGAACTTTACAAACATAAGAGATGGTTTTTTACAAAATGCATGATGAGTTAACTACGGCATTGCCCTTAGCCAAAAAGCATTAATTGGAAGCACAGCAACAAAATAGAAACTGAAGTATCAAATCAAGGGGATTGATAATTGCATGCCCTTTTAAGTCTTCGTACCTGAGATACTATACCGTCCAAGGAGAAGACAATTAATACATCGTAAGGCTATGCACACTGGAAATTAAGCATACATATAGAACTCTGATGCATGCATGCAATCTCTTTGGGATTTGGTCAGATCAGAGAGAGATTAAAAATTGGAAGCCATATTTGAAACCACACTTTCTCTTTGTTAAAGCAAGAAATTTGTAGAAATAATGGGAACCTTGCTTAAAACTTAGATCTACTGAATATATATATATATATATATGTATATATACAAGTTTGTCCATAGATCTGTTAGTGCATATGTTTTATGTATAAATATGAATGGTAGGAAATTTCTTTAAAATTTTAGTCGAAGATAACGTAGCACTTGCAAAGTAAAGGTTGTCACCTTTTCAAATACATATATTTTAAATTATTTATTATTTATTGGGGTGTTAGTCATAACAGTTTTCACGTCATCATATTTTCCATTCTAGTTTTGGTAGACAATTCTCAGGAGAAACATAAATTCTACACAAAACATATATCTAAAATTAGGTATATTAATTCTTACCCTGAGATTCAAAACTCACAATGTTATCCTCCAAATTCATTTCTTGAAATATTGAGGAAACGGAAGTAGAGAGACTTTCTCTTCAAGTAGATAGGCATTCGTCGATGCTGATAATTTGACAAAGAACATGAATATGTGATGAGATTAATAGACTAATCATCACCCATAAACATTCTACACTTTATAATGAACTTATATGTATATAATATATATATATTTATATGTGACACAATTTTTGCTAAGTGGGTATGTCCACGTCTTGGTGGACTTTTTGCCTCATTCAAGTGCATAAAGGCATCTTTATTAAATTTTTTATCAAGCTCATGTGCATTTTAGAATAAGTATGTAAGTTCACTATAATAAAGCTCATGTGCATTTTAGAATAAGTATGTAAGTTCACTATAACAAAACTATATATGAGTTTATGTCCCTTTTTTATAGCAAGCATATAAGCCCACAATAACAAAACTATATATATATATATGTATATATATATTTTAATATGTACACAATTATTCTCTTTTCTGTGATCCTGGACAAATTAAAATTTGTAATTAATGATCAGTCTATGTTATTGATAATAGGAATAAGATAGATATGCATATACCTATTATTGGTAGTAAATTGATACTGGACTTTAATTTTGTGGAGAATCCTTAATATCAGAACTTATATACATAATATATAAATCGAATAGCAGATGGGTAGTATTTTAAATTTCAGAGAGAGGCAGTTTGTAGAGAAAACATCATAGTATTCTGAATAAGCTAGCTGAGAATTACTGCAAGTACAGCTGCAGAATATCCCGCCGTAAACCGATATTTACATGCACAAAGAGTTCGATCAACCAAGTTCTCTTACAAATTCCCAAATGAAGAAAAGAAAAAGGAAAAACAAAAAAAAATGAAAACACAATGAAAACTCCTAGCTAGATTGGCCAGCATATGCCAGAAGAGATATATGGGTCAACCACCTTTGATAATATAACACTATAGGCTCGAAAAAACCACAATCAAAACCAACATACTCGAAACGTGAAGATATTTTGCCTAACAATCCTTTTTCATATCTTTTATTGTCCAGATGACCCACCCTGCAAAGGAAACAATTATCAGCTTATAATTATAAGTGTACTCCATCCATAACTTTCCAATGAACTTCTTGTGGGGTTGGACTTCCTAGAAAGTTTGCATCCTTCTAATTTTCCTCTTCAATGCATGCATATTACATAAATACCTATCCTGTAAAGATGGGTCGCATTAAATTAAAAAAAAAAAAAAAAAAAAAAAAAAGACTTCGTCATTCTGAGTTGTAAAACTTAAGTCACTAAGTGGAAAACCCCTTGTCGTAAAGGACACCTCAATATGAAATATTGCTGATATCGGGTGAGAGTTACCCAACTCGACATGAATTATATAATATTATATATATATATATATATACATATGAGTCAAGCTCATATTATCAAATGTTAGAATTTAAAAATAAAAAAATTGGTTGAATATGATTTTAATAATATATTAAAATCTTATTTAGAGAAAATAAACCTTATCAGAATTCAGTGATTATTAAATAAAATTTTAAATTTTAGTTTTTAATGTGATTTAGTAGCTGAAAAATAAAATCTTAATATTAGTACTAATTTGAGTTCGGCAATATATATATATATATATAAAACCTATATATTATCATGTTAACCTATTAATGTTATACTAATAAAGAACTAGGAAACCAACTTTTATATTTAATCTTAAAAGATATGCTCAGCTCAATTAAATAAACTTAAATAAATTTAATAGCCTTGGTATGATATTATTAGGTCAACTTCATAAGAGATTTTTTATATGTATATATAATAGTTTTGATCAATTTTTTGAAAATCATCCTCTAAGCTATAATGGAAAGTATGATTATATAACAAGTGTTACAAGTTGCAACAAGTGTTACAAGTTGCAATTTTCTAAACCAAGTTTTTAGCTTTGAAGTGTCTATTGATTTATAATCTACATTGCTAGCCATGTCCTGTCATGTTTTCATCCTAATTTGGGAAGAAGTTCCCAAGAAAATTAAAAAAAAATAAAAAAGGGTTCTATATACGGTATATATATGTACGAGTGTGTATATTACATGCAACATTGCAACTTAACTATTCCACGTGAATTGGTAAGTTATGGTTTCATCAATTTCGATGAAGGCATCTAAGTGACTCGTGAGTCAAAAGAAGAAGAAATCAATAAGTTAATTTATCAAAGAACTCAAAATTAATATAAACAAATGAGCAAAGTTTAGCTGTACCTGAAATTCACATTTATATATATATATATATATATATTATAATTATTTTTCATTACTCATCATAGTATTATATATATTTCATATATATCATAGTAAAGTTACAATATGCTCTCAGCAATTTGGAGTTTTGGTAGGTGAACGCAGGTATAAAGTCATTCAAAGTATCTAGAAACAGACAAGTAATTAACACTAGATTAACTATGCCTTTAGTGATTAATTTTATAAGCATTTAGATTAAATTTTTTTTGGAGTATTAAATCATGTTATTGCATATATTTATTATCGTAGGCTTGCATTAATATGTTTAATTTCTTTTTCTGGTTTAAAACAGTATTTGCTTGATCTAGTTGTATAAATGGTATAACTTTTATGCTAGCTTAATTGATTTTTATCTAATATAAGTGATTAGGTTTAAATAAACATGAGATAAACCTAGATGAATATCCTTAACTTTGAGTTGGCATAAGGATAAGTACTGGTTGATTAACTTGCTGAACTAACTGAAAATAAAGGCAAAGTGGCACAACTAGAAGTTTGAATAAAACAATAGGTCCAATTTATTTCCAAAAAAATACGATACTTAGCTGACTTAGCTTAAGTTAACACACAACGTAATGCATAAAATACAAAATTTTCTATCATTTAAAGTCTATTATTGAAGTTCCCTATGAAGTGCCGACAAGGGCATGTGAGAGTGGTAGTGCGTTCAACAGCATAGTAACACAAAGACATGTTTTCTAAATAGGAAGCACAAAGCTCAAGCATTTGATTTCCCCAACAAAAAAATAAAATTTAGTTCCAAATATATATATATATTTTTTTTCTTTTCTTTTTTCAGGCTGCAAAACCAAAGCGTTGTCTACGAAATGGAATAAAACTCACTGTCCGACAAAATCTTGTATAAGGACAAACATGCAAATATATTGAAGGTACAAAGGAAACAAGAAAATAGAAACGCAAAGTTCTAAACTACCCCTTGCTTATATCTGTATTCTGCACTAATTAAAGAAAAGCTACAAGTAATTGATGAGAAAGTTAATTAAAATTGAGTGTTTGTTTAAGGAGAAATCAACATTGTAGCAAGAAGATCTATGAGGAATGATGGGTTTTGGTTCATATAATATTTTTAAATTATAAAAGCCATACCAAAAGGTGCATATGCATAAAGAACAATTAAATATTAATTAAGGATTACTACTGTGTTAGAAACCTTAAAAACCTTAATTAAT
The DNA here is from genome assembly GCF_031755915.1 of Ziziphus jujuba. Classification (NCBI taxonomy): domain Eukaryota; kingdom Viridiplantae; phylum Streptophyta; class Magnoliopsida; order Rosales; family Rhamnaceae; genus Ziziphus; species Ziziphus jujuba. The sequence continues at coordinate 18,265,515 of NC_083382.1, forward strand.
CATTCATTTTAATCATTCTTCTCTGTTTAATCTTAACATGACAAAGGTGTCTAGTATATATATATATCTGACTTGACAATTCATTGGGGGCAGAAAATCTTCAGAATCTTAAAAGAAAAATATTAAGGGAAAAAAGTAAATATGCAAAATAATGTTTTTTTTATAATAATTAATGCACCACAAATCACAGTATTTTTTTACATAATGTTTTAGGTGTAGAGAGAGAGAGAGAGAGAGAGGGGGAGAGAGAGAGAGAGAGAGAGAGAGAGTTTATGCTTTCAATAATGTAACAAAACACCAGCTCTAATATTTCTTTTAGTACAGTACTAAAAGATTTTATTATGCTTTCAAATGTAGTTGTAAAACAGCTTTATAGTGTTCTAAGAGTAAATGTTTTTGAATTGAATGTTAATCAAATTATCAATTAATTTAATTTTCCCTTAATTAATTCGAGAGTATATGTAAGAAACTTGAGTAAACTACTTACAGAGAACAATACCACATCGATCTCTCTACTCTTGGTTCACAATCCTTAAGTGAGTGTTCTGAATTAGGGTTGTTGCCTTATTAACCAAATCCATTAATTTTTAGTCGTTTTAGGGGGGAAAAAAGAAAACAAAAATAAAACTACGTTATTAAAGATTTCTTTTTTGTGTATTTGCAAGGTTTCCTACTATTACTAATTATGGCAAACTAACAAGTACCTAGCTAGCTACTTTGACTATATTGTCATCCCTCAAACATTTATTTTTATTTTTTGTTTTTTTAAAATTTTAATTTTTTTATAATAATATTATTCAATGTGTGGTTTACAGCTCAAATTCAATCGATAAGACATCAAACATAAACAATCACATAAATTCTAAAAATTAATTCCATCGTTAATATGCAGAACAAAAATTATCATCCTGGTGAATTAATTATTGTATAACATATAGTATAATACTAAGAAAAACGCTATATAATGAGTCTTGAAAACCAACTAGAAAAAAAAAAATATTGTAAAAATTTACCATATTCCGAAACAGCCAAAAGGAATCAAGAAAACTGAATGGTAGAACTTGATTCGTCGTTTCCTTTGCTTTGATTTGTCTTCTTTTTCTTCTTCTTGTAAGGTATTCCTCTAGCTTTAGCTTGACACTCCCTGACCTCCCTCAGATACACACGGATTGCACCACTTGCAAAAGGGTTAGTCTCTGGCGAGCCTCCATTTTCCTCATAAGCAGCTCTAAGCCTTCCAATAAGAGCATCAAGGCTTCCCCAAGCTTGTCTAAGTGGACAAGTGCACGGTGCTGGCGGTTCGGGTTGTCCGAAAAACATGCAGCCTTGGAGGTGCACTTTTGTCTTCCCAAATTGGTCCAAATACCTAAGGAAGTCCAACACATGGTTGCAATTGCACTGGGACAGTGGGACTGGAGGCCTTTGGTTCTTCAAGTATTGTCCAAAGGTGTTCCAGTCCCTTCGTTTTTGTGATTCGTATCGGCTTGGAGTAGCCGATGACGAAGACTGCTGATTTTGTTGTTGGTGATGATGATCAGTGGGAGAGGATGAAGATCCTTCTGCGAAATCTTTGCCTCTTTCGCTAGACATGGTGGCATCAAAGAAACCTTTTTTTTGGGGGAATTTTTTTTTTTTTTCTGTTCAAATAAAAAGAAAGAAATTAAGGGAGAGAGAGGGAGGAGGTGAAAGGAATAGGGAAGAAGGAGAGGGATGGAGTGGAGGAAGATGGAAATCACATCATGGCCCTAGTGAGTAGACATGCCATGGGGCCATATGAGTTGCTTTCTGTTCATCTTTTTCTTCATCTTTCATTTTTATTCTTCCTTTTTTTTTTTTTTTTTTAATTAATAGTGTTTTAGCATTAACTATACGTTTTCCCTATAAGCAATACAATAATTGTAGGTCTTTTTTGTCAACATAAGCCTTAATTTGTTATTTTTATTTAAAAATTACCTATAAGTTTAATTACCATTATGACCCTGAATGTTCATGTTCGTGTACCAAACACATCCAGACTCAGTTTGTAAAAGACAACATATCCAAAATTTGTATATATCTACTACATAAATTAATTATTTGCAGAAAATTATTACCATTCAATTTGTTATTGTGATTATTTTTTAATTTTTAATATTAAGAGTGGAGATTTAAACTCTGAACCTTTAATAATAAGAGGAAGCAATAACTTTGTTGCGATTAGATTATCCTTTCAGGCATATTTGTTGTTATGATGGCATATATGTGGTAAAATTAATGAAATGCATATTGATTGAGGGAACATCTTTCTATGTGTATATATATATATATATATATGGTAATTAATTCCGAAAATATGTATTGGAGTCGTGAACACTTGGTAAATTATGAAGATTTGGTCATTGTTGGGTCATTAATTTATTTGCATAATGTAATATATGCAACTTGACTGTGGACAGTATTCCTTTTGCTATCCTACTGTTTAGATTTGACTTATTATTTAAGTGGAAGGCTAGCTAGAGATTTTAAATGAGATCTACTAAAAAGATTTGGTGTTGCTGTTTTTGTTGTCTTTGTCAAACAAATCTGGATCAATATGCAAAACCTGGAATATACATAAAAAGATCGAGTATCTAAATATATGTACATCAATGATGTTCTACTCACATTTTTTATGATAGATTCTGAGTTCATCTCTGCATGCATGATTAATCATGAATAAATAGAGGGCTATTGAGTAATATGCAAGTATGTGAAAATTATGTATTATTAATTACCTGAATTATGGGATGTCTTAATTTAGCCATCAATGTTTCTGTTCTTTTTTTTTTTTTTTTTTTTTTGGAAGAATAATGTCACACCATAATATGCTATAATGTCAAATTTGTTCATTCCTTAGTTTCTTAATTGTTAGACATTTTACAAAATTAACTATCAGTAATTCGCAGAGACAGCTAGTCTACATAAACGATCTATGGCTGAATCATACTTTTTGTTTTTAGAATTGCAAATTGATGTATTTTTAGTTTTCAAATGTAAAACCTCGTAATCTAAGCCTCTAAGTGTAAATTTGTTAAAGTTTTTCTCAAATTGTATTTTTAGGCAAATGGTATTTAGTGGTTTGAAGATATTAAAAAATGAAATTTTTTAAAAAACTAGAAGGCCCGTGTTGAAACAAAATAAGATTAAAGGGTCTAAATTAGAGCAAATGATATTTTAATATTGGTTATGTGGGATCAAATCACTAATCATCATGTTCCAAAAGATTTAATCAAACCAAAATGCAACAATTTTTTTTTTTTTTTGTTATATTCAATATTACTTGAGGCTTTAAATGGGAACGTTTTAAACTCAAAAGCAAAAACATGCCACTTTTTCCACGTTAGAAGATATTAAAATGTAACTAACCCTTATATATATATATATATATTCTAATACAACTGATATTTTTTTAAAGATTATTTTATCAAATTTTCTTAAAAAAAAAAATACTAAAGTAAATTGTTTATAAAGTAATTATGTGTGTTAGGTGATATTGAATTTCAGTATGTCATAATTTCAAAATTTTAGTTGAAATTAGTGTTATATATTGTATATTACCATACACATGCATAACATTTCTTAACCACCAAGGACCATTGGCATGAGGTCTATAACACTGTTAGGAACCTCTTAAAAAAAAAAAAAAATGCATGACATTTATCTAAAGAAAAAAAAAAAAAAAACATTATTACGATAGTCTCCAGCTTATGTATAGCGTGTGCACTCTATAAACACTAAAATCATGAACTGCATTGTTTATTAAAAATAAATAAATAAATAAAAAGAAAGAAAAGAAAGCGAATTGAAGAAGTCCAAAGGCGAGCCTTTTAAAAGTCTCAATTTTACGGAAAACGAAAATTAGGTCAGGCATGTAATAACATTGTGGCACTAAACCTGATGGTTGTTTTTATTCAGCAAATAAAAATTAAAAAATAAAAATAAAAAATAAAAAATGGTTGTTCCAGCACAGGAACTATACCAAAATTAAAATTCTTACTTGCCATGATTTGAGGGGAGGAGGAAACCTCAGGTACACGCCAACTTAACGGAGATGACAACCGACCAATGTCATTGGGTCCCACATGAAAAGATACCTTCGGCCAAATTCCATTGATGTCCTATATCTATGAGATCATAGCCGTACGTAAGATTCAGAAATATTATATTTTAAACACTTTCTTTTGAAAATAACAGTTTCTTAATTATTCATTGGAGACCTTGGTAAAAAAATGGCAATAAAATTAAAACTCACGGCTTTCCTTATTTACCCTTAAAGAAAAAAGGGGTTCACATAAATTTCCTAATAAATAGAGTCCTGTGTAACCACCTATTTGGCTAGCAACCTAGTAAATACATGAAACTGATTTTCTTGGGAGAAAGTAGTTATTATTGTGTGATTGATGCCAGCTATTGGGTTGACATGGGAATTAATTAGATTTGAAAAAAATGTGAGAACCTCCAGCAAAACAACCTTTTTTTTTGTTTTTTTTTTTGTTTTTTTTTTTTTTTTTTGGTGCTTGAATCCAACAAAACAACTTCTTCTTCTTCTTTTTGGTTTCTTTATCATTTTCCCCACTAGACAAAAGAAAAAAAAATGGGTAAAGTCTCATAAGGTGCCACTGTTTAGTGTAAATTTATTATTGTTATGAATTACTGTATAGGCTTTTTTCTTTTTAGTGTGTACTTATTATAATATAGTCTCTCTGAAACAATTTAATAACAAAATTATAATCTTTCTTTAATTTAATTTTAAACTTTAAATTCCCCATCAACATGGTGAAAAAAAAAAAAAAAAAAAACCTACTGCAAATGGATAGGACAAGTCTATAATTTGGTGAAAATTATTCTCAAAGCGCATTTATGAAAAGGCAACATTATGTTGTGTATCTTTGTAACCTATGAGAAAACTTTGGAAATTTTTCATTTTGACTGAACAAAATTGTACATTCTTGTTTGTGTCTTTTCTGAATGTTTTGGTCTATTACTAAAGTTTTCTATCTTTTTCTTTTGAAGTGAAATTTGAAACCAAAAGATTCAAAACCTCTTGCCTTTATTTATTTTCCCTTACTGCTTCAATAAAAACTAGGTCGTTGGGAATATATACGTGTATACTCAAAATCCAAAATCAAAGCCCTATCCACTTATGACTTCGATGGTCCAAATCGTTGCTTGTGACACTTCAAAGTCCAATATTATGATTTATAAGGACCTTGCATGATTACTTCCAGTACTAGTTGTAGAATTATTTGATCAAAATTAATGTTTTTAATTTGCAATGGCCAATAAAGAATGGAATTTTTTTTTTTCTTTTCATCTTGAAATGTGAAATTTTAGCCGATTTTAATATTTCTGTGCTTATAAAAATGATACATCATACACCATTCATATATACTCCACAAAAATAATTCAGACACTCCATTTTAACTTTTATATTTTTAATTGAGAGCAAAACTACCGTGTAAAAAGGTACTTGTTTTATATTAATCTTTACTCCAATACTGTCATCTTATAATATTCTCATATTAGATGTTTTAATTGAGACTAACATTCTCATGTTGGTCTAATTCACCAAAATAATAATAATAATAAAAAGGTGTGTCTATATTGGATTTCTTATTGCTTTATTTATTAATTTATTTTTTATGATGGCCAATTAAAAGTTTGCAGGGTCCATTTACCATTTATTCTGAAGAGGTGAACCTAACTAGACAATCAGTGGCCAAAAGTGCGTTCTATTATTAAATTACCATTTCATTCAACAATAATGCTAGATTGCCATCTTTAAGAGAAAAAAAAAATTTGCTAGATTACAAAATATTTATCAAATATATTTATTACCAAATGATGTGATCAATAATGTGATAACATTTACTTGATTTATTTTTTTGATTAATTTGTTGTTTAAGAATTCACTTATCCATATATATTATATGAATATTTCAATTAATAATATATTAGTACATGTCATTTAATAAATAAATTTGGTTTATATTTTGCTAATTACAACATTAGAAGTTTAAGCAATAGGAAGTTTGTATCATCTCAACAATTCTCCTTATATGTTGGTCTGGCTTTCTCTTATCTCTCTCTCTCTCTCTCTCTTTTTGAATAAATGGAATTATTTTAAACAAAGACTTTAAAAATCTTTTGACTCTAATATTATATGAGAATTACTATTTCTCAAAAAAGATTAAGGATAATGAGAGATAAATTCCAATAATTTATATCACCTTAGCATATTTTTGGTACTAATTCTAACTAACTAATAGGATTTATTTATGCCTCTCTAAATAATTGCAATATTTATTTGACTAATAGGAGAAATAGTTGTTTCATCCTAAAATTGTTGGTATGATAAAGGATGCAGCTTTAAAAGAGGGATTTCTGTAGGTAATTGATTATAATGCTGCAAGCTTATATTAGATCCTAAACCGGTTCGATAAGTACCATGAAGACGTGAACCTAACTATGTAGGCATGATGTTGGTGCAATAATGAACATAGAAAATGTTGGAGATATTAAGAGTATATCTAATGGTTTTATCTATTGTTATTTTTTTTATCACATCAAAAAAAAAAAAAAGTTATTCAAAAAAAACTTTTCAAATGGGATTATATAAATGCACTGTCAAGCTAATATGGAAAAAATTAAAAATAAAAATAAGAAAAACACATTATCAATGTGACCTTCTACTTTTGGAGAATCTATTCAACATTTTAATTTTTTTTTAAATATAATTTTTTTAAAAAAATAATTATTAAAAAAAACTAAAAAAATTAATTTGTTAAGAGCCATAAATAGGTTTTATGCACATTACTATAAAAAATTTACAATTAATTGTGCATTTATACTACCTTAATAGGGTTAATTTTTATGCTACATTCAGAGTAATACATATTCATCATTGAATATGCTCTAATAAGCTCTATAAAAAAGTTTTTATATCTTCAAAAAAGTCAAATTACCTAAAATAACAAAAAATTAAAGAAAATGATGAAAATAATAATTTGAAAAAAAACATTTAATTGTGAACAAAATATTGAGCTTTTATTAATTGCCTCTTTTTTTTTTTTTTTTTTTTAACATTCGTACACTTTCTTGACTATTTATACAAACCAATGTATAATAGTAGATAAGCAAGGATGATAGACTCCTTATGATCTGATAAAAATTCTATCTTTACACATTCCTTTGAGATAGCCTTACAGATAAATAGTATCCTTCATGTGATGATTAGCTAACAGCGGATGACCAGCTACCAACGGCTTTGTTCTCTTGTAATGAGCTTTGATCAGCTACCAACAGCTTCAATTTCTTATGCTGATCTGCAACTAATAATTCCAACATATTCACACAATTCTCATAATTATCTTTATACCCATAGCTGACATAATTTACATATGGTCTATCAAAAAATACATATATTAGATAGTTTTAGAGGAGGCCTTTCTCTCATTATGGGGCCATAGGCGATAACCTCACTTGGCTTACCTATTAATGTGGCCTAACCAAATAAGTAAAGTTCAACAATTGCTCTTTGTACGTTATTATGAGTGATTAATAAAACTTGATTATGCCTTTTTCAACCATTGCAATTTTTGGAAACAATGGTTGAATCCTCCTACGCCATCTTCCATATTATATCCAAAATTTATTTGAAAGAGAGAGAGAGAGAGAGAAAAAAAAAAAAGAAAAAAAACGAAAGAAGCAAAAACAAATATAAATTACATATAAATGCTTTAAGCCATAAAATAAATAAGTAATCCATAAATTAAGTTAATAAGAAAAAAAAATACAAGCATTGCGTGTAAGGACTGTTTCTTGTACCAAAGAATTTGACAAAAGCATTTTCCTAAAAATCATTCTTTTAATTTTCCTATATATAACAGGGAAATGAATAATATATATATATATATATATTATCTTAAAGATTTTAGGTTGTGAATGCCCACGTGATTTTAACCTACTAACACATATAAAAATTATGAATTTTAAAAAAATTACTGTTTTTGAATGTTAATATTAACAATAATTTTCTATTATCTTTATGCGTGTATACATATTAAAATTATGTGGATATTCGCAATATAAAATGATAGATATACATATATGTGCATATATATGTGCATATATATATATATATATATATTATTATCATATTAGATTATATAAATTAAATCTTGATTAAAGTATCGTGATCCGAACTATTACTAAATGGTATAGAATATTTTGTTTGGACGTCCAGAAAATGCACGACTAGTCCCTTTGAGTTGGTGATTTTTAAGGTCGCATTATCCCTCACGATCGGGAAATTCAGATCGATAAAGAAAAGAAGCATCTTCTCTCATTATCTAGTTTAACCTTCCATTTGTCCCAAAAAAATAAAATAAAAGCTGAACCAACCTTTGTGGGTTCCATATGTGCTACTTATTTATCCCATTTATATAATTTGGTAGCTAATCATTAATCTCTATCTTTTTCACTTTTTACATGCATCCCCTCGTGGCGGTTTTTAAACTTCTCACAATTATGGCTAAAGATTGACATGAACGTGCAGGCTGTCGGAATGGTTTTTGCCCAATTATGTCTCTTTGTGCTATTTTGTTTCTTTCTACACTTATTTTGTTTGATTGCATTAATCAGGTAAATATTGTCACATCCCCAATTTTTAACAGCCAATCACAAGCCAGCAAATCATGGTATGTGAACCTTTTAAACTATTACCATTTTCAGAAAAGCTACCATCTCGTACCGTCCACCTCCAAAATGAAAGCTCACTGCTAGCTAGCTATACCTTTATTTATGTGAATATATAGTATAAAAATATATAATGATTATATTGATAGATGTGTATAAATAAATAAATAAATAAATAAATTTGCATTTTTTTGTGAATAAATAAATAAATATATAGGTATTATATTAGTTTAATACATATTATATATTTATATCCCCTTCAGCTGGATTTCATTTGGAACATAAATTGATTTGCAGTATCATAAAAAAAAAAAAAAAAAGATTTGGAATTGACAAATATTTTATTGCAATTAATATCATTCTAAAAAAATTTTCTGAGACTAATGCAAGAATGATTGGAAAATTTGACACTATTTCTCAATAAGTTAAGCTTTTAAGAAAGGAGTAGGACACAGTTTGACCAACAGGAGATGAAAAGAAAAGTTGCTTTCCCTTGACAAGTTACCAAGTCATGATTTCCAAATCAATCCAAACCCATCTGTAGGATCATTTTGAAACAAATGGGATTCATGCTGGACATCCTTCTCATTAATTTCTAAACCTGTTCACATTGGATTTCCCTTGGAGCTAATCTTTGCTGAACAGTTAATGTTATACACATCCATTTAAATAGCAATAAACTTATGGAAGAAAACTTCATATATAATATTCGTATGTGCATAAAGAGTTTTGGAAGCTTCCTTATAATAAGCAATATAGTAACATAATAGGTTGTATAAGTGGCATCTTAGTTAATAATTTAAACTGATTTTTTTTTTTTTTTGATAAATTGGAAGAGAGAGATTTTAGCACTTGGCTTCATTTATTAGGATAAAACGTCTGTTTGCCAAAGATAAGTCGAGAACTTTTAATAATTGGAAGATAATATTTTTGATATGTACAGTCTTTTATTCAATATAAATCGCTTGTAACTATCTCAAGCATATACAGTTTGTTAAGGTTATCGGATAGAAATATTGTATTATATTTATCCAGCAACTACATATTCAAAAATCAGCTCCTCAAAAATTTTTTAGCATTAAATTCAAGAATTAAATTAAGGTCTTATTTGGTATAACTTCTATTTTTCTTTTTGATTTTGCTTCTTCTTCTGTATTTTTATAAATGTTTTATAAGAAAGTCATTCTTTGCTGGCTTTGGTTAGAAGAGCTTTTGGAAGCCAAAAGTACTTTCTAAAGGTTATCTAAACTATAACGCTTCCCCCCACTGACGTTCTCTCCAAATTAGTAATTGCACTTGGTATGAAATTTTTTTGTTTAAAGCTTTCTACGAAGTCATCCATCCTAAGATTCCTCTTGCTTGAGTATGTTTAAATTCAGAATTTTTTTGAACACTGAAGTCAATTGCTCTGAAAAAACCTTGGTGTCATAAGAGTTACTATTATTACATTGGAATCATCTCCTTATCTATACCCGAGCGATATGGGATTGGATACTAAATAGTCTATTTTGTCATAATCCACTCCCTTGGGGCCCAGCATTCTTATTGACACAATTTTGACCAGGCATAGGCTCTGATATCATTTGTAACAGCCCGCTTTCATTGGAAAACCTGTCACTCTCTCCGATATTGTCTCCAAATTAGTCACCGCACTCAGTATGTGGATTTTTGTTCAGAGCTTTCTAGAAGATCACACATCTTAAGATTGCTCTCGCTTGAGCATGCTTAACTTCAGACTTTTTTCGAACACTGAAGCCAACTACTCTGAAAAGTCCTCAGCATTATAAGAGTAACTATTATTACATTTCATGATCTACACTCGGACGATGTGGGATTGAACATCAGGTAGCCTATTAGTGTCTGCACTCGTCCATACTAGTCGTCACATAAACACTCTTAGAAGCAGTTTTTGAGGATCAAAAGTTACTTTTGGTTTCCTAGAAACTCTGCCAAATAGGCCCAAGTCTCGAAAACTTCTAAATGAAGGTACAATTTAATTTTATGGGTTTCATTTATTAGCATCAATTTTTGTTCTATTAAAGTCTACTAAAGTCTAATTAATCTAAGATAGTATGACTTTTCACTTACATATGCCTATGTTTGGATGCATGTTCCAAGATTAGCATTTAAACTCTTTCTATGTATTCAAAGATAGGTTTTGTTGATTTATAAAGTACAAATAATTTTTGGTTGTTTATTTAATAAGGATTTCTTTGTTCCAACTCTTAATCTCTTAGGTAGATTTCTTAGAGTGGTGAGTTTTCAATCTTGATTCTTATTAATTAGGTGGATTCTTAAATGTGGTGAATTGAACTTTTATCTTTTGAGACAATTTTTGAGAGTGATAAGTTAATTTTTGGTGTATTCTTGTGTAACTTTTGGGTTAACTCTTGTTTCCCAACATTTCTAATATCAAATTAGAGCATGATTGTGATCAATTACTAACTTATGGTGTTAGAATGAGGTGTGAGTCTTTTGAATTTTAATTAAATATGGGATTGGGGATCTATGACTTAATTTCTATGATAGAACGAGAAGTGCATCTCTTGAAATGAAACTAAATCATTTAATTTTAGCATTAGAATAGAAATTGAACTTATAAACATTGGAAGCTAAGGATATATCGCTAATATTTGCTAGTATGACTAGAATTTACATTATTAAGGTAGACTCTGATGATATATCATGAATTTTTGGAGTTAGAACAACATTCTCTGAACAAAGGAGATCATGGCTCATTGTTTTTGTCAAACACCAAACCTACAATGGATACCAATTCAAAAGATGTATGAGACATTGAATTGGATGATTTACGAATGCAAGCTTAGTAATTCCAAAAAAGAATTGGAAAATAAGGTACATGTTGATAATAACAAAAATAAGATTCCAAAACATTCATTGAGTGAGGAAGAAGATATTAATCCTTTTCATCAAAGTCAAAGTGATCAACCTGGCTATGAAGCTCATATATAGTATATATTACCTAAAACTATGAAATCAAAGTGGATATTTTTTAATTTGAAGGTAAAAATCATTTTGATAATTTTATTGATTGACTTAATTCAGTTGCACAATCTCTTTCTATTTCCATGACATACATGAAGATTGTGAAGTGAAATTGGTTGCTAACAAATTAAGAAAAAAATTTGCTCCTATATGTGGGAACACCTTAAGAAAAAATGAGTTAGAGATGAAAATAGAAAGATCATTATTTGGAAAAGATGAAGAACGATACGAAGGAAATTCTATCTGAAGAATTGTAGGCAACATACCTTTATTTTTTTTCATAACTTCATCTAAAAAGATCTATTCTTGGAAGATTATACTGCTGAATTTGAACATTTCATAATGCAATGTGACAATTCATAACTTGTAAAACAAACCATTAATGCTAGTTATCTTGGAGGTCTTTGAATAAAATCTATAATGAGGTCTGAGTGCAACTTTATTGGATTTCAATGATATGTGCAAACTTGCACTCAAGGTGAAATACCAACTCAAAAGTAAATGAAGCAATTTTTGCTCTTCAAATCAAAGTGGCAACTTCTGTGGGTCTTCTAACCATGAAATTTAAATGCATATGTTTCTCTTTCAAGCAAGCCATCTAATCAAAATCACAACCCTAAAGTAAGATAGTGGAGCATAAAAGAAACCTACTTCAACAAATAAAAGAGCAATTACTTGTTTCAAATGTCAAGGTTAATGATGATTGGTATCTGGACCATCTAAGCTCCTAAGCCGGAACTCTAGACAAGCCTTAATTTTAGAAAAACCCTACCGGATCTTCCAATGGAAAATCCAGCAATATCTCCCATAAGGGTTAGATATGCCACAAAATTTCTTGCACAAACAATACATTTCTAAAACTACCATCTTATTCCTCCCGCCTTACTATAAATAATTACCATAAATTTCAGCACTTCAAATAGCGTACAGGGAATAAGTGCAATATTAATTAAATAAATGCCCAACATAGTACATGAAGCATCATAGGGCTACAATTAAGTATAAAAATTAATACAACATACGATAGAGAGAAATATTACAAGATAGGAATAAAAGGAAGAAAAAGACTTCTTTGACTTTGGATATGAACAAAGACGTCGTACTCACCCCCGAACGGTCAATGCCTACCAAGTTTGGGTCCACGGAAACAGATTTAAAAATGTGAGATGATAATAATCTCAGTGAGTAACCCCAACTACTATATAAATAATAATAATAATATAATAATAATAATATAAAATAAGGGCAATTGATAATAATAAATAAACAAATAAGTAATAAGTAACAAAAAGAAATAATGAATAAGTGAAAAATAAGAGTTTTCTCTCAAAACCTTCATAATTTCACTTAGTTGGAAAAGTTTCCCTTTTTAATTTCTCTCAAAACCTTCACAATTTCACTCAGTTGGAACAGTTTCCCTTTTAAACAATTTTCACAAAATCCATTATTTTCTTACCCCAAAACCAAGGAAATAAATAAGTTAATGAAATACAAATAATTTAAAATTAAAAGTTAACACTGAAAATAATTCAATAAAAAATAATAAATTATTAAATTTAAATAAAATATCATAAAATAAAATAAAATGAAATCCCAAATCAAATTTGCAATAGAAAAATTTAGTATGAAAGCAAAATTAAACTCAATATATAATTGATAACGTTTTGATTTAATAAATCAATTAATTAATAAGAGAATATTATAATTGATTTAAAACATCCGCTTGAAATAATGGTAAAAATATAATAAAACTCATTTTAAAACATTAACTCAATTTAAATAATAAAAGCATGGTAAAATGTACTTTAAAATATCAATTTAAAATAAATGATAAAAATATGAATAAATACATTTAAAGCACTAAATTGAAAGAAATGATAGGAACATAATTAAATACATTTTAATTTTTGAATAATTTTTAAAATATTTCTATTTTTGAAAATCATGTCGAGAAAACAACTCTGCATACCACATTATATAACAGTAGTGCCAAGTGGTACCTGGCGTCCCAATGTACCACCTAACGAGGAGGTTAAAGAAAAAAACTTGCAAACGGTCACCTTGGCATTCCAACAGCACCGATGCTTATAAACAATCGTCATGGCCATGGAAGGGGTGGCTTATGCTCATAGTATAATACTTGTCAACCCTCAAGCCCATGGCATCCCACAGGACGACCATACAAACTTGCATATTTAATAACAAAAAACAAATACAGTACAGAACACCAATACTATATGATGCATCTAAAATCATAAAATTGTAAATCGTATAAATATCATTGAGTTTATTACATCCTTTTAAACCCATTAAAATTCCACCTTTTGTTTAAATCATAGCCACAAATCCATCAATTTAAATCCATCAGTTTAATCCATCAATTTTACCACAATGAAATCAAATCCATAAATATTTAAATGCATGAATAAAATTTTGAGGATTAAAATTTAAAACAATATTTTTCTCAAATCCTTAACATCAATTTAAATAAAAATAACACCAAAAGCACATGAAATTCATATATAATTAAATCCATATATGCACATTTATTATGCATCATAATTTCTAAAAGAATGTAATAATAACTTAACAAATATTAAAACCATAATTCTTTTAAAACCCCAAAATATAAATTGGCAGCAACTCACATATTAACTCATCATAAATTGGCATTATAATTTTTAAGTAACAATTTCTTTTAAATATTAAGTACATATTATTTTTCATAAATTCAAATAACACAAAATATATATTATTGAAAGAGGATCACTCACCTTAAGTACGTGAATCAATCAAGATCTTCTACGGGATCAGTCCCATGATTAATACATGCATCTAAAATATCAATATCACATAAGACCGATTAAACTAATATTTTAATTGGGTACAATATACACGAATAGCCAGGGGAGCTGACATGAACATTATCCAAAATATACAAATGATATACCAAAACAAAGCCTGTAACAAGAGGATTGCAGATCGGGTCTTACCTTTTGGAGATTGGACCTGTGGTGGTTGAAATCTTACTGAGAAAGATCCAGACTAAACATTCTCAAATCTCTCAGTCCATTGAGATTTGGCGGAAAATGACCTCAGATTTGGGTTTATGGAGGTCAAATGTGGGAAATGGTAGGTGGTGTCATCAGAAACTTGCTGGAACCAAGTTTTCCATCAAGTCACCATGGTCACTGGAAAACGTCACCAGCAGTGGCGCGTTTGGTGGCCACTGGCCATGAAAATTGGTGAGGAGGTAGATTGGAGGGTGAGTAACACAGTGGTACCAGCAGTGTCAAAAACGAGTGGCCAGATTGGGAGAAATTGGACATTGAAGCCAATGACATCATCACTGGAAAAAGACTCAATTTTGAGGTGGTCAACACAGAAGTCCAGCACATGCACACTGACGGTGGCCAGAGAAAGGTCAACAACATAAGGCTAATTTTCTCTCTCCTCTCTCCTTTTTCTCCTTCTCTCTCTTCTCTCTCACCCCCATCTCACACGTCCCACCAATTCAAACACCACCTATAGGTGTCACTGTGCACTCAATGGTTGATTAAACAAGTGACACATGGCACAGTGTCTGTGGATACTGTGCACATGTTTTCCACATGCACACAGTTTTGTACACAGTAACACAGTCTCGGAAAAAACTTCGTAGATCCATAACTTTCTAACCAAATGTCTAAATTAAACGTGCTATTAGTTTATGAACTCGTATCGATGAGTACGTTACAACCATACACAAGTCAAAACCAAATTTTATAAGAATAAAAAGTCAAATACAACACCAGTCAGACAGTTCGGACTGCAAATTGTTTTGCTCATAACTTTCAAATTGTAGCTCCATTTTTTATGTGATACTAGTCCACAAACTCGGGTTGATGCATACTTTGTAATGGTGTCTTGGTCAATGCAAAAATCCACCTGGAACAAGAAGTCAAAATGGATCCCCCTTGGTAAACATTGGTCAACCTTGTCAAACTTGGTCAACACAAGAAAAATTCCCGGTGTACTTTGGGACGAGGTGTTACAATTGGCTTCCTAACACAACTTCCATACAAAATGCACCTCACATGGTAATGTTTGCTATGCTATAATGGATGGTGGAAGTTGCAAGAATGTAGTGGATGCTATAATAGTGGAGATATTGCATCTTAGAAAGGAAAAACACCAACAATGTTGCAACTTCTTTGGCTTTGCAAAGGAAATAAGGTAAAATACAATAAAAGGTATTTAGCTTCTTTTTTCCATCAGAGATGTTATACGGATGAAGTTTGGTGTAATGTTATACCTATGGATGTTTACCATCTATTACTTGAAAGACCATAGTAGTATGATAGGAAAACAAAACATGATAGGGTTTGAAAGTACTTACTTTTTGGGAAAGAAGAGGTTAAAATCACTTTGGGGTCATCTAAAAGTGAAGACATTTATCAATCATCAGGGGAGGCAAATAATTTATTCTCTATGTGAAGTCATCAAGTTAGTGGAAGAAACTAAAGGGTTCTATTTTTTTATGGTACTGCAAGAAAATATAGACAATTACATTATTCCAAGTCAAAATGAATCTATTGTTGCAAGAATTTTGTAATGTAATTTCAGAAGAGATTCCATATGGACTTCCTCAAGTCAGAAAATTCTATATTGTATTCATTTTGTTCTAGGTATTGTCATTCCAAATAATCTAGTTGTTAGATGAATCCATAAGAATACAAAGAGCTTCGAAGGCAAATGGGTGAACTTTTTGACAATTTGATAATAGAAAGTATAAGGCTTTATCTCTTTTCTTTTCTAAATTTTTTTTAATCTTAGATCTTAAAACGCATAATCACATCTCAAATATCCAAAAATCTTAATTAAAAAGACATGGTAATATTGTTTTTTGTTTTTTTCCCCCTTAATTTTGAACATTTGAATATAAAATGATATAATAATATATTTCTTAGTAAATGACCTCATTACAATTGGTAATTAAAACATTTTAGATATTAGCCGGTATTACATTTAGACAAACATATTTAAACTTATGGAAGTAAAAGGATAATTTAGTAAATCAACTTCCTCAGCAATTTCCTCCCTTTTTTCTCTTTCTTCAATTGACAAGATCTACCTTGAGAATCCTTTCACGATCTTAAAGCAATCCTATATCTAGGGAAGTCCAACTAGGTAATTCTTAGGGAAAACCTAATAGAATCTCACCTAAACCATGAATAACCAAGCACATGTAATTAAAATAATACTCTAAAATATGTAGATAGAACCACAAGAACATGCAAGTCCTCCAACTATAGTCAGTCATGCTCATGCGATTAATTGATGTGTGAAGTGAACTATCCATTAACTACCAGGACCTAGAGGAACGAGTTAAAAGGAACGAGTTAAAAATAAATAAACATAAGATAAAGATATCTCAATTTGTGATATAGTACAATGGGAAATTAATATTTATTCTTATGAACCTTTTTCTCAAGACCACTATTAATCTTTTGAAAAGTTTCAATTTTAAATGATTTCATAAAATCCAATTGATAGCTCAAATTAATAAAATAAAATGAGTATTTCATAATAAACCATTTAAAACATTAAGAATTAACTCATCATAATTAAATATTGGACATAAAATAGTGTATAATATTCTCATATAAATAATTTTAAAAATTACGGTAAAACCATGTTTATATAAAAAAATAAAACAGTGTACAATAATATATATAGAGCGTTGCTGGTACATGCACGACATTCCAAAACACCATCAAATAGTAAGGAGGGAGAAATAAACCATAAGTGATATTCATGACACTTACTGTCCTCAAGATGTCATTGCAAGAAATAAACTATAGGAATAACTCATTTTTGTGAGATCCCATATCGGTTGGAAAGGAAAATGAAGCATGCTTTAAAAGAAGGTGTGGATACCTTTCCCTTGCGACGTGTTTTGACAAAACCGTGCGGGCTGAGCCCAAAGCAGACAATATCGCATGTGGGTGGACTGGGCTATTACAGATGGTATCAGAGCCGGACCCGGATCGGTGTGCTAGCGAGGACGCTGGACCCCAAAGGGGGAGGATTGTGAGATCCCACATCGGTTGGAAAGGGGAACGAAGCATGCCTTAAAAGACGGTGTGGATACCTTTCCCTTGCGAAGTGTTTTGACAAAACCGTGCGGGTTGGACCCAAAGCGGATAATATCGCATGCGGGTGGACTGGGCTGTTACATTTTACTATCCTTAGCATACTAAAGACATTGTGGTAATAAAGAATCTATGAGAAGAACTCATCTCATGACCCTTTGCATACTAAAGGTATCCTAGCAATAAATAATCCACGAGAAGAACTCACTTGACAACCCTTAATATATTAAAGGCATCATGGTAAACTCGTGCACTAGTCATATAATAACAAAATAGAGACATCAGTAATAAAAGGTACATCAATCAAAACTCAAAAGTATAGTATTCATAAAAAAATTCCAAATATCTTACATTTTCATTTTCAAAACAAATATTGTATCAAAACTGAAATTTAAAATCTAAAAAACTATAACATTTGTTTAAAAATTTCAATGTTTCCAAATCATCATCTCATGCTTAAATTGTTTATAAATATATAGCATAAGTAGCCACAGTTAAAAAAAATATATATATATATATTTATAATATCATCATAAACCTTTTTAAGTACTTTGAAATTGTAAACACATAAACATGTTTAAAAATATATAGTTCCAATTTCACCTTCTCAAAACCAATGATTTATATTTCATAAAACGAAGTTAATGCCAATTGAATTAAAATATCAATTCAAATACCAAAACATTTAAATGTCTATATTCTCAAATCCATAATTAACAAATTAAGTTGTGGAACCACTTAAAACTTGCTAAAAATCATATAAAATGATAACATATATATTTAAATATAAATTACCATATATGCATAAAATAAGCATTTAAATTCTCAAACCATATAAAATATTTAAACCACATAATTATTATACTAATATGCTAAAAAACCATTCAAAATATAAAACCACTCTTAGATACTAGACGATGACTCCGACTTCTCTACATGGTTACCTTTAGGCATAGTACATGTGCCTATAATATAATAAAATATTTCTTATACTTTAAAAATTAAACCAAAGACATTGGTGCATACCAAATATCTTAAAATAACTTTTGTAAATCTAAGATTACCGAAATTGGACACTAAAAAGTCAAACTATATTGCAAATCCTTAGGATCTAGAATAAAAAATTGTGATTTTTTTACCCTAAAGCCAATTTTTTTTTTTTTTTTTATGAAATTGAACATTTTAATGGATCCTAATAACATCAAGAAATGAAATTTCAACACCAATTTGGTCCTAATTTTCCAATCACAATCTAGTTTTATCTAGTATTAAACAAATTGATCCAAATTAAACATTACCTAAACATCGTCCAAAATTAACAAATTATATGACAATGGAAAACCCACAAGATGGAGACCACATTGAAATATTCTTGGTCCAAACATATTGACAATGACCAAAAAAAATATCAAAAGATTTGATCAAACTTCCTGTTGTTGGATCTCACAAGTTGTGAGGAATCTTATCAAACGTAAGGTGGCAATGGATACAAAACGGCTGGAATTTGGCCAATCACTACAAAATGGAAAACTGCCACCATGTGGGAAAAAAGCCTCGGTCTGGGCATTGTCCAGCAATGAATGACTAGGATTTTCTAGAGGGATGGCTGGAAATTTGATGGGTAAATCTTAGTAGTGGTGCCTATTGTCTAAAATGGTCGAGAAGTAGGTCGATTTGCGTGATTTTTGCAATGGAGGGTGGTGGTTCACGTTTTTGATTAAGTTTTATATTTTCTTGTGCTTTTGCAAAATTTTTGGGTCTTTTCTTATTTGTTTAATTAAAGTCACATTCCTAATGTATATATACAGATCTTTGGGTCCATTAAAAAACAAAAATGGCTGATAGTTTGGAATAATGGGAAAATACTATACCCAACTCCACAAACCCATAACATTTTAACCGTAACTCATAATTAGGTTGGCCACCAATCAATGAACTTGCATTGATGAGTTTTGTACAATGGTATATCGATAGAACCTAAAACAACTAGCCATGCAAAAAGTTATACCTGAGACCCACACAAGGTTCAACTGCTGAAACTTAGTCGAACATATACAATAAGGGTATTTTTTGATACAATTTGTTATATTCTACCACTCTTAAAGAAATTTTATCCACAAAATTCATACTTTAGTTTTTGAAAAGGGGAGGATGCTTTTCACATCTAGTCCTCTTGTTTCTTAGTTGGCTATTTTACTTTGTGATTTTGCCCAAAGATCTTCATTGAAAGAATGGCTTTGTTACAAAGCTATTTCTTTTTCCAATCTAGAATCTATACCAAGTACTCCTTATAAGGCATGTTGTTTCTTAGCTCAATCTCTAGTGCTTCCAACACATGTACGGGTCTGATAGATACTAACAAAGCATGGAAACATGGAATGTTATAAACTTAAGAAAGTCTCTCTAGTAGAATTAGTTGGTAGAATATTAGACTTATCCTCTCAACTATTTTATAAGGTCCAATTTGGAGAGGATATAGCTTTCCTCACTTCCCAGAGTGTATCATGCCTTTCTAAGGAGAGAGTTCAAAGAACACCTGTAACTAATCTTGAACTTGACTTTTTTTTTTTTTTTCGCACATTTGTGTAACTCTCATTTCTATCCTACGCTGCTACATACCTATCTCGAATGATGTTAAGCTTGTCCATTGTTAATTGCACCTCTTAGGACTTAAAAGCTTTCTTTCACCCATTTCATTCTAACACAAGGGAGTTCTGCATTGTCTTCCATACAATGCCTCAGAAAGCCGATATTTCAATGGTCAAGTGACAGCTGTTTTCTAGGTGAACTTTACCAATAGTAAGTACCCATTCCAATTCCCTTCGAATTATAGTACACATGACCTTAACATGTATTTCAAGGTCTGGATAGTCCTTTATGATTGTCTATTAGAATAGGATTGGAAAGCAATACTAAAATTAAACTAGGTATCGAGTTCATTATTTAAGTTTTGCCAAAATCTTGAAACGAATGGTGAATTTTTGTTTGACAGAAACAATATTGGCAACCTATGCAAGATTACTACATGATTCACAAGGATTTTTGCAGCTTTAAAGAAGACACTTTTACTACTTGATGGTAGTACCATGCTAAGCTGGGATAACTTCACACTTCATTCATTGTAGTGAGTCATTCTTAATTCAACACCATTTCACATTCTATGGATTTATATGAGTATTGTCAACAAAAATAACTTGTTTTAGGGTCTGTAATGCTTTCTTTCTCGAATATATCAAAATGCCATTTATTAAAAAAAAACCAAAACTGGTCGAAGAAAGGATAGAGAATTCATTTCATTAGTCTGTACTTGTTGTATGGGTAATGATGTGTCTAAAAACATCATCAAACTGATAGTGCCTATATCTAGTATTGAATGCTTTCTTGGAAATATCTGATTCCTTGATTCTCAACTGATGGTACCGTAACCATTAGTCGAACTTTGATAACACCAGTACTACTTGATAAAAAATTACTAAACATTAATGTCTCAGTCCTGTAAGGAATAATATTACTAGATGCCCTTAAAAAAAAAAATCAACTTCTTAAATACCATAACTACAGCTATAAAACCAACTACAATATATCTCCATGAGTAACCCAAAATAAAAAGCTAACTTTTTTATAAAGTGATTAATCAAACAAATACATAAAAACCTTAATTGTAATAAGAAATTACTATAAAACACCTAGAAAAAAAATCACACAAGATTGGAAGATTACTTCCAAATTCATCTCTTAACATAAATATCACTTTTACACAATACACAACTCTCTCAAATTGTAAATAATCCACTCATCAACCCAAAAAGAAAATTTAGTACTTGAATTTAATTTCATTAAACCAAAAACTAGTGACACAAAGTTAAAATTGAGGTCGTTCTTTTTGCCTCCTTCATAACTTTTTATACTTTCAATTGTAAGATCCATGTTCCTCATTGATCCTCGAATCGTCTAGACCTTAACCAACTTCATCATTTTTACCACCTTAAGAAAGCCATAGATAAAAAATGTTCATTTATTATGATGGAAGGCTTTAAATTTCCCATAAAGCCTAATATGACTCGAAATTGTCAACACAAATCAGTAAAAATCCAAAAGATCAAGTCCAAGTCCTTTTTTAATCATAATATCATTCTTAAGAAACCATAATTCTTTCATTTTCAAATTGAATCTAAGAACTCATTCCTCAAGTAACTAAGGAATTTAAATCTTAATTTTGATATACAACCAAACACATAGAAAACTAACTACTAAGTCTTTAAACTACGAGAAAGCATCCATCATTTTCTTATATTTTAACTATGTCCTAAAAAATCATACTAATTAGGAGGTCAAGTTATCACTAGAAAAAGTCAACCAAATTAGGTCCATAAAACGTTATCAATATGAAAACCTCAAAATCCAAAAAAACATAATATCAATACAAGATTAAAAACTATCACCAACAATAAATATTGCAAAAACAACTTAGAAAATTCTCAATAACTCGTCTCATACAAGATCACCAAAAAGCATTGACCAATCTTGATCTATACCCAGTTCCCATATCAAAATATTAATTTTTAAGAAAAGCAAATAACACAAAAAAGAACAAAGCCAACTTTAAATGCATAAATCTCAACAACAGTCCTCCAATGTAGCATCTAAGCTTGAAGGTTCTGAAAGAAACTAAACCATCTTGACCTCCAAGTCATGGTTGGTAAATTTGCTTCTTTTCCATACTTAAGTCGACCAAAGAAATTCTAATGTTTGTTATCCCAACATGTCATTGAGCCATGTGATAAGCAATGATGAATAGATGTGAAGATAATAACTATAAACACATAACTCACTCAAATAAAAGTCATAACTGTATCCTCATCAATATTCGTCTGAGAACCTTGTTCCATTAGGTAAAAGTAGCCTTTCTTGTAATGTCTTGGTTGTTCGCAATGGAAGCATACATAATCCCACCACCACAATCCACTAATACCAACCACAGATGCTACATACATATTGAAAAGCGATCTCAATCCATAGCCTTAGATAGTGACTAATATCACTATTCACTAAATGTTGTCGTGGACTCTAACTACCATATCCTTCTCGGCTCCACTAGCTAGACTATTTTTAATGAATACTATATCCATGAGCTTCAACATCTATAGATGCCAAGAAAGGACACTCTTTCATGAAATGACTAGTTTGTTTATAGCTCGCATAGCAAATCCTATAATTAAATCAACCATATGAGCTTCATAAAGAAGGAAACCTACGTTCAAGTCTTTAGCCATGCTAACCACTGAAACTTACCATGCCTAATACCATAGCTTACTCAACTTAAAGTCTAGATGGCCCATCTCTATGAAAGGCTTGAGCTAGGTAGTCATGATGGAACCCACTTGTACCCATACAACCGATAACCCGCTGGGGTGTTGATCCGATACAGTTGAAGACTGGGCCAATCACTAGGGCACAAGCCAAGAGATTTAAGGACAACCTGGCTGGTTTCATATAAGGATTTATCAATTCTTGAAAGGGCTTGACAATATCCGAAGATTTAAAGCTTATTTTAAGCATCCAAGTGGTGGAGGTCGATATGTAACCGAGTAGCTGTTTTAGTGCATTTATGGACTCTGGGCAGCAAGGAATGGGTTCAAAACTTCTTGAACTCAATTGATATTAATAAGAGATTATGGAATCAAGTCAAGAAAGAAGCAAAAGCAACCAAAGAGATCATTTGCGCATGGAAGAGATTTTTGGCTGAATTTGTTGTATTTGTCGCTAACTTTGCTGTATTTTGGTGATTAAACATTTTCTCTTTGTTCCAATCAAGGTCAACGTATAGGAATCATAATTAATCTTAATTGGCATCTTACATGGCACATTGGATTTGATTTGGAGCCTTTATAAACTGAAAATTGGTCAACTATAGCTTAGTTGTCCAAGCACCTAAGCATGAGCATGTAGAACATCTTAGGTTAGTTTTAGGAGTACTTAGGAAGGAAAGATTATTTGCTAAAAATGTGATTTTTTTAAAGATGAATTGGTTTTTTTGGGATTTATTTTTAGTGCTATAGGAATTAAAGTTGATCAATCCAAGGTGAAAGCTATACAAGAATGGCCGAAACCTACATCTATTTCCCAAGTGAGGAGCTTTTATGGTTTGGCTAGTTTCTACCAAAGATTTGTCAAGGATTTTAGCACCATCGCAGCACCTTTAACCGAAGTTGTAAAGAAGAATGTTGGATTCAAATGGGGGGAGGCACAAAAAAAAAATCTTTTAATTTGTTGAAAGAAAAATTAACTAATGCTCCTTTACTAGTTCTGCCTAATTTTCCTAAAACTTTTGAAAATGAATGTGATGCTTCAGGTATAGGTATTGGAGCTATTTTAATGCACGAAGGAAGGCCCTTAGCATACTTTAGTGAGAAGTTAAATGGAGCTACATTAAAGTACCCGACATATGACAAAGAGATGTATGTGTTGGTGAGGGCTTTGGAGTCGTGGTAGCATTACTTAATGCCAAAGGAATTTGTGATTCATATCGATCATGAATCATTGAAGCACATCAAAGGTGATGGGAAGCTTAACTGGTGACATGAAAAGTGGATTAAGTTTATTGAGACTTTTTCTTATGTCATCCGCTACAAAAAAGGTAAGGAAAATGTGGTTGTCGATGCATTATCCCGAAGGTATGTATTGTTTTCTACATTAAATGCCAGATTGCTTAGATTTGAACAATTATTAGAACTTTATGAGCATGATAGTGACTTTGGTGAAATATTTAGGAACTGTACAAAAATTGGTTTAATAAATTTTACATTTTTGAAGGATATTTGTTTAGAAAAAATCAACTTTGTGTGCCTAATTGTAGCATTGGGGAATTGTTAGTGAGGGAAGATCATGGTAGTGGT
This sequence comes from Ziziphus jujuba, assembly GCF_031755915.1. NCBI lineage: Eukaryota > Viridiplantae > Streptophyta > Magnoliopsida > Rosales > Rhamnaceae > Ziziphus > Ziziphus jujuba. The sequence goes on from NC_083382.1 coordinate 18,290,266, forward strand.
TTAATGGGCCATTTTGGTGTTTTAAAAACTTTATCCTTACTGCAAGAACATTTTTATCGGCCTAATATAAAGAGAGATGTGGAAAGAATATGTGAAAGATGCTTAAAATGTTGAAAATCCAAATTTAGATTGAAACTGCACAGTTTGTATCTCCTATTGCTGATTCCATCTATTCTTTAGGTGGATTTGTCTATGCATTTTGTTCTTGATTTATCTAGGTCTAGGATAGGTAAGATTCAATTAGATGGCACATTTTGTTGCATGTAATAAAAATGATGATACATCTAATGTTGCTAATTTATTCTTTAAGGAAATTGCGAGGTTGCATGTTATGCCTAGAACTATTGTTTTGGATAGGGATGCTAAGTTCTTAAGTTACTTTTGGAAAACTTTGTAGGCTAAGTTAAGAACTAAACTTTTATTTTCAACTAGTTGTCCTCCACAAACTTAAGGACAAACTGAAGTAGTAAATAGGACTTTGTCTGCATTGTTAAGGGCTTTAATTAGTAGAAATTTAACAAATATGGAAGGAATGTTTGTCACATATTGAATTTACTTATAATAGATCTTTGCATTTAGCTACTAAATATTCACCATTTGAGATTATTTATGGGTTTAATCCTTCGACTCCATTAGATTTAACACCTTTACCTTTAAGTGAATATGCTAATCTAGATGGAAAGTAAAAACTGATTTTGTGAAGTAGATTCATGAAAAGACAAAGGCAAATATTGAGAGGAGAACCGAGCAATATGTAAGGAATGATAATCCAGGCTGGATTAAGGTTGTCTTTGAACCTGGAGATGGGGTTTGGTTCCATTTAATAAAGGAGAGGTTTTTTGAACAAAGAAAGTCCAAGCTTATGCCGTGTGGGGATGAACCTTTTTAAGCTTTAGAGCGGATTAATGAAAATGCTTACAAGCTTGATGTACCGGGTGAGTGTAATGTTAGTGCTACGTTCAATGTTGCTGATTTATCTCCTTTTCCTATAGGTGATGATTTTGATTTAAGGGCAAATCATTTTCACAAGGAGGAGAATGATGAGAACTTGCCTGTACCCGTACAACCGACAACCTGCTGGGATGCTGATTCGGTATAGTTGAAGACCGAGCCAATCACTAGGGCACAAGCCAAGAGATTTAAGGACAACATGGCTGGTTTTATACAAGGAGTTATCAATTCTTAAAAGGGCTTGACAATACCCGAAGATTCAAAGCCTGTTTTAAGCATCTAAATGGTGGAGACCGATATGGACTCGGGTAGCTATTTTAGTGCATTTATGGACTCTGGGAAGCAAGGAATGGGTTCAACACTTCTTAAACTAAATTGATATCACTAAGAGGTCATGGAATCAAGGCATAATGAAAAGCAACCAAAGAGACCATTTGTGCATGGAAGAGATTTTTGGCCAAATTTGTTGTATTTACCGCTAGCTTTGCTGTATTTTGGTGATTAAGCATTTTCTCTTTGTTCCAATCAAGGTCAACGTATGGGAATCATAATTAATACTATTTGGAATTCTACATGGCACATTGGATCTGATTTGGAGCCTTTACAAGGTGGAAATTTGGTCAAAGCTAGCTTAGTTGTCAAACTAGTCAACTAGTTTTCTAATTCAAATTTGCCTTTTTGTTTTAGGAAACTATCTTATATTTCGGTTTTTATTTAATTACTTGCTGGAAAAATAACTTAGGAAAGGTGATATTTTATTATTTCAATGGTAAATTAATTAATTCCTAATTCAAGATAAAGAAATTAATTAATCAAAATTAGATAAGGAAAGGTTGAAATTCAGCCAACACCTTTAGTTTCCTTATTGCTGAACGGTTTTTACCTAGTCTTCTAAGATTTTATTTTGTTCTTTCAATGCCTATTTAAAGGCTTATTTTCAATGAGAAATTAGCTTACATATTATACAGAAAATTATTTATGAGAAAAAATTCTCTTTGTTTTCTTTGAGCATCTAAAACACCATTAGAAAGTGAGTGTTTTAGTTTAACTTGTCAATAGGACAACCATCACCTATTATGGCATCTTCATCATATACCAAGTTTCTAATCACAAGTTTATTAGGGGTTAAGGTGGCCATTAAAATATGAACTTAATTATGATATGGACTAATATAATACGGGTTTAGGAGCAAGTCAACCTAGGTTCGTATCAAGTCAACCACACAATTCCCATAAACTAGCCCTTTGGAGCTCTAAGTTAGCTCTTGTTATGTCTTAGATTTGCATCGCTTGCAGGGCATCACAAAAAATATAACTCTATGAAAGAGTGAAAAAATATGGTCATTTTAAGAAAGGATGGGTAGTTGTTTAAGGGTATGTAGGCAAGTAAAACATAACATAGAACAATTGTATAGCAGTGCACAACCTCTAAGGAACTTAAAACCTAAGACTTTGATACCAAGCTGACATGACCTATCCTATGAATCTCTTCATGATCTTCAAGTGGTTCTGGTTAGGAAATCCATCTTTAGGAAAAACCCAATAGAACCTCAACCAAATCATGGACAACTGAGCACATGTGATTAAAAATTATATTCCATTATATATAGATAGAACTACAACAATATGCAAGTCCTCCAACTATAGTCAATAACTATAATCAATCATGCTACAGTCCATTAAAAAACATGCAAAATTACGGTGTTTAATTTAAATTAAAGCATTATAAGTGACAATATAAATTTAGGTTATGCAAATAATAGAAATGTCTAGAAAAATAAATATAAGCAAGGGAAGATAAAATACGATTGTTGTTATGGAATACAAAAGCAAATAAGTGATGCGTGAGGTCGATTTTTCACTAACTTTGGGGACCTAGGCGAATGAATTGAAAAGAAATAAAATATAAGATAAAGATAGCTTAATGAGTGGCATAATACATTAGGAAATTAATAATTTATTACTGTAAAATTTTCTCTTAAGACCATGCATTATCACTCTTTTGAAAAGTTCCTTTTTAAAACGATTTTGTAAACCCTGACTTGTACTTAAAATCAATATCACAAAATAAGTATTTCATAATAAACCATTTAAAACATCAAAAATCAATTCATCCTAATTTAAATACAAGGCATAAAACTATGTAAATATTTTTATAAATCCCATCTCTTCACCAAGATAAATTCTTGTATTATTTTACCTTTTAAAATCTTAACCTACTACTTCTAATAGGTTCTCATTTCTGGTGATGGTAAAGCATGCCACTTCTTTGGCAAACTCATCCCTGTTCTATAGTGAAGCTAGAGTAGGGAATGAATAGAAAAAAGTTAGGAATTAAGGAAAAAGTAGAAAAAAGAAGTGAAACCAACAATGGAAAGCGGTTGGAGAATGAGGGAAAAAAGTAAAGAAAGTGGGAAAAAGAAGGAGAATGAACCTACTGCATTTTATAATGTAAGATAAATGGTGATTAGAGTTTTTATAGATAGAAATAAAGGTTTTGTGTTTTAGACAAATGAATGGTACATTTTTAAAATTAGATAATAAAGTAGGGATGTTTTTGAGAATAAATATTAAACGTGCACTTAGACATTTCAATTTAAGATATAAGCTCAAATTTTTAGCCTACTGGATTAGGATAAAAAATCTTAAAATGAGTATTAAGATAAAAAGAAACCAAAAAAATAAAAAAACAAGAATAAAAAGTATTATCACTTAAAATATGCCAAATTAAGATAAGAATGAAAGTTGTGTATACGCATTGATAGTTGAGTTGTCAACATAATCGCTGCAACATTTGGATAATCTTCGCCAAGTCTTCAAAGTGTTAAAAGAATCAAAGTTATAAGCTAATTTGAGAGAAGTATCCTTTTTTCACCAACTGCCTTATATTTTTATAATATATATTGTTTCTAGTAAAGGAATGACAATGGATTTAAGTAACGTGGAGGCATTTATTAGCTAGCCAAAACTTAAATCTTTGTATCAAAGGCTTTATGATCTTACTTAATTTTATAGAAGATTTGTCAAAGGATTCAGCACCATGATTATACCAATCATCAAGTGTTTACAGTGAGGAGTTTCCAAGTGGACAAAAAAGACAGAAAATTGTTTCAAGCTTTTGAAAAACAAGGTGACAATAACTCTTATTTGGGAGGAATAATTTCATAGTGCTACTTCTTTCTCTAAAATAAATTTTCAAAGTGGCTATCGTCAAATTCAAATGAGAATTGGAGAGGAGTGGAAGACTGCATCTAGAAATGGAGATGGACTTTATGAATGGATGCTCACCTTTTTGCCTATCTAATTCTTTTAGTACTTTCATGTCCCTTATGAACCATATATTCAAATATTACATTAGTGAACTTGTAATTGTTTACCTTGATGATATTATGTTTTATAGTACTACTCAGGAATAACATTTGGATCATCTTCACCAACAAGTTATATGTTAATTTAAAGTGTCATTTTTTTTTACAGATAACCTTATATTATTAGGATATTTTGTTTCTAGTAAAATAATTATGATGGATTCAAAACCTCTTTGTATGATATTCAAAGTTTTTATGGTCTTGCTTCATTTTGCAAAGATTCATTAAAGGATGTAACATCATGATTGCACCAAAAACTAAAATATTGAAAGGAAGATTTTTCAAATGGATAAAAAATGTAGAAAATAGTTTCTAGCTTTTGAAAGGAAGGTGATAACAGCTCATTTTAAGTTGATAATGATGCTTCAAATAAGCATATTGGAGTAGTTATAAGCGAAAAAGGAAAACTAGTTGTATTTTAATGTTCAATGATTGTTAATGCATATATATATATATATATATTCAACATATGACCAAGAATTATATGCTATTATGAAAGCTTTGGATCATTCAAGGAATTATCAAGCACTTAAAGAGTTTGTTCTCTTTTTGGATCATGAAGCTTTAAAGTCCCTCAACAATTGACACAAGTTCAAATGATGGCAAGCTGAGTGGTTTTAATTTCTTAAAACATTTTTCTTTTCTATTCAAGCAGAAATCTTGAGTTATGAATAAAATGGTTGATACATTAAGTTGACAACAGTCCTTGTTGTCACCTATGCAAGTGTAAGTCTTAGCTTTGAAGTTCTCAAAGAACATAACAAGGAAGATTCATACTTTAGTCATATTTGGGAAGAATGCTTTTAAATTTCCATTCAAAGGATTCTTCACATAGGAAGCTTTTCTCTTTCAAAATAACAAGTTTTTTATTCCCAGTGATCTTTTATGGAACCAATTATCCTTAAAACCCATCAAGGAGGACTTGTTTGACATTTTGAAAGGTATAAAATGTTTGGTGTAGAAAAAATTCTATTGGCATGAGATGGAGTCAAACATCATTCATCATGTCTTGTCATATAGCTAGGAGCCATGCTTAAAATACAAGTGTTTACACTTCATTACCAATTGCAATTGCATCCTGGGGATATGTGAGCTTAGACGTCATGGTTAGTTCACCTCAAATAGAAAAGAATAAATATTATATCATGCTTTTGGTGATCGATTTTCAAAAATGGCCCATTTCATTCCATGTAACAAGATTTTGGATGCTATAAATGTTAATGATCTTTCTTTTTTCTTTTTTCTTTTTTCTTTAAAAAAAGTGATGAAACTTTTTTGGGGCTCTAAGATAGCTGCTTGAGATTAAAGTTCCAAGCTCATGAGTCATTTTTGGAATAAAAACTTGAAATGGTAAATAGGAGTTCCAAATAATTTTAAGAAGTTTTATTTGTAGCAACCTTGTCAATGGGATCCTATTTTAGCTCAATCTAAATTTGCTTATAACCAGTCTACAAATCAAACTATAAAAGCAAGTCATTTGAAGCTTTATATGGTAAAAGTACTACTAGTCTTTGAGATTTGGCTCCATATCCTACCATTTAACATTTTAGGGAAAATGCTTAGGCATATGCACAATGCATTAAGGTGCATGAGCAAATTAGGGATTATATGATCAAGCAAAATGAAAAGTTCAAAATGAGTGGAAGTAAGCATATAAGCTTGCAACTTTTAAGGAAGGAGATCTAATTTAGATTCATCTTGCAAAGGAACAATTTCCTCATGGTAAACATGGAAGCTAAGAGTTGATGGTCCTTTTAGAGTTTTACAATGCATTGGTGATCATGCATATAAGATTGCGCTTCCAAATACCTAAGATGTTATAGCAACCTTCAACGTGGTTGACCTTTGTCGTTATTGTGATGGAAATATATCTTCATATTAACCATAGTAGAATAATATGAGAATATTTTGGTTTGTTTATTAAAGAATAGTTTATTCATCCTAGCTCTTATCTTTTGGGTGAATTCCTTAGAGTTGCAAGTTTTCTATAATAAATCATATGAATCAAGTGGATTCTCAAATATGGTTAGTTGACTCTTATCTCTTGAGTGGAATTTGTAGAGTGACAATTAATCTTTGGTGTGTTTAAGTGACTTCTATGTCAACTTTTGTTTCCCAACATCTTTGGTATCAAGAACAAATTATATTTATGATTGTTTATTTTATTCCTTGTATTTTTTTTGGTTTTTTGTGTTTCTTAAGTCATGGAACAATACCTAGATACTTGTTCCAATGGCATCATGAACATAATCGATAATAAATCAATTTTTAAACTGAAATAAACTCAAATAGGTTAATACAACATTACAAAGAAAGATTTGTCACAAAGAGATTTCACCTAGCATGATCAGCTTCCACATTCTTTTTGTACTTGGAACTTTCACAAGTCATAAATGGATTCCTCTCTTTTCACACTAAAAAACATGATGGATTTCATATTGGTTCTCAGAAGCATTGATGATATTTTTATAACTAAAACTAAATACTCTCTCATTAATGCATTCATCTAATAGTTAGATACTCATTTTTGTCTCAAGGATCTTGGGCATATTTCACTCTTATTAGGTATTGAAGCATTTCATTGAGCACCTTGGTTTGCATTTGTTTAAAAACCAAATACATTAATGATCTTTTTCATCAGACAAACATGGGTGAGTCTAAAACCAATCTAGCTTCAGCTTGTACAATCTCTCAACTCAGAAGCACTATTGATGTAACTTGAATGGATATATTTCTATATCATAACACCATTAGATCTTTTTAATATCTCACTATAAGTCCTTTTAAACTCTCATTCATAGTGAACAAACTAAGTCAGTACATGCATTGACCGATCGATATTCAAAGGATGGTTAGCAAACGAGTATAAACATATCTTTAAGGTAAAAGCACCTGGGTATTCAAATTTAGCTTTCCTCTCATAATAAAATGTATGGCTAAATTGATTTTGACTAGGCTTCAAGCATAGATGATCATTGTTATATGGGGGGATGTTGACTGGGCTTTAGCCAATGGCACTACTAAGTTAGCTTTCATACCGTCTTTATTAATAGTAGTTGGGTTCTCAAGCTACAAGTCTAACATTCCATGCTAGTATAAAGCATATTGACATTGATGTGCATTTTGTTCAAGATAAAGTTATAAAAAACAAACTAGAAATTTAGTAGATTCCACGTTTATACAAGATAGTAGACAATCTAACCAAAGTATTGGCAAGCACACATTTCCTCCATCTAATTTCCAAGCTCAATTTGTAAGAATCCCCATTAAGCTTGAGAAGGGATGTAAGGATAAAAAGTGTGGTAACTAGAGATAAGTCAAGTACCTGTATTAATTAGAAAATAGTAGTTTTGATGTGTATAGTTTTTTATTCGTTATAAATTATTAGTGAGCATTTTATTCATTAATCTAGCCTATTCAAGCTTATTTATTTATTTATTTATTTATTTACTCAAGTTTTTGGTTATTTTTTATTCTCTTTTTGTAAGAAAGTTTTAATTGAAGAATTTGAAAATTATTTGCTAAAAGATAGAAGTCTAGGAGCATGCTGAAGCTATTTCTTGAAAGACAAATAAAGAATTGGAGAATACCATAGAAGAATGAAGACTTTGAAGCATCAAATGAAAATTCTAGCAATGTTGGTGTGCGCACCCTTCTCCTAGGGCTGTACATTCCACTTTCAAGTGGCCTATTCAATGAACATGGCATGCACGCTCTGTTCGAGGAATTGTACATGCCAATGCTGCTAGTTTTCTCTTTTTGGGCTTCAAATTTTCGTAAGTGTTGAATGGGGATTGGGTCTATAAAGAAGCATATGACTTACATGTTCCTTTTTATAAGTCATTTAATAGAGATCAAATCGAGGAAATTAGGGTCAAGAGGATAAGGATTAGATAGGCTGTAGAGGAGGTGGCTATATTTATCCATGAAAAGACAAGATTTATGAACTAAGCTTTGAGATTACACCACAAAGTAGAAAGACAAATTGTCTTTAGAGAGAGCAGCTCTATGGATTTTGAAGATTTCTTAAGGAACTTAAGGCTTTGGATTGTTTAGAGATCTACACTTAAGAATTCTTTGCTCATACTTTTTGGTTACTTTGTAAAAGAATTTTTGTTATTTTATGAAAACAATGTTGCGATCTTTTGGATTCTATTATGATTTTGTGCTTTTTGTTTTCGTTTCTATTAGAGGCTAGATTTGTGATTTAGAACTTTGGTGTAGCTTTGATCTTGCACGTGTGAATTAATTTGGTTTGTTTATGGTCTAATTTCTCTCCAATTATTTGTGTTTCCTTAGATTAATTGAACAACTTAACCAATTTAAATGAATTTTTTTAGATAGTTTTTTAAATTGAATAATTAAAGCTTGACCAAGCCTGATTTAGTAAATCGATAACTAAGAAAACACAATCTAAGAACTAATTTGAGCTTGAGAAAGGCTTTTAGGTCTTGGGAAACTTTAACCAATGTTCAACTTGAGTCTGTAAGAACCAATTTGGCTTGGATAATTAAAAAGGGAATTAATTTCATGGTAAATTAGTAGAATTAAGAAGAGATTCCAATTTAAGTTAATTTTCCATACATCTTACTTATCTTGAGGAAGGGGTGAGTGAAGTTAGAAGTCATTTGTTAATAACTGGAGTGGAATTTGTTGTAATTACAAAACTAAGTAGTCACATGTTAGGTTCACGTGAAGTCAAGGTTGCAGAGCTTTTATTTCGTCAATTTTAAAAACAATTTTGTAGTGTTGATTTTATATCTTTAGTTTTGCATTTTGGTTGATAATTTTAAAATTGTTCTTACATTCTTGGTTTGATATTTTTTTGATTTTCAATTTCGTTGATAAAATTAATTGATGAAATCTTTAGTAAATGGCTGAAATAAATAAACGGGCAAACATTCAATTCTTGTGGGATGATATTCTTACTCACTTTATTTCTTGAGAGATCAATGCACTTACAAAAATGAAACAATCAAGATTATGGATTTCTTGCCAAGAATTTGAATTGTGTTCGATCATTAATCAAGTTTTTAGCATCGTTGCTCAGGATGAATTTTTGTTTCTTTCTATTTTTGCTAATGTTGGAGCTAAGCTAGTTAATCTTCATTTATAATCTATTTTTCATTTGAATTTTGAGTTTGCCTTTGAATTTTTATTGATTTTTGCTTACTTATTTTTATTATCTCTTTTGTAGGTAGAGCATGAGGGAAGCAAAATCTAAAAGTTATGCCATGCAATCTTGGGCCAAAGAAAGCTTTGCATAACCTAAGGAGAGTGAGAAGACTACAGGAACAAGAAGTTCAAGAATAAGAAATAGAAACAATGGTGGAGAACAATAGGAATGAAGTACCTTCATAACTATGAGGAATTAAAGACAATTTCAAACTATATGCAATTGAGCTTCTTTTGGAAATTTGTAAGTAACCTATCAATGAGAATAATTTTGAGTTAAAACCCACCCTTATCACTATGGTTCTAGTTAGTAAGTATTTTATTCACCAATTTAGCCTCCATAAGGTTAACTAGTTATTTGATTTCTTGAGTTGTTGGTTGGTTTTTTATATGTTTTACTCTCTTTTTTTTTTTTTTGTAGAAAAATATTTAATTGAGGCTTTGAAGAATATTTATTAAGTATCGAAGTTCGTGAGCACATGAATGGTTATTTGGAATGAGCTACGAAGTGCACCACTTATCTACACAAGGAGTACACACCACTTGCATGAGGAAAGAAAGGAAGTTCAAATGTCTGGTTCTCCAAACTTTTCTCACATGAGGACTCTTTGTGGAAACTCATTTGTTGATTCTTGAAGCTTAAAGCTCGGTCATTAATGAGGCATGTGACTTACATATGCCTAATTTTGGTGATAGCTTTGTGATGAAGATGAAAAGGTGGAAATTAAGCTCATTAGGGTTATGTATGTTTGCTAAATAGGCAATATAACAATAAGGAGGCTAAAGAGGTTTGTAGAGAGGAAGATCAGATCTAGAGAAAGAAGCTTTAACATAGGAGAGCTCTTGGAGAAAAGGAACACTACACCACCAAATTTAGAGAGAGAATGTGCTTTTGGTGGGAGAAGCTGTTGAATTTCAGAGATTTAAGAAATTGAGTTAGCTTGGAGGAGCTATCATCTCCTAGTTTTCTCTAATATTTTTCTCTAATATTTATATTCTATATTTTAATTTGTATAGATATTTCTTGTGATTTTGAATGAACATAATGATATATATGGATTTCTCTTTGCATTATGTTTGGGCTTTATTTGTATCTAAGAATATATACTAAATCTTTGATTTAGGGCCTTGATGTAGCTTAGATTTAAATTGTGATGATATAATTTGGTTGATTGATGATTTAATTTCTATCTAATTATTTTTGTTCCTTGGATTAATTGAAGAACATACCTAATTCGAATAAGAATTTAGTTGGGTGTTGTCTAAATTGAAGAATTAGTGCTTGAATAAGCTTAATTAGGTAGATTAAAATAAGAAATATGATCCAATAGCTATTGTGGCTTGAGAAAGTATATTGACGTTTGGGCAGCCTTAATTTTAGCTTTAATTAAATTTGAAAAGAAACAATTTGGGTTGGGTAATTGAAAGAGGACTTAACCGCATGGTGAATTCATAGAATTAGGAAGAAATTTTTCTGAGTAAACCTTCCAAATATCTTTCCGTCTAGAGAGGAAATAAGTGAATTTAGAAATCCTTTGTTGATAATTGCATTTGAATTGGTTATTAATTGCCCAATAGGCACTTACATGATAAGTCTAAGTGAAATCAAGGTCCCAGAAGTTTGAACTCATAGATTCCCTTGCATAATCATTGGTTTGTATATATTCTTTCCAATTGTCTCGATTATATTAGGTTAGTGTTTAGTATTTAGCTTTGTTTCTATATTTATAGTTAGTTGCCTAAATAAAGTTAGTTCATAATTGTTATGGTAAGTGGCCTAGTTTCACAAATCTAATTAATCCTCATGGGAACGATATTATTTCTATATTTGAACTGGTTATTAATTGCCAAATTAGGTACTCACATGATAAGTCTAAGTGAAATCAAGGTCCTAGAAGTTTAAACTCATAGATTACTTAGCATAATCATTAGTTTATGTACATTCTTTCCAATTGTCTCCATTATATTAGGTTAGTGTTTAGTATTTAGTTTTATTTCTATATTTGTAGTTGGTTGCCTAAATAAAGTTGGGTCATAATTGTTATGGGAAATGGCCTAGTTTCGCAAATCTAATAAATCCTCTTAGAAGTGATGCTCTATTCACGATTTTTATTATTTGAGTGATTTGTGCATTTGTGAGAATCAAAGAAATCGGGTTTTTAGCTTAGTTGGCCAAGAATTTAATAATTTGGTGGTTTTACCAGTGAAGACCCAAATACTCATCTTGCCATATTCTTACAACTTGTAGATATGATCGAGATGAATAATTTTAATGATAACGCGATTTAGTTGAGATTGTTTCTTTTTTCTTTGAAGGATAAAGCGTTTAAATAGTTACATACTTTGCAACTGGATCTTAATATTATATGGGAGGAGATGGCAAAGAAATTCTTGAATAAAATTTTCCACCTTCCAAGATTTGATAATTATGTCACAAGATTAATCAATTCAAGTAACAAGATTATGAAGTATTACATGAGATGTATGATGGATTCAAGGATTTGTTAAGCAGATGTCCACAACATAGTTATGAGGAATTCATGCTTAACTATATCTTCTACAATAGGTTAGATGGTCAAATAGAATTTATTATGAATAGTTCAAGTGGAGAGTCTTTTTTGAAGAAAGAGGTTGATGAGGCTTTTCCTTTATTAGAGGAATTGGCTTTTAATTCCTATAATTGGTTGATAGAGGCGTAATTGAAATCAATGGTGTATTTGAGTTAAATGCCTTTAATAGCTTGGTATCTAAGGTTGATGCTTTGTCACAACAACTAGCTTCATTTAATCAAGTTTCTAAGCATATGGAGAATGTTTCTTGTGTTGGCATACCTCCAAGTAAGGCAACAATTGAGCAATGTATATTTTTGGCATACAAAACTAAGAATTATGTTCTTAAGCCTAATAACGATGTGCCTAATTATTATAATTCCAATTTGAGCAACCATGAAAATTTTTCTTAGTCTAATCAAAGGAAAGTTATAAATCCACTGTTTGGTTTTGCTAAACCTAAGGAAGATAAGTCATTGTTTGAAGAGTTGATTACATGTTTTATTGTTGAGGTAAGAGAAAGAGTCAACAAGAAAGAGGAATCTATGAAAAATTAATAAGGATTGATGCTATTGAGATCGTTCTAATTTGGGAGCACATATGAAGAATTTAGAGCATCAAATTGGCAACTTGCTAAGAATTAAAGGCAAGTCTATAAGATTTTCTCCTAGTGGTATCAAACATAATCCCAAGCAAGTGATGGCCATTGAAATGAAAAATGGAAAAGTCTATGAAACTTTACCATCTAGAGAAGATGTGTGTCTTTTGAAAAAACTTTTTGGTGAGAAGTTTCTTGGAGATATATTTTTTGAAAATAAATGTTTTGTCAAAAAGTACTGTTATGTTAAGAAGTATTCTATTAATGGTGTTGGAGAAAGTTTTTTTGTTGAAAAGAATGTTTGTGGCCATAATTCTTAGAAGAATTCTAAGAATTCTATGGCTAAAAAAATTTTGTTGAGGATGATGTTTATGCTGATAAATTCAATGCTGTTAAGAAAAAGTCTATTGAAGTTGGTAAGAATTTTTATGGGAATTTTAATATTGTTAAAAGTATTTTTGTTGATAGTTGTTTTGAGAAACCTCATGTTAAGGGTGTTATCGTCGTTGTTATGTTAGGAAAAATTCTATTGGTGTTATTGATTATTATGGTGATAAGTATGGTGGTAGTGAGAAATCTAATGGAAAATTGGATGATAAAGAGATTATTGTTGAGAAGGAAAAGCCTAAGTTAGATGAGCCTTTAATGACCAATTCTAAAGTTGTTCCAGGTTATTGACTATTTTTCTTCTAAAACATCTTATTACCCTAACATTGCCTTATCCTCAATTGTTATTGAAGAAGAAGTTGGATAATTAGTTTTCAAAGTTTTTGGAGGTTTCTAGGAAAATTCACATGAATATACCTTTGGTTGAAGCTTGTCAAAAGATGTCCAATTGTTCAAAGTTTTTAAAGGAGAAAACATCCAAAAAGAGGAACCGAGAAGAGTTTGAAACTATTTCTTTAACAAAGGACTGTGGCTCTATTCTCAAGAAAGAGTTACATAAAAAGCTAAAAGATTCAAGAAGTTTTACAATTCCTTGTACCATTTTTTATTTAAAGTTCAAGAGGGCTTTGTGCAATCTTAGTGCAAATATTAGTTTTTTGCCACTGTCTATCTTTAATAAGATTGATCTTGGAGAGGTAAAGTCTATCAACATTACTCTTGAAATGGCGGAGCAATGTTTATCTACACCATACGACGTTGTTGAGGATGTTCTTATGAAAGTTGAAAAATTCATTATTTTGGTTGACTTTGTGGTTTTGGATATAATGGTTAATAAAAATGTGTCTGTTACTTTCATTAGGGCATTTTTAGCTACATAAAAGGCTTTCTTAAATGTTCAAAATGGCAATCTCACTTTATGAGTGGATAGCAAAAAAGCAAAGTTTTATATTTCACATAACATAAATTTTTAAAGAAATTTCAATCGTGTCATAAGATTGAGGGTATAAATCCTTTGGAGAAGTCAGTGTTTCGTAATAGATCTTTAAGAAGGCCTAGAATAGTTAATCTTTGAAGTCTATCTAAAGAAGATGCCTAAATACAAGTTCAAGTTTATTAAAGGTATCTTGTTCAAGATAAGCATTCCTAAAAGAAATGAGAAAAACAAGAAAGCAAGTTTCAAGTTTGTTATAGATTTAAAATTGCAAGTTATTAGCAATTCAAGTGCAAGTGTAAGGAATTTCATTGTAAAAACATTTTTTCCTCAGAATAGTTAGAACTTGATGGCTAAAATGACGAATAATTTCAAGTGTTTTACAAGAAGGTGAAAAATATCAATATTGAACTTGTGCTAAGTTGGGTTTTCGAGCATAGAGTTATTTGGTTTTATTGAAACAATTGCTTCGCTAAGTCTAGTTGAGACATTAAACTAAATGTTTCTTAGGAGGCAACCTAATGAAAAATAAGTTTTATATATTTTCACGCACCATTACAAGATTGACTACACTTTCGTGACTTAAGTTTGATTTTCCCATGACATTATTTATACAACATTTTAGTACACATTTGTTACAAGAAGATACAAAAGGATAACTGATTACTAATAACTGCAACATCTTTCCTTAAGCTTTATCACTTAATAATGATGTTTATCCTGCATCTTTTAGAAAGACTTCAGGATGCCTTTTATCATTTGGAGTTTTCTTATCTAAAATTGAGTCTTGCCGATCTTGGTTGCAAGATGACTTGGAAGATGATGTGGCTCATTAGTGACATGGCACATCAGAAGACTTAGCTTTTCTATGACATGGCACATCTAGCTTATTATCCAGCTTATCATCTGATGTGAATCCGCTTGAGCTTGCACAACCAACAACCCGCTGGGGTACTGACTTGATACTGATGAAGACCAGGCCGATCACTAACGCTCAAGCTAAGAGGTTTACGGACAACCTTGCTGCCTTTATCCAGGGAGTAATTCATTCTCAAGAGGGCTTGCCCATACCTGAAGAAACAAGGATTGTTTGGTGTTGGAATTGCAATTTTGAAGTTGATTCTTGCTACTGCAGTTGTCTTATGTTCTGTGGGTAAAAAAAAAAAAAAAAAAAAAAAAAAAAAAGCCAAATAAAAAAAATTTCAGTTTATTGAATTTGGTGTTGAAATTTATTGCTGGAAATTTCTTAGAGCTGCTGTTTTGTTGATTATTTATTCAATATTTGGAGTTGCCAGAGAGTTATTTTTGTTGCTGGATATTTGAATTTTGGGTGCTTAAATTCTTTGGATTAAAATTAGTTAAAGGAATTTATACAAAACTAGAATTACAAGAACAACAACCAACACTATTCTTTAATTTTATTCGAATTGATTCTTGTTGGTGTTTGAAATTCTTTTTCTTTTTTATTCTTGGATCCTTAATTTCTTATCATCTGGCCCAGTTCTTGTTGATTATGAAAATTTTCTTGTTAATTTGCCTTATTTTGCCTAGAAAAGCCAAAAACTAGGTTTCACCAATTCATTCGGTATTGCTTGATTTTGCTACTGTTTTGTTGATAAGTTAAATTAAAACATAGTTGTGATCTAATTGATGTTTTTTGGGTGTTTTAATTAGAACTTTAAGATAATTCTTTGATTGAAAAAAGACAAGAGTGTGTGAGTTTAAAAGAGGGTAAAAACCGAAACTAGTGTGAAAACACAAGTGTTGAGACCTTGATTGAGTGAAACAGTGAAGGAGTGAATTTTTGGTGAGAATTTATTTTATCTTGCATTATATATACTAACATGGCAGATTCCAGGTTGAGAAGAGGGGATCCACAATTAAGAATTAATGAAGAAGAATCCATAGGATTCCATGGTGATTCTCGAGCTAGGGGGAGTAGTTAGCAAATGGACATGAGGGCTGTCTTGGAACAATTGTAGCAAATGAATGCTCAATTTGACCACATAAATCAAAGGATGGATAGAATAGAAACATCTCATAGTGGACTGAATTTGAGGTAAGAGTTCCATGGAGGTCGAGGTTGAGGTGAAGGAGGCCGTGGAAGACCTAGAGAGGAGTTTGAAGAGGGAAATTTTGGAGATGATTTTAAGGAAGAAATGGATGAAATGCTTGCTGTGTAAGAGAGACTAGGCTGTGGGAGGCATAGGAGAGAGGAGGTAGATGATGATCTTGGCAACATCAAGGTAAACATACCACCTTTCATGGGAAAAAGTGACCCGTAGGCTTACTTAGAATGGGAGGAGCGAATGGAGATGATTTTTTATTGTCACAACTATTTGGAGACCAAGAAAGTTAAATTGGTAGCAATGGAGTTTGGACATTATGTACTCCAATGGTGGACTACTGACCAAAACACGCAAAGGAGAGTAGGTGACGAATTGATCACTACATGGTGACAAATGAAAGAAGCCATGAGGAAACAATTTATACCATCACGCTATCATAGGTTGCTGCATCAAAGACTTCAATCTTTATCTCAAGGAAGTAGGTCCATGGAGGATTATTACAAGGAGATGAAGATGCTTATGATGAGGTTAAGCATGAATGAAGATAGATAAGAAACCATGGCAAGGTTTCTTGGTGGTTTGAATCGTGAAATAGCCAATCAACTAGAATTGCAACAATACGTGGAATTGGAGGAGACGTTGCATGTGGCTATTAAATTAGAGCATGAATTCAAGAGGAGGGGTGTAGGCTCATGGTTTGGGTGTGTTTCCAATAGTGGAAGATCAAACCCAAGTGCTTGGAGAAGCAATTCCATCTATGATTCAAAGCCATAACCAAAACTAGGTTAAGAAAGCTCCAATCGGCCAAAAAGGGAGTCCAAAGCCAAATCTGTCCAAGCACCCAAGAATGAGGTAAAATCTGATCCTAAACCTTCAAGATCTAGAGAAATTATTTGTTTTAAGTGCCAAGGATGAGGATACATTGCTAGCCAATGCCAGAATAGAAGAATCATGGTGTTAAAGGGTAACGGTAAGCTAGAATCGAAAAGCGAGGAAAATGGAGATGAAGCTGAGCAAGAAGAGGAAGACTTTGAGGATAAAGCCGAGACCCTACATGCACCCAATATTGAATTAAATTTGGTTTCTAGGAGAGTACTTTCTATATACAAGGATGAGGATCAAGTTCAAAGAGAAAACATCTTCCACACCCGATGTGAAATCCAAGGTAAGATTTGTAGTAAAATTATTGATAGTAGAAGTTATACAAATATAATTAGTAACATTATGGTTGATAAATTAGGCTTAACAACTATTAAACATTCCAAACCATATAGATTGCAATGGCTTAATGATACTGGCGAGATGAAAGTAAATAAACAAGCTAGAGTAAAATTTAGCATAGATAAATATGTGGATTTTTTTTGTGTGATGTTGTGTCTATGCATGCCAGACATATTCTGTTAGGTAGACCATGTCAATTTGATAAAGATGCTACTCATTATGGTCGAGAGAATTGTATTGTTTTTATATTTAAAGGTAAGAAGGTCAAGCTATAACCATTAGCTCCCAATGAGGTGTATAGAGATCAACTATAAATACAACAAAAGAGGGAGGTCAAAAAGCTTAAAGAGAGAGCTAGTATGACACCTACAGCTTCATCATCCATCCAACAAAGGTAAGCATTCTAAAGCATACACTGAATGTAAAAATCATGAGAAAGCCGAAAGTGGAGTGAGAAAAATGGAAAAAGCCTAGAGGCATAGTGAGAAACCCAAGAGAGAGGAAGAATGTGTGGTAGCCGACAGAGAGAAAGGGAAAGAAACAAAAGAGAGGGAAAATAAAAACTTTTATTTGAGTTTTGGGGTTGTTAATAAAGCTATCTTAGGTGAGAAATCATTGCTGGTTATGATTAATAAAAATGCTTATTTAAAGATGCTTTTGTTGTATAGAACCTTATCTACATTGTTGAGAGCTTTCCTTAATGGAAATTTGAAAATTTGGAAGAGATTATTTGCTAACTATAAAAAGTGTAATTTTTGCTATAATGAGCATGTATTTTTAGATTTTGTCGCGATAGTGTTTGACCTAGGAGATTTGGTTTAATTACACTTATGAAAGGAGAGGTTCCCTAAACAAAGAAAGTTTAAGCTTATGCTGCGAGAATATGGACCTTTTCAAGTCTTGAAGTGGAATAATGAAAACAACTACAAGCATAATTTATCGGGCGAGTATAATGTTAGTGCTACATTTAATGTCACTGATTTATCTACTTTTTCTGCAAGTGATGACTTTGATTTGAGGGCAAATCTTTTTCAAGAGGAAGGGAATGATGTGAATCCGCTCGATCCTGCAAAATCGATAACCCGCTGAGGTGCTGACCCAATACAGATGAAGACCGGACCGATCACTAAGGCTCAAGCTAAGAGGGTTATGAAAAACCTTGTTGCTTTTATCCAAGGAGTAATTCATTCTCAAGAGGGCTTGTCCATACCCGAAGATACAAGGACTACTTTGAGCATACAAGTGGTGGAAGTAGATACGGACCGGGTAGTGGTTTTGGTGCATTAATGGGTTTAGGTGCAGGTCATCCTAGGTTCGTATCATCATCCCCCCTTGAGCTGGTGAGTGGAAGCTTGTGAACTCCTATTTTGGCTCGAAAATGATTGAATCGTCAATGGCTAAGAGGTTTGGTAAATAGGTCCGCAATTTGATGCATAGATGAAAAATACTTGGTGTTTTTCTCACCAGAAGCAACTTTTTCCCAAATAAAATGATAATCGAGCTGTATATGCTTAGTTCGGATATGAAAGACTAGATTAATGGTTAGATGAAGAGCACTAATGTTATCACAATATAGTATAATAGGCTTTGCATAAGGAAACCTAATCTCTTGCAGCAACTAGGATATCCAAGTTAGTTCAGCTATAGTAGATGCCATGGCTCTATATTTAGCTTTCTTACTTGAGTGAGCAACAACAGGTTGCTTTTTAGATGACCAATAAATTAAGTTTGCACCAAACTAAATGCAAAAACCAGTGGTGCTTCACCATGCTAAAGGTCAGCCAGCCTAGTCGACATTAAAGCGGCCTTGAAATAAAGTGGAGCTTTGTTTCAAAAAACGTAACCCATAGTCCATTGTGCCATAAACATATTGTAAGACACAAGTGCAAAAATATTGACACACTTGATTAACAACATATTGAATATCCAGCCTTGTGAACACGAGATACTGGAGTGCCCCTACCAGACTTCTATATTCAGTAGCATTAACAAGAAGATGATCATTGTTATAGGCAACTTGTTTGACAGGTATCGGAGCTGCCATAGGTGCAGCGCCTGACATAGTTGCTCTTTTGAGAAGATCATGAGCATATTTTATTTGAGATACAAAGAGTCCACCATGAAAGGGCCAAACCTCAATGCCCAAAAAATAATGAAGACAACCAAAATCCTTGAGAACAAAATCCTTGTGTAACCAGTTAACCAAATCAACTATTAAAGATGCATTAGAACCTATCAAAATTACATCATCTACATATATGAGAAGAAGAATAATATCAGTGTTATTCTTGAAAATAAACAAAGATGAATAAGCTCTACTGCGCTTGAAACCCAAACTGATTAAACTTTGAGATAAGTGATTAAACCAAGCTCTAGGAGCTTGTTTTAGACCATAAAGAGATTTCTTTAAGAGGCACACATAATCTGGATGGTTAGTATCAAAAAAACCAAGAGGTTGCTTCATAAAATCTTGTTCTTTAAGATGCCCAATCAGGAAAGCCTTTTTTACATCAAGCTACTTAACTATCCAACTAGAGGAGACGGTATGGATATTATCAACCCAATGGAGGTTGGTTTTACTACCGGCTAAAAGTATTATCATAGTTTAGTCCTTCAATCTGTGTGTAACTTTTAGCCAGCAAACGTGCTTTATAATGATCCAAAAAGCCATCTTCTTTGTATTTCACACAGTATACCCACTTAGAACCTACCACATTAATGGTTGTTAAGTGTAGTACTAGCATTCAGGTATTGTTTTGATGAAGGGTAGATAGTTCTTCAATCATGGCGTTCTTCCCTTGAGGGAGTTTAAGTGCAGTTTTTAATGTTTTTGGAATGGGAATAGTGATTCTTTCGGTAAGAAGATCAGTGTTTGTATTATTAGTTGGATGAAGCTCGTTTATATGGTGTTGGTTTTGTTTGAGCTGTAACTGTGTGAGCATAGGATGGTGTGGTTAATTGGGTGGTTGAGAAGAAGGAGAAGGTAATGGTGGGAAGTCTAAGTACACGAATAATTGAGATAAGATCACTTGAGTAGGGTTGGAAGGAACTGTTTTGGCTATAGGAGATTGAATGGGTGATGTAGAGTTATGAGGTTAAGAAGAATTAAAGGTTTGCATGTGTGAAGGTGCTGTTATGGTTGTAAGAAACGGAATGGCTGACATAGAATTATAAGGTTGAGAAGAATTAGAAGTTTTGCATGTGTGATGGGTCATGAGAAGGCTAAGTTAAATTTAATTGGAAAGAAGAGATGGGTACCTGATGAGAAATCGGGTTTGGTTGAGTGCAACAATGAGTTGGTGTCATAGCTGTTGGTTCTTCACAGTGGGTGGTAGGTGAGAAGTGGGAAATTGGTTAAAGTTGAGCTATCTCATCATAGCAAATGGTAGGTAACATAGTTCTTGTCTCCTTGCAATGACCGGTGGATAATGAATCTATTGACAATTTTGAAGTGTCAGGTTAGGTAGTCTCCTTGGGTAGTGGTAAGTTTTAGGTGCTCCTTGAAACAAAAGAAACATTAGTTTTGAAAGGAAACAAGGTTTCATCAAAGACTATGTGCCTTGAAATAAATACTTGCTTTGTCTTTGGATCCAATCACCTATACCCTTTGTGAGATGGACTATATCCAATGAAAATACATGGATAATTTTTCTTCATGAATTTATTATTTTCTTACAAGATATGGAAACATCTGCATCCTAAGAAGTTCATATAATGTGGCAATTTTCCATATAATATTTTGTATGGGATGTCCATATTTTAAAATGAAGACAACAATCTGTTTATCAAAAAAGTAGCAATCAAAAAATATCTACCCAGTACTTTTGTGGCATCCCTGCATGAAACATCATAGTTAAACCTGTTTCAACAAGATGGCGATGCTTTCTTTCAGTAATACTATTTTGTTGTGGTGTTCTTAGACAAGAAATATGATGAAGAACACCACAATTTTCTAGATGTGACATAAACATCTTGGATGTGAATTCACCACCACCATCACTTTGAAAAATTTTAATTTTTTTTGTCAAATTGATTTTCAACCATTTTCTAAAATTTTGAGAAAATATCATAGAAGTTTGATTTTCTTCTCAAAGGATAGAACCAAGTGAATCTACTGTAGTCATCAACGAAAATAACATAATACTGATAACCTTGATTAGATGAAAGGGGAGCAGATCCCTATAGGTCACAATGTATTTTATTTAATGAAATGGACAAAAAATTAGTGGAATCACCAAAAAGAAGTTTATATTGCTTCCCTAATTGACAACTTTCACACACAGAAGAATGTTTTATCCAACTTAAAACAGAAATGTTTTTATTTTTATCTAATGTTTACAGAAACCGATAGTTCGGATGACCCAATCTTTGATGCTAAATTTTAGATGATACACCTCCATCCTTTATTACTGCTAGTGCTTGATTGTAGCCATCATTATCCAGAACATATAGTCCACTTTATTTATGCCCCTTGGCTATTATTTGGTTGTTAAGATCCTTCATTTAAAAACCAAAAAAGGTGAATTCCACACTAGAGGCATTATCATCAGTCAATTTATTAATGGAAAGTAAATTCTTTGGCAATTTTGGAACTACCAAAATATTTTTTAAAGAAATATATTTCCGTCCAGTTTTAATTGTAGTATTTCCAATGTGAGAAATTTGTAAGGCTTTCCCATCACCCAAATATATAACACCTTTTCCTTTATAAGGTTTAGAATTTGATAGGGTACCTGTGTCATTGATCATGTGGGATGTGGCTCCAAAATCAGCAAAGAATGTAGTTTCTTCTAGAATTTTATAAGCTGTATTTGCTTCATTAAGTCCATTGGCTTCATCTATTGGGTCATACCTATTCCAATAGTTAGGAGCAATGTGATAAGGCCTATCACATATGTGACAGATAAATGTTTCCTTTCAAGTTGGTTTCGGGTTCTAAGTAATGATTCAAGCTGGTGTGTGGTTGTAATGCATGAGAAGGAGCTGCCATGATTTAAACCTCCATGGCCTTGTGAAAAATTAAACCCTCCTCTGTTTTGCACAGAATAGTTTGTAGGTCCAAAACCAATTCCACGCAAGTTAAACCTACCACCATGTCCTCTTCCTATCCCATGACCTCTTTGTCAACAAAAGCATGTTCTTAATTCAATTCTTGCTTTTCTTCTGAAAAATTTCTTAGAACCTGTTCATGAGCTTTTAAGGAAATAACAAAATGTGTAAATGTTGGATATGGTGGCTTTGACAACATAGCCAATCGAAAATTTTGATATTTGTGGCCTAATCCTTTAGATAGATGAAAACACTTATCCAAATCATTTGCTAGCTTTCCAATTGCAGAGAGATTATCACAAATAGAATTAAAATTTTTGAGATACTCATCTAAGGTTGCCGACTCTTTCTTCAATCCCATGAGGCAATCAGTCAGGTAGATTTCTTTCTCCTTCGTAGTTGGCAATAGATGCTCTTCAATCATGTGCCAAACACTGAGGGCTGTATCTAGACCAAAGGTGAATCTAAGTACATCAACTGTCACTGTTCCGAGCAACCATGTTGTAAAGAGACCATCATTATTGATCCACAGTTGGTAATTTGGATTGAGAACCATACTACTTGCAGTGCTTCCACTGGTTTCTATTTGAAGTTCTTCTAATGGACGTTCATCATCACTTATATGATGTAGAATTCCCAAATTTTGAATTAAGGGAAGCATTTGTGATCTCCATAGCAAATAATTTGATAATCCAATTTCAAAGATGTTAAACTACAACATTGATGAAATGATTGAATAGTCAATCTTGGTTCAACTTCTAAAGCAACATTCAAGTTAAGCCTTGAAGCCTTTCCAATCTCTGATACCAGAAGGAAAAATAAGTTTTATATATTTTCACACATTATTACAAGATTGACTACACTCTCTTAACTTATGTTGAGTTTTCCCATGACATTATTTATACAACATTATAGTACATGTTGATTACAAGAAGATACCAAAGGATAACTGATGATTAATCCTTAAGCTTTATCACTTAATGATGATGTCTATCCTGCATTGTTTAGAAAGACTTTAGGATGCCTTTTATCATTTGGAGTTTTCTTATCTAAAACAGAGTCTTGCTAATCTTGGTTGCAAGATGACTTGGCTCTTCAATGACATGGCACATCTAGCTTATTATCCAGCTTATCACAGCCTAAGTTTCTAAACCCTTTCTTTTTCGATTTTTAAATCATTTATATAATTTTTTATATGTTTTTATTATTTCTTTAACTAATGTTTTGAGTTTTTTTTTTTTTCATTCTTACTTTATTTGGTAATATTGTTTTGTTTTGTTTGTATGTTCTAATGTAAAACCCTGACTCCACTGGTGAACATATCACTCTTTACCGATATTTTCTCTAATTTAGCCACCACAATTATATGTAGTTTTTTGTTGAAAGCTTCCCAAGAAGTCGCCTATCGTAGCATTGCTCTCTCCTACATACAATTAAATTCAGAGCTCTTTCAATTCTAAGTTATTTTGAACCTAAAACCAACTGCTTTGCATAAGTCTTGGTATTATGAGAGTGACTATCATTACATTTCAATCATCACCCATACCACACCAAGATGATGTAAGATTGGACACCAACTAGCCAGCAGGGTCTTTTGCACTCACCCATACTAAGCATCACAATCCACCCCTTTAGGGCTCAATGCCTTCACTGATACACTTCTAACTGAGTACAGACTGTGATACCATTTGTCACACCTGACCTCCACTGGCGAACTTATCACTCTATATCAATATTGTCCCCAATTTAGCCACCACACTTGGTATGAGATTTTTTATTAAGAGTTTTCAAGGAGGTCACCAATTTTAAGATTGCTATAACTCTAAAGCCAACCACTCTGAAATGGTCTCAGCATTGTAAGAGTGACTTTTATTATATTTGAATCGTCCCCCACACCACTCTAGAATAATGTGAGATTGAATATTAGATAGCCTGTTAGTGTCTTACACTCGTCCACACTAGTCGTCACATCTAATCAATTGGAAGCTACTTTTTTTATCAAGTTTTTCAAGCATTCAATGTTTTTGACAAGTGAAAATCGGTCATGGAAGAGTGTTTTCAAGGTTTTTGAAGTAAGTTTTTTAGAAATGAGCATTAAAAGTTCAAGAAGTGGAGCTTTCATCAAGTTTTTGGCGTGAATGAGTTGTAAACACTTAACATTTTAAAGCAAGTGCTTTTGGGCACAGCTATGGTGTGTCCACCCTCAATTCAAGCATATGCCTTCTCTTTGCTTCAGTGAACAAGCCAACTTGAGTCCCAATTTGTTATTAGATAGCTTAAAAGGCATATGCCCCTTTCTAAGGTCACCAGCCATGCCACTTAGTCTCAAACAAAGACAACAACACTTTCATTTTCCAATGATATTATTTCATTAAATGACTCATAAAATGATAAATAAGATTTCTAGATTAATAATCCGGTTAGGCAATGGATTTCATTTTGTCTATCCCCCATATTATTTTATATTTACTTATTGTTCTAAACACAATCTTTCACTTATAAATTCAAGCTTATACCCATCTTATTCATTAAAATCAAGACCCATTACTAGATTTTTAAAAATTTTTATGATAATCAAGAGATCATCTCATATTTGTAAGTTTTCAATAGACGTCACTCAGTTGATGGAACCTTTAGGCAAGCAAAATTTTGGGTATTTGAAGCTTCTTTGAGTTCTAATTGTCGAGTAAGGAACATTTCGTGAGCTTAAATGCAAGAACATAAAGATAAAGCTTGAATTTTTTAAAATTTTTTAAGTATTGGTGGCGGCACGATGTTGGATTGCACAAGATGAAGTTGCAATTTTTTTGAATTCTTTTAAGTATTAATTGTGGTGTGATGTCGGATTGCACTAGAAGTGGGGATCCTTGGATTGTGCTTTATATTGTTTGGACTAGGTGTTGGATATTTGTTGATGTTGAAGTGTTTCTGAGGTTTAAATTTCTTATTTTACTTTTAATTTTGATTTTTTAGGTAGTTTGCTAAAATTTTGTTTGCTGGAAAAAGGTGAAAAATTCAATGTGAATTAGAGGAGATGATTTTGATGTGTTGGATTATTTTTCTTGAAGAATTTGGAAGACCTTATGTGCTCTTGTTGTGTTGTAAAGTATAGGAGGATTTGTTAGTTGTTTTGCTTATTTTTTAAATGGTAAAAAAACTTATTCAAATTGGTAACCTCTTGGTTCTAAGTCTAAAAAGAGAAGAAAGACAAATCTAATTCTTCCAAAGCTAAATTCTTTTTTCATAAAAGCATAATGATAAGTTTGCTAGTGGAAAGTGAAGAAGGTTTATAAGGAGCTTTTTTTTTCCAAAGAAAAGGGTTATAAACATTGAGAGAGCCGTGAGACCTTTTGATAATTTAGTGATAAATAGACCTTTGAATGAGCATGAAAATGTTAGAAACATTCACGACATAATATCATATTGAAATTGAGAATAGCTTAAAAGTGAACTAAAAGTCGTGGATGCCGTGTTAGTCCATAAGTTCTACGCTAATGCTATTGACAAAAGTGGTCAAAATCTTATGGCTAGAGGAAGGAAGATCTCATTCCCCATTATAGCTATAGTCTTGAGCTATGAAGGATGTGCAATTCATAGAATATGTAAATAATGAATTTGAATATGATATTATTACAAAGTGGTTGTGTGTTCTTGAAGTTGAATTCTCCAACATAGAAAGAAAGGATTGTTTGGCAAAGGCATGGAACAAGTTCATATCTTCTAAGCTCTTTCCTAAATCACATGATAATGAAGTTACAAAGGTATGGGCCAAGCTTTTGGTTTTTTTTTTTTTTTTTTTTGCCATTTATTTAGGAATGTCCATAAATATGGGATGGGTTGTTGGACATTCAGTCATTAATTGTATTGGAGTAAGACATCGTGTGAACTCACCCATCCATGAATGATTATTGGGTTGTGTAAAATGGTTAGGCTTAAAGTTTACTTTATTTGTGACCCCATTATGAAGAAAGTGCTGGTTAATGTTGAAACCATCAAAAACCAGAGGATATGGATAGGAGGCCAACATGAGCTATCAGGCTTAAGCTTTATTGATCTAGATTTGAGTGTAGCACCGCCTTTTGACCTTTGTGGCCAAAGAAGATATCCAATAGATAAGTAAGGGTTTAAAGTCAAGCAATTGGATTGAGTACAAGCTTAGCAGGTTAGAAAAGAACAATATATGCAAGAGGCTTTTACTAATCATTTTCAAGAATTGGGTTTCTCTTACAGCCAAAGTAGTGTTTTTTTCTATTATTAAAATGCAAAATTTGATGATGGAACATCATAGGTCGTTAAATTGAAAGTAAGCTCATGCGAATAATATGGAAAGTTTTATGCCTGACATGTAGTAAAGACTCATTGAGAAGACCATGCATGAAGCTCAATCTTTCAATGCTTAAGGCAGCGGGCAGATAGTGGTCCAAAGATGTCTATTCCTCCTTCGGAGAGTCTTCTTCACCTATTCCCATCATTTCAAGGAGCCAAAAGAAGGAATTAAGGAGTTGATCAAGGAAAGAATGTCATAGTTGATGGCTTAAATTGGACTAAAAAGTTCCATTATAGTGATCATGATACTCTTTGAGGGTGAGGAAAATCTCATCCTGGAGTGAGCTTTCTTTCTCTTTAAAATCTTTTCTTTTATGTGAACATTGTAGACAATGTCCAATTTAAGTTCGGGGCAAGGTTGCTTTGATTGATTTAGGTTTTGCTTTGGATTTTTTATCTTTATTATTGGTTATCTTTGACATTCTTTATTGGATTCCTTTCTCTTTTGGATAAACATTTTGCATGCCTATGATTTTGGCATTGATTATTATGATTGTTTTGTTATGATATTTTGTTGTTTGGATGAATAGTTTGGCTCCATATGGTTTAATTTATTGTGGTTTCCATGGATTGGAATTGTTGTTTTTTATGTTTTGGTTTAATGGATTTTAGGGTTTTCTTTGTTGAATTTTTTTAAGTTTGTAAGAAAATATGAAAAATTAAAAAAAAAATTTGCTTTTGAATATAGTTAGAAAAAGAAGAAAATTATGAAAATCAAGAGAAATTTTTACTTGTTAGCTTTGTTGGTTGTGTGATGACCAGTGTGGGTGTGGATTAGGGGATGGTTCAAATATAATGATAGTTACTCTCGTAATGTTGATATCTTTTTGAAATGGTTGGCTTTAGGATTCAAAGAACTTCGAAGTTAAGCATGCTGAATTACTCCATGGATGAGTGACCTCTAAGGAAGCTCTAAGCAAAAGACCCCATATCGAGTGTGATGACTAAGTTGGGGATAATATTGGCAGAGAGAGAGGAAGCTCTAAGCTCTAAGCAAAAGACCCCAAACAAAGGACCACTCTGAAAAGGCCACCTGGTGTACAATCCTACATTACCCGTGTGTTGATCGGGGGATGGTTCAAATGTAACAATAGTCATTCTCATAATACTGAAGCCTTTTCAGAGCGGTTAATTTAAGAGTTGATAGTGGTTTATGAGAAGATTTGGTTTTGCAATTTTTATAAGTTTTTTGTGATTTAGTTGAACACAATGTTCATGATTGGGGATTATTGATAAATATGTTCATATTTATGTGTCTTATAATATTTCAAATCTTTTCCTTAAACATATGACAATAATACGAAAAGCAAAAGTGTGCATTTGCTTTGCCTTGCTTTATTTGTATGTAAATAAAACGTCAAAATTGAGAAGTGTAGGGGTGTTCATTTACAAAAAAAAAATATATAGTTGAAAAGAATTAGATTCTCTAACAAGTTTTTGGATATGTTATAAAATTATACAAACACATATAGTATAGTGGAGTGTTTTGCTATAAGGAGGAAAAACCATAAGCTTCAATGATCGCTGATCGGTATTTTTCTAGTGATGAAGAGTTTGGAGATGTATTTGGATATGTTGTTATCAAGGAAGGGGAACAAACAAGTGCAAATGAGTGTTTTGTAATTGAGTGATTTGTCATTGTGAGGGAGTACTTGTTACTTGAGCACATTGTCATTGATCTTTAATGCAAAGTTTTTTATTCCAGTGTTTATTCACCTGTCCCTTTCTTTCTTTGAGTCTTCCTCTATAGGCTTTTCATTACAAGTGTATAAAGACCTATCGAATCCAAGATTTACATTTCATTCTGCATTAATGGAGACTTTATAACCATATCAAGCATATGAAGTTAATACTTAATTTTAAGGCATTAGCTAATGTAAATCCATCTAAAATTAATTGTTATGTTGCACATATACTATGAAGTTATTACTTAACACTAATGATAGAATTCTCTTAGGCCACCATAATCATATTGCATCAACTTATTTATAAATTTCAAGTTTTTAAGTTGTTTTCAAGTTTATTGTGAAGCTTTTGGTTTTCAACCTTTAATATTAGTTTATTTTAGTAGTTTTGTTACTTTTGTTTGAATAAGTGATGATTTGCTGCGGGACAAACAAATGGTTAAGTTTGGAAAAATGATATATTGAGCATTTTACTTAATGATTTAGCTTATTTAAGCTTTGGGTTATTTTTTATATATTTTATTTTATTTTTGTAGGAAAGGTTCAATTGAGCAATTTCATGATTATTTGCTAAATGAGTGAGGTTTTGGAGAATATTGAAGCAATTTCTTGAGTGCCAAGCAAAGAAAATGAGACTGCCCTAAAAGAATGAATATTTTGAAGCATCAAATAGAAAATTCCAGCCATGATTGTGTATGCACTTTTTTCCTAGGAGTACATGCCACTTTCAAGTGGCTAACTCAATTAGATGAACCTAAGTTCCAACAAATCATAACTTCTACCAAGACATTTACCGAGAAAGCAAAAGCTCTTTTGAAGGAAGCTATTCAAGAATAGTTGGAACATTTTTCTACTTTCAGAACAGGTATAAAGAAAAGATATCGATCACTTTCGATCTTTATCAATCTTAATTCAATATTAATAAAATCTTAATTTAATACTAATAATTAAATTATATATTTTTTATATTATATAATTTTATATTACATAATTATTAAAATAATTATAAATGTTTTGTTTTTGTAATAGAAATAATAATATATTATATTTTTGTATTAAATTTGCATAGTAATATTGAATATGATATATTAAAACATAATAATTATATACACATATTATCATACATTAAATATATATTAAATACATAATAATGGCGTGCACACTCTTTTCCAGGGAGTGTACATGTTGATGCTGTTAGTTTTCTCCTATAAGGCTTCAAAATTGGCTAAGTGTTGGATGAGATTTGGATTTTTTAATGAAGTATATGACTTGTATGTGCCTCTTTATAAGCCATTTGATGGAGATCAAAAGAAGGAGATTAGTTTCAAGAGGGTAACAATTAGATAGGCTTTTGAAAAGGTTGCTACATTTTGGATTTTGGAGATTTGTTGAAGATCCCAAGACTTTGGATTACTTGGAGGAACCATCTATACCTAAGAATTCTCTTTTTCTTTTCTTTTCTTTTTCTACTCTTAATTTCTAGCTATTTTGTAAAGACAATGTTGTGATCTCTTGAATTTTCTTATGTTTTTATGTTTGCTGTTTTCATTTTTATGAAAGGTTAGATTTTTTATCTAAGACCTTCATGTAGCTTTGATCTTGAAGGTGATGAATTAACTTGGTTTGTTTATGGTTTAATGTATGTCCAATTATTTGTATATCCTTGGATATATTGAAGAACATACCTAATTTGAATAAGAATTTGTTGGGTGTTGCTTAAATTGAATAGTTAGAGCTTGAAAAGCCTTATTTATTAAATTGAAAACTACTAAAATACAATCTAAGTGCTAATTTAACCTTGAGAAATCCTTTTCAGTCTTTGACAACCTTAATTTTGGCTTGAACTAAGTTTATGAGAACCAATTTGGCTTGTGTAATTGGAAATTAAATTAATTGCATGGTAAATTCGTAGAATTAAGAAGAGATTCTAATTTAAGTTAATTTTAAATATATCTTACTTATCTTGAGGGTGGGGGTGAATAATATTAGAAACCCTTTGTTGATAATTAGGGTTTCTAATAATTAGAGTGGAATTGATAATAAATAACCAAATCAAACAGTCGCATGTTAAGTTCAAGTGAAATCAAGGTCCTAAAGCTTTTATTTTAAATGATTTCAAAAATATTTGTGTGATGTTGATTTTATTTCTTTAGTTTTGCATTTTAGTTGTTACTTTTAGAATCACTCCTACATTTCTTGTTTGAATTATTCTTGATTTTCAATTTCTTAGATAAAATTAAAGGTTTAAAATCTCTAGTAATTAGCTAAAATATTTAAAAGGGCAAACCATCAATCCTCATGGGACAATACTTTTAGTCACTTATTTTATTATTTGAGCGATCCATACATTTGAGTGAATTGAAACAATCAAGTTTTGATTTCCACTCCAAGAATTAGAGCTATGTTCGATCATCAATCAATAAAGCACTTGTAACTAGCCCAACGATATATGGTTTGTTAAGTCCATAGGATAGACATAAAGTATTTTATTTTATGCAACAATTGTGAATACAAAGATCATCTCTTATACAATCAATTATCTATGTGATTGTTTATTATATTTCTTAGATCATTTTATGATTAAATATAGGAGCTGCAAATTATCACTAATAAACATGGTCATCTCGATTGTCTAAAGTGAACACTCAAACTCTGATTGGGATGTAACAATCCTTAATATTTATCATGTTGTCATGTCTAACCACCATAAATTTAGATATAATTTTCTGAAAATCATATATATATATATATATAATTTTGCTACAATTGATGTCAAAGCCCACAATATTAGAAGGTAAAATACATGCAAATACCCCATGAATTCATGTTATGGGGCTTTAATCGCCACCATAACATGATCGTCAATGCTATCATAGCAAAGTTATATATATATATATATATTTATAGATACATAGAATTTTGACATACTATAGAAATTTGACATAGTAGAGATATTCTATATTACAAGCCACATCAAAGTTGATTGCCACATAAAAAAAAAAAAAAAAGTAAACAAATCATTGAACAAATTTAGAAATTTACAATTAACCGTTTATAACAATTATTGATGCATCTCATGCAAATCTAATGAATTGTTACTTTCCTGATTATGGTTTATTTAAAAAGAATTAAAACATTTTTAAATGTGGTGGTATTATTTGGATAAGTTATATTGTCAAATAGGATATTGTTAAGATAAAGTGTTAACCACATTATTACTGTCATAACTACTATATATATGTATACAAAAATTCCATAGTACGAGAGACTCCCCAACTTTAACAGGGAAAGTGTGACTGTTTGACAAGTGTTAAGCATTGTTATATCCTATATATAATTTTAGATTTGAATTTAAATATTAATTATTACTTATTCTAATAGTTAAACCTTTTTCCATATAAGTATTTCCGACTTAACTAATTCAGGAATTTTCTGATAGTAACACTTATATATATGTATACAACTTCGATTTATTAGGAATATAGTTCTCACCTTATGATGAACACATAATGACGTGGCAAGTGTTAAAGGTTACAAGATGCCAAACTAAGATTTTAGTATTAACTCATTAATTAAGATATCAACTTTGATATACATATATCTATATATATGTATCTATGTATGTAGTATGCAAGCTCTTTGCACTTACATAACTCATGATATCTTTCTCTATCTCAATTCACATGTAACACTGACAACAATACTCCGACATTACCTGTTTAAGAGACCTTACTTTGAATCATAATATATATATATATATGTCAAAAATATCTTCTTCATTAAGATGCTTAAATTCATTATTCTCAACTTTCAACAAGGACTCCAAATTTTCCTTCCCCGAGCCCCAGAATAAAAATGTCAGATTACATTATTAATGTCCAAAGAAATAATGAAACTGATAGTAATGACTTTTTATGCTAGACTTGCATGGATACATTATAGTGGTTTTGCCCATTTATATCTGTTAATTATTGAATTTATTGCCATATATAAGTCAGCGATGCCTCCCATAAACAATATAGGCGAAAAAACCCACAATAACAGGCCTAAAACAATAGCCTAAAAAATTATGAAAAAATATACCTACTTCACTATGAAAATTAAAACTCATTTATAGCAATTTGCATTGTGCATTGTGGTGGTTAATGTCACTTTAGCTTCTTAATGAAGCTTTTGACTCGATCAAAGGAGGTCACAGCATGATTTTAGCTGTAGCTATAGGTTGTAGCAGCAAAGCTTTCTCTTCCTTTGCTTAAGGCGATGTGAGGTTGGCTAGTTAAAAGCCGGTCAATTAAACAAAAAAAAGGTCAAATCAAGCTGTCATTACATGAGAATTTGCAAGAGAAATGCAATTTCACTTTTAAAATCCTCCACCATCTCTTTGTTATCGGCATTGTTCACCTATATATCTTCATTTCCATTCATTGCAAAAATCATCCCATTTTGAAGTAGGTTTATCCCATTTCTTGCAAGTCAATTTCATTCTTGGTTTGAAAAATACAGAAGCAAAAAGAGAAAAAGAGAGTATTAGAGAGAGAATTCTAAGAGATGGTTTTCCTAATACTTGTGTCTTTCCTTTGTGAAAGAGAGTATGTGTTTTCTCCTCCTATAAGAGAAAGGGTATTATCAATTGTGCTCTCTTTATTTTAAAGAGAAATTATTATATTCTTTTGGAATAATATGCCAATTATTTTGTGTGTATTTTATTTGAATATTTTACACATAAATTTTTTATTTTTATAATTCCTACTATAGCTGTAATTGTGTGTCCCACACCACACTTTTCTAATAGTGGTATCAGAGTGATAGGTTTATAGCCACTTTTTGTGCTATAGTCAGATCTAATTTGTGGAAAGATGATACGAACCTAGGTCGACTCGTACCTAAACCCGTCTTATATTAGCCTAGAGCTCAATTAAGTTGAAGTTCTTATAGTCACCTCAACTCCTAACCAACCTATGATTAGAAACCTTAGCATAATGAAAATGCCACAATAGGTTATGGATGCCCTATTGATAAGTCAAAACTAAAACACCACATACTCTCTAATGGTGTTTTAGGAGTTTAAAGAGAACAAGGAGAATTCTATCTCACAAAATAAATTCTAAATATTATTAAAGGTGTGTTCTTCCTTGAAATTAAGCCCTTAAATAGGCTAGAGTCACAAAATAATAAACCTTAAAAATTTAGGTTAAAATTGGCCACCAAAGAGAAAAGGAAACATGTTGGCTGATAGTCACCTACTTTCCTAAACTAATTTAGATTAATTAATTATTTTATTTTGAATTAGGAATTAATTAATTTACAATGAAAATAATAAAAAAATAAATTTCCTATCCAGCTTGTTTGATCTCCAAATCAGGTTTCATATGCTATGTAGGATGCCATATATGATTAATAATGATTCCCACACATTGCCCCTTGATTGGAATAAGTCAAACTTGCTTGAACAAGAAGAAAAGTCAAAGCCAGCGGCTAAACAACACATTTTCGGCCAGATTGAGATGTTGTCCGTACAAGCTGGTTGTTAGATGCTTTTAATTCTATCTTGACATGATTCCATGCCCTCTTAGTGATATTCATTGAATCCAAGAAGTTTTGGGTTCATTCATGGCTGCGCGAAGTCCATATTTTCACTAAAACAGCTACCCAGATTCGTAACGGCCTCCACTACTTGAATGCTTAAAATAGGCTTTGTACCTTCGGGTATTGACAATCCCTTTTGAGAATTAATTACTCCTTGATAAAAGCAGCCAGGTTGTTCTTAAATCTCTTGGTTCAAGCTCTAGTTATCGGCCTAGTCTTCATCCGTATCGGGTCAACACCATAACAGGTAATCGGTAGTGCGGGCACAAGTGGATTCTCATCATTCCCCTCCTCTTGAAAAGGATTTACCCTCAAATCAAAATCATCACTTACAGTAAAAAGAGATAAATCAACAACGTTAAATGTAGCACTAACATTATACCTACTCGGTAAATCAAGTTTGTAAGCATTTTTATTAACCTGGTCTAAGACTTGAAAAGGTCCATCCCTATGCAGCATAAGCTTCGACTTTCTTTGTTCGGGAAACAGGCTTTGAATCTTTAGGTATTGATAAGTCCTTTTGAGAATTGATAACTCCTTATATAAATCTAGCCAGGTTGTCCTTAAATCTCTTGGCTTGAGCCTTAGTGATTGGCTGGGTCTTCAAGTGTATAGGATCGGCACTTCAATGTGTTGTCGGTTGGATGGGTTCGCGTGGGCTCTCATCATTCCCCTCCTCTTGAAAAGGATTTTCCCTCAAATCAAAATCATCACCTACAGTAAAAGGAGAAAAATTAGTAGCATTGAATGTAATACTAATATTATACTCATCCGGTAAGTTAAGTTTGTAAGTATTTTCATTGATCCATTCTAAAACTTGAAAAAGTCTATCCCCACAAGGCATAAGCTTGGACTTTCTTTGTTTGGGAAACCTCTCCTTTAAATGTAACCAAATGCAATCTCCTGTGTCAAATACTATCATAAAAAATTCTAGAAATACCAATTTATCTTTACGAAAATCACTCCTTTTAAAGTTAGCAAATAATTTCTCCCAATTATTTAAATTTTGACTAAGTAAAGCTCTCAACAATGTAGATAAAGTTCTATACAACAAAAGCATCTTTATAAATCATGACCAGCAATGGTTTCCTACTCAAGATGGCTTTATTTACATCCCCAAAACTAAGATAAAATTTTTTATTTTTCCTTTCTTTTCCTATCCCACTCATGAGTTTACTCTCATTCTCAAGTTCCTCACCCTTCTTCTTGAGTTTTGTCCCTTTTCTCGCTCCACTTTCGGCTTTCTCATGATTTTTCCACTTAATTTGAGTTTTAAAATGCTTATCTTGGATAGCAAGTTTGGACCTACCTTCTTGGATAGATGATGAAGCCATGGGTACCATACTAACCTTTTCTTTAAACTTTTCGACTTCCCTCCTTTGTTGTATATGAAGTTGGTATCTAAATATCTCCTTGGGAGTCAATGGTTCCAGCTTGACCTTTTTACCTTTAAATCTAAAAACAATAGCATCTTCTCGCCCATAATATATAGTATCTTTATCAAATTTCCATGGTCTACCTAATAAAATATGTCACGCATGTATAGGCACAACATCACATAAAACAACATCCATACATTTATCAATGCTGAATTTACTTTGGCTTGTTTGTTTACTTTCATTTCACGACTATCATTAAGCCATTGTAATCTATATGGTTTGGAATGTTTAATTGTTACTAAGCTTAATTTTTCAACCACAACATTACTAATTACATTTGCACAACTTCCACTATCAATTATCATACTACAAATCTTACCTTAGATTTCACAATGAGTGTGGAAGATGTTCTTTCTTTGTATTTGATTCCCATATTTGTACAAGGTCAAGACTTTTCCACTCACCAAGCTCAATTTGGCATCTAAAGCATTAAAGGTCTCGGCTTCATCTTCAAGTTCTTCCTCTTCGTGCTTGGTTTCACCCCCATTTTCTTCATTTTTGGATTCTAACTCACCATTACCTCTCAGCACTATGTGTCCTCTTCCCTAACACTTAAAACACACAATTGCATGAGTTCTAGAAGGTTTAAGATTAGATTTACCTTCATTTTTGTGTGCTTAGATAGATTCGGCTTTGGACTCCCTTTTTGGCCATCTGGTGTTTTCCTCACCTAGTTATACAAGCCTAGGATGACCTGCTCCTAAACCCATATTATATTAGCCTAGATCTAATTATGTTCAAGTTCTAATGGTCACCTTGATCCTTAACCAACTTGTGATTAGAAACCTTGGCATATAATAAAGGCGCAACAATAGGTGATGGAAGTCCTATTGATAAGTCAAACTAAAACACTCACTCATTAATGGTGTTTTAGGTGTTCAAAAGAACAAAGAGAAATTCAATCTCACAAAATAAATTCTGAATATTATTAATGGTGTGTTCTTCCTCAAAAACAAGACCTTATATAGGCTAAATAAAAACAAAATAAAACTCTAAAACTAAAGAGAAAAATCGGCCATACATGTGGTTTCCTAAACTAATTTGGATTAATTAATTTCTTCATTTTTGAATTAGGAATTAATTAATTTACAATGAAAATATTAAAATAATAACTTTCCTAAACTTATTTGTCTAGAAAATAAATAAATAAAAACCAAAAAGTAATGGTAATTTCCTAAAACAAAAAGTAGAACCAAATTAGGAAACTAAAATACTAGCTTTATGACTAAGTTGACTTTGACCATTCTTTGACCAATCTGAACTCCAAATCAGCTTCGGTATACTTTGTAGAATGCCAAATAAGCTGACCATGAAGTCCCGCATATTTCCCTTGCTTGGAAGAAAGAGAAAAAGCCAACTCAGCAAAATACAGTAAAGCTAGCAAGAAAACAGCAAAAATCTGGCCAAATTTCTCCTTATGCGCACACCCCTCTTTTGAATGGTTTTGAAGCTATCTTGACTTGATTCCATATCCTCTTAGACATATGTATTGAATCCATGAAGCATTGAAACCATTTCATACTGCCCGTACTCCTTAAAAGTACCAAAACTGCTACTCGGGCCCGTATCGGCTTCCACCATTTGTATGCTCAAAACAAGTCTTGGTTCTTCGGGAATAGACATGCCCTCTTGAGAATGGATTATGCCCTGGATAAAGGCAACAAGATTATCCCTAATCCTCTTAGCTTGAGCTTTAGTGATTGGCCCGGTCTTCATCCGTATCAGGTCGGTATCCCAGCGGGTTGTCGGTTGTGCAAGCTCGGGTAGATTCTCATCATTCCCCTCCTCTTAAAAAGGATTTGCCCTCAAATCAAAGTCATCACCTGCAGCAAAATGAAACAAATCAGCAACATTGAATGTAGCATTAACATTATACTCACCTAACAAATCAAGTTTATAAGCATTGTCATTTATCCGCTCCAAAACTTGAAAAGGTCCATCGCCTCTCAACATCAATTTTGATTTTCGCTGTTCGGGAAATCTCTCCTCTCTCAAGTGCAACCAAACCCAATCCCCAGGTTGAAATACAACCCACTTTTGGCCTTGGTTAGCATTCCTTGCATATTGCTCGGTCCTCCTTTCAATATTTGCCTTAGTCTTCTCATGAATCTACTTTACAAAATCAGCTTTTTGTTTTCCATCTACATTAGAACGTTCACTTAAAGGTAAATGTGTTAGATCTAATGGAGTCAAATGATTAAAACCATAAACAATTTCAAAAGAAGTAAATTTAGTTGCTGAATGCAAAGATCTATTATAAGCAAATTCAACATGTGGCAAACAATCTTCCTAAGTTCTCAAATTTTTACTAATTAATGCTCTCAACAATGCAGACAACGTTCTATTCACTACTTCGGTTTGTCCATCAGTTTGTGGATGACAAGTAGTTGAAAATAACAGCTTAGTACCTAACTTAACTCATAAAGTTTTCCAAAAATAACTTAAGAACTTAGCACCCCTATCCGAAACAATAGTCCTAGGCATTCCATGTAACCTCACAATTTCTTTGAAAAATAAATTAGCAACATTAGAATCAGTTTTATTACATGCAATAAAATGTGCCATCTTAGAAAATCTATCCACAGCAACAAATATTGAATCCTTACATGTCCTTGACCTAGGAAAACCAAGAATAAAATCCATAGACAAATCTACCCAAGGATAAGAAGGTATTGGCAAAGGATGTTACAACCCGTGCGGGTTCAATGTGGACTTGGTCTTTAGGCATTTCAAGCACCTTTCACATATTTTCTCAACATCTCTCTTCATTTTAGGCCAATAAAAATGTTCTTGCAGCAAGGATAAAGTTTCAAAAACACCAAAATGTGCCATTAAACCACCCGCATGACCTTCCCAAACTAACAACTCCCTAATGCTACAATTAGGCACATAAAGTTTGTTTTCCTTAAACAAATACCCCTCAAATATGTAAAATTTATTAAATCCATGTTTCAAACAGGTTCTAAATATTTCTCCAAAGTCACTATCATGCTCATAAAGTTCCTTTAACTGTTCAAAACCAAGCAATCTAGCATCTATGGTAGAAAAGAGAACATACCTTTGGGATAATGCATTGGCAACCACATTTTCCTTACCTTTCTTGTAGCGGATCGTATATGGAAAGGTTTCAATAAATTCAATCCACTTGGCATGCCTTCGGTTGAGCTTTCCTTGACCTTTAATATGGTTCAAAGATTCATGATCCGTGTGAATCACAAATTCTTTTGGCATGAGATAGTACTTCTAAGTTTCCAAAGCCCTCACCAAAGCATACATCTCTTTGTCATATGTCGGGTATAGTTTAGTGCAGCTCCATTTAATTTCTTACCTAAACAGGCTATAGGTCTTCCTTCTTGCATTAATACAGCACCAATACCTACACTCGAAGCATCACATTCAATTTCAAAAGGCTTAGAAAATTTTGGCAAAACTAATAAATGTGCATTACATAATTTTTCTTTCAACAAATTAAAAGATTTTTCTTGTACTTCCCCCATTTAAAGCCAACATTCTTTTTTACAACTTCATTCAAAGGTGCTGCAATGGTGCTAAATTCCTTGACAAATCTTCGATAAAAACTTGCCAAGCCATGAAAGCTCTTCACTTGAGTGATAGAGGTTGGTGTCGGCCATTCCTTGATTGCTTGAACTTTAGATTGATCAACTTTAATTCCTGCAGAACTTACTACAAATCCTAAGAAAACAAGCTCATCTTTGCAAAAGTCATACTTTTTCATGTTAGCAAACAACCTTTATTTCCTAAGGATATTTAAAACTTGCCTAAAATGGTCTACATGCTCATCTAAGTTTCGGCTATACACTAAAATGTCATCAAAGTAAACAACCACAAATTTACCAATAAATGGACGTATAACATGATTTATAAGCCTCATAAAAGTACTAGGTGCATTAGTTAAACCAAAAGGCATGACTAACCATTCATACAGCCCATATTTAGTCTTAAATGCAGCCTTCCATTCATCACTTTCTTTTATCATAATTTGATGGTATCTACTCCTAAGATCAATTTTAGTGAACATGCAAGCACCATGCAATTCATCA
Organism: Ziziphus jujuba; assembly: GCF_031755915.1. NCBI lineage: Eukaryota > Viridiplantae > Streptophyta > Magnoliopsida > Rosales > Rhamnaceae > Ziziphus > Ziziphus jujuba. The sequence goes on from NC_083382.1 coordinate 18,329,660, forward strand.
AGCATATCATCTAATCTAGGAATTGGATGTCTATATTTAATGGTGATATTATTTATAACCCTACAATCAATACACATTCTCTAAGAACCATCTTTTTTAGGCACTAATAAAACAGGAAAAGCACATGGACTCATACTCTCTCGAATATAACCTTTATCAAGCAACTCACTTACCTATTATTATAACTCCTTTGTTTCTTCAGGATTGCTTCTATATGCAGGTCTGTTTGGTATGGCAGCCCCTAGAACAAAGTCAATTTGATGTTCAATCCCTCTAATTGGTGGTAATCCCTTTGGAATTTCATTCGGAAAGACATCTTCAAAATCTTGCAAAAAAGAAAGAATTGAATTTGGCAATTCAAGTTCTTCAAGGTTAGCTTGATCATTAAAATAATTATCTTTATAAATCATAACCAACAATGGTTTCTTACTGAAGATAGCTTTATTTACATCTCCAAAACTAAAATAAAAATTTTTATTTTTTTTTTCTTTCCTTTCTTTCCCTCTCTCTCTCTCTCAGCCACCACACAATTTCCCTCACTTTAGGCTTTTCTAACACTCTCGGGTTTCTCTCCCCTTCTCACATCACTTTTGGATTTCTCTTGGTTTTTCCACTCAAGTTGGGTCTTAGAACACTTACCCGGTTGGTCTTGCATGGCTTGGACTCCTTGGATGGGTGTTGTTGCCGTGGGGGCCATGCTAGCTCTCTCTTTGAGTTGTTGGGCCACCCTCCTTTGTTGTATTTGTATTTGATCATTGTATGCCTCTTTAGGAGTTAATGCCTCTAGCTTGATCTTCTTACCTTTAAATCTAAAAACAATACTATTTTCTCTACCATAATGTATAGCATCTCTATCAAATTGCCAAGGTCTACCAAGTAAAATATGTCCCCCATGCATAGGCACAATATCACACAAAACCACATCCACATATTTATCAATGTTGAATTTTACTTTGGCTTTTTTATTAACTTTCATCTCACCACTATCATTAAAGCATTGTAACCTATATGGTTCTAGATGTTTAATTGTTGACAAGTCTAATTTATCTACCACAAGATTACTAATTACATTGTTACAACTCCCACTACCAATAATCATGCTACAAATCTTACCTTGGATCTCACATCGAGTGTGGAAGATGTTCTCTCTTTGAATTTCATCCTTATCTTTATATGCAGCCAGCACTCTCCTAGAAACTAAGCTTAATTCAGCATGGGAATCATTTAAAGTTTCAGCCTAACCTTCAAGCTCTTCCTCCTCCTCTTACTCGGTTTCATCACCACTTTCCTCACTTTCCGATTCTAGCTCACCATTACCCTTCAACACCATGATCCTTCTATTCGGGCATTGGCTAGCGATGTGTCCATGTCCCTGGAACTTAAAATAAATAATTTCTTTTGATCTTGAAGGTTTAGGATCAGATTTTACCTCAGTTTTATGTGCTTGGACAGATTCAGCCTTAAGCTCCTTTCTTGGCCGATTGGTGCTTTCTTCTCCCACCTTCGTCTTTGGCTTGCTTTCATAGGTAGGAATGCTTCTCTAGCCACTTGGAATTGATCTTCCACTGTTGGAAACTCCTCCAAACCATAAGCCTACACCCCTCCTCTTGAATTGATGCTCCAATTTAATAGCCACATGCAACATCTCCTCAAACTCCATATATTGTTGCAATTCTAGTTGAATGGCTATCTCACGATTCAAACCACCAAGGAATCTTGCCATGGTTGCTTCTCTATCCTCATTCATGCTTAAACTCATCATAAGTATCTCTATCTCCTTGTAATAATCCTCCACGGATCTACTTCCTTGAGATAGGGATTGAAGCCTTTGATGCAGTAACCTATGATAATGTGATGGTACGAACCGTTTCCTCATAGCTCATTTCATTTGTTGCCATGTAGTGATCAAGTCATCACCCACTCTCCTTCGGGTGTTTTGCTCATTGGTCCACCATTGGAGTGCATAATGACTAAATTCCATTGCTGACAACTTCATCTTCTTGGCCTCCGAATAATTATGACAATCAAAAATCTTCTCCATTCTCTCCTCCCATTCCAAATATGCTTCCAAATCACTTTTTCCTATGAAAGGTAGAATATTTATCTTGATATTTCCTATATTATCATCTTCATTCTTACTGGTCTCACACGGATTGGCCTTTCTTGAGGTTCAAAAATTTCATTAAACCCCTCATCCAAGTCATCTCCAAAGTTACTTCCCCCGAATTCCTCTCTTGGTCGCCCTCGACCTCCTCGACCTCGACCTCGACCTCCATGAGCATCCAACCTTTTATTTGTCCCTCTTTGTGATGTTTCTATCATGTCCATCCTTTGATCTATCTTGTCAAATTGGGCATTCATCCACTGTAATTGCTCCAATATAGCCCTCATGTCCGTTTGCTTACAACTCCCTGTAGCTCGGGAACCACCATGGAATCCTATGGACTCCTCTTCATTAATTGTCAAAGGTGGATCTCCTTTTCTCACCCTTGAATCTGCCATGTTAGTATAAAGAAAGCAAAATAAAATAAATTCTCACTAAATATCACTCCCTCATGTGTTTCACTCAATCAACGTCTCGACAGTCGTGTTTTCACACTAGTTTCGGCTTTTACCTTCTTTTAAGCTCACACACGCTTTCCTTTTTCTACTCAATGAGTTATCTCAAAGTTCTAATTAAAGCACCCAAAAAACAGCAATTAGATCATAAGTATGTTTTAATTAAACTTATCAACAAAACAGTAGCAAAAAGTAAGCAATACCGAATGAATTAACAAATCTCAGTTTTTGGCTTTTCTAGGCAAAATAAGGCAAATCAATGAGAAAATTTTGGAATTTTTAAGAACTAGAACAGATGATAAGAGATTAAGGATTCAAGAATAAAATTTAGGAAAAAAATTTCAAACACGAACAAGAATCAATTTGAACAAAAATAAGGAATAGTGTTGATTGTTGTTCTCGTAATTCTAGTTTCGTATCAATTCCTTTGTCTAATTTTAATCCAAATAATTTAAGCACCCAAAATCCAAATATCCAGCAGTAAAAATAATTCTCCAGAAACTCTAAATATGTAACAAATAGTCAACAATGCAGCAACTCAAAGAAATTTCCAACAAACACCAAATTCAACAAACCAAATTTTTTTTTATTCGGCTTTTTCTTCCTTTTTTTTTCACTCACATAACATAAAACAACTGCAGTAGCAAAGATTAACGCTAAAAATTGTAATTCTACACCAAAAATCCACCAAACTCTTGGCCTTTAACAAAAACAAAAGTGCAGTTTATATATATATATATATGTTGTCTCAAACCCTTCTTTTTTCTTTTTTCTTTTTTTTGAATATATGAATGCAAATATTTAAGACTAAAAGAACAAAGAAAAATAAAAAACAAAACCAAAATGATGAAAAACAACCAACAAACTAGGAAACAAAAATACGATAAAACTAGGAAATCCTAATTCAGCTAAGAGTAAATTTTTATTTTATTTTATTATTATTTTTTTTTTATGCAGAATGTGTATGGAAAAGATACAACCTTAACCTAATGCTAAAATTATAGAATAACACAAAAAGAAAAAGAAAAGCAAATAAAGATAGATCAAACCTGAATAAAATTTGGCTATGATACCAAATGATACGAACCTAGGACGACCTACTCCTAAACCTGTATTATATTAGCCTGGATCTAATTATGTTCAAGTTCTAATGGTCACCTTGACCCCAACCAACTTATGATTAGAAATCTTGTTATATAATGAAAATGCTATAATAGGTGATGGAAGTTCTATTGATAAGTCAAACTAAAACACTCACTCTCTAATGGTGTTTTAAGTGTTCAAAAGAACAAAGAGAAATTCAATCTCACAAAATAAATTCTGAATATTATTAATGGTTGTTCTTCCTAAAAAACAAGCCTTTATATAGGCTAAAGAAAAACAAAATAAAACCCTAAAACTAAAGAGAAAAACCAGCCATACATGTGGTTTCCTAAAGTGACCGAATTTCTCACTTCTTTCCTAAACTAATTTGAATTAATTAATTCCTTTATTTTTGAATTAGGAATTAATTAATTTACAATGAAAATATTAAAATAGTAACTTTCCTAAAATTATTTGTCCACAAAATAAATAACTCTAAATCAGATTCAATATGCTTTGTAGGATGCCAAATAAGCTGACCATGAAGTCCCACACATTGCCTTTGCTTGGAAGAAAGAGAAAAAGTCAATTCAGCAAAATACAGTAAAAATCAGGCCAAATTTCTCCTTATGCGCACACCCCTCTTTTGAATGGTTTTGAAGCTGTCTTGACTTGATTCCATATCCTCTGAAACATATGTATTGAATCCATGAAGCTTTAGAACCATTTCATGCTGCCCAGACTCCTTAAAAGTACCAAAACTGCTACCCAGGCCTGTATCGGCTTCCACCACTTATATGCTCAAAATAGATCTTGGTTCTTTGAGAATAGACACGTCTTCTTGAGAATGAATTATGCCCTGGATAAAGGCAGCAAGGTGATCTCTAAACCTCTTAGCTTGAGCTCTAGTGATTGGCCTCGTCTTCATCTGTATCGGGTCAGTACCCCAGCAGATTGTTAATTGTGCAAGCTCGGGCGGATTCTTATCACCTAGTTTCAGTTTTGGCTTGTAATCATATGTGGGGTCCTTCTCCAAGCACTTAGATTTGACCTCCCACTTTTGGATACTCCTCCAAGCCATGTACTTATGCCCGTCCTCTTGAATTGATTCTCAAGCTTGATAGCCACATGCAACATCTTTTCCAATTCCATATACTGTTGTAATTCTAATTGATTGGCTATCTCTCAATTCAATCCACCTAGAAACCGTGCCATGGTTGCTTCTCTATCATCATTCATGCTCAATCTCATCATGAGCATCTCCATCTCCTTGTAATAATTCTCCACGGACCTACTACCTTGTGATAATGATTGGAGTCTTTGATGCAGCAACCTATGATAATGACTTGGTACAAACCTCTTTCTTATGGCTCCTTTCATTTGTCTCCAAGTAGTAATAGGTTCATCTCCAACACTCCTTCGGGTACCTTGCTCATTAGTCCACCATTGGAATGCATAATTACCAAACTCCAAAGCTGCCAATTTAACTTTGTTAGCCTCCGAATAGCTCAAATCAAAGATCATCTCCATTCGCTCCTCCCACTTTAAATAGGCTTCCGAATCACTTTTTCCCATGAAAGTGAAATCTTGACCTTAATATTTCCAAAATCATCATCCTCACTCCTTACTAGTCTCCCATAGATTGGTCTCCCTTGAAGTGCAAAATTATCATCCACTTCTTCTTCAAAATCATCTCCAAAGTTACCCTCCCTGAATTCTTCTCTAGGTCGACCATGGCCTCCTCGACCTTAACCTCGATCTCGACCACCATGAACATCAAACCTTGTATTCAGCCCATCGTAAGAGTTTTCCACTCTGTCCAATCTTTGATCTAGATGATCAAAGTGAGCATTCATGCGTTGGAGTTGTTCCATGATCGCCATCATGTCAATAGGTTCGCCTCCAATTCCCGTTGCTATTGAATCACTTTTAAACCCCACGGATTCTTTTTCATTAACCATTAATGATCCATCTCCTCTCCTCATCCTTGAATCTACCATGTTAGTAAAAATATTTCAAAAATAAAATAGATCCTTACCAAATTCACTCCTTCATATGTTTCATTCAAGCAAGGTCTCGATACTCATGTTTGCACACTAATTCCGGCTTTTATCCTCTTTTAAGCTCATATTCTATTGCTGTTTTCCACTCAAATAATTATCTTAAAGTTCTAATTAAACACAAAAAAAACAACAACTGGATCACAAGTATGTTCTAATTAAACTTATCAACAAAACAGCAACTAAAACAAGCAGGTACCGAGCGGAATGAAAATACCTATTATTGGCTTTCCTAAGCTAAAACAAGGTAAATCAACAAGAAAATTTTTGGAATGAAATAAAAGTTGTCCAGAATATGAATAAGCCAATAATTCAAGGATAAAATATAGAGAAAGAAATTCAAACACGAACAATAATCAAATTGAACAAAAATATAGAATAGTCGTTGGTTGTTATTCTTTGTAATTCAAGTTTTTGTATTAAATCCTTTAACTAATTTTAATCCAAATAATTTAACACCCAAAATTCAAATATCCAGCAGCAAAATTTAATTTCCAATAACTCCAAATATTAAATAAATAAGCAACAACTCAGCAGTTCCAACAAATTTCCAGCAAACAAATTCAAACTCCAAATTTAACCAAACCGACCCTTTCTTTTTAATTTAGGTTTTCTTCTTTTTTCTTTTTTTTCTTTTTTCTTTTCACTCAAAAAACTGAAAACACAACTCCAATAGAAAAAATCAACAAAAATATTGCAATTCCAACACCAAAATTTCAACAAACCTGTGACCTCTAAAATTCAAGTTGCAAATTTTGTAATTTTTTGTTTGTTGTCGAAAACCCCTCTTTTTTTTTTCTTTTTTCTTTTTTATCACAAATAGAATAAGGCAAACATAAATCCCAGTAGTACCAAAAACAATTCAATCTGCAAACTTCAATGCCAAATCCAACAAACCCTATTCTCCAACAAAAAGAAAAAAATTGCACAGTCTTAGGTTCTTATGCAATATGCTTTCAAAACTCTCTCTCTCTCTTTTTTTTTTTTTCTTTTTGGGAATATATGAATGCAAATAATTAAGATCAAAACAGCAAAGAAAAATCAACAATTAACTAAATTACTGAGAACAAAGATGAAAAACAACCAACAAACTAGGAAGCAAAAATACGGTAAGACAAGGAAACATAATTTAACCAGGAAATTTTTTTTGTTTTTAGTTTTTTGTTTTTGGTTTTTTTTTTTTTTTAATATACAGAACGTGGATGATGATAGAAGCAACCTTAACCTAATGCTAAAATTGCATATTAACACAAAACAAAATAAAAACAAATAAGATAGATCAAACCTAAACAAAATCTTGGCTCTAATACTAAATGATACGAACCTAAGTCGACACACACCTAAGCCCGTATTATATTAACTCGGATCTCAATTAAGTTTAAGTTCTTATGGTCACCTCAACCCCTAACCAACCTATGATTAGAAACTTTGGTATAATGAAGATGCCACAATAGGTTATGGATGTCCTATTGATAAGTCAAAACTAAAACACACTCTCTAATGGTGTTTTAGGTGTTCAAAGAGAACAAGAAGAATTCTATCTCACAAAATAAATTTCTGAATATTATTAAAGTTGTGTTCTTCCTTGAAATTAAGCCTTTAAATAGGCTAGAGTCACAAAATAATAAACCATAAAAATTTAGGTTAAAACAGGCCATCAAAGAGAAAGGAAGCATGTTGGCCGAAATTCACCTACTTTCCTAAACTAATTTGGATTAATTAATTCCTTTATTTTGAATTAGGAATTAATTAATTTACAATGAAAATAATAAAATAATAAATTTTCTAAGTTGATTTTTCCATCAAATAAATAAATAGAAACCAAATATAAGACTAATTTCCTGAAACAAAAAGTCAAAATCAAATTAGAAAACTAATTGACTAGTTTGACTACTAAAGTATCTATAACCAATGTCCAGCTTATTTGAGCTCCAAATCAGGTTCCATATGCCATGAAGGATGCTAAATATGATTAATAATGATTCCCACACATTGACCCTTGATTGAAATAAGTCAAACTTGGTTGAACAAGAAGAAAAGCAAAGTCAGCTGCTAAACAGCACATTTTCGGCCAAATTGAGATGTTATCCGTAAAAGCTGGTTTTAGATGTTTTTGATTCTATCTTGACATGATTCCATGGTCTTTTGGTGATATCCATTGAATCCAAGAATTTTTGGATCCATTCATTGCTTCTCAAAGTCCATATTTGCACTAAAACAGCTATCTGGGTCCCTAATGGCCTCCACCACTTGGATGCTTAAAATAGGCTTTGTACCTTCAGGTATTGACAAGCCTTTTTAAGAATTAATTAATCCCTATATAAAAGTAGTCAGGTTGTTCTTAAATCTTTTGGTTTAAGCTCTAGTGATCAGTCCGGTCTTCATCTGTTGTGCGGGCATGAACGGATTCTCATCAAAAGAGGCATCTTCAACAATGTCGACGAAGTGCAAAATAGAAAAATTTAATGGGAATAATTTCTCATTGTAAAAATGAGAATAAAAGTAGTTTTGAAATGATAACTGTTTAGTGGCAATTGAAGAAAGGCCCATAAAATCCCTGATGACAGCAAGTGGAACAAGACGAATGGCAATGCTATTGCTAATTTTCACCTAGCACTAGCCAATGGAGTATTGTCAAGCATGGCAGAGAAAAAGACAGCGAAAGATATTGGACACTCCAACAAAATTGTACAAGGCCAATCACTACACAACAAAATATTCTTAAAGAGAAAGCTTTACACTTTTCGGATGATGGAGTCAACTACCATGACAGACTACATCAACACCCTCAATACTTTATTTTCACAATTCACAGCAATGGAGCATAACATAGACATGAGTGGACGAGTCAAAATTCTGTTTGAAAGTCTACTTGATTCGTATGATCAACTCATTGTCAACTTAACCAACAACATAGAAATTTTAGTTTTCGATGATATTGCAATTGCTATTCTTGAAGAAGAAGGTCGGCATAATACCAAAGAAGATAGATTGGGAAGCTCACAACAAGTTGAAGCTTTGACGATGACAAGAGCGAGATCAACTAAACATGGCTCCAAAATCAGAATAGATCAAAATCCAGAAGTAAGAAGAATGTCAAGTATCATCACTGTGGCAAGGAAAGGCACTACAAAAGCGAGTGTTGGCATCTCAAAAAGAATGAAGAAGCTAAAGGAAAAGGTGCTGAGTCACTTTTAACTCCTCCACCATCTTTTTGTTACTGCCATTGTTCACCTATACATATTTATTTCCAATCATTGTAAAAATCATCCCATTTTGAAGTAAGCTGATCCCATTTCTTGTAAGCCAATTTCATTCTTGGTGTGAGAAATGTAGAAGCGAAGAGAGAGAAGGAGACTATTACAGAGAGAATTCTAAGAGGTGTTTCTCTTAAATACTTATGTCTTTCCTTTGTGAAAAAAAATATGTGTTTCTCCTATTATAAAAAAGAGGGCATTATCAATTGTGCTCTTCTTGTTTTAGAGAGAAATTATTATATTCTTTTGGTATAATAAAATCCTTTTAAAATTGCAAATTATTTTGTGTGTATTTTATTTGAATATTTTACATACAAATTTTTCATTTTTATAATTTCTACTTTAGTTGTAATTGTGTGTCCCACACCACAATTTCCTAACATGCATTTCTTTTTTAACTACTACATATTTAAAGTGGATTTAGTACAACCAAGTTGCCTGAAATTCGGGAGACTGTCTTTTATAATACGGCAACAATGGAGATGAATTTAAAATAAAAAATAATATTGAAGATGATCGATCATTCATATATATTCCCTTACAGCATGGCCAAGCCTCAGTCTAAATGTTATATAATTATCATACTACGAGCCAAATATAAACAATTATTGCATTGATAAGGCAAAAAATTAGGATCCATAGAACAGGCTTTTGATCACCTGCTTTTGATTGTCCTTGTATTGCTCTCTTGTCACATGATCAGTAGGAGGTGCCAATTATTTCTTGTACCAGCTCCACTACTTGATGCTCCTGAGAAAAGAATATATGATATAATTTCTAGTATGATTGATGAATGGTGATGACTCTAGCCGTTATTACGAGGACATGACCATGCTTCATTTGGCCATCTTCATTCGTTTTTTCGAGGAAAATTATTTTGAAACAAAAATTAACAAAAAACAGGTACAATTTGTATGAGCTTAATTATTCAGATTATAACCACTTTTGGGGTTTGGAAAGCTGCAAGTGGACTCATGTACTTGACGTAAAATTCTTTGACTAATCCTATAGTTCAGTTTTTTGATCCATGCTATTTATATACAAGAATAAATGCAGTCAAAGATATTATGATTTTATTAAATCAAGATACACTACAAATTAGTTCGAATAAATCCATCATTTTCATTACAGTCTGAATTTCTAAACCAAGGATATCCTAATTATGCTTCTATTTTAAAATGATTTGATATTTTTAATACTATATATTTTTTTTATTGGATATTGGATTACATTAAAGTGGATTTAAAATTCATAATTGGTCAAATTTGGATTTAATCACAAACATTTTAAATTTCAACCTTAATATAATCTAAAACCTTATGAAAAATATTCTGACATCAGTCTTGAAATTAAAAACTTGGATTTGAACCTGATCATTTATATAGAACATGTTTTTTTATTAGGTGAACCTGTTAATATTATATTAAAGTCTGAATTTGCTTAGATTTATTTAATTGGGCTATACCTATTTTTAAAACTAAGTTTAAAAGTTGATTTGACAGGTTGTTATAGTGTATATATTACAAACATATAAAATCAACACTTTAGATTTAATTTTAAAAATAGAATCTATTATTTGTCATTGTTAAAGATAATCACTATCCCATTTTATAGAATTTAATTACAGTATTTAATTTTATTATTTTTTGTCCTAAAATTTTAAAAATAAACCATTTAGTGGTAATCATTTAGCACCTAAGCTCAACTGATGATCATTCACTGATGGTCATTGATGGTGATGAATAACATTTTTCTTAAAACTAGGTCAAATCCAAATAAATAAACCCAAACAAATCAAACAATTATAATTAAAGACCTTAGCTTAATATTATCATGGTGATAATTAAGAGACTTGTTATATATATACATTTGCATGTGATATTAACTTAAAATTGATTTTTTTTTTTTTTACACTTTAATAAGTTAATTTTTCTTAATTACATAATTGTCACCAAAATTTAGTAATTGTGCCCCCTTAATTTATGATTTATCAAGTATTCCCTCATTTTCTTATTAAATTTAAATTTTCCTTTTTAGTTTAATTAATGTCTGTTGGGGTGAGAAGGTTATGACCAAGAGCAAGCTAACTTGAAGTGTTAGCAACAAGCAAGCTTTTGGTAATGCTCTTGGGAATGGTTGTGTGTGAGTTGTGTTTTTAGGTTTTGGTTATGGTGTTTTCTGGTTTTTAGGGTTCCTAGAGTGTTCTAAGGTGTTGAAGAAGAGATAAGAAGAAGAGGAACACGTTGGCTTTTGAAAATAAGGCTTAGATGTGTAGCCATTTCATTCATTTTACAATATAAACTTGAAATTACAACTAGTTCACACATGCCAAGCATGTGAGCTTACAAAATGAGTAAAGTATTTGAAATTTAAAAAGTAAAATGGTCAACACCTAACTTTTCATACACAAAAGAGTCAAAAACCAGCTGCAACATGTCTATTCCAAATATAGTAAAAAGTGGCACATGGTTTGAACTAAGTTCCTATTGTTTAACTAGTTTGGGTAAACAACCAAACTAGCTTCACCTACTTAGTTCCCCTTTGTATCTGCTTATGAAACTTGGTTTGAAGCATCCTTGGTCATCAATAAATATTTTTCCAAGAGTTAGGAAAGTTCTGGAACCGGATCATGGGCCAAACAGCTCCAAACCTGGCCCATACTCTGCATACTGGGCCCATCAGATACAGCAATCTGTTTGGAATAGAAAATGAACTTTCCCACGTCATTTTGACCTGACATTTGAACCATAGTCTTCTATATATGTCTGTAGACATCCCTCAAAATTTCAGCCCAAAACGCCATTTACAACCTGAGATATAAGATAAATAGTGGAACTATGTTGCTGGAAATTATGAATCCAGCACCATAGGCATTTCAAGCATAACATTCCTACTCTTTTGTGCATAATCTTGCCTATAATTTTGCATACATAACTTAGGCACAAAACATTATCAAAATATACCTTGCATCAATTAAAAACATACAAAGAAATATAAACTCATAAAAGGAAAGGATTTGATACCAAGGTGTGCATGCCAGCCGGTGACATGCACCATCAAGTGGCAAAATTGCCACACTTCAACACTCCTCCTTGGCAATTTTGTATGAGACATTGAGAAGTCCTCTCAATATCTCAAATCTCTTCTTTCCCAATGGCTTGGTGAAGATATCCGCCAAGTTCTCCTCGGGAGTCACATACTCCAACTTCACTTCACCATTTGCTTCAAATTCCCTTAAGGAATGATACTTGACCGGTATGTGCTTGGTCCTCCCATGTTGGACTGGATTTTGAGCAATTGATATTGCTGAAGTATTGTCACACAATATTACCGTGGCTTCCTCTTGCTTCAAGCTCAAGTCCTCCAATAATTTCCTAAGCCAAACACCTTGATTAGCACAACTTGAGCAAGCAATATACTTGGCTTCCGCGGTGCTTTGTGCAACGGTTTGTTGCTTCTTGGAATTCCATGAGAAAGGACCATTTCCAAGAGTGTAAATGTAGCCTGATGTGCTCTTGCTATCATCCAAAGAACCAGCCCAATCACTATCACTATAATCAAGCAAAGCTTCATTCATGCCATCCTTGTACCATATACCAAAATCACTAGTACCTTTCAAATACCTTAGGATTCTTTTTGCATAACTAAGATGATTTTGTGATGGACTATGCATAAATCTTGACAAAACAGCCACACTAAACATGATATCTGGTCTAGTAGAGCATACATATAAAAGGCTACCAATTAAACTTCTATAGATGGAAGGATTTACCTTTGGAGAATCATCATCCTTCACCAACTTGGTGCCTTCATTCATAGGTGTGGCAACGCTATTACAATCTTCCATGTCAAACTTCTTGAGCAACTCCTTCACATAGCTTTCTTGAGATATGAAGATGCCCTTGGATGATTGGACAACTTCAATTCCAAGAAAGTATTTCATCTCTCCAAGGCTAGACATCTCAAAGTTCAATTCTAGCTCACTTTTGAAATTGCTCACTTCTTTCTCATTACCACCGGTCACTAGGAGGTCATCAACATAAAGAGACACCAACACCATGCAACCATGAGTCCTAATATATAATGTAGGCTCATTAGGACTCCTCCTAAATCCATGCTTTGTCAAAAAACCATCTATCTTGGCATACCATGCCCTAGGAGCTTGTTTAAGGCCATACAAGGCCTTGTGTAGCTTGTATACCTTCTCTTCACTTCCTTTCTTCACAAAACCTTCGGGTTGCACAACATAGACCTCCTCCTTCAATATTCCATTCAAGAAGGCTGACTTCACATCAAGGTGATATACTTTCCAAGACTTTTGTGCCAAAATTGCAAGAAGAAGTCTTATGGTTTCCATCCTTGCAACCGGTGCAAAAGTCTCTCCATAATCCACACCGGCTTGTTATGTATATCCTTTGACAACAAGCCTTGCCTTGTGCTTATTTATGGACCCATCCGGATTGTACTTGGTCCTAAAGATCCACTTCACCCCAATAGCATTCTTTCCCTTCGGTTTTGTTACCAAGCTCCAAGTGTCATTCTTGTTTATCACATCGATTTCATCTTGCATGGCTTGTCTCCACTCTTTTCTTGCCATAGCCTCATGGACATTGATTGGATCACTCAATGCCACATTACACCTTTCATAAATCTCATTAAGAGGTCTTGTGCCTCTCACACCATCACCAATCTCCAAATCAGCCCCTATGGAGATTTCTAGCTCATTCTCATCATATTCATCATCATGGGCAGCACCTTCATCATTTCCTTGTTCCTCATCATTATCATGAGCTTCAAGTCGATTGTCTTCATCCATACTAGCCAATTCCTCCTTACTACAAACCCATTTAGCTTCCTCATCAACTTTCACATCTCTACTTATCACAAGTTTCTTGGTTTCCAAGTTATACACTCTATATCCTTTGGTCACATCACTATAGCCAACCAAGACACCAACTTGTGACCTTTCATCAAGCTTTCCTCTCTTCTCTTGTGGTACTAGGATGTAACAAATGCTTCCAAATACCCTTAGATGATCAAGAGAAGGCTTATATCCAAACCAAAGCTCAAATGGGGTTTTACTCCTCAAAGACTTGGAGTAAAGCCTATTTTGGATGTAGATGGATGTATTAACTCCTTCGGCCCAAAACTTCTTTGGCAAGCCACTTTCAAAAAACAAACATCTAGCCATCTTCATGATGGTACGGTTCTTCCTTTCACATACACCATTTTGTTGTGGTGTGTATGGTGTAGTGAATTGATGAACTATACCATGATCCTTACAAAGTTGTTTGAAAGCCTCACTTGTGTATTCCCCACCATTGTCCGTCCTTAACACCTTTATAGTGCAACCGGATTGATTTTGCACTAACTTCATAAATTCTACAAACTTCTCCAAAGCTTGTGATTTTCTTTCAAGGAAATACACCCAACACATTCTTGAGTAATCATCAATGAAAGTTATGAAATACTTGCTTCCATTTAAGGATGGAACACTCATAGGACCACAAATATCCGAATGTATAAGTCCTAACTTCTCCTTTGATCTCCAAGAACAAGATTGAAATGCTAGCCTAGTATGCTTTCCTTTTTGACACACTTCACACACATGTTCTTGCTTCTCCACCAATGGCATGTCTCTAACAAGTTCATGTGTGCCTACCAATGACTTAAAGCTAGCATGGCTTAGTCTTTTATGCCAAAGTTGAGAGGTGTTCTCAACTTTGGTGTTCAATGCAACCGATGCACCATTTTCATCCATATTCAACCTAAAATTCTTGTTCTTCATTCCAACACACATTAATTCATTTCCATGTGGATCAACTATAGTGCATGTCATGTTTGAGAAGTGTAATGCATATTTGTTCTCAAGCATTTGACCTACACTAAGTAAGTTCTCACATAAAGAAGGTACATAGAGAACATCATGGATAGTTTTGGTACCTTTGGTGGTGTGTATCACCACATCTCCTTTGCCTTTCACTTCCATCAAGGCTCCATTTCCAATTTTGACTTTGTTGTGGCTGCTCCTATCCAAGTTTGTGAACCACTCATGCTTGTGAGACATATGGTGTGTTGCTCCACTATCAATGATCCATCCTTCATCATTCTTGATGCTACTAAAACAAGTAGCAACAAACAACTCTTCGGATTCACTATCACTTGCATTATCTTTAGCAACATTTGCTTGTTGCTTATCTTTCTTATTTGCCTTGCATACTCTCTCCACATGACCCTTTTGTTGGCATTTATGGCAAAATGCATCCGGCCTCCACCAACACCTTCTTGGATGATGACCTTTCTTCTTGCAATGGTGACAAGGTTCATAGGACTTCCTCTCGGGTTTGCTAGTTTCACCTTTCTCCTTTATGACCTTAAGCTTGTTCTTATTTTGATTTTGTGTCTTTTGATGTTGTTTAGACACAAATGCAGCCTCCATTGATTCTTCATGTCTAATCCTCCTCCTTTGCTCCGTAGCTTGCATGGCATTCACCAACTCGGTCAAGGAAATTTCATTTAGGTTCCTTGACTCCTCCAATGAAGATATCTTAGCTTCAAACCTCTCGGGCAAGGAGACCAACACCTTCTCCACAATCCTTTGGTCACTTAATCTTTCACCTAGCACCCTAATTTGATTCACCACATTAAGAAGCCTTGTGGTGAACTCCTTAACCGTTTCTTTGTCTTTCATCTTGATAGTCTCAAACTCCCTCCTTAGGTTAAGGATTTGCATTTGCCTTGTCCTTGCAGTCCCTTGGAACTCATCTTGAAGTTTGTCCCAAGCTTCTTTGGCACTCTCACATGCCATTATCCTTGTGAAAATGGTATCACTAATACAAGAATGAATGGCGGTGAGAGCCTTGAAACCTTTAGCCAATTCCTCCTCATGGTGCTTGATTTGGTTGACCGTTGCCCCTTGTCTCAAAGGCTCGGGTTCTTGGGGATTTATGGTGACCTCCCAAAGACCATAAGCCTTCAAGTAGGCTTGCATCTTGATACTCCAAATGTTGTAGTTCTCCCCATTGAAGATAGGAGGAGAAGGAGTTGAAAAACTTGAAGAAGCCATGTGAATGTTGCTTTCGAGTATAAAAGAATATGAAAATATATTTGTGCTTTCAAGTATCTCTTCACTCTCAAGGAACGAACCAGCCCAAAAACCTCACAAATCTCACAAAAATGTGCCTTGCTCTGATACCACTTTGTTGGGGTGAGAAGGTTATGACCAAGAGCAAGCTAGCTTGAAGTGTTAGCAACAAGCAAGCTTTTGGTAATGCTCTTGGGAATGGTTGTGTGTGAGTTGTGTTTTTAGGTTTTGGTTATGGTGTTTTCTGGTTTTTAGGGTTCCTAGAGTGTTCTAAGGTGTTGAAGAAGAGATAAGAAGAAGAGGAACACGTTGGCTTTTGAAAATAAGGCTTAGATGTGTAGCCATTTCATTCATTTTACAATATAAGCTTGAAATTACAACTAGTTCACACATGCCAAGCATGTGAGCTTACAAAATGAGTAAAGTATTTGAAATTTAAAAAGTAAAATGGTCAACACCTAACTTTTCATACACAAAAGAGTCAAAAACCAGCTGCAACATGTCTATTCCAAATATAGTAAAAAGTGGCACATGGTTTGAACTAAGTTCCTATTGTTTAACTAGTTTGGGTAAACAACCAAACTAGCTTCACCTACTTAGTTCCCCTTTGTATCTGCTTATGAAACTTGGTTTGAAGCATCCTTGGTCATCAATAAATATTTTTCCAAGAGCTAGGAAAGTTCTGGAACCGGATCATGGGCCAAACAGCTCCAAACCTGGCCCATACTCTGCATACTGGGCCCATCAGATACAGCAATCTGTTTGGAATAGAAAATGAACTTTCCCATGTCATTTTGACCTGAAATTTGAACCATAGTCTTCTATATATGTCTGCAGACATCCCTCAAAATTTCAGCCCAAAACTCCATTTGCAACCTGAGATATAAGATAAATAGTGGAACTATGTTGCTGGAAATTATGAATCCAGCACCATAGGCATTTCAAGCATAACATTCCTACTCTTTTGTGCATAATCTTGCCTATAATTTTGCATACATAACTTAGGCACAAAACATTATCAAAATATACCTTGCATCAATTAAAAACATACAAAGAAATATAAACTCATAAAAGGAAAGGATTTGATACCAAGGTGTGCATGCCAGCCGGTGACATGCACCATCAAGTGGCAAAATTGCCACACTTCAACAATGTCTAATTGGACACCAAATACTTTATTAGTAAAAATTGTAAAAATAAGTATTTTACATGTAAGCCTACAAATTTCTTTCTTTGAGAAAAAAAAAATCTATTGAAACTAGCTTTTTATAACTAATATTATTAATAATAAAATTCAACTTCTTTTTTGTTTTCAAGTTTAATATATGTAAAATCTTTGTTTTTTGAAATGTTAGTTCTAATACTAAACTATTTTATTATTTTATATTACTATACTATGATAGTTGAATAAAAAGTATAAATTACTATTTATGTACTTTATGAATAAGTAAATTTTTTGTTTTATTATGAATTATTATTATATATATATATATATATATATATATATTTTAAATCTTTATATTGGTGCCCCTCTACCAAGTTTTTGAAGTGTCCCACCGGATAGAGGACAAAGCATTCAGAGAGCATTTAAAGCTATATGTATAATTAGATACTTCGTAGCATACTATAAAGTTTCACACATAAAAGAAGTTTACTTTTCTAAGCAAAATCTTCTTGTTATATGTGCTACGCTTTACATGAGGAGTTTATGTGCCTATGAAGATTTGCAAAAAATGCAGAGAATTTGAAGGCTAGCATGTATATAGCTTATTTGGTGAGAAATACTCAGTATTGCAAAAATAGGTTCTTAGCTTGTTTTCCTACCTGTTCTTCATATTAAACTTTTTCAGTTTCTTTTTGGTTTTGGCTTTGGCACTTTTCTTATTTATGCACTGTTCTACTTTATCTTTTTGACATTTGTCAGACCTTTTCAAAGCTCTGAAGATTCCTTCCCGTAATGGCAATCCTCGTACTGTTTGGCTGCTCTCTTATTCTCTATGGTTGTTATCCTAAATTGATAAACATATAACTAAACACCCACAATTTAAATTAGCAATACCTAACCAAACATTGTTCTAAATTTAGATCACCAATGCAACTGATCATCTCCATTCTAAATTTAAGTGATATAACATGAATTAATTTGTTAGCTCTAGGAATTGTCTTCAACATTTATAAATACTTCTTACAAAGAAAAAAAAATTATATTATGGAGATCATCAAGCATATATGATGAAAATATTATAATTTTTAATTACCAAGAAGAAAAATAATAATTTCTCACCTGCATCAGTCCTTTCATATATTAGCTGGATTCAAATACTCCGTCATTATTATCATTCTCGCTATCATCTACTATTTTCTCATATTGTTATCATTATTATCGTTGTCATCTACCGTATTTTTTATTAAAATAATCAATTATTTTTTGAATGAATAGAAAAAATTTTAATTAGTAAGTCCCCACAATCCATACCTAAATTCATTTGACCTTTCCAACTACGCATGATCAATGTTAGAGGTTTGATGCTCAACTAATATGCGTCTTCAACACGCTTAAAGAGAGAAAAATTAGGATCAAGTATACTTTGAATGCTATTAGAAACTTATGCTTAGAACCTAAAAAAAAATAACTTGGGAATCTCAAGCAAAGCATATCCCCCCGCAAATGATTTTGATTGCATATCTATCATGCATTTGGCATGAATTACAACCTTCTCTTCATAGCTTTTATTCTCTTTTTATTAACAAATTAGGGCTAAAACAAATTGTTTGGGTTCAATAAGTAATTTCACTTAAATTTGAATAAATCGTTATGACTTTAAGGTCTGGTATCGATGGGATATATTTGTTCAAGAGCAATCTTCTCCTATTCTAAAAAGAAAAGGAAAAAAGTTGAAAGACTTCTCATGCAAATTGGTAAAAGCCCTAATAATGCAGTAAGCTATCCCAATCATCTCACAAGAGAAGTTGAAAGGCGCAATTTGTGAATGATGCTAGACAGGTTTGTCGTTAGGTGACATACAACGTGCCTATAAATAATGAGAACTTCTTTTTAAAGCCACCTGTACATCCACTATAATTAATTGTTCTAGTAAGTGCAAAAAGCTTGGGAATGCCTTTCTTTTCCTTCTTGGAGGTGGAGAAATAAGGGGGAAGAACTCTACAATTGTTTGCTTAATTCCGTTTTCTTGAATTATATATGATTTTTTTTTTCAATGAATTATATATATGATTGATACGTAATTAAAATATCAATAGCAAAAAATCAAATTATTGTAAATATTATACCTATATAGGTAAGAAATTTCAGTTTACTTATAAGCCTTAGGATTAATTATCATTTTTAAGTTTTTGCTATTGTACGCCTTTAATTTTTTAAATTAAAAATTTTGGATATTCATTCTTTCAATTTATATGTTTTTGACTTTTGCTAGATAAGATTACAAAATCCTCTTACATAACTAATATTAAACTATATCAAATTTTAAATTCGAATACATATTAAATTTTTAAATTAGTTTAAAAATCTATATTTTTCATATTTAAAAATTTAAAATTTAATATAATTTAATACCAGTAACTTGAGACAATATATAAACCCTATAGTAAAAAATTACATAAGTCTCGGATTGTAACAATAAAAAAACTGAGGATTAAAATTACTAATCCGAAGAGTTAATGACATGAATTGCAAAACCTTAAAAATTAAGGATACAAAAGTACAATTAACATGAAGCCCTATTTGTCCACATGACTACTACCTGTGCATTATACTTCTGTATATCATTAGAAAGTGAATCAAAATGTTACAAACGGTGACAAACTGATGACACATATGAATTGCGTATTAATGTTGAAAGTTTTGTCTTTGAAAATGTAAAAATAATAAATAATAAATAATAAAAATGGAACGATCGATAAAGAAAAGGAGAATGTGAATGATGCCCTGTTCATTAGTAACTATAAGGAACCAAAAGTTAATTATATGAATGGGAAAATTTCATGAGATTTACTAAAACATCAACCAGCTCCTTAAGTTTTAAAATTAATCACTTACGGCCCCAATATTAACATTTACCTAAAATTTTACTTTTTAACTAAATTAAATTATAAAATTTTTGTTTTTCCCTTAATAATAAATGGAATATTTGAAGTTTACATTGGCTTGCATTTCAGGTTTGTTTTTTTCCCTTCATTTTGTTAAACACGATTAAAAAAAAAGAAAAAAAAAAAAAGAGAGAGAGATTTATATTGGTATGCGCCCATTTTGTTTACTTTATTTCACTTTGTAACAAACAATGAAAAAGTGACAATATTGAATTTATTATTTATTTCTACACATACAAGGTAAAACAGAAAAATAAAAAAAAATAAAAAAATAATTAAGAGAGAGAGAGATTTATATTGGTATGCGCCCATTTTGTTTACTTTATTTCACTTTGTAACAAACAATGAAAAAGTGACAATATTGAATATATTATTTATTTCTACACATACAAGGCAAAACAGACTTGTCATTAGTCAATTTAGTTAAAAAGTAAAATTTATAATATGAAATCAGCGCTGGGTAGTAATTGATGAGTTTTGAGACCTTGGGGGGTTTGATGGTGGTTTAGATATTCTCCTTATATGAATATATAAAATAAGAATTACATAAGATCGTTTTGATATTGTTACTCCGAAGATTTATTTTCTTGATTTTATTTATTTTCTTACTTTTTAAACCACTTTAAAGATTAAATTTTAAAATGTATTATAAATCTATTTGATTTCACGTGGGATTCATTTTGCCATATAGAATTCTAGTAGTTTATTACACACAGAAGCAACTAATGCAGGTTTTGATGGTTTTACTATAAGGTGAACTCAATGTAAGCTTTATTCATGATATATATATATATATATATAAGACAAATTCCCTCAACCAATTTGACACATCATACAATATATCACACAATGGCTTATAAATCATGATATTGACTACTCATAATTTTTCATTGTTTAAACACTATTGGATGTCCACATTGAAAGCCAAAATAATTTGTTAAAAATTCTTTCTGAAATATTTTGGTACATAAAATACTTTACATATATAAATATACACACACACACGTATAACTTACTACTATATAGACGTATAAAAATTCTTTTGTACTGGATTTTAGCCTAAAACTAAAGTTAAAAAACAGTTTATAATTGCTGATATAAATACAAGTGCTAGTAGGGCTTAGCAGTTGTATGTTGTGTCTATACTCTGTTTTTTTATTCTAGGATTCATCTAATAGAATTTTTGTGCATATATATAAATTATAGCACTATTAGGGCAAGTAAGCTGGATGATAGGCACCCAATAAATGTATATAGGTTGTTCGTATACTCTAATTTTGTACAAGATCTTGAATAAGAGTCTAACTATATATAGTAGATCATTTTATAGTACGATTTTTTTTTTTTTATTACTTTGTGCTGATTAGAGGTTTTGCAGTACAAATTGCACAAGCATAAAGAGTTAACATACATATATGTACGTACTGTGAATTTTCTATATGTTTTAAAGCAATAAGACAGGCACATGTGAATAGTAGAGAGAAAGAGATGTATGGCCTTGGGTGGCTTACATGGTCACCCTTCCCGACTACTGAAGCGACAACCATAAGTTGTCGGTTTCAATTGTTGGGTGGTTTGTTTTGTCTTGAGAAAATAGGGGCAATGTCCTTTAAGAATATTTTCCCTTGGCACTAAGCAAGTAAGGTGGTGTGAGGACACTTACCCCACAAATCTTTTTTCCCTTTTTGTTGATAGCGAAGGCCTCTCTCGAACACTCACATACATACGCATGCCTGTTGCTATCTTTTCCATGATTGGACTAGAGTTGGCATTATGAGTCCATCACTACAGTTGTCGTGGTCAAGTCCTTCCCTTTCCGGCCCCCCTCTACCCTCCCTTTTGAGCCTTTGAAAATTTTTTTTACTGCATTTGGGGTTTCTTAGTGTGTATATGTGCACACACAAAAAGTGCTACAGTAGGGAAGTCCATTTGCCCAATGATGGGCGTAGATGGTGTGGTCCACCTTGTGGTGTCCAACTTTGCACGAGACCTATCTATATATATATATATATATAACCATCATGTAGAGTTACTGCTATATTTAATCATACTGTGACTATGCCCCCGCAGTACGGTTTATCATCCCTTTTCAATATCTAAATAATATTTTTACTAATTTTATACACACATAAATTTATAAAGATTTCCTTTTTTATTTAGTATTTTAAATCTACCACTTATATATTTAAGCATACTATAATTATACGCTTGCAGCATGGTTTATTATCCCTTTTCAATAATATCCAAATAATATGTGTGAGCGGCTTAAGCCAACCTCGTTCGACAAAATAACATTATGATATCATTATAGCCAACCACACATAATCTTATTTTATTTTATTTTTTATAATATATATGGGTATGAGGTATTTGAACTGGATTATTTGGATTATTATTAGAGAAAATAATTATTTTTACTATTAGACTGTCCTTACATAAGCAAAATTTTAAAATTTTATCGCATCATTTTATCAATAATTACAATATAAGTCCAACTTAAAACAAGAATTATCAATTACCCTCACAAATTGCTTATACAAAGGAAATAATTAAAGTATTGATATGTGTCAATATTAATGGTTATCCATTAAGATCTACAGTTGAAATGATAATTAGTCGTTGACTTTGTTTAAATATCTTTTTGACTTTTAATCTATGAGAAAAGTGAACCCATTATATCAATTAAATTACCATATTAGTTGCTAAACCCATTCATGATCGTCATCACTGAGTTACAATTGCCAAATAACAATTTTCAACATATTGTTAACCGTACTGATTTATAAACATCTAATGGATATATATCTATATAGAATAATTAAAAAGATATTATGAATTTAGAGCATCTTTAACAAAGTTATTAATTCTGTGCATTTATAAAAGTTTTACCATGTCAAATGAATAGATAACATTTTAAGAAAACACTCCTCAATAAATTTGTGTGCTTCGTTTAGCTAATATGACAATAAAAGGAATAAAAATTGTCAAAATAAGTTATTTATAAAGGATCTGTAGAAAAATAAATTAGCATTTTATTTAATTTGATCACTTTTTGCAAAAAAAAAAAATTAATAATAATGAAGTGTTTCTGGTTTTTCTTTTTTCCATTCGGCCTCAAATATATATATACATATATATATAGATTTTTTTTCTTCTTTGTTAAGCAAATCATCATCACCTTTCAATCCTTACATTGACGGTACACCCATTAATTCCGCCATTGATGAAAATTCAAAGCAAAGAGTAAGGACCAGGAATACCAAGCTCTCTCGCCTCCGACTTCATCTTCTTCACCGACTCCACTAGTAAAAATTGTGAGCAACCGCTACATCCCATATTCGTCACATATGGGCCATTTTTGTCACCTTATCGACTTGTGTTTGTTATGATGGACCCATTATAAAACAGTTTTGTGATAAAATTTTTACTTCGTCACTAAAAGAGCATGTAACAGTGACAAAAAAAAGTTTCATCATAGATCAAAACTTTACCGTGGCATTGGTTTTTGTCACCATACTTATGCAGGATCTGGTCAAACTTATCCATAAGTGGTTAGGTGACAAAATATAATTCATCACTTAAACCATCAATTACACATTTAATTTGTCGCTTAAAACGTCAGTAACACATGTGATTTGTCATTGAGCCTTTCCAATGACAAGCAAACAACTTTTTGTCACTGACTTGTTACTCTATGACATAAACCTGGTTAAGTTATTCAATTCATCATCAAAACTAGTTTTTTTATTTGTGACAATAGTTTTGCAACTACAAATAATATATCATTTACCAATATTATTTGATAAAAATTGTCTTTTATTAGATTTTACTAATTAATTATAAGATCATTAATTATCATTTACAAAAATAAAATGATATTTTTGAAATGCAATTAACATAAAAGAATGATACTTTATTAAATGGTTATCTTATACTACAAAATTCATTAAACACCAATTAATACTAACATAATATGTACCAAATACAATAAGACTACATTAAAAGGAAAATATAAACAAAAACAGTTTGTAATTCTAGGAAATATATATATATATATATATATATACAAGATGGTTGCCTATACCCACTAAATCTTTACAATCTCCATCTTCCAACGCAATTGGTCATATATTCTCTAAGGATCCTATATAATAATAAATAAAAAAAATGAATCATTTAGTAGAAATCTAATTTAATTAGCAAAGAGGAAAAGAACAAGCTCAAGACGTCCTAAGTTCCTATAAGTTGGCGATCCTTTACCAGCCAAGCATTCTCACCTCTTCTTCAATTCCCCTAACTTCCCAACCACTGATTCCAAATCTATCAGTCATAGCTATATGAGAATCAGTAATAATCATAGTATCAGAGTATAAAATGCCATCAATATTGAGAATAATCTTTCCAAAGCGCTAAGAACAATTCTTAGATAAAAAATCTCCAATTAGACATTAGGGTAGGAAAAGAAAATTTTGAACTTCTTTTCTGCAATTATTGGCATAACAAAGGAGGAAAAATGTTTGACAGAACTTAACTGTTTTCAAGGCATTTGGAACAAAACTGAAGTATAAAGTTAGCTCAAGCATTTACCATGTCTTTTATATTGAAATAAGATCTTTGCAAAATTTTAAATGAATAGGAAGAACTTACTTTCAACAACTTAGAAAAGAAAAACAAAAAGAAAACATAAGACACTTCCTTTTCGTTAGTAATGAAAACCAAACAATTAGCTAAAAGCCCCCATATATCTAGATATGAAGCAATAATACTATCTAATCAAAATTAATCGAGGGTCATGGTGGTAGCTTTAATACCAATGATTAGACCAAGTATGCCATCCTAACTAGCTTTGTATGTAATGGAACTAATAAACTAATATCCATTTAAGCCATCTCAAACATAGCCAAGAAATTTTGTGTGGAAAGTAACCTGTGTTTCTGGTTTACTAATTCATTCCATTAGACTGTCATCCAAATCAACTTACCAACTCTTTTACTCTCTAAAAATTTCTTCTGTTAAACCTATATTCCCCCATGCAATTCCAAAGTAAAATGACATTAAACTGTAGACAAAGAAGTCAAGCCAAAGGTCAATTCACCAAAAGAGCATCAATCAAAGTATGAGTTTAAAGGAGGATATACCTTAATATCATGTCCCCTATTCATCACACTAATAGAAGCCGGTTTGTAATCCCTTCTTAGTTTCTCTAGATCGGTAGGAGATTGCAATTTTTCGTTGGTACAAACTTACCAAAAGGATAATCATATTTAGCTGTTACAGACAAAGTGTAAAAGTTAAAGACAATATTACTGTATATGTGCTGGAACATATATGTATGTATATATATATATTTGCATAATCAGTGGGAAAGAGACAAAAAGTCTGTGGAATTCTACACTGAGAGACATATAAAGACTCATGATGCTTGTGTATAAGCAACATGAAAACTCACATATGAACTTGTATTACACAGATTAAATTAAAAAGTGGGCACGGGTGCCACTTGTATTCAACCCAAGCATGCCATCTGTTACACACCTATCATGTGTTTCTACACTTGTAAATTTGGGAAGAGCTGAATTGCAAATATTCCCTTCCTTTATACCATTGAAGGCAGATAAAAATAGCTTAAGTTAGTATAAATAGTGAGAAACTGGATAAAAAAAGGATTCAATTTTTGTGTTCACAATGGTCTCTACGACGTATGCATTCCTGCTGAAGCTGCAACTTCTAGACTACGTAATATATATATTGTTGATGAGTACCCTGCCTTTCAAAATATTTGGTTTGCAGATGAATAAACAAGGATTAAGAAAACAGAAGACCCTAATTTGGAACAAGAGTTGTTTTAATTTATTACTACAGCATCAAGAGTTGTTTAGAAGAACACTTGTGCATAAAGCAAAAAACAAGTGGCAGTAAATGAACTAAGAAAAAAAATGTTCTAAAGTACAAAAATAAACAAATGGAAGTCGGTTAAGTAGATATTTTCTATAAACCGACTTTCACTCCCTATATATATATATATGGATGAACACTTGTAATGAACAAAGCAAATGAGCTAACCTACTAGCAAGCTATTTCACTAGTTCCACCTATTCTACTAACGCATTAAATTAACATTCTCCTCTTTGCATATATATTCTACGTTCTATCTCACTCATATGTGTCCCACTTAGCCTTTGCCAAATGGAAAATGAAAATGAACAGCTTCTTTAATGGAATAAGTTAAGCAACTTTTATCATATATTTTCACATAAAGCACCATTCTTTATGCTAATGAGATAACAGTTCCAACTTCATATTTTTTTCACATTCAGCTTCACGAAACAGTGTACATATACATATACATACATATATATATATATACACATGCACCAGAAAATAATAAAATTTGAATGTTCGTTTGTGCAATATTTAGGAATAATCAATTGGAATTAAATCGATGAAAACAAACTTCCACTTTGGTTTCTCTTTAAGCAAATTGGATAGCCAAAATGAACGAAGCTCAGCAAACCAAAACACTAGCTAGCAATTAACATCAAAGACAACTTCTATTTTCAAATTGATTTTCCCAACATTTTCCAAGCAACCAAACAGACCAAAAAAATTTATAGAAACTTACAGAATGACATTGAAAGAAGTCGATACCCATTCAACTCCGACAAGAAACTCTCCGATTGCTTCGAAAGCCCACTTGCCGTCGAGCAGAAATCGAAATCTTTGTCGGCGAGGACATTGATGATGTAGTCGATTATAGGCCGATCCACGTCCTATGCTCGCCAACCTAGCATTTCATGGACCACCCAGCTCGCCGATTATAGGATCTTGGAAACACATGGGATACGAGACAAGGCGATTCCAGTACCCAAGGTTTCGGTCGAGGTTTGGTGGACGGTAAGCTTGCAGTGACGATCATAGTCTCGAAGTCGAAATCTTGGACTCCATCGGGGAGGAAGCGAAGGGGTAGGAAGAGAAGGTCGAGAAGAGAGAGGCAGAGGGAGAGAGAGAGGGAGAAGTGGTTGATCCCGGTTAAATCACCAAAACGACACCGGTTTAATATTTTAAATATGATTTGAGAGTACTTCTGTGACAATTTTTCTTTTATCACAGTAGTATTTAGATTTATCCTTTATCCATGACACCAAAATCTTTGGCAACATTATGATTCTGGTAAAATTAGTTACAAATGCAAAATATTTGTCACCATTGACGTCAAATAAATTCAAAAAATTTTGCCTCCAAATTTTAAAAACTAAACGTGACAAAAGTAAGAATTTGTCATCTATTAAATGTCCGAATCACTAAATGTGACCAAAAAAACAAATTTTGTCATCAATTACCTATATAAAGTGACAAATTTTCATTTGTCATTAAGGTTTTTATAGCCGTTGCCCCAAATTTTTTGTAGTGCTCCTCTTTATTTTCCATTTAGTTTTCTTTTCGATTTCATGTTTACCAATGTGTTTTCTTCTGCTATTTTGCAGTTGGGTACTCTAAGTTTCTATCTTTTGCTACTAAATGATTTTGCAATTAGATCCTTCTGCAAGCTTGGACTCCTTGATTGCTCTGCCTCC
Source organism: Ziziphus jujuba (assembly GCF_031755915.1). Classification (NCBI taxonomy): domain Eukaryota; kingdom Viridiplantae; phylum Streptophyta; class Magnoliopsida; order Rosales; family Rhamnaceae; genus Ziziphus; species Ziziphus jujuba. The sequence continues at coordinate 18,357,387 of NC_083382.1, forward strand.
TAAACTTCGCCGCCCATGTGGAAATTCCAACTTTCCAACCAGCCCAAGAAGAACCCAGAATTTCGTTTCGGTTCAATTAGGTTTGAATTTGACCAACTTTCAAGAATATGCCATTGTTGATAAGCATAGAACACGATCGGGAGTCATACGCCCAATCCCATCTCCTCCATTGAACCGAAACATTTTGGGATTGTTCGTCTTTTCTTCTTTGTTGGGGTTGCGTTTGATAAAGCTTTGGACTTCCAGGAAGAAGAAGAACAAATCGGGTTTGATGAAATTGGGGTGTACAGGGCAAGGGTAGGTGGGATATAGGGTCGGTGATGATGGCTATATTTCAACAGAAAAGAAACAAAATAATCCAGAAAACAATGAATAAAAATAAAATAACCAGTTAAAATATTAGTGAATTTTATTCAACATAACCCATAAAAGGATAATATTTAATAAATATTGTTTATCATATAGACATTTACCACATAAATATTAATATATTTTACATTCTATATTATATAAATTTTAATCAATAAATAAAATTAGAATACTGTATAAAAAATAAATGTTAATATGTTTTATATCTTATGCTACATAAATTTTAATGAATAAATAAAATTAAAATACAATATAGAAAAATAAATTGAAATCAAAATGATTAATATTCCGATTAATTTAAACTATATTTTAATTCTATAAAATTAGAATATTCTATCTAAATAACTGCTTATATATATTTTGGATCCTTTGTTTTTAAAGCTAGTCGTGTTATTAGACCAGTTTCGTTTTTAGTCGACACTTTTCAGTAATGTTTTCATCGATATTAAATAGTTTTTGTGGCGAAAATGTCTTCAAAGACGTTGACTAAAAGCTCCGAATATTTCACTCTTTAATTTGAACACAAGTTTCCCTTTTTTTTTTTTGGTTTTTCAAACAAAATTGAACATTTTTATAATTAGCTTATAAGAAGGGCTCAGTTTCGCATTTCTGCTATAACAAATCAATGAAGATTCATGACTGACATAGCGCCAGCAGAAGAAAATTAAAGTTGGTTGCTTCCATCCAATTACCTACTGCGAGGTCAGGCTGAGAGCAATTTCTCATCCCAATATAAGTGAAAAATATATAACATTTATCACAGCTGCTGATAATTACTGATAAAATTTATATTTATCGACTTTATATAAAATCGACTTTACATATTTATCTTCTATTTAAAATTTTAAATTTTAAATGTAATATAAATGCAATCATTTATTGATTAATACATAAATTGAAATTCATTGATAATGATTATTAACAATGACAAATGACATAATGAAGGCATTTACACGAAAGAACTCGTGGTTTATAGGTAAGAAAACTATATGACTTTTCATTAGCTATAACTTAGAACAATAATATGAACAATCTTTTTTTTTTTTTTGCACTACTAGAATATCTCTTTACTCAGTTAGGCATTTGTTTGTTTGTTTTTTTAATTGGTTCAGAATTATATTACCGAATAATTTAAAACTGTTTGATAATAAACTACTAAATATTGCCAGTTCCAGTACTTTATAATCAAACATTATGTAAAATAATATAATATATTATTTATATGATAATTGGTGATTTAAACCTAGAATTTCATGGCGCATGTAGCTTGGGCCACCGGTGTCCCTATACTTTATTTATTTATTTTTAATTATCTTGTATTCTTTATTTATAAAATATTGTTTTGGAGAATGTTAATTTTTATATGGAATTAGAAACTACGTAAAATTGTTTTATAATTACTAATGCCTATGAGGTCAAAATCTCTCTTTAATTTTGAATAGAAGCTACCTTTTAAATTTAAATTAAAAAGAAGTTAATAAACATTATTTTATTTTAAAAAAATTGTTCATTTGAATTTAATTCATAATAGTATCAAATAATTGAATCCTAATTCTAAATTTATTAAATTTTAAAAAATCACATAGCTATTTTTTTTTTTAATTTTATCATTTACAATACTTTCTCTCATTTTAATATATTGAAATTATAATTTCCGCTTATTAATTAAATCAACTTTTTTTTTACCCGTAGCTATTAATTTGATGTAGCAACTTATATTATCAGTATTTGAATATATATATATATATATATATATTTCATTATTCAACCGTGTCTCCTAAACAAAATTTCTGAATCTGCCACTTAGAGGGGTATAAACCATATGTAAAATATCTAACCGCAAAGTACTAAACATATAGTAAAATTGTAGATATGCTAAAACACTAATAATATAATAAAAATAAGAATATTTTGGTTATGTAAGTAGAACTATAGAAGCCCTACCAGAAAGAAAACGAGCGGTTTCTGATCGGCTTGAAACCTCCGAGCCATAAAATGAAAATCAGAAAAAAACACTGAAACAGGCCTTTTTGGGTTTCCTACATGTTCAATCATCAGATCTCTTTTGGGCCCCCACCCACTGATTCTGAGACCGATATCCTTTACATTCACATTCTTTCATAAACCTTCCAGCCCATGTCACCCTACATTATACAAACGTCATGCCTTTTATATATTTTTGTTATAGTTTTTTTTCTTTTCTTTTTTTTTTATTTTTTTTTATTTTTTTTAATTTAATTTAATTTTTCTTTTCTATCATGCTACAAGTCTCGAACGCCAATGTCACAATATGTGTAGCAGTAACTTACCTTTCGACAAACCTCACTTACATATTTTTGTTATACCTTGAAAGCTTTTTTATATATAAATAGTTTTAGAATGTTATTAAACCACTAACTAACATTGTCAAGTCAGTACCTTATAGTGCTAGAATATGCATAAAAAAACTTTTTTATACATAAATAAATTTAAAATTACTAAACCACTAACTAACATTGTCAAGTCAATGGCTTGTAGCAGTAGACTATAGATACATATGTGTATAAAATATGCATAGAAAAAAAAAATAATAGCTTTATGGTGACATATAAAAATGTAGAAACCACACATTAATATATTCAAAGGTTAGGTCTAATGGTTGTACCAAAATAATTATGTAGTTTTAAGGTTTATTTTTTAACCTAGATAAAAGTTCCCCTCTCCTCCCATGTTGTAATAAACAAATAACAAATTTTTTTTTTTCAATTTTTGAAACATCTATATAATATATAAAAAAAGAAGCATATGCGCTATGTATCAGGATACTGTATTTTCAAATTTCTTCCAAAAGCATATTTTTTATTTTTATTTTATTTATTATTCATTTATTTATTATCTTACCTTTTTATGGTTATAATCAAATATGTATAAAATGACATACGGTAATAATTTTTAAATAAATTTAAAATAAATAAAATATTTAATTTTATTTTTTTTTCCAAATAAGTCAAACATATAAAATATATTTGCATATAGAGTTCTTTTAATTAAATATATTTTAAATATTTTTACATATACAAATATGGTTACATGGAAATTGATAAAGATATTTTTTTATTTGGATATAAAAATATAATATCATTAATAATAATTGTTAAACATAGCAAAATAAGATTTATTTTCTAAACAAATTATTCGAACTTATTTTATTACCAATTAATATATATTTTTATTATTATATTAGATGGACGGTTTAGGAAGACTAGATTTTAATCAAGTATATTCGAGCCAATGGAGAAAATCATGGAGATCATTACCCAAGAGCGCAACGATTATCCTTTTCAATTATATATTATTATTATTATATTATATAATTTAAAACTGGTACATTATTATAATAATGGAATCGCAACATTTATTACATTCAGTAACTACATACCGTAATAATTTTTGAAATAAAATTAAAATAAATAAAATATTTGATTTTAGTTTATTTACCAAATAAGTCAAATATATTTTGCTATAAATAAGTCAAATAGATTTCAATTATAAAATTGATTTTCTTATTTAATCTTCTTAAATATATATGTAAACATGAATGAATTAGTAATAGGATTGATCTAAATGATTTTCTTATTATTACTAAATATATTTTTTTCTAAAATTTCCATATACTAATACATATTCATATATGTATAATAATAAATGGAATTATATTATAAAATAATAAAATTAAAATAGAATAACTAATAATGATATTGGTCTCCTTACTAATAAATGGAATTACATTATAAAATAATAAAATTAAAATAGAGTAACTAATATTGATATTGATCTCCTTACTAAAAAATTTAAGGTAAATAATGCATTTTTTTTAAAATATTTTCCAAAAAAGTTTAAAATGACATATATCTATTTATGTTAACTAAGAAAACAAATGCTTAAAATGACCTATATATACATAGGAAAATTCTACGATGTAGACAGGTCCGCATGAAGACCACACTTAAACCGACCTTTTTAGAAAAAAAAAAATGTTGCCTTTTACTGTGTATGTGTACACAACGTACACAGCGAAGCCGAAAAAAAGTCAGCTTAGGTGTGGTCCGCATCGTAGAACTACTATGTATATATAAATTTGTTTTTAAAAGAAAATTTTAAAATTATGATAATATATATGCATGGTAAATAATATTTGAATTTATTTGCAAAGAATTAAATAATATATTTGAATTTCAAGGACTCAAATAATACATTTGAATTACAATTTGAATTCCATAAATAAAAAATATATGTAACAATAAATAAATTAATAATGAGATTGATGTTCTTATTTGGTTTCTTTTTCAAATTTTAAAAGATCAGAAAAAAATATATATGTAATAAAAGATTTTATTATATGGATATATATAAATATAATTTTATTATAAAATAATAATATTAAAATACAGTAATTAATAATGAGATTTATTTTTTTACTAAGAAATTTATGATGGATAATGCATTTTTTTAATATTTTCTAAAAACTGTTTAAGATATATATATATATAGATATGTATATGTTAACAAAAGATATATATATATATATATATGTTTAAGATGTAGTTATATAGATGTACTTATATATATATAGATAATTTAAGTTGTATTTAAAAGATAATAATAAATTATAATATATATATATGGTCAATAATAAATGGAATTTTATTATAAAATAATAAGATTAAAATACGGTAACAAATAATGAGATTTATTTTATTATCAAAAAATTCATGATAAATAATGCATTTTTTTAATATATTCCAAAAAATGTTTAAGATGTACTTATAGATATATATATATACACCTTAACAAAGGAAACAAATGTTTAAAATGACTTATATATATATATATATATATATATTAAGTTGCATTTAAAACCTACTTAAAAGTATATTTGGATTTTTTTTTTCAATTTATACTATAAAAGTTTGTTAATAACTATAAATTTGACAGCTATATAAAATATTATTCAATCTTATTTAATTATATATATATAATAATAAAACTTTTAAGTAGGTTTTCAAACATAATTAATTATTATAGATTATTATTAAAATCTATCTATTATGGTTACACATGCCGTATATTGTACGGGGATGGATGCTAGTTATCAATTTCAACAAAAAGAGCAAATAGAAAAAAAGAAATCTAATAAATATTACGCAATCTATTCCTACTTTATCTTGGTACCGTAGATTTGAGGTTATTATAAAAATGTCTTCCCACTATGGTTGAAAAAATCTAAATCTAATTTCTATTTTTATTTTGAAAACAAGAAAAAATGTCTAAAAGGATGGTTGAATAAAAAATAAGCAAACATTAAAGAATTTCACACTAAATTCTAATAGCACGCAACAATCATGTAATATGCATGAACAAAAATTAAAACTCAAAATTAAAACCAAAAACCTAATGCGAATTAACACTAAAGTGAAATTGAATTCACAAAAATAAAAAAATTGCAAGGAAAAGAACCTTAAAATACATATCACTATATGTATGCGGCAACAACCTTAAAAGCAAGAAAAGAATTAAAAATATTGAGTCCTAATTTCTAATGAGGTGTGGCACAGATGAAATATGCAAAGAAAATTTGATTTTTGTATAAACAAATAGGTGAATCTAATTTTATATGAACCTAGCAACACAATTGCAACTATAATGATATAATTCAACAATTTTGTTTATAAATTTTGGCAACCATGATGAATGCAAAAAAAATTGAAAACTCAATCAATCTTAATCACAATATATTGCAAATTAACATAGAACAATGAAAAATAAAATTAAAAACAATGAAATTCCAAAACTTACATGATTTGAAGCTCAATCATAAAACCAAAAGCTAAAAATTCTCCAATCACATGTTTGGTGCAGCAAGAGAGTTAAATTGATGAAGATTGTAACACCCCAAAATTTCAAATGCAAGGTTAGTTACCAAATATAAGTCCTAATAGGTCCAAATATAATTATTGGGTAAAAACAAATTTCTAAGTATTTAGAAACTTATATCTTCATGTTTTTATATAAGTCAGATTGCTTATCTATTTACTAAATCACATGCCCAAAATTTTTAAACGAGGACCAGATCTAGTATTGGATAAGTAACTAGTAAAATTTTTGAAAGGACAATTGTACTTTTGAGTTCAAGGTGGAAGTTAAAGTTAATAAGGGTATTTAGGTAATTGAATTCCCAAGAGAGTAGAAAAGACGAAATTACCTTTGTAACCAAGTGGTAAGTTAGTTTAAATGAAGGGGAAGTACTACAACTTTTAAGGCATGGCAATTTAAATGTTTTCCTTTCTTCTTTCCTTATACCAATCCCCATCACCATTCTCGTCTTCTTATTTCTGTTTGGTCAAGAACACAAGAGAAAAGAATAGTTGAGTTTCCTTAAATTTCCAATCCTCTCCTTTTGAGAAATTGAAACCTTTAGCCACCCAAAGCTTTAAAGATTCTTGAAGCTCTACCTAGTTAAACTCGTAACTCATGTCAAGGAGATCTTCACCCTTGAAACATTTCAATAGGCTTAATCAACACTTGATTCATTTAGGCCAATTGGTGAGATAAAACATCCACCTTATATACCAAGCTATTGAAAGCATCCAACTCAAAAACATCATTTGGCTTCTTCTTTTGTCTCTTGGTTGGTCAATTGTAAGAATTATAAGTTGACTCCTCAAACAAAAAAAGCTTTCTCAATTGTAAGAATTATAAGCTGACTCCTCAAACAAAAAAAGCTTTCTCAATTGTCATCTCCATGAAAGAACCATAATTTCAACTGTCTGCAATAGACTTTGTATATTCGTATAGAAGATATCAATGCCCATCCATCATACTCATGTTGTCAATATTTTCTCAACAAATCCTTGAATTGTTCCCAAGTTTCATGCAATGGATTATAGGCTTAGTAGATACTTGATTCGATGAATCCAATTAGTGAGATCAAGCATCTACCTTTGATGAGAACCCCTTTTTAACCTGTAAGTTCAACTACACGCTGGGATGCTGATCTTGTGCAATTGAAGACCGCACTAATTATTAGGGCACAAGCTAAGAGGTTTAAGAACAATCTGGTTAGTTTCATTCAAGGAGTAATTAAATCTCAATAAGGTATATTAATATCAGAAGATTCAAAGCTTGTACTGAGCATGCCAAAATGGACCCGGGAAGTTGTTTTGGTGCATTTAAGGAATCCATGTAGCAAGGAATGAGTTTGTTTGCTTATGAATGTGATTGAGCTCACCAAAAGGCTGTTGGAGTTTGGTGTGGTTTTTGGGTTCATTTGGCCAAGAGTGTTGTACAGAAGAAGTTAGTCTTGTGCACAACCCTTAGTCCGATTTTTGATTTGGTGCTTAGGTGATTTTTGTATTTGTTTTTGGTATGGTGATATTGAGGTTTGTTAGGGTTTTTGTTTGGAAGGAAGAAGAAGAAGATGAAGAACAAGAGAAGATGCTAAGACTAGTCCACATAAATTAGACAACATAATTCATTTTGTTTTTAATTTCATTGTTGTATTATATTGGTACAACACTTGTCTCACACATGTGAAATGTGTTTGAGACCAAATAGAAGTCTTTAAAATCCAAAAAATACATATTTCCCACCCAAAGCTAGAGCACTAGTTCTTTAATGGAGTTCTATGTGTTCCAAGAAAACAAAGAGAAATTGTTCTCACAAGTGATTTTCTGAATGAATGATGATCTGAATATTATTGAGAAAATAAACTTTTAAATAGGTTTGAGTGATAAAAAGTAAAACCCTAAAATCAATAGGTAAAACCGGCCATTAGCATTTAGAAGGTGAAATAGCTGGTTTGACCTTTGTCTTTCCTAATCTATTTTGTATTAATTAATTCCTTAATTTTGAAAAATGAATTAATTAATTTACAATAAAAAATATTAAATAACAATTTTCCTAATTAAATTTGTCCAGTAAATAATTAAATAAACACCAAAACAAAAGACTATTTCGTAATTGAAAAGTCAAATTTTATATTTGGAAAGTAGTTAACTAGTTTTCTAAATAAGCTGTCTTTGTCCAATCGCCAGCTAATTTAGGCTCCAAATTAAATCCAATATGCCATATAGGATGCCTAGTATGATTAGAACTAGTCTTCACACGTTTCCTGATTGCAATGATCAAAGGTTGCTTCGATTACAAAATAACTCCTTTTGAGTGCTAAACATGCTTAATTAGGCTAAATCTAGAAGCTTGGACGCCCTTGCTTCTATCTTGGCTTGATTTCATCGTCCCTTGGTGAGCACAATCATGTTCATAAGCTAAAAAACCCATCCTTTGCTTCACGGAGTCCTCAAATGCACCAAAAAAGCTTCCCGGGTCCATTTCTGCCTTTAGACCTTGAGATCGGCTACCACATTTTCTTTAATTTTCTTGTAGCGAATGACATAAGAAAATGTTCTAATGAATTCAATCCACCTTCCATGCCATCGATTAAGCTTTCCTTGGCCTTGATATGCGTCAAAGATTCATGATTTGCATCAAAGATTCATGATTTGTATGAATCACAAATTCCTTCGGTATCAAGTAATGTTGCTAAGTCTATAAAGCTCAAACTAAAACATACATCTCTTTTCCATAGGTTGGATACTTTAATACTGCCCCATTCAACTTCTCACTAAATTATGCTATAGGTCTTTCTTCTTGCATCAACACAGCTCCAATAACTATACTTGAAGCATCACATTCAATTTCAAAAGTTTTAGAAAAATTTGGTAAAGCCAATGAAGGAGCATTAGTTAATTTTTATTTCAATAAGTCACAAGACTTCTCTTGTGCTTCTCCCCCTTGGAATCCCACATTCTTCTTGACAATTTCGATCAATGGTGCTGCAATAGTGCTGAAATCCTTGACAAATCTTCTGTAAAAACTAGCCAAACCATGAAAACCTCTTACCTCGATGATAGTAGTAGGTTTTGGCCATTTTTGCATTACTTTGACCTTTAATTGGTCAACCTTAATTCCTGCAGCACTCGCAACAAATCCTAGAAACACAAGCTCACATTTACAAAAATCATACTTTTTAAGATTAGTAAACAATCTTTCTCTCCTAAGTATTTCTAAAACTAACCTAAGATATCCCACATGTTCATCGAAGTTTCTACTATATACAAGAATATAATCAAAGTTAACAACCATAAATTTTCCAATGAATGGATGTATGACATGGTTTATTCATCTCATGAAAGTGCTAGGTGCATTAGTTAGCCTAAACAACATGACTAAGCACTCATATAAACCGTACTTTGTCTTAAATGCGGTTTTACACTCATTTCCCTCTTACATTCTAATTTGATGATACCCACTTCCAAGGTCAATTTTTGAAAACATGTATGCACTATATAGTTCATCAAGCATATCATCTAATCTTGGAATATGATGTTTATACTTACTGGTTATGTTATTAATAGCCTTGAAATCTACACTCATACATTATAAACCATCTTTCTTAGGCACTAACAACACAGGTACAAAATATTGACTCATGCTTTCTCTAATGTAACATTTTTCAAGCTATTTACTTACCTAGCTTTATAGTTCCTTTATCTCCTCATGATTACTTCTATATGCAGGCCTTTTAGGAATTATGGCTCTAGGAATAAAATCTATTTGATGTTTAATTGTTTGAATAGATGGTAAACCACTAGGAAGCTCCTCTAGAAAGGTATCATCAATTTGTACAAAAGAGAAGATATAGAATTCGGCAATCCAAGTTCTTCAGGGTTAGCTAGATGATTTAAATAAGCATCTTTATACATCATGACCAGCATAGGTTTATTACTCAAAAATTCATTTTTAATCTCGCCTTGGCTAAGATAAAAATTTTTCTTTTTCTTTTCTTTCTCACTTTCGGTTTTCCTTTTATCACTGTCAGGTTTCTCTTTCTTTTTCTTCTCACTCTCGGGTTTAGAAAACTCACATTGGTGGTGCGGCTCGGCTTTGCTCTATTGTTCACTTGTTGAAGCTGTAGGTGGCATAATGGATTTCTCCCTTTGTCATTCGGCCTCCCTCCTTTGTTGTATTTGCATTTGATTGCTAAACATCTTTATTGGTGTTAAAGGCTCAAGCTTAATTTTCTTACCTTTAAATCAAAACATAATGGAATTTTCTTGACTATAATGCACAGTATTCATATCAAATTATTATGGTCTACCTAACAAAATATGTCCTACATGTATAAATACAACATCACACAAAACCACATCCTCATAGGTATCAATACTAAACTTAACCTTGGCTTGTTTGTTTCTCACCATTATCATTAAGCCATTGAAGTCTATATGGTTTGGGATATTTGATTGTTGTTAGACCTAATTTCTCCACCACAATAGTACTAATGACATTGGCACAACTTTCACTATCAATAATCATACTACAAATATTATCTTGGATATCACAACGAGTATGGAAGATGGTTTAGGATATTTGATTGTTGTTAGATCTTCATCCTTGTACATGGTCAACACTTTTCATGCCACCAAGCGTAGTTTGGCCTTTCAACCTTTTTGAGTCATGGGTCATCATATTCTTCATCTTTGGATTCTATCTTTTCATGCTCAATTTTGCCTTCAGCTTCATCATAATTGAACTCCAACTCGCCATTGTCTTTCAGCACCATAATTCTTCTATCTGGACATTGGTTGGCAATATATCCTCAACCCTAATGTTTAAAAAACATAATGTCACAAGTTTTAGATGGTTTAGATCAGGCTTACAACTCAGTTTTGGTGTTTGTGTGGATTCAGCTTGGTTGTCCCTCCTTGACAGATTGGAGCTTCCCTCATCGTGTCTCAGTTTTAATCTTGGCTTAAATGCAAGATTGCTTCTCCAACTAGTTGAACTTGTCCTCCCGCTGCTTGAAAATCTTCCAAACCATGAGCTACTACCCCTCCTTTTGAGTTGGTTCTCAATTTTGATAGCCACATGCGGCATCTCTTCCAACTCCATATATTCTTGTATTTCCACCTGGTTGGCAATCTCTTCGTTTAATCCTCCAAGAAACCTAGCCATTGTTGCCTCACGATGCTCATTCATGCTCATCCTCATCATAAGCATCTCCATCTCCATGTAATAATGATACAAACTCAGGTCGACTCGCGCCTAAACCCGTATTATATTTTCCAGGATCTCAATTAAGTTAAAGTTCTTATGGTAAAACCTTAACCCCCAACCAACTTTTGATTAGAAACCGTAGTATAATGAAGACACCACAATAGGTTATGGAAGTCCTATTGATAAGTTAAAACTAAAACACTCACTCTCTAATGGTGTTTTAGTGTTCGAAGAGAACAAAGAGAATTCTATCTCAAACAAAAAGAATTCAATCTCACAATTACTTTTCTGAATAATATTGAACGTGCATTTTTATTGAAAAATAAAGTTTAAATAGGTTAAAGTCACAAAGCAATAAACCCTAAAAATCTAAGAGAAAACCGGCCATACAATGTCAATTTATTAATGTGGCTGAAATTTCATTCCTATCCTAATTTTAATTTTGATTAATTAATTAATTCCTTTATTTGAACTAGGAATTAATTAATTTACAATGAAAATAATAAAATAATAACTTTCCTAAGTTGATCTGTCCAACAAATAAATAAATAAAAACCAAATAAAAGACTAATTTCCTAAAACAAAAAGTCAAAATCAAATTAGGAAACTAGTTGACTAGTTTGACCACTAAGGTGTTTTTGATCAATTTTCAGCATATAAAAGCTCCAAATCAGCTCCCATAGCCATGTAGGATGCCAAATAGGATTATTTATAATCCCCATATGTTTCCCTTGATTGGAACAAAGAGAAAATGCCAAATCAACAAAATATAGTAAAGTCAGCAACAAAAATAGCATTTCGGTCAAAAACTCCTTCTACGCCCAAACCACCATTTTAGATGCATTTGATTCTACCTTGTCTTAATTCTGTGACCTCTTAGTGATATTCATTGATTCATTAAGTTTTTGATCCATTCCATGCTTTCCGGAGTCCATATTTGCACGAAAATAGCTATCCGGGTCCGTATCGGCCTCCACCACTTGGATGCTTAAAATAGGCTTTGTATCTTTGGGTATGGACAAGCCCTTTTGAGAATTGATAACTTCCTGTATAAAGGCAGTCAGGTTATCCTTAAATCTCTTGGCTTGAGCCCTAGTGATTGGTCCAGACTTCATCTGTATTGGATCAGCACCCCAGTGGGTAGTTGGTTGTGCAGGCATGGGCAGATTCCCATTATTCCCCTCCTCTTGAAAATGATTTGCCTTCAAATCAAAATCATCACCTACAGCAAAAGGAGATAAATCAGTAACTTAAATGTAGCACTAACATTATACTCACTCGGTAAATCAAATTTATAAGCATTCCCATTAATCCACTCCAAAACTTGAAAAGGTCCATCTCCACACGGAATAAGCTTGGACTTTCTTTGTTTAGGAAACCTCTCCTTTCTTAAATGCAACCACACCTATTCTCTCGAATCAAATACTAGCGTGAAAAATCTTATGTAAAAGTTAGCCAAACCATGAAAGCTCCTTACATGGGTAATAGATGTAGGTTTCAGCCACTCTTGGATTGCTTTCACCTTGGATTAATCAACTTTAATTTTTGTAGGACTTACAATACATCCTAGAAAAACCAATTCATCTTTACAAAAATCATACTTTTTTAAGTTAGCAAATAATCTTTCCATCCTAAGTATCCTAAAACTAACATAAGATGTTCTCCATGCTCATCTAAATGCCTAGTATATACAAGAATATCATCAAAATAAACAACCATAAATTTTGTAATGAATGGGCACATAACATGGTTCATTAATCTCATGAAAGTGCTAGCTGCATTAGTTAAACCAAAAGGCATTACTAACCACTCATATAACCCATATTTAGCTTTAAATGTGGTTTTCCATTCATCACCCTCTTTCATTCTAATTTGATGATACCTACCCCTAAGATTAATTTTAGTAAACATGCATGCGCCATGTAATTCATCTAATATATCATCTAACCTAGGAATTGGCTATCTATATTTAATGATTATATTATTAATAGCCCTATAATCTACAATTTGGGCCATGAACCATCTTTCTTAGGTACTAAAAAAACAGGAATAGCACATGAACTCATACTCACATGAATGTAACCTTTGTCAAGCAACTCACTTACCTGCCTTTGTAGCTCCTTTGTCTCCTCGGGATTACTCCTATATGCAGGCCTATTAGGAATGGTAGCTCCCAGCACAAAATCAAATTGATGTTCTATCCCTTGGATAGGTTGTAAACCATTAGGAATCTTCTCCGGAAAGACATAATCAAAATCCTGTAAAAGAGAAGAGATAGAACTTGGCAATACGAGCTCTGTAGAGTTAACTAGATGATTTAAATATATATCTTTATAAATCATGACCAGCAATAGTTTCTTATTGAAAATTGCTTTATTAACATCACCAAAGCTAAGATACAAAATTTTATTTTTCTTTTCTTTCCTTCCTTTTTCTTCCTCTCTCTTGGCCATCTCACATTTCCTCTCATTCTCGGTTTTTTCCAATTTTTTCCCACTCTCGACTTTTTCATCCCTTTTCACCTTCTCAGCTTTCTCTCTTTCTCTCCCCTCAAGTTTGAGTTTAGGACACTTATCCGGTTGGTCATGTTCGATCTTGGCCCCTTGGATGGGAGTTGAAGCCGTGGGTGTCATAGTAGATCTTTCTTTAAGTTTTTCTGTCACCCTCCTTTGTTGTATTTAAAGTTGGTCTCTAAATACCTTCTTGGGAGTCAATGGCTCTAGTTTGACCTTTTTACCTTTAAATCTCTAAACAACAGCATTCTCTCGATCATAATGTATAGTATCTTTATCAAATTGCCATGGTCTACCTAATAAAATATGTCCAGCATGCATAGGCACAACATCACACAAAACAACATCCATATATTTATCAATGCTGAATTTTAATTTTGCTTGTTTGCTTACTTTCATTTCACCACTATCATTAAGCCATTGTAATCTATATTATTCGAGATGCTTAATTGTTGCTAAGCCTAATTTTTCAACCACAACATTACTAATTACATTTGCACAATTTTCACTATCAATTATCATACTATAAACTTTACCTTGGATTTCACAATGAGTGTGGAAGATGTTCTCTCTTTGAATTTGATCCTCATCTTTGTACACAGTCAAGACTCTCCTAGTTACCAAGAAGCTCAATTTGGCATTTGAAGCATTTAGGGTCTCGGCTTCATCTTCAATTTCTTCCTCGTCTTGCTCTTTTTTACCCTCATTTCCTTCACTTTCGGATTCTAACTCACCATTCGATTTTAGCCTCCCTTTTTGGCCGTTTGGTGCTTTCCTCACCTAGTTTCGGTTTTGGCTTGTAATCATATGTGGGGTTGCTTCTCCATGTACTTGGATTTGACCTCCCACTGTTGGATACTCCTCCAAGCCGTGTAATTGTGCCCTTCCTCTTGAATTGACTCTCAAGTTTGACAGCCACATGCAACATCTTTTCCAATTCCACATATTGTTGCAATTCCAATTGATTAGCTATCTCACAATTCAACCCATCTAGAAAGCATGCCATGGTTGCTTCTCTATCCTTATTCATCCTCAATCTCATCATGAGCATCTTCATCTTCTTGTAATATTCCTCTACGAGCCTACTACCTTGTGATAATGATTGGAGTCTTTGATGCAGCAACCTATGGTAATGACTTGGTACAAACCTCTCATGGCTCCTTTCATTTGTCGCCAAGTAGTGATGGGCTCATCTTCAACTCTTCTTTGGGTACTTTGCTCATTTGTCCACCATTGGAGTGCATAATGACTAAATTCCAAAGCTACCAATATAACTTTCTTAGCCTCCGAATAGTTGTGACAATCGAAGATCATCTCCATACGCTCCTCCTACTTTGAGTATGCTTCTGGATCACTTTTTCCCATAAAAGGTGGTATGTTTACCTTAATATTTCCAAGATCATCATCCTCATTCCTTGCTGGTCTCTCACAGATTGGCCTTCCGTGGTAAGGAAAAATATGATATGAACTTAGGTCAACTCGTGCCTAAACCCATATTATATTAGACCAGATTTAAACTAAGTTCAAGTTCTTATGGAAAAACCTTAACCCCTAACCAACTTGTGATTAGAAACCTCGGTATAATGAAGATGCCACAATAGGTTACGGAAGTCCTATTGATAAGTCAAAACTAAAACACTCACTCTCTAATGGCGTTTTAAGTGTTCAAAGAGAACAAAGAGAATTTTATCTCACAATTAATATTCTGAATTATATTGAAGGTGTGTTCTTTCTAAAAAATAAGCCCTTAAATAGGCTAGGAAAGAACAAAATAAAATCCTAATTATCTAGTTAAAACCGGCCACCAAAGAATAGGAAACCTAGCTTGGCCGAAATTCACCTCCTTCCCTAATCTAATTTGGATTAATTAAGTCTTTTATTTTGAATTAGGAACTAATTAATTTACAGTTAAAATAATAAAATAATAAATTTCCTAACTTGATTTGCCAACAAATAAATAAATAAAAACCAAATAAAAAACTAATTTTTTAAAACAAAAAGTCAAAATCAAATTAGGAAACTAAAATACTATCTTTTTGACTAAGCTGTCTTTGACCAATCTTTGACCACGATATGATTATGATGGAGTTCCACACGTTTCCCTTTCTTGGATCAAAGAGAAAAGTCCAACTCAGCAAAATACAGTAAAGCTAGCAAATAATACAGCAAAACTAGCCAACTTTCTCTCTCATGCACACAAGCCCTTTTTGATTGCCTTTGAATCTGTCTTGACTTGATTCCATGATCTCTTAAAGATATGTATTGAATCCATGAAGTGTTGGAACCATTTCTTGCTACCTGGAGTCCTTCACCACTTGGATGCTTAAAATGGGTCTTGTATCTTCGGATATTGACAAGCCCCTTTGAGAATTAATTACTCCCTAGATAAAACCAGCTCGGTTGTCCTTAAATCTCTTGGTTTGAGCCCTAGTGATCGGTCCGGTCTTCATCCGTATCAAGTCAGCGCCCCAGTGGGTCATCAGTTGTGGGGGTTTCGATGGATTCTCATCATTCCGCTCCTCTTGAAAAGGATTTGTCCTCAAATCAAAGTCATTACCTATAGAAAAAGGAGATAAGTCAATAACATTAAATGTAGCACTAACATTATACTCAACCGGTAAATCAAGTTTGTAAGCATTGTCATTTATCCGCTCCAAAACATAAAAAGGTCCATCTCCACGCGGCATAAGCTTAGACTTCCTTTGTTCGGTAAACCTCTCATTTCTTGGGTGCAACCAAAGCCAATCTCTAGGTTCAAAGACAACTTCTTTTCGACATTGATTAGCACTCCTTGCATATTGCTCGGTCCTCTTCTCAATATTTGCCTTTGTTTTCTCATGAATCTACTTTACAAAATCAGCTTTTTATTTTCCATCTAGATTAGCATGTTCACTTAAAGGTAAAGGTGTTAAATCTAATGGAGTCAAAGGATTAAAACCATAAACAATCTCAAATGGTGTATATTTAGTGGCTGAATGCAAATATCTATTATATGCAAATTGAACATGTGGAAAATATTCTTCCCATGTTCTTAAGTTTATACTAATTAAAGCTCGTAACAATGTAGACAAAATCCTATTTACTAATTTGGTTTGTCCATCAGTTTGTGGATGACAAGTATTTGAAAAAAAAAAAAAAGTTTAGCTCCTAACTTAGCCCACAAGTTTTCCAAAAATAACTTAGAAACTTAACATCCCTATCTGAAAAAATTGTTCTAGGCATAGCATGCAACCTAACAACTTCCTTAAGGAACAAGTTAGCAACATTAGATGCATTATCACATTTATTATATGCAATAAAATGTGGCATCTTAGAAAATCTATACACAACAAAAAAAATTGAATCCTTACCTATCCTTGACCTAGGTAAACCAAGAAGAAAATCCATAGACAAATCCACCCAAGGAAAGGAAGGAATAGGCAATGGCATGTCCAGACCATGAAGAATCAATTTAGAGTTGGTTTTCTTTCACATATTCTCTCTACATCTCCTTTCATGTTAGGCCAATAAAAATGTTCTTGCAGTAAAGATAAAGTCTTTAAAATACTAAAATGACCCATTTAACAACCCTCATGACCTTCCTGAACTAGTAACTCCTTATTGCTATAATTAGGCACACAAAGTTTGTTTTCCCTAAACAAATACCCCTCAAAGATGTAAAATTTATTAAAACCATGTTTTGAACAGGACCTAAATATTTCTCCAAAGTCACTATCATGCTCATAAAGTTCTTTTAATTGTTCAATTCCAAGCAATCTAGCAGCTAAGGTATAAAAAAGTACATACCTACGGGATAATGCATCGGTGACCACATTTTCCTTACCTTTTTGTAGGGAATGACATAAGGAAATGTTTCAATGAATTCAATCCACTTAGCATTCCTTCAGTTAAGCTTCCCTTGGCCTTTAATATGCTTCAAAAATTCATGATCCGTATGAATCATAAATTCTTTTGGCATGAGATAATGCTGCCATGTTTCCAAAGCCCTCAGCAAAGTATGCATCTCTTTATCATAAGTCGGATAGTTTATTGCAGCTCCTTTTTATTTCTCACTAAAGTAGGATATGGATATTCCTTCTTGCATTAAGACAGCTCCAATACCTACACCCGAAGCATCACATTCAATTTCAAAATTTTTGTCAAAGTTAGGCAAAACTAGTAAAGATGCATTAGACAATTTTTCCTTCAACAAATTAAAAGATTTATCTTGTGCTTCCCCCCATCTAAAGCCAACATTCTTCTTCACAACTTCCGTTAAAGGCGCTGCGATGGTGCTAAAATCCTTGACAAATCATCGGTAGAAACTAACCAAACCATGAAAGCTCTGATGGAATTTGGTGTAGGTTTATGTTGTTGTACCCTAGAGCACAATCATTCAAGGTGTTAGTCAAGAATGATTGTTGTTGGTTCTTGGTTCTTGATTTTGTTTTTTTGGGTTTGTTAAGGTTTTGTTTCTGGTTTTAATGGAGGTTTAGGGTTCTTGATAAGGTTGTTAGCTTTTGAGAAGAAGAAGAAAAGAAATGTAGTAGTTGAGAGAGAGAGAGAGAGAGAGAGAGAGAGAGAGAGCCAAAATTGTTGTTTTTCAAAATTTGTTTTTTTAATATTACTTCCTCAACGTTTTCATTACAATTTTCATACTTTTAAATACATCAAAAAAGGCAATAAGACATGCTGTCATATTGAGCAATAAATACAAAAGCATTAAAAGTAACCAACCAAGCCAAACTACCTCAACTAACTCTAATCAATGTGCTGGGCATGCAAGAAACCTTCTTTAATGGGCAGTTCAGCTTGTCTGAGGCATTTGAATTTGAAAACCAGCTCCATTTGACTTGAAAATTGGAGGGAATCCTTTATAAATATAAAAATGTGTTCTACCCAAAAATTAGATAAAAAAAAGTTCATTTACCGATTCAAAAATAATCAAACCCGAGGCAGTTTTGTCCAGATTTCTGGGCAACAAAACTGCACAAGGGTCAGATTGTTTAGGGCTTAACTTAGCCTTCCTAGCTCCAAATTGGGCCATTCTTTTTGTTGCATCTGTAGTTTATTATATCCAAAATTCAGATCCAAATCCCAAACCTTCATCAAACGACATCCAAGGAAGTGGACTTACGTTGCTGGAAATACAATTCCAGCAACTAGACAAAAAGACCCTAAGCTTTAGTTAATTGGGCTTAGGGCATTACAAAAAGGATATTGGTCTTAAACATTAAAAGATAAAATAAAATGCATAAACATAAATAATATTTGGTCTTTGATGTTGTAAAATAAAGAGTGCAAGTGTAACTGAACTACCTTGCACATTGTAGCAGGATCACCGCATTTCAACACTCCTCCTTCGTGTTCTTGCTTGAAATATTGAGAAGCTTCCTCAAGGTCTCAAATCTTGCTTTTGAAAGTGGCTTGGTGAAGAAATCTGCAAGGTTATCTTCGGCCTTGATATATTCCAAGCTTACTTCTCCATTTTCTTCAAACTCCCTCAAAGAGTGATACTTCACCGGTATGTGTTTTGTCCTTCCATATTGAATGGGTTTCTTGGCTATTGATATGGCTGAAGTGTTGTCACATTTGATGATGGTTGAACCCTCTTGAGGATAACCAAGGTCCTCCAATAATTTCCTAAGCCAAATGCATTGATTTGCACATGAAGAGCAAGCAATGTACTCGGCTTCGGCGGTGCTTTGAGTGGTTGTTGCTTGCTTCTTTGCATTCCATGAGAATGGTCCACTACCAAGTGAGAAAAGATACCCCAAAGTGCTCTTTATATCATCCAAGCATCCAGCCCAATCACTATCTGAGTAGGCCATTAATCTCATCACATCTTGCCTATCATACCAAACTCCAAAGTCTTGTGTTCCTTTTAAGTATCTAAGAATTCTTTTGGCACCTACAAAATGATTTTGGGATGGTGCTTGCATATATCTAGACAAAACACATGTGGCATGCATAATATCTGGTCTTGATGAACATACATAGAGCAAACTTCCTATCATGCTTCTATATAGGGTCGGGTTTACCTTTGGTGTGCCATCCTCCTTCTTGTATTTGTCTCCTTGGCTCATCGGTGTTGACATTGGCTTGCATTCATCAAGGTTGAACTTTTTCAAAAGATCTTTAATGTATTTCTCTTGAGATATGAAGATACCCCTAGAGCATTACATCATTTCCACTCCAAGGAAGTAATTCATTTCACCAAGGCTTGACATGTCAAACTCCTTTTCAAGTTCATTTTTCAAAACTTCCATATTCTTTTCATTTTCACCCGTGACCAACAAATCATCCACATAGAGTGAGATAACAATCATGCCTTCTTCATTCCTTATGTATAGTGTTGGCTCATTTGAACTCCTCCTAAAACCTTGGTAGATCAAGTAACCATCAATCTTGCCATACCAAGCCCTAGGTGCTTGCTTTAACCCGTAAAGTGCCTTGTGTAGATGGTAACTTTGTACTCATGTCCTTGAACAATGAAGCCCTCGGGTTGCTTGACATAAACCTCCTCTTGAAGCACACCATTCAAGAAAGCCGACTTTACATCAAGGTGGTACACCTTCCATGACATTGAGGCCGAGATGGATAGGATGAGCCTTATGGTCTCCATTCTTGCAACCTGTGCAAACGTCTCTCCATAATCTACACCCGCTTGTTGTGCATAGCCTTTTGCCATAAGCCTTGCCTTGTGCTTGCATGTTGTTCCATCTGGGTTGAACTTGGTCCTAAAGATCCACTTTACACCAATTGGTTTCTTGTTTTTAGGTTTAGAAACCAAATACCAAGTTTCATTCTTTTCTATCCTATCCATTTCGGTTTGCATGGCCTCCATCCACTCTTTCTTTTGCATAGCTTCTTGAGCATTGGTAGGATCACTCAAGGCAACATTGCACCTTTCATATATTTTGGACAATGGCCTTTCTCCTCTAACACCATCTCCAATCTCCAATTCGGCTCCAATGGTCTCAAGTGCATCCTCCTTATCATCTTCATTTTCTTCATTGTCATTGTATTTGGTTTCTTCTTCTTCATCATCCAACCGAGCATTATCTTCATGGACAAGAAGCTCCTCCTTTGTCCAATCCCAAACAACATCTTCATCAATCCTCACATCCCTTGTTACCACAAGTTTCTTGGTTTCCAAGTTGAAAACCCTAAAACCTTTGGTAACCTCACTAAAGCCGACCAAGATGCCAACATTTGCCCTTTTGTCAAGCTTGTCTCTCATGTATGGATGAACATGGAGAAAACAAACGCTTCCAAAGATTTTTATGTTGTCCAAGGATGGTTTTTCTCCATACCATATCTCATAGGATGTCTTGGACTCATTGGCTTTGGTGTATGCTTGGTTTTGGATGTAGCTGGCCGTGTATATGGCTTCGGCCCAAAACTTCTTTGGCATGTTCTTCTCATGTATCATGCACCTTGCCATCTCCATCAAGGTCCTATATTTTCTCTCACAAACACCATTTTGTTGTGGTGTGTATAGTGTTGTGAATTGATGCACCATTCCATTTTCTTTGCAAAAATCCTCCATAGCCAAGCTTGTATGTTCTCCACCATTGTTGGTTCTTAAGCACTTCATCTTTGCATTGCTTTGGGTTTCCACCATCTTCTTGAATTCCATGAACTTCTCAAGCACTTGTGACTTGGTTGTTAGAAAATATACCCAACACATCCTTGAGTAGTCATCAATGAAGGTTAGGAAGTACTTACAACCTCCAATTGATGACAAACTCATCGATCCACACACATCCGAATGGACTAGCTCAAGCTTCTCCTTAGCTCTCCATGAACCGGCTTTAAGGAATGGAAGCCGTGGGGATTTCCCTAGTTGGCATACATCACATAGGCTTCTCATCTCCTCAATCTTTGGCATGTCCTTCACAATGGCATTGGTGTTTTTCATGGCACCATAGCTAGAATGCCCAAGCCTTTTATGCCAAAGTTGAGAAATGGACGCCACTTTGGTTTTTAAGGCTTGTTCATTCTTAACTAGGTCCAATCTATAGCTTTTGTCCTTCAATGGTACCTTAAACAGTTCATTACCACAAGCATCATATATAATACATCCATCTTTTGCAAAATTTAACGCAAAGCCTCTTCCTACCAATTGTGCTACACTAAGCAAGTTTTCACACAAACTAGGAACATATAGCACATCTTTTATAATTTTGGTACCTTCCTTGGTGTTCAACCACACATCTTCTTTGCCTTTTACTTCCATGAACCGGGCATCACCAATCTTCACTTTGGTTTTGTAGTTTCGGTCAAGCTCCATAAAACCATCCTTTTGGAAACTCATGTGGTGTGAGCAATCACTATCCACAAGCCAACCGAGACCACTACTTATGGCCTTAAGGCCTGTGGCCACAAATAGGTTCTCGGCTTCTTCATTAACCACATTGGCTTGTTGTCTCCTTTGCTTGCATACTTTGGCAATGTGGCATTTTCCTCCACATCTTTCACAAGATGCATCCGGCCTCCAAAAACACTTGGATGGTGGATGTCCAAGCTTCTTACAATGAGGGCAAGGTGGATGCCCTCCTCGGTTTTGATGGCTTTGTTGTTGTTGTTGTTGATTCCATCCATTTTTGTTGTTGTTTGTGTTGTTGTTGGTTGTAAAACCGGTTTGGTTGGTGTTGTTGCTCTTCCTTCCTTTATTCTTCTTTTTGTTGCCGTGGCCACCATAGAATGCACTCTCTATGGTCTCCTCCTTTCTAATGGCTCTCTTTTGTTCGGTTGCTTGAAGAACATTGATGAGCTCACTCAAGGTTATTTCACTAAGATTTCTAGATTCTTCAAGGGATGAAATCTTAGCTTCAAACCTTTCGGGTAAGCTCACCAATACTTTCTCTACTACCCTTTGATCGGTAAATTGCTCACCAAGGACCCGAATTTGATTTACCACTTTGAGCGTCCTGTTGAAATGTGGTGATCTTGCCACAATATGCAAGGTAGTTCGGTTACACCTGCACTCTTTATTTTGCAACATCAAAGACCTAACATTATTTATGTTTATGCATTTTATTTTATCTTGTAATGTTTAAGAACAATATCCTTTTGTAATGCCCTAAGCTCATTAACTAAAGCTTAGGGCCTTTTTTTGTCTAGTTGGTGGAATTGTATTTCCAGCAACATAAATCCACTTCCTTGGGTACCATTTGAAGAAGTTTAGGGATTTAGATCTGAATTTTGGATATAATAAACTAGAAATGTAGAGGAAGCAGTAGCAAAAAGAATGGCTCAATTTGGAGCTGGGAAGGCTGAGTTAAGCCCTAAACAATCTGACTCTTGTGCAGTTTTGTTGCCCAGAAAACTAGGCCAAAACTGCCTCGGGTTTGATTACTTTTGAATGGGTAAATGGACTTTGTTTTATCTAATTTTTGGCTAGAACACAGTTTAATATTCAAAAAGGCTTCCCTCAAATTTTCAAGTCAAATGGAGCTGGTTTTCAAAATCAAATACCTCAGACAAGCTGAACTGCCCATTAAAGAAGGTTTTTTGCATGCCCAGCACATTGATTAGAGTTAGTTGAGGTAGTTTGGCTTGGTTGGTTACTTTTAATGCTTTGGTATTTATTGCTCAATATGGCAGCATGTCTTATTGTCTTTTTGATGTATTTAAAAGTATGAAAATTGTAATGAAAACATTGAGGAAGAAATATTCAAATATTTTGAAAAACAACAATTTTGGCTCTCTCTCTCTCTCTCTCTCTCTCTCTCTCAACTACTACATTTGTTTTCTTCTTCTTCCCAAAAGCTAAAAACCTTCTCAAGAATCCTAAACCTCCATTAAAACCAGAAACAAAACCTTAACAAACCCAAAAAAACAAAATCAAGAACCAAAAACCAACAACAATCATTCTTGACTAACACCTTGAATGATTGTGCTCTAGGGTACAGCAACATAAACCTACACCAAATTCCATTATATCCTTTCCGTGAAATCCTTGACAAGCTCATTCTCCTTCATCTTCAAGGTCTCAAACTCTCTTCTTAGATTTAAAACTTGCATTTGCCGAGTTCTAGTATTTCCATGGAACTCCTCTTGAAGCTTTATCCAAGGTCTCATAATTTCCAGCAACATAGTTCCACTATTTATCTTATATCTCAGGTTGCAAATGGATTTTTGGGCTGAAATTTTGAGGTATGTATACAGACATATATAGAAGACTATGGTTCAAATTTCAGGTCACAATTGCATGGGAAAGTCCATTTTCTATTCCAAACAGATTGCTGTATCTGATGGGTCCAGTATGCAGAGTATGGGTCAGTTTTGGAGCTGTTTGGCCCATGATCCGGTTCCAGAACTTTCCTAGATCTTGGAACAATATTTATTGATGACAAAGGATGCTTCAAACCAAGTTTCATAAGCAGATACAAAGGGGAACTAAGTAGGTGAAGCTAGTTTGGTTGTTTACCCAAACTAGTTAAACAATAGGAACTTAGTTCAAACCATGTGCCACTTTTTACTATATTTGGAATAAACATGTTGCAGCTGGTTTTTACCTCTTTTGTGTATGAAAAGTTAGGTGTTGACCATTTTACTTTTTAAATTTCAAATACTTTACTCATTTTGTAAGCTCACATGCTTGGCATGTGTGAACTAGTTGTAATTTCAAGCTTATATTGTAAAATGAATGAAATGGCTACACATCTAAGCCTTATTTTCAAAAGCCAACGTGTTCTCCTTCTTCTTATCTCTTCTTCAACACCTTAGAACACTTTAGGAACCCTAAAAACTAGAAAACACCATAACCAAAACCTAAAAACACAACTCACACACAACCATTCCTAAGAGCATCACCAAAAGCTTGCTTGTTGCTAACACTTTAAACTAGCTTTCTCTTGGTCATAACCTTCTCACCCCAACAAAGTGGTATCAGAGCAAGGCGCATTTTTATGAGATTTGTGAGGTTTTTGGGCTGGTTCGTTCCTTGAGAGTGAAGAGATACTTGAAATCACAAATATATTTTCATAGTCCTTCATACTAGAAAGCAACATTCACATGGCTTCTTCAAGTTTTTCAACTCCTTCTCCTCCTATCTTCAATGGGGAGAACTACAACATTTGGAGTATCAAGATGCAAGCCTAATTGAAGGCTTATGGTCTTTGGGAGGTCACCATAAATCCCCAAGAACCCAAGCCTTTGAGACAAGGGGCAACTGTCAACCAACTCAAGCACCATGAGGAGGAATTGGCTAAAGGTTTCAAAGCTCTCACCGCCATTCATTCTTGTATTAGTGATACCATTTTCACAAGGATAATGGCATGTAAGAGTGCCAAAGAAGCTTGGGACAAACTTCAAGATGAGTTCCAAGGGAGTGCAAGGACAAGGCAAATGCAAATCCTTAACCTAAGGAGGGAGTTTGAGACTATCAAGATGAAAGACAAAGAAACGGTTAAGGAGTTCACCACAAGGCTTCTTAATGTGGTGAATCAAATTAGGGTGCTAGGTGAAAGATTAAGTGACCAAAAGATTGTGGAGAAGGTGTTGGTCTCCTTGCCTGAGAGGTTTGAAGCTAAGATATCTTCATTGGAGGAGTCAAGGGACCTAAATGAAATTTCCTTAACCGAGTTGGCGAATGCCTTGCAAGCTACGGAGCAAAGGAGGAGGATTAGACATGAAGAATCAATGGAGGCTGCATTTGTGTCTAAACAAAATCAAAAGACAAAATCAAAAGAAGAACAAGCTTAAGGTCATAAAGGAGAAAGGTGAAACTAGTAAACCAGAGAGGAAGTCCTATGAACCTTGTCACCATTGCAAGAAGAAAGGTCATCATCCAAGAAGGTGTTGGTGGAGGCCCGATGCATTTTGCCATAAATGCCAACAAAAGGGTCATGTGGAGAGAGTATGCAAGGCTAACAAGAAAGATAAGCAACAAGCAAATGTTGCTAAAGATAATGCAAGTGATAGTGAATCCGAAGAGTTGTTTGTTGCTACTTGTTTTAGTAGCATCAAGAATGATGAAGGATGGATCATTGATAGTGGAGCAACACACCATATGTCTCACAAGCATGAGTGGTTCACAAACTTGGATAGGAGCAGCCACAACAAAGTTAAAATTGGAAATGGAGCCTTGATGGAAGTGAAAGGCAAAGGAGATGTGGTGATACACACCACCAAAGGTATCAAAACTATCCATGATGTTCTCTATGTACCTTCTTTATGTGAGAACTTATTTAGTGTAGGTCAAATGCTTGAGAACAAATATGCATTACACTTCTCAAACATGACATGCACTATAGTTGATCCACATGGAAATGAATTAATGTGTGTTGGAATGAAGAACAAGAAGTTTAGGTTGAATATGGATGAAAATGGTGCATCGGTTGCATTGAACACCAAAGTTGAGAACACCTCTCAACTTTGGCATAAAAGACTAGGCCATGCTAGCTTTAAGTCATTGGTAGGCACACATGAACTTGTTAGAGACATGCCATTGGTGGAGAAGCAAGAACATGTGTGTGAAGTGTGTCAAAAAGGAAAGCATACTAGGCTAGCATTTCAATCTTGTTCTTGGAGATCAAAGGAGAAGTTAGGACTTATACATTCTGATATTTGTGGTCCTATGAGTGTTCCATCCTTAAATACCATCATGGAGATGGCTAGATGTTTTTTGTTTGAAAGTGGCTTGCCAAAGAAGTTTTGGGCCGAAGGAGTTAATACATCCATCTACATCCAAAATAGGCTTTACTCCAAGTCTTTGAGGAGTAAAACCCCATTTGAGCTTTGGTTTGGATATAAACCTTCTCTTGATCATCTAAGGGTATTTGGAAGCATTTGTTACATCCTAGTACCACAAGAGAAGAGAGGAAAGCTTGATGAAAGGTCACAAGTTGGTGTCTTGGTTGGCTATAGTGATGTGACCAAGGGATATAGAGTGTATAACTTGGAAACCAAGAAACTTGTGATAAGTAGAGATGTGAAAGTTGATGAGGAAGCTAAATGGGTTTGTAGTAAGGAGGAGTTGGCTAGTATGGATGAAGACAATCGGCTTGAAGCTCATGATAATGATGAGGAACAAGGAAATGATGAAGGTACTGCCCATGATGATGAATATGATGAGAATGAGCTAGAAATCTCCATAGGGGCTGATTTGGAGGTTGGTGATGGTGTGAGAGGCACAAGACCTCTTGATGAGATTTATGAAAGGTGTAATGTGGCATTGAGTGATCCAATCAATGTCCATGAGGCTATGGCAAGAAAAGAGTGGAGATAAGCCATGCAAGATGAAATCGATGTGATAAATAAGAATGACACTTGGAGCTTGATAGCAAAACCGAAGGGAAAGAATGCTATTGGGGTGAAGTGGATCTTTAGGACCAAGTACAATCCGGATGGGTCCATAAATAAGCACAAGGCAAGGCTTGTTGTCAAAGGATATGCACAACAAGCCGGTGTGGATTATGGAGAGACTTTTGCACCGGTTGCAAGGATGGAAACCATAAGACTTCTCCTTGCAATTTCGGCGCAAAAATCTTGGAAAGTATATCACCTTGATGTGAAGTCAGCTTTCTTGAATGGAATATTGAAGGAGGAGGTCTATGTTATGCAACCCGAAGGTTTTGTGAAGAAAGGAAGTGAAGAGAAGGTATACAAGCTACATAAGGCCTTGTATGGCCTTAAACAAGCTCCTAGGGCATGGTATGCCAAGATAGATGGTTTTTTAACAAAGCATGGATTTAGGAGGAGTCCTAATGAGCCTACATTGTATATTAGGACTCATGGTTGCATGGTGTTGGTGTCTCTTTATGTTGATGACCTCCTAGTGACCGGTGGTAATGAGAAAGAAGTGAGCAATTTCAAAAGTGAGCTAGAATTGAACTTTGAGATGTCTAGCCTTTGAGAGATGAAATACTTTCTTGGAATTGAAGTTGTCCAATCATCCAAGGGCATCTTCATATCTCAAGAAAGTTACGTGAAGGAGTTGCTCAAGAAGTTTGACATGGAGGATTGTAAAAGCGTTGCCACACCTATGAATGAAGGCACCAAGTTGGTGAAGGATGATGATTCTCCAAAGGTAAATCCTTCCATCTATAGAAGTTTAATTGGTAGCCTTTTATATGTATGCTCTACTAGACCGGATATCATGTTTAGTGTGGCTGTTTTGTCAAGATTTATGCATAGTCCATCACAAAATCATCTTAGTTGTGCAAAAAGAATCCTAAGATATTTGAAAGGTACTAGTGATTTTGGTATATGGTACAAGGATGGCATGAATGAAGTTTTGCTTGGTTATAGTGATAGTGATTGGGCTGGTTCTTTGGATGATAGCAAGAGCACATCGGGCTACATTTACACTCTTGGAAATGGTCCTTTCTCATGGAATTCCAAGAAGCAACAAACCGTTGCACAAAGCACCGGAAGCCGAGTATATTGCTTGCTCAAGTTGTGCTAATCAAGGTGTTTGGCTTAGGAAATTATTGGAGGACTTGAGCTTGAAGCAAGAGGAAGCCACGGTAATATTGTGTGACAATACTTCAGCAATAGCAATTGCACAAAATCCAGTCCAACATGGGAGGACCAAGCATATACCGGTCAAGTATCATTCCTTAAGGGAATTTGAAGCAAGTGGTGAAGTGAAGTTGGAGTATGTGACTTCCGAGGAGAACTTGGTGGATATCTTCACCAAGCCATTGGGAAAGAAGAGATTTGAGATATTTAGAGGACTTCTCAATGTCTCATACAAAATTGCCAAGGAGGAGTGTTGAAGTGTGGCAATTTTGCCACTTGATGGTGCATGTCACCGGCTAGCATGCACACCTGGGTATCAAATCCTTTCCTTTTATGAGTTTATATTTTTTGTATGTTTTTAATTGATGCAAGGTATATTTTGATAATGTTTTGTGCCTAAGTTATGTATGAAAAATTATAGGCAAAATTATGCAAAAAAGAGTAGGAATGTTATGCTTGAAATGCCTATGGTGCTGGATTCATAATTTCCAGCAACATAGTTCCACTATTTATCTTATATCTCAGGTTGCAAATGGATGTTTGGGCTGAAATTTTGAGGTATGTATACAGACATATATAGAAGACTATGGTTCAAATTTCAGGTCACAATTGCATGGGAAAGTCCATTTTCTATTCCAAACAGATTGCTGTATCTGATGGGTCCAGTATGCAGAGTATGGGTCAGTTTTGGAGCTGTTTGGCCCATGATCCGATTCCAGAACTTTCCTAGATCTTGGAACAATATTTATTGATGACTAAGGATACTTCAAACCAAGTTTCATAAGCAGATACAAAGGGGAACTAAGTAGGTGAAGCTAGTTTGGTTGTTTACCCAAACTAGTTAAACAATAGGAACTTAGTTCAAACCATGTGCCACTTTTTACTATATTTGGAATAGACATGTTGCGGCTGGTTTTTACCTCTTTTGTGTATGAAAAGTTAGGTTTTGACCATTTTACTTTTTAAATTTCAAATACTTTACTCATTTTGTAAGCTCACATGCTTGGCATGTGTGAACTAGTTGTAATTTCACGCTTATATTGTAAAATGAATGAAATGGCTACACATCTAAGCCTTATTTTCAAAAGCCAACGTGTTCTCCTTCTTCTTATCTCTTCTTCAACACCTTAGAACACTTTAGGAACCCTAAAAACCAGAAAACACCATAACCAAAACCTAAAAACACAACTCACACACAACCATTCCTAAGAGCATCACCAAAAGCTTGCTTGTTGCTAACACTTCAAGCTAGCTTGCTCTTGGTCATAACCTTCTCACCCCAACACAATTTTCATACTTTTAAATGCATAAAAAAAGGCAATAAGACATGCTGTCATATTGAGCAATAAATACAAAAGCATTAAAAGTAACAAACCAAGCCAAACTACCTCAACTAACTCTAATCAATGTGCTGGGCATGCAAGAAACCTTCTTTAATGGGAAGTTCAGCTTGTCTGAGGCATTTGAATTTGAAAACCAGCTCCATTTGACTTGAAAATTGGAGAGATTCCTTTTTGAATATTAAACTATGTTCTAGCCAAAAATCAGATAAAACAAAGTCCATTTACCTATTCAAAAATAATCAAACCCAAGGCAGTTTTGTCCAGATTTCTGGGCAACAAAACTGCACAAGGGTCAGATTGTTTAGGGCTTAACTCAGCCTTCCCAGCTCCAAATTGGGCCATTATTTTTGCTGCTGCTTCCTCTGCATTTCTAGGTTTTTATATCCAAAATTAAGATCCAAATCCCAAACCTTCATCAAACGGAATCCAAGAAAGTGGACTTATGTTGATGGAAATACAATTCCAGCAACTAGACAAAAAGGCCCTAAGCTTTAGTTAATTGGGCTTAGGGCATTACAAAAAGGATATTATTCTTAAACATTACAAGATAAAATGAAATGCATAAATATAAATAAAGTTTGGTCTTTGATGTTGCAAAATAAAGAGTGCAAGTGTAACCGAACTACCTGGCATATTGTAGCAAGATCACCACATTTCAACAAGCTCCTCACTTGAGTAATAAAGGTAGGTTTCAGCCACTTTTGGATTGCTTGCATCTTGAATTAATCAACTTTTATACCTGAAACACTTACTACAAATCCTAGGAAAACCAACTCATCTTTACAAAAATCACATTTTTTTAAGTTAGCAAAAAACCTTTCCTTCCTAAGAATATTTAAAACTGTTGAAATGTGGTGATCTTGCCACAATGTGCAAGGTAGTTCAGTTACACTTGCACTCTTTATTTTGCAACATCAAAGAACAAAAATTATTTATGTTTATGCATTTTATTTTATCTTCTAATGTTTAAGATCAATATCCTTTTTGTAATGCCCTAAGCTCATTAACTAAGCTTAGGGGCTTTTTGTCTAATTGCTAGAATTGTATTTCCAGCAACATAAGTCCACTTCCTTGGATGCTGTTTGAAGAAGGTTTGGGATTTGGATCTGAATTTTGGATATAATAAACTAGAAATGCAGAGGAAGTAGGAAAAAAAAATGGCCCAATTTGGAGCTAGGAAGGCTGAGTTAAGCCCTAAACAATCTGACCCTTGTGCAGTTTTGTTGCCCAGAAATCTGGACAAAACTACCTCGGGTTTGATTATTTTTGAATGGGTAAATGGACTTTGTTTTATCTGATACGGATTCCTCTCCATTAATTCTTAATGAGCCATCTCCTCTTGTCATTCTTGAATCTGCCAAGATAGTATAAATAACACAAAAATTCTCACCAAAACCACTCCCTCATGTGTTTCACTCAAATAAGGTATCGGTACTTGTGTTTGCACACTAATTTCAGCTTTTGACGCTCTTTTATGCTTACACTCTCTTGTATTTTTCTACTCACAAGAATATTCTCAAGGTTCTATTAAAATACACTCAAAACAACAGCTAGATCACAAGTAGCTAAGAATTGTGCTTTGCTAAGTGGTTTAGTAAGTATCTCCGCAAGTTAGGCACATGATGAGATATGAGAGACTTTTAGATGACCAGCAGCTACTTCATCCTGAAAGAAGTGACAATCTAGAGGCAGATGCTTCGTATGTGAGTGAAAGACTTGATTCTTACGCACATAATAGAATAGTAAGCAGTTAGTCACTAATCTAGCTCACTATAACTTAATTATTTGTTTGCTTTCTCTAGCTTTTAGTGAATTTTAATATAGTTTAGTTCTTTTCTGTAGTTAAAGCTTCAAGATTGGAAATCAAAGGAATTTGCCAAAAAAATTAAAGTTTTCAAGCATTTTTAGATCCATTTCTAAAGAACTGAGCAATGAAGTTTAAGTAAAAAACTCCAGAGACACAAGATTAGGCGTGCACTCTCTAAATGAGAGTGTACATGTGATTTACTCCTAAAATACAGCAACAATGGCCTTTACACCTCTTTCTGAGGGTGCACATAGCATTCGTCAAAAGTTAGGTGGAGAGTATGGCATGCACACTATCAAACATAGCTTGTACATGCCACTTGCTAGTGGTATTCCTCATGTTTTTCCAAAAGTTAGCTAAGTATTGGAAGACAAAAGAGTCTTTAAAAAAGCTTGTGCCTAGCAGTGTCATTTTTAATGAGCCATTTGATGGAGAGTCAAAGTTAGAGATTAAACTCTATAGAACAAAGTTAAGGAAGGCTTTTTGATGGAGACTCTATTTATTTCAAAATTGTCAAAGCTTAAGGGCATTCTTGGATTCATTAGAAAGAGACACCAAAATTAAGAGAGAGAAGCTCTTGGAATTGGGAGGATTTCTTGAAGACCCAAGGGATTGGGAGCATGGATAAGCCATTTAAACGTAAGCTTTCATAACCCTCTTCCATCTCGTCCCTTAATTTGTTATATTTTGCAACATAATTCTTGTATTTTTTTTATAAGACGATGATTTTATCTATGGAATGCCATTTTGTGTTTTTATTTGATTTTTATAAGAATGGTTATGGCTAGATCTTGGATCTAGGGCCTTGATGCAGTCTAGATTTTTAATGTAATGACTTAATTGGTTAATTAATATGTATTTTTTTTCAATTATTCATGGTGCAATGATTTTTTATGGCACGTAAACATTTAATTGAATGAGAACTTGATTGGGTGTTGTCTAGATTCGATGAATATAAATTCAAGAAGATTTGAACCCATTTCCCGCTGCCTAGAATCCATAAATGAACCAAAACCGCTACCCGTGTCTATATCGGCTTCAACCACTTGAGTGCTTAAAATAAGCCTGGTATCTTTGGATATGGACAAGCCCTTTTGAGAATGGATTATTCCTTGTATAAAGGCAGCTAGGTCTTCCTTAAACTTCTTAGCTTGAGTCCTGGTAATTGGCCCTGTCTTTATCCATATCAGATTAGCACCCCAGCGGGTTGTCGGATGTGGGGGCTCGATCGGATTCTCATCATTCCCCTCGTTTTGAAAATGATTTGCCCTCAAATGAAATTCATCACCTGTAGTAAAAGGAGATAAATCAGCAACATTAAATATGGCACTAACATTATACTCACCCAGTAAATCAGGTTTGTAAGCATTGTCATTAATCTGCTTCAAAATATGAAAAGGTCTATCTCCACATGGCAAAAGCTTAGACTTTCTTTATTTGGGAAACCTCTCCTTGCTTAAGTGAAACCAAAACCAATCTCCAAGTTCAAAGATAACTTGTTTTTGGCCTTGGTTAGCACTCCTTGCATAGTATGATGGTACAAATCGCTTCCTCATGACTCCTTTCATTTGTTGCCATGTAGTAATCAAGTCATTACCAACTCTTCGTCAGGTGTTTTGCTTATTAGTCCACCATTGGAGTGTAGAGTGTCCAAATTCCATTGCTGCCAATTTAACATTCTTGGCCTCCAAATAGTTGTGATAGTAAAAAATCATCTCAATTTTCTCCTCCCATTCCAAATAAGCTTCCAGGTTACTTTTTCCCATGAAAAGTGAAATGTTTACCTTGATATTCCCAAGATCATCATCTTCATTCCTTGCTGGTCTCCCACGGTTTTGCCTTCCTTGGAGTGCAAAATTTTCATCAAACTCCTCCTCCGAGTCATCTTCAAAGTTACCTTCCCACTATTTCTCTTTAGGTCCCCCTCAGTCTCCTCGATCTCGATCTCAGCCTCCATGAGCATCAAACCTTGTATTTGGCATTCCTTAGGATGTTTCTAATCTATCCATCCTTTAATTTATATGGTCAAATTGAGTATCATATGCTGTAATTTCTCCTAGACAGCCCTCATATCTGTTTGCTCACCACTCCCCATGGCTCGGGAATCACCTTTAGATCTTACAGACTCTTCTTCATTAATTCTCAATGGTGGATCTCCTCTTCTCACCCTTGAATCTGCCATGTTAGTATGAATAACATAAAAATAAAATAGAATCTCACTAAAATCACTCCTTTACTTGTTTCATTCAAACAAGGTCTCAACATTCGTGTTTGCACACTAGTTTCGGGTTTTGATCCTCGTTTAAGCTCACACATTCTTGCCTTTTTCCACTCAAAGAATTATCTCAAAGTTCTAATCAAAACACCCACAAAAACAACGATTAGATCACAAGTATGTTTTAATTAAACTTATCAACAAAACAGTAGCAAAAAAGTAAGCAATATTGAGTGAATTTTAAACACCTAATTCTCGGCTTTTCTAAGCAAAAATAAGGCAATCTAGCATAGCAAATTTTGGAATAAATAAGAACTGGACCAGATGGTAGGAATTTAAGAATTCAAGAATAAAAATTTAGAAAAAGAAACTCAAACACGAACAAAAATCAATTTGGACAAAAATAAGGAATAGTTGTTGGTTGTTGTCCTTTGGCACTCAAGTTTTTGTATCAAATCCTTTAACTAATTTTAATCCAATATTTTTAGCACCCAAAATTCAAATATCCAGCAGCAAAAATAATTCTCCAGCAACTCAAATATTGAATAAATAGTCAACAATTCAGCAGTTCAAAGAAATCTCCAGCAAACACCAAATTCAACAAACTGATTTTTTTTTTTATAATTATTCAGCTTTTCTTCTTCTTCTTCTTCTTTTTCTTTTTTTTTTTTTTTTAACTCACAGAATGTAAAACAACTCCACTAGGAAAGATCAACACAAAAATCCACCAAACCCATGACCTTCACCAACAAAATACAAACTTACAATTTTTTTTTTGTCAATCTATATATGTTGCTGCAAACACACTTTTTTTTTTAATATATGAATGCAAATATTTAAGATAAAAAACAGAAAAGAAAACTCAACAATAAACTAAATTACTAAGAACAAGGATAAAAACAACCAGCAAACTAGGAAACAAAAAATACGGTAAAACTAGGAAAACCTAATTTAACTAGGAATGAATGTTATTTTATTTTTAATAACATGGAGATTGTGTATGATGATAGAAGCAACCGTAACCTAATGCTAAAATTGCATATTAACACAAAACAAATAAAGCAAATAAAGATAGATCAAACTTGAACAAAATTTGGCTCTAGTACCAAA
Organism: Ziziphus jujuba; assembly: GCF_031755915.1. Classification (NCBI taxonomy): domain Eukaryota; kingdom Viridiplantae; phylum Streptophyta; class Magnoliopsida; order Rosales; family Rhamnaceae; genus Ziziphus; species Ziziphus jujuba. The sequence goes on from NC_083382.1 coordinate 18,392,292, forward strand.
TGATACAAACCTAGGTCGACACACACCTAAACTCATATTATATTAGCCCAGATCTCAATTAACTTCATAGTTTAATGGAATAACCTCAACCCCTAACCAACCTATGATTAGAAACCTTGGTATAATGAAGACGCCACAATAGGTGATGGATATCCTATTGATAATGTCAAAACTGAAACACTCACTCTCTAACAGTATTTTATGTGTTCAAAGAGAACAAGGAGAAATTCAATCTCACAATTAATTTTCTGTATGAATAATATATTGAATATTATTGATAAATCAATCTTTTAAATAGGCTGGAAAAGTTACAAATATAACCCTAGAAACTAAGACAAAACTGGCCAGCATTAGAAAACTAAAATGTTGGCCGAAATTTGCAACATTTCCTATTCTTAATTTGATTAATTAATTCCTTTATTTTGAATTAGGAATTAATTAGTTTACAACCAAAATAATAAAATTATAATTTTCCTAAAGTTATTTGTCTAGAAAATAAACAAATAAAACTAAAAATTAAAAGTAATTTCCTAAAACAAAAAGTAGAAATCAAATTAGAAAACTAAAATACTATTTTTTTGATTAAGCTATCTTTGACCAATTTAAGCTCCAAATCAGCTTCCTTATGCCTTATAGGATGCCAAATAGGATTATCATGGAGTCCCACATGCTGCCCTTGCTTGGGTCAAAGAGAAAATGCCAACTCAACAAAATACAGTAAAGCTAGCAAATAATACAGCAAAACCGGCCAATTTCTCTCTCATGCGAACAAGCCCTAATGACCAGCTTAGCTTTGGTCTTGACCAGCTCCCTTGACTTCTTAATGATATCAAGTAAATTCAAGAAGATTTGAACCTATTTTCCGCTGCTCGGAATCCATAAATACACCAAAACCGCTATTTAGGTTGGTATCGGCTTCCACCATTTGAATAATTAAAACAGGCATTGTATCTTCAGGTATGGACAAGACCTTTTGAGAATGGATTACTTCTTGTATAAAGGCAGCCAGATTGTCTTTAAACTTCTTAGCTTGAGCTCTAGTGATTGGTCCTGTCTTCATCCGGATCAGATCAGTATTCCAGCAGGTTGTCGGTTATATGGGCTTGGGCGAATTCTCATCAGTCCTGACAATTAAATCAATAGTATAATACACACACACACAAATATACATATATATATATATACACCTACCTTGAAAGTTAATATTTATATAAGTCTATATTATCCTAGTGTATGAAATTAAAATAAATTAGTAATAACTAATGATGAATATTTATTTAAACTTCACATTTAATTTTCTTTTCCAAGATATGAGAATGTTTATCTTATTTAATATTAAAAAAATTAAATTTAAACAAAATTAAAAAATTTTAAAAGTGCAAAAAATAAACAAATGAAAGGCCCGCTTTTGACACCTAGGCGCATACCGTTTCACTCCTTGAACATTGAAAGTAGAGTTGACTGTCTTTTACCATGACTCGCCAGTATGCTAGGCTTTTGCCTCGTGCCTAGGTGCATCTAGGTCTCACATTTTGCTGCATTTTAGAACTCTATTTACATCTACAATTATAAACTCGTGGACCCAAAATACCGTGGAGAGGATGAGGAAAAATTATTGTATATAATTAAAAATATTTTTAAAAAAATAACAGAAAATACTCTTCAAAATGTGCTCCCTTCTTACCATTTATACTTCCAAAAGCATTTCTTATTGTTTTAGTTTGTATTCACCATGGAAAAATTGAGGCATAAATTTTGTTTCATTAAAAAAAGGAACACTTTATATCCAAATGCTTATGAATGAAAAGTATGTAACTTATTGTAAATTCATAAATCCTTCACATGCAAGACCCATGACAATGTGTTTCTTTTTTTTTTTTTTTCCCTCGGTAATTAACATCTTACGTCATGTCATATTGGTATCTCTAGCAAATAATTTTGGAAATGTAAAACATTTCCAATCAAAGTTTCTCAACCATCGGCATCCTTGGGCATGGGTAAGATGCCCTAACAATGCGTTCTATATGACCGAGCAGGTAGATTAAGACTTTCCAATTTATATTTTTTCTTTCTTCTAGATAAGAAAGTACATTAAATTATAAATTATGTTTCCTGAAGATTTTGATTGACTGTGGAAGTCAACGAAATAGAGACATTTTAAATGAATTAAAGCATGCAATTTGAGACTAAAGCTTTAGAAGCAGCACTTTATGATCTTCTAGCGCATCATCTTTCGCAGAATTCATTTAGCGTATGCCTACCTGTCCTTGTTTTCCAAAACACCGTTATTTTTTTCTTTTCAATTTTTTTCCCCTTTGTTTAAGTTTTATTATTACCATTATTTCTTATAAACTGATATGCACTTCTTCATCCAAAAAAAGATATACGTTATACACTTGATTGTTTTTAGATTTCTTCTTAATAATAACCCAAAAAAAAAAAAAAATTGAGTTTTGAACTTTGTGTCATTTGAGATACTTAAATTGACATTTAAATTTAAAAAATAGAGTTTTAACTTAAATTTACATTTAAAGATAACAAGTTTTTTCATTTTTAATAATTTTTTAGAAAATTAGTACCTGATATATAAATATAAAATCAAGCATAATAATATAGTTTAAGAACAAATGTACAAAGTTGTTGAATATTAATTTTATCAAATTTATCCATCGAAACGCATAATTAGGTTATAATTAATATAAGGTGTAATATGATAGATTTTGTAGTTTAGGAGCATATTTTATGTCGATCATTTGTTTCCTTGGCTAGAAGATGGCCCCGCAGTAGCTCCAGGTTTATGTAGAGGCTGATGTATCCTCTCATTCTGATTAACACATAATTGTTTCTATATAAAAAAATAGATAAATAAAAATCAAATCAAATCAAATGTGCTATATGTTGTTCAACTGGGTTAAATGTAAAAGAAGTGCTAATTGCTTTACAAACAAAACTTTATATAGAAACGCCCTGCTCTGCCTATCCAATGTAAATACTCCTCTTAATCTGACACCATAAGTAATATTTGTCAAAATCAAGTTCTAGAACCTAGGTTTTAGGAACACCCAAATCATACTTTTTTAAAGCAAATTCCATTCTTATTTTCCAATCAAATTTCCGGGGTCAATTTCTTGTTTTTCATGTTAATAAATGACCTCTATACCCACTTATCTAACCTTTAAAACTGAATTATTTAGGGAAAACTCAAGCATTTGTTTTTTTGTAGGAAATCTTCAAAAGTAGAAATTGGTAGATTCAAGAAGAAATATGGAAGTTTGAAGCTCAAGATTTATGCCTTGCCCTAGTTAACCAAGGAGAGCTTAACGTTTGCCGAAGTGAAGCTCAATAAAGCCTTTCTTGTGCTTGCAAGAGGCCACAAACTTGCCAAGCAAGTCATTAAGTGTACGCACCATTTCAAAGCATTGTCAATGAGTACAAGCACAAAAACAAGCAAAAGGGCAAGTATTGGTCAAGATTTATACAAGGAAGAGCCAAGACATCAACAAGAAGAAGCTTAAGCATGCCCCTCCACCTTGGTAGAGTGGTCATGCCACTTAGGCTACCAAGGGGCCAAGTTGGGCATGCTAAACCCTAAGGAGAGGGTTGTTGGGGTGAGACGGTTATGACAAAGAGCAAGCTAGCTTGAAGTATTAGCAACAAGCAAGCTTTTGGTGATGCTCTTGGGAATGGTTGTGTGTGAGTTGTGTTTTTAGGTTTTGGTTGTGGTGTTTTCTAGTTTTTAGGGTTCCTAGAGTGTTCTAAGGTGTTGAAGAAGAGATGAGAAGAAGGGGACCATGTTGGTTTTTGAAAATGAGGCTTAGATATGTAGCCATCTCATTCATTTAACAATATAAGCTTGAAATTACAACTAGTTCACACATGCCAAGCATGTAAGCTTACAAAATAAGTATTTGAAATTTAAAAAGTAAAATGGTCAACACCTAACTTTTCATACACAAAAGAGGTAAAAACCAGCTGCAACATGTTTATTTCAAATATAGTAAAAAGTGGCACATGGTTTGAACTAAGTTCCTATTGTTTAACTAGTTTGGGTAAACAACCAAACTAGCTTCATCTACTTAGTTTCCCTTTGTATCTGGTTATGAAACTTGGTTTGAAGCATCCTTAGTCATCAATAAATATTTTTCCATGACCTAGGAAAGTTCTAGAACTGGATCATGGGCCAAACAGCTCCAAAACTTACCCATACTCTGCATACTAGGCCCATCAGATACAGCAATCTGTTTGGAATAGAAAATGGACTTTCCCATGTCCTTTTGACCTGAAATTTGAACCATAGTCTTCTATATATGTCTTAGACATCCCTCAAAGTTTCAGCCCAAAAATCCATTTCCAACCTGAGATATAAGATAAATAGTGGACCTATGTTGCTGGAAATTATAAATCCGGCACCATAGGCATTTCAAGCATAACGTTCCTACTCTTTTTTGCATAGTTTTGCCTATGATTTTGCATACATAACTTAGGCACAAAACATTATCAAAATATACCTTGCATCAATTAAAAATATACAAAAAATATAAACTCATGAAAGGAAAGGAGTTGATACCAAGGTGTGCATGCTAGCCGGTGACATACACCATCAAGTGGCAAAATTGCCACACTTCAACAAGGATGTCCCCTGACACATGCTCTTCACATGGCCAATATTTCAAACAATGGTGGCATGGCCACATCTGAAGATGATTTATTATGTTAGGAGTTGATACAAATATATATCACCATAGTGATAGTACAAAAGGAATATAAAGATATAAAATGACACCTGTGAGTAAACTAAAGATATAATAGAGAATAATACAATATTATACAGAATATTACAATTATTAGTAAGGAAAGTAATTATACTAAAATTTCTTGCCTATTATGCCGCCGCAATATGGTGGTTCCACGGGAAACACCAATCTTGGTCCTAAGAGCTAAGAATTGTGCTTTGCTAAGCGGTTTAGTAAATATGTCTGCAAGTTGGGCACATGATGAGATATGAGAGACTTTTAGATGACCAATAGCTACTTGATCCTGAAAGAAGTGACAATCTAGAGGTAGATGCTTCGTATGTGAGGGAAAGCTTGATTCTTACACACAAAATAGAATAGTAAGCATTTAGTCACTAATCTAGCTTACTATAACTTAATTATTTGTTTGCTTTCTCTACCTTTTAGTGAATTTTAATATAGTTTAGTTCTCCAAAGCTTCAAGATTGGAAATTAAAGGAATTTACCAAAAAATTAAAGCTTTCAGGCATTTTTAGATCCATTTCTAAAGAGCTAAGCAATGGAGTTTAAGTATAAAACTCCAGAGACACAGGGTTAGGCGTGTACACTCTCTAAATGGGAGTGTACATGCCATTTACTCCTAAAATTCAGCAGCAATGGCCTTTACACCTCTTCCTGAGGATGCACAAAGCATTCACTAAGAGTTAGGAGGAGAGTATGGCATGCACACTATCAAACATAGCGTGTACACGCCACTTGCTAGTGGTCTTCCTCATGTTTTTCCAAAATTTGGCTAAGTATTGGAAGGCAAAAGAGTCTTTAAAGAAGCTTGTGCTTAGCAGTGTCATTTTGAATGAGCCATTTGATGGAGAGTCAAAGTTAGAGATTAGACTCTATAGGACAAAGTTAAGGAAGGCTTTTTGATGGAGACTCTATTTATTTCAAAATTGGCAAAGCTTAAGGGCATTCTTGGATTCATTAGGAAGAGACACCAAAATTAAGAGAGAGAAATAAGTTTTTAGAGATAGAAGCTCTTGGAATTGGGAGGATTTCTTGAAGACCCAAGGGATTGGGAGCATGGATAAGCCATTTAAACGTAAGCTTTCTCTATTTCTTCTATGTTGTCTCTTAAGTTGTTATATTTTGTAATATAATTCTATATTTTTTGTATAAGATGATGATTTTATCCATGGAATTCCATCTTGTATTTTTATTTGATTTTTATAACAATTTGTATGGCTAGATCTCAGATCTAAGACCTTGATGCAGTCTAGATTTTTAATGTAATGACTTAGTTGGTTAATTAAGATGAATTTCTTTTCAATTATTTGTGTTGCATTGATTTTTTATGGCAATTAAACATTTAATTGATTGAGAACTTGATTTGGTGTTGTCTAGATTCGACGAGTATAAATTTGAGAAAGGATAACTGTTGAATTTGGAATTAGGTAAACACAATCTAAGAACCAATTGAGCTTGAGAAAGACTTTTAGGTGTTGGATAATCTAAATTTAGTCTAAAATTAAGTTTGAGATAACCAATTTAAGGGTAACTTAATTGGTGGGTAGTTGATAGAAATTAGGAAGGGATTTTAATTTTGAAATTGATTATCCATTAATCTAATTCAACCTTGAGAAAGGAGATTAATGAATTTAGAAAGGTTAATAATTTGATAGGAAGTAAGCCATAATTACCAATTAAGAAAGTACTTGAAAGAGTTAGGTGGAGTCCACATCCTAAAAGTTAATTTCTTGGATTTAAAGTACAATTGTTGGTGTTTGTTTATAGTTTATTTAGTGAATAATTTTAGAGTGAATTAATGATTTTTTCAATTTGTTTCTTTTGAATTTGATTTTTCTAAATAAAATTAATTAGTGAAAACTTTTTGGCAATTAGCTTGTATGCTTGTTTGATTTTATCAATCGATTTTTGGCAATAAGCTTGTATGCTTGTTTGGTTTTATCAATCAATTCTCGTGCGATGATTCTTTTTCTTAATTAGCTTTCTACTTGAATGATCCATACTTTTGCAGGAACTGAATTAATATAAGTGCTGAGAATTTGAATTTTGTTCAATCATCCATCAAGTTTTTGGTGCCATTGTCAGAGATTTAATTTTTATTTTAAGTGTATTCCAGTTGACATTGAAGTTAGGCTAGTTGATTTTATTTTGGGACTTTAATTTTATTTGAGTTGGTTCATAATCTTTGTTTTGTTCTTTTTTCTTTTTCTTTTTTAATTTGCTTGATTTTTGTTTATTTTTATTTCGTACGTTGTTATGGAGAATGATAACCAACATCTGAACTTGAGAAAGCCTTTTAGGTCTTGGATAATATAAATTTGGTCTAAAATTATGTTTAAGATATCCAATATAAAGGTAACTTAATTGGTTGGGAATTGATAGAAATTAGGAAGAGAATTTAATTTTGAAATTGATTATCTATTAATCTAATTCAACCTTGAGAAAGGATATTAGTGAATTTAGAAAGGTTAATAATTGGATAGGAAGTAAGCTATAATTACCGATTAAGAAAGTACTTGAAAGAGTTAGGTGGAGTCCACATCCTAAAAGTTAATTTCTTGGATTTAAAATACAATCGTTGGTGTTTGTTTATAGTTCATTTAGTGAGTAATTTTAGAGTGAATTAATGATTTTTTCAATTTGTTTCTTTTGAATTTGATTTTTCCAAATAAAATTAATTAGTGAAAACTTTTGGTAATTGGCTTGTATGCTTGTTTGCTTTTATCAGTCAATCCTCGTGCGACAATTCTTTTTCTTACTTACTGTTTTACTTGAATGATCCATACATTTGCAGGAACTGAATCAATATAAGTTCTAAGAATTTGAATTTTGTTCAATCATCCATCAAGTTTTTGCTGCCATTTTCAGAGATTTAATTTTTATTTTAAGTGTATTCCAGTTAACATTGAAGTTAGGCTAGTTGATTTTAAGTTGGGACTTTAATTTTATTTGAGTTGGTTTATAATCTTTGTTTTTTTTTTTTTTTTTTTAGTTTGATTGATTTTTGTTTTTTTTTTTTTTTTTTTTTTGTAGGTTGTTAATTTGGGACTTTAATTTTATTTGAGTAGGTTTATTTTATTTATTTATTTTTTTTAGTTATGGAGAATGATAACCAACCTTAAGCCTACATCTTATGAACATCTTTCAAATATTCGGAGACAACTTATTAATACAACTAACATGGAGTTAAATTTAAGCTTAAGAAAAAATTTTCAACAAAGCCAATTCGAAGGACTCTTAAGTGAAGACTATAACGCTCACCTTTCTATGTTCTTGCAAGTAAGATATATGCTACTAATATGGAGGGTATTAGTGGGGATGTTGTTTGCTCGAAATTGTTTAAATTTACTCTTAAGGAAAAGGGAATTGAAGGATTTCATTCTTTGCAACTAAATAGTATTACCATATGGGATGAGATTTGAAAAAGTTTTTGGAAAAAATTTTCCGACTGTCAAAGTCTTCACAACTACGAGGAAAGATTAGTCTTGTTTCAAAACAAGAGTTTGAACTTTTGCATGGAGCTTAGGGAGATTCAAGGATTTATTAAGGAAGTGTGCACAATATGGCTAGTATAAGTGGATCTTGGTGGATTTTTTTTACGATGAGCACAATGGTTATACCAAATCTTTGATGGATAGTTTAGGTGGTGGATCATTTTTGAAAAAGCTGGTCAAAGAAGCTTTTGAGTTATTGGATGACTTGGCTTTAATTCTCAATCATGGCTTACTGAAAAACAAAAACAATGTGAAGTTGATAAATATTATGGAGCTTAAAGTCTTTTCGAGTTTGGTTTATAAACTTAATAAGTTGTCTTATCAAGTAGCTTCTTTGAATTCTCATATGTCTAATTCATCGAAGTAGAATAATGATGATTATCATCTTGAGGATTTGATTGCTTCATTTAACATTCAGATAAAAGGACAATGTAATCAAGATAAAGCAATATTTGAAGCTATCAAGAAGCATTGGATAGTTTAGGGTAATCTATTAAAGCTCTTGAGCAACAATTTTGGAAATCAGTTGCAAAGTAGAAAGGGAATTCTCAAGGAGAGCTTTTTGCTTCAAAGAATTGCAATGCTATTACTATGAAGATGGAAAGGCAATGTAAATTGCCAATGCCTAAAGAAGGTGAGTTTTTTTTTTAAAAATGATGTTAATGAGTGTGTCAATGTTCATTGAGAGAATCTTGTTGTTGATGAGAATATCAATGTTGAAAAACATCATAATGTTAAGGAACATTCTAATGTTGAAAAATCTAATGGTAAGAGGCAATCTAATATGGTTGTGAAGGAGATGGAAACATCTCAAGTTTGTCCAATTCAAATTTTGTTTCTCGATAATCCCCCTTTAGTCACACTACCATTAATGATATTGAATTCTCTAAATTCTTAAAGATTTTAAGAAGGTTCAAATTAACACACCTTTAGTGGAAATTTTGCAACAAAAGCTAAGTTATGCAAAGTTTATGAATGAGATCATGTCCAAGAAAAGGAAACTTAAGGATCATACAACCATCATGCTTATGGAGTAGTGTAGTGCAATTCTTCAACAAAAGTTGCCTTAAAAGTGTAAAGATTCAACTTTATTTACTATTCCTTATGTTATTGGAGATATGGCTATGAAAAAGGCATTGTATGACCTTAGAGTAGGTATAAATCTTATGCCACTTTCTTACAACAAACTAGGCCTTGGAGAAGTGCGACCTACTGAAATGACTTTCCAAATGGCTTATAGATCTATTACAAGTTCTTATAGAATTATTGAGGATGTCCTTGCAAAGATTGATAAATTCATCTTTCCAATGGATTTTGTTATTCTTTTTATGAATGTTCATAGAGAAGTTCCAATCATTCTTTAAAGGCCATTTCTTGCAACCAGTAAGGCCTTAATTGATGTTCAAAGTGGTAGACTTATATATTGAGAATCAAAGATAAGGAGGTGCGATTCAATTTTCTCTATTCTATGAAATTTTCGAATGACATACATTTGAATTGAATAGAATAACTTGTTAATCTAAATGGAATTTACGCCTTGAAATATCTTTATCGTGCCATATCTTGGTGCGATCTATAAAATTTAAGCACTCTTACAGGCTTCATTAAGAAATTCCTCCAACTCATTCAGCTCTAACTTTCTTCTATCACACAAAGCTTTGAGATTAAAATTTAGCTTCTTAATTGTCCAATATGCTCTATGTTCTAGGTTAACTGGAAGATGACAAACTTTACCAAAGACACGGCATTAAGCCAATTTTCATTTTGAAAGCCATCCGATATGCACATGGTGTTAATCCAAATGTTGTCAAGCTTAATTGAATAAGTGCTTCTATTAGTATTCACTATTTTTAAAAGAATTTGTTTAATCTCTCCATTAGAAACCTTGGCTTGACTGGGTATTATAGGCTAATCTTCGGTAGAAACTAGCCAAACCATGAAAGCTCCTCACCTATGTAATAAAGGTGGGTTTTGGCCACTCTTGGATTGTCTTCACCTTGGATTGAACAACTTTAATTCCTGTAGCACTTACAATAAATACTAGGAAAACAAGCTCATCTTAACAAAAATCACACTTTTTCATATTACCAAATAACCTTTCCTTCCTAAGAATATTTAAAACTTGCCTAAGATGCTCTATATGCTTATCAAGGTTTCAACTATACACTAAAATATCATCAAAATATAACACCATAAATTTACCAATAAATGGACACATGACATGATTCATTAACCTCATGAAAGTACTAAGTGCATTAGTTAAACCAAAAGGCATCACTAACCATTCATGCAATCCATACTTAATTTTGAACGTGGTTTTCCATTCACCCCCCTCTGTCATTCTTATTTGATGATACCCACTCCTAAAATCAATCTTTGAAAACATGCAAGCACCATGCAATTAATCTAGTATATCATCTAATCTAGGAATTGGATGTCTATACTCAATGGTAATATTATTTATGGCTCTACAGTCAACACACATGTGCCACGATCCATCTTTCTTAGGAATTAATAAAACAGGAATAGCACATGAACTCATACTTTCCTTATTATAACATTTGTCAAGTAATTCACTTACCTGCCTTTGTAGCTCCTTCATCTCCTCGGAATTACTTCTATATGCATGTCTATTAGGAATCGCGGCTACCAGCACAAAATCAATTTGATGTTCAATCCCTTAAATATAACTTGGCAATTCAAGTTTTTGGGGATTAGCTTGCTCATTTAATATGCATTTTTTTAAATCATGACCAGTAATGGTTTCTTATTCAAAATTGCTTTATTAACATGCCCAAACCAAGATAGAAATTTTTATTTTTCTTCTCTTTCTTCACTTTTTCTTTCTCCCTCTCGGCTGTCTCACTTTTACTCTTATTCTTGGCTTTGTCCAATTTGTTCCCACTCTCGGCTTTTTCATCCCTTTTCACCCTCTTAGCTTTCTCTCTTTCTTTCCCTTAAAGTCTAAGTTTAGAACACTTACCTGGTGGTCTTGTTTGGTCTTGCCCCCTTGGATAGAAGTAGGAGCCGTGGGTGCCACACTAGTTCTTTCTTTGAGCTTTTCGGCCTCCCTCTTTTGCTGTATTTGAAGTTGGTCTCTAAATACCTCATTGGAAGTCAATGGTTCCAGCTTGACCCTTTTACTTTTAAATCTAAAAGCAATAGTATTCTCTTAACCGTAATGTATAGTATTTTTATCAAATTGCCATGGTTTACCTAATTAATTCATGTCTGGCATGCATAGGCATAACATCACATAAAACAACATCCACATATTTATCAATGCTGAATTTTACTTTGGCTTATTTGTTTACTTTCATTTCACCACCATCATTAAGCCATTGTAATCTATATGGTTCGAGATGTTTAATTGTTACTAAGCCTAATTTTTCAACCACAATATTACTAATTACATTTGCACAACTCCCACTGTCAATTATCATACTGCAAACCTTACCTTGGATTTCACAATGAGTGTGGAAGATGTTCTCTCTTTGAATTTGATGCTCATCTTTGTACACGATCAAGACTCTCCTAGTCACCAAGCTCAATTCGGCATTGGAAGCATTTAGGGTCTCGGTTTCATCTTCAATTTCTTCCTCGTCTTGCTCGATTTCACCTTCACTTCCTTGACTTTTGGATTCTAGCTCACCATTACCTTTCAGCACCATGATTCTCCTATTCGGGCATTGATTGGCAATGTGTCCTCATCCCTGACACTTAAAACAAACAATGTCATGATTTCTAGAAGGTTTAGGATTAGATATACATTCATCCCTTGGTGCTTGGATAGATTCAGCCTTGGCTTCCTTTTTTGGCCAATTGGTGCTCTCATCACCAAGCTTTGTTTTTGGCTTATTGTCATATGTGGGATTGCTTCTCCAAACACTTGGATTTCTCCTTCCGCTGCTTGTACCACCTCCAAACCTTGAACTTGTACCCCTCCTCTTGAATTGATTCTCAAGCTTGATAGCCACATGTAACATCTCTTCCAATTCCACATATTGTTCTAATTTTAGTTGATTGGCTATTTCTCAATTCAAACCTCCCAAAAACCTTGCCATGGTTGCCTCACGATCCTCATTTATACTCAATCTTATCATGAGCATCTCCATCTCCTTGTAATAATCTTCCACGGACCTATTTCCTTGAGATAAAGATTGTAACCTTTGATGTGGCAACCTATGGTAATGAGTCAGTACAAATCGCTTCCTCATGGCTCCTTTCATTTGTCGCCAAGTAGTAATTAATTCATCACCTACTCTCCTTCAGGTGCTTTGCTCATTTGTCCACCATTGAAGTGCATAATGGCCAAACTCCAAAGCTGCCAATTTTACCTTCTTGGCCTTGTGACAATAGAAGATCATCTCCATACACTCCTCCCACTTTAAGTAAGCCTCCGAATCACTTTTTCCCATAAAAGGTGGTATGTTAACTTTAACATTTCCAGGATCATCATCCTCATTCCTTTATGGTCTCCCACAAATTGGTCTTCCTTGGAGTGCACAAATAATCATCAATTTCTTCATCAAGGTTATATCCAAAATTACTTTTCCCGAATTCCTCTCTAGGTCGCCCTCGGCCTCCTCAACCTCGACCTCGGCCACCATGTGCATCAAACCTTGTATTCAACCCACCTTGAGAATTTTCCACTCTGTCCAATCTTTGATCTAGGTGATCAAAGTGAGTATTCATCCATTGGAATTGTTCCATGATTGCCATCATGTCGATATGTTTGCCTCCTATTCCCGTTGCCCTAAGGTCACCTTTGAACCCTATAGATTCTTCTTCATTAATTCTTAATAATCCATCTCCTCTCCTTATCCTTGAATCAGCCATGATAGTAAAAATAATACAAAAATCCTCACCAAATTCACTCCCTCACGTGTTTCACTCAGATAAGATCTCGAAACTAGTGTTTGCACACTTGTTTCAGCTTTTACCCTATTTTAAGGTCACACTATTTTGTCTTTTTCCACTCAAAGAATTAACTCAAAGTTCTAATTAAAACATACTTAAATAGCAACTAAATCACTTGTACCTCAATTTAAAATTATCAGTAAAACAGCAAGCAAAAATAAGCAAATACTGAGCGGATTGATAAAACCTAATCTTGGCCTCTCTAAGCAGAAACAAGGTAGATCAACAAGCAAATTTTTGGAATCAATAAAGAACTGAATAGAATATGAATAAACCAATAGTTCAAGGATAAAATTTAGAAAAGAGATTCAAACAACGAACAAGAATCAATTTGAACAAAATATGGAATAGTTGTTGGTTATTGTTCTTGTAATTTAATTGTAAGCACTCAAGATTCAAATATCCAATAACCAAATATTGAATAAATAGACAATATCTCAGCAACTTTCAACAATTTTCCAGCAACAAATTCAAACTCCAAATTGTAACAAAAAATCAGCCTTTTCAATTTTTTTTTTGGGACTTTTTTAATTTTTTTTTTAACTCACAAAATATACTCACTCTAATAGAAGAATCAACAACAAAAATTACAATTCCAACTCCAAAATCCACCAAACCTGGGACCACATTCCAAACAAAAACAAATTGCACAATTTTTAGGATTTATGCAATATGCTTTGAAATCCCTTTTTTTTTTTTTCTTGTTTTGAATGTGCAAGTAATTAGGATTAAAACAGAAAAAAAAATCTACTATTAAACTAAATTAACAAGAACAATGATAAAAAACAACCAACAAACTAGGAGACAAAAACACGGTCAAACAAGGAAACCTAATTGGACTAGGAAATTTTTTTTTTTTTAACATGTAGAACGTGTAGAACAGATGCAACTTTAACCTAATACTGAAATTGTAGATTAACACAAAACAAAATAAAGCAAATAAGATAGATCAAACCTGAACTAAATTCGTCTCTAATACCAAATGATATGAACCCAGGTCGACTTGTTCCTAAACCCGTATTATATTAGCCCGGATAGAAAAATTAAGTTTAAGTTCTTATGGTCACCTTAACCCCTAATCAACCTGTGACTAGAAACCTTGGTATATGATGAAGATGCCATAATAGGTGATGGATGTCCTATTGATAAGTCAAACTAAATAATCACTCTCTAATGGTGTTTTAGGTGTTCAAAGAGAACAAAAACAATTTTTTCTCACAAATAATTTTCTCAATAATATATCAACTGTATTCTCATTGAAAAATAAGCCCTTAAATAGGCTAAAGTCACAAAACAATAAACCTTAAAAACAAGGGTTAAATGTGGCCAACAATAAGGAAACAAAAAGTGTGGTCGAAATTTAGAAGCTTTCCTAAACCTATTTTGATTCATTAATTCCTTATATTGAATTAGGAATTAATTAATTTACAATTGAAATTTTAAAAATAATAACTTTCCTAAATTAAATTTTCCAGTAAAATAATTAAATAAAACCAAAATAAAAGCTAGTTTCCTAAAATAAAAAATCAAACACAAATTATGAAACTAGTTGACTAGTTTGTCAAACAAGCTGTCTTTGACCATTCAATGACTAATTTAAGCCCCAAATCAGCTACCATATGCCATGTAGGATGCCAAATAGGATAAATATTGATTCCCATACGTTGCCCCTGATTAGAACAAAAAGAAAATGCTTAATCAGCAAAATATAATAAAGTCAATGGCAAAACATGCAATTTCAGCCAAAAAAGACTTCCATGCACAAATGGCCTTCTTGGATGCTTTTGCTTCTGCCTTGGCTTATTTCCATGACCTCTGAGTGATATCAACTAAGTTCATGAAGTGTTGAACCTATTCTTTGTTGCCCGGAGTCCCTCAATGCACTAAAATAGCTACCTGGGTCCATATAAGCCTTCACCACTTGGTAGCTCCTTGTATAAAGACAGCTAGGTTGTCCTTAAATCTCTTGGTTTGAGCTTTAGTGATTGACCTGATCTTCAACTGTATAGGATTTACACCCCAGTGGGTTGTTGGTTGAACGGTACGGGCAAATTCTCGTCAGAACCTAAATGCAATAAGAATTTCAAGGAAAAATTTCCAAAGCAGACCAATTTTATAATAATTACAAAAATTTTCTCAAAAAGGCAATATTTTAAATACCTCATCCATAATTGGCAAACTATATACCAAATGAAAGGTTGTGAGATAAGGATTGAGATTACTCAGCTCAAATTGATCAAACTCACCACCATGGTCGAAAAATGGCTGAAAAGTTTCAGGAAAATAATTACAACTTTATATATCCATAAACATTTAAACGTAGGTGAAACTTAAGCATGTCACTAGTCTAGGGACTCATATCAATGAGCATTACATGATGGTACAGAAATTAAAGTCATAATTTATATAGATAAAAAGTCAACTTTAGCCTCTCTCGATTAGTCTGAATCTCACCTCAGTTTGACCATAACTTTCTGATCTCAACTTTGATTTTGGTGTGCTACTAGTCTACAAACTCATGATGATGCATACTTTGCAATGATGCCTAATCAATTACGGGACTCACTTGGTCAACCCCTATCAAACTCGGTAAAAAAAAATAAAAAATTCAAATTCAGAGTGTTTTCTCATGTTGGGGTGTTACAGTAGCCATCATACATCTTTAAACATTTCTGGATGCATTACATAAACTAAACGCTATTCACCGAAAAGTAAAAGCCCCATAAGGACATGTAAGAGTTTTTTTACTCTTGATCCTCTTTAGCAATAGCAATTTGACTGTAACTCGAATAACTATCTAAGAAATAATAATACTCATGTCCGACCAATTTATCAAGCATTTGATTAATAAAAGGAAGGGAGAAATGATCTTTCCTCATAGTTTTGTTCAACCCGCATAAGTCTATGCAAAATTTCCATTTAATAATCATTCTTGAAGGAATGATCTATTCTCCTTTTTTTATAATTATCATACCACCTGCTTCAATACCATTTCAACCAGACTCATTTATGAACTATCTAAGATTGTATAGATAATCCCTACATTCCATAATTAAAAAATCTCTTTGTGATCAACCTTTTGCATAGTTAAGTTAACTTTCCTTTGATATTCAATGGTTGGCTTATAAGATTTCTCTATCAATATTTTGTATATTCAAATTGATAAACTAATACATCTAATGTCAATAATAGGCCACCTAATGCCAAGTTATGCTTTCTAAGAGCATTTAAAAGTTTCTCTTCCTTTTCTTTACTCAATGAAGAAGATATAACCATCGAATAAGTAGATTTATCATATGAAAATGTATATTTCAAATGATTTGGAAGATTTTTCAATTCTAGTTCCTCTTGAAGAACTTTTTTTTTTCTTTGTAATTTTTGAATCTTCGTCAATAGAATCAATAAACTTAACATGATTAACATTTTCATAAGATTCATCATCTATTACTAACAAATCAAACCAATTATCAACTTTGTTACCATAAGAAGCTAAAAAATCCACATTATCTAAATTTCCACAAGAGTTATGGCAAATAGACAAATCATCAAACTAAATATCAACTTCATCTTCAACATCATGTCTCAAATCACCATAATCAACATGAGAAAGAATTCCTTTCCTATAATTTGAATGAACCAAACAATGTTTAAAAGGATCCTTAGGTAAATATTATGAAGTGCAAACTCCACATATGTGTCAATAACATCAATTTTGTCACAAGAAATTGAAGCCGTATCCAAGCAAATTGTTGTCATGGTGGTTGGGACCTTTCATGATTAACCAAGTCTTTCTATGTAGTGCTATTAAATTCTAATTGAAAGATGGAGTTTGTTTCATATTAATGGTCAAAGGGTAAAACATTACTTTGGAGGAGAATATGGACAAATTCAATATGTGAAGAAGCTTATTTTTTAGCTTGATGTGTCAAATAAGGAAAATTTAAGACTTTACACAAGTAAAGAGAAGATGGTTAAAGGCTCAAGCTCACAATAATGACCTAGAGTGAGGAAATGTTTAAAGAATAAGGAGAGAACAAGAGCAAATTTTGACGTGGGATGCAAATCCATTGAAGCGAGATAAATGTGAAGCCTCATTTGGGGAAAGTGATGTTCAAGAAACTCAAGCTTTTTTATTAGAGAATCAAGGCATTCTTAGCCATGATAATAAACAAACCCCAAACCTAGTTGATTTGGCCGAGGGGTTGTTATTTAAGCTTGTTTTTGTATTTTATCTTGTAGTTTATTGTAGCCAAATTTTGTACAATCTAGGCTAGGTAAGTTGGTGCACAAAAACACCAAAATGCTTTAATTAAAGTGTATTAGCTAAATTAGGGTTTAAGAAAACTTAAGCACCTTGATGACATGGAAGCACAAAGGATGATGACATAGGCAACTGCTTGATGACATGGAGCTTAACTATTCAGCCTACCTCTCCTCCAATGCATGTGACGACACGTGACATCATGTATGAGGACTAATTCAGCTTGAAGTACTCAATAAAGCAGCAATACTTGTCAAAATTTTAGGAAGCATGTAGTGAACTTACCTTTACACATGTACTTGCTTTACCATGAAGCATTTAGAAATTATTGGTGCTTAGGTTTGGCCATGGTATGCTTTCACACCATTTTTGTAAACTATAAATATGCACAACATTTCAATGAATGAATGATTTTTAGTTTTGGCAAAAGACCTTAGTTTTCCCTTTGAAAACAATAGAAACATTCATATCGGCCTTGCTGGAAAATTTCAACAACTGATTCAAACCAACAAGACCGAGCACTACAAAACCCTTCCAAAATCAATTTCCAACAACTTTGAATCTTTATTCTCTTTAAATACACCTTGCCCTTCATCTTTCATTTTCATGGTCAAGAAAGTTTCTAAATGTGGAACATTAGATGTTCAAGGCAAGTAAGGAGGAATTTTTTAGTTTTATGATCAACAAATTAAATAAGGTTTTGGAAAAGAAGAGACAAGATTAGTCAATTAAGCTTGATGATATTTTATAGGCATATAGGAAGGCTTTTAAAACAACAATTAGAAGGAGTCCTTGTCGCCATGTGTCTAGTAAAGCTTGTCATCTTTCAATTACCCTTGAACATAGCGAAGCTAAATTTTGATTTCAAAGCTTTGGGTGAATAGAAGAAACTTAAAGCTTAATATAATGATGCCTATAAGAGTGCTTAAATTTCAAAGATCATACCAAAAATTGGAAAGATAAGAATATTTTGAGGTGTTAATCTTATCTAGGTCAATAAATTCTTCTATTCAATTCCAAGTTGAAGCTAGTTTTGATTAAGTTAAAGTCATGGTCGTCATGAAAATTCAAGATTAACCAAGTATTTTGTGTTAAATGAGGAATATTTGAGAATTTACATAAGTATGGGAGTGTTCTTGTGTTAGTGGTCAAAGGGTAAAGCATTACTTTGGAGGAGAATATAGGCAAGTTCAAGATGTGAAGAAGCTTATTTTTACCTTGTTATGTTAAATGAGTAAAATTTGAGAATTTACATAAATAAAGATAAGATGGTTGAAGGATCAAGCATACAAGAACAACTTCAAGTGAAGAAATCTATAAAGAAGAAGTAAGAGAATAAAAGCAAACTTCAAACGGGAATGCAAATACAATTGAGCAAGAAAAATGTGAAGCCTCATTTAGGGAAAATGTGAAACCCCATTAGGGGAAAATTATGTGCAAGAAAAATGTGGAATAATAGAAGTTCAAGGCAAGCAAAATGGAATTTTGAAGATTTATGATCAACAAATGCAACAATTTTTTGGAAGAAAGAGCCAAAGGATCCAACTTAGATGAACAATTGGTTAGGTCTAGCCAAAGGCATTAAACCAAGTGCTTCTTAAGAGGCAACCCGAGTTTGTAAACTCTTTTTTTTCTTTTTTAAGTTAGATTCATTTATTTTGAGTTAGTTTTTATAGTTTCTTTAGCATTAGAACTTGTTTTTAGTTGTTTGTTTGGCTTATTTTTAGTTTATCATGTCAAAGTGATTTGTTTTGTTTCTAAGTTTATGCCATTTAGAAGCTTAAATTTTTATATTTTGAAGCATTCAAGGTTTAGAGGATTAAATATTCATTAAAGAAGAGTCAAATTCAAGTTTTTAAAGAAAATTTGGAATAGCAAATTGAAATTCATGTTTTAAAGCTTTAGAACTGTAATTTTATGAAGGAACTTAAGAAACACTTAAATTGTTCAAATACCAAGCCTTTAGGATCACAACTATGTCATAGTCACTCTCTTTTGGAGAGTACCCACATGACCACAAGGTCTATTAGACCTAAAAAATGTTAGAGTTGGTACACATGCTAGTTGGAGCTCAATTAGGCCATTTGGATAGCCAAGGTGGTGTGGCCACTCTATTTGTTACAATGGCCATGCCACCAACATCACCATCAGACCTTAAAATAGGCCATATGCAACGCACACCTGTAATGACCCTGTTCTGAGACAAAATCTAGAATTTGAATTTTTGAGCGGTTTTACCAAGGTCAATCAAGTTTGACCAAGTTGAACTTTTAAGTTGGACTAAGCTTGACATCTTTTGGATATGGATTTTGGCTTTGGCTCTTGTACTTCTATATTAAGCTCCTTGATACAAGTTCATATATTGGTGGCATACTTGATTCTGAGTTACAAATAAAAAGTTACAGCTTTGCAAAGTTTCATGCACTATATAAATTTTATAGCATCCAATTTTGTGTGTTTTATCCTGTAGTAGATATAAGGTCTATATAAGGCATAGAAAAATAGTGCCTAGAGTTTCTAATGTGTGGAATCTGTCTTAAAACATCAAAATACCCCTAATAAACCCTAAAACCCCGTGGAAAGCCTTAGACCATTGGAAACCACAATGGACCACCACCCACCATTGTGGTTTCACTTTGTTTAGCCTATCTCAGGCCACCATATGACTGCACATGCTTGCACATCAAATGGCCTACCTCCATACTACCAAAATCCTAAAAATTTTAAACAATCATCAAGATCATTAGATGAAAATATTTTTAGTTCGTTTAGGCCGGTCATGTGCCGACAATCATTGTCATTAATGGCAAACCTCTAGCCAAACCCTAATCTAGCAAGATTTTGGCTAGCCCAAGCCCAGTTGCTACCTTAACCCGCTTGTTTCAACCATCCTAAGTCCATACCCAACATCCATTCGTTCATATTCTCTCTGGTTCAGGGGATACAAGCTTTGTAGTAGCTTTTTGGTATTTTCCAACCACCATTATAATCATTGTCCCATGGCCTTTCTAACGATATATTATTTGTAAATTTTTGATGTCATTTGGATAGTTTTCTAATTTTTGGATAAATTTGGTACATTATGTAATTACTAGATAAAATTGGACTATAATCCACCTAGGACCCAATTCGAGTTGTAAAAGTGTAACTAAGTTTAAAGACTTATTGGAATCTTTAATTTCATTAGTTGGACCTTAGATTGAAAAACCCTAATTTCTAGGGTTACTAATTTTGAAAATTTGAGGAAATTAGGTTTTTAACACTGGACTCAAGACTTTAAGGTTGTGAGGATGAAATTAGGCCTTGACTGCATGCAAATAGTTTATTTATCTATTATGGTGCCTAATTGAGAAATTTTATCAATATTATGGGCACCTTGATAAAGATCGGAGGTGGTTAAACTATGGATTAGAAATGAGCTATCTATATCTGTGGGTGGATTTTTCTTTTCATAAATATTTTATGCATGTTAAATTTATCATTTGATGATGATACGAACCTAGGTCAACTTACTCCTAAACCCGTATTAAATTAGCCCGAATGGAAATTATGTTCAGATTCTATTAGCCAAATTGACCCCTAATCAACTTGTGATAAGAAACCTTAGTATATGTCGAAGATTCCATAATAGATTATGAATTATCCTATTAATAAGTCACGCTAGAACATTTGTTCTCTATTCGTTGTTTTAGGTGCTTTAAGAGATCGAAGGGAAATCTTTCTCATGGTAATATTTTTGAATGGATAATGGTCTGCCATTTATTAAGAAACAAGCCTTTAGGCAGACTAAAGTCATAAAAAGCAAATCCTTAAAACAATGGAAAAAATTTGGCGAATGAGGAAATTGTTGAATATCTAATTTTTTCCTAATCCAATTTGTATTAATTAAGTCCTTAATTTTGAAAGAGGAATTAATTAATTGAAAATAAAAAATATAAGAAATCAACCTTCCTAAATTGATTTTTTCAGCAAATAATTACATAAAAATTAAATACAAAGACTATTTTCCAATATAAAAGTCAAATTTCCATATTTGTAAAGTAGTTGACTAGCTTTCCAAATAAGCTGTCCTTGCCCAATCTCTAGCTAATTTAGGCTCCAAATCTAATCCAACATTCCATCTAAAATGCCTCGTAGGATTAGAACTAGTCCCCACACATTTCCATTGATTGGAATAGTCAAAACTTGTTTGGAATGCAAACAAGCTCCTTCCAAGAGCTGAATAGGCAAAACCAGCCATAGTTGAAGGTTATGCACCTTTAGCCATGCTTGGACACACTTGCTTCAGCCTTGACATTATTTTGTTACTTCTTGGAAAGCTCAAGCACATTCATAAGCACACGAACTCCCCCCTTGTTGCTCGGAGTCCTCAAATGTATCAAAGCAGCTTCCCGCGTTCATTTTTGCCTTTAAAACCTGAATGCTCAACAAGGGCTTATAATCTTCTACTATAGTTATGCCTTCGTGAGATTTAATTACTCCTTGTATAAAACTAACAAGATTGTCCTTAAAATTCTTAGCTTGAGCCCTAAAATTGGTACAGTCTTTAGTTGTACAGTATTAGCACCCCCGGCAAGTAGTTGGTTGTACAAGCAGGTTCTCATCAGATGGTTTTGAAATTTTATGAAAATTTTAGATAACTTATGGTTATATAGTTATATATGTTTATAGATATGAATATGTTTAAATGTTATCATTTCATATGATTTTTTGATAAGTTTTTTAAGTGTTTCTACATATTAATAGGCTCATGGTGGAATTGTGGATGTTCGTAATTAAAAAGTCTGGTAGTTGGATTGATTACTCCTATATAACTTTACATGGTAATCTTTTTGGCATTAAAGAAATATTTTTGATTTAATTATCCTATTTAGTTTATTTTGTATGATTCATATATGATATGTCAAATAGTCATTTTGAGTGTGGATATAAGGAAATAAATGGTTTTTTTTTTATGTATATGTAAGATATGGATTGGTGATATTATGTGTGAAGCAATACTAAGTTGTAAATTTAGATATGATTTCAATTATGGATATAGTTATGGTTAATATATATGTATATATATGACCAAACCTGATACATAACTAGGTCAACTTGCTCATAAACCCATATTAAATTAGTCTGGATCGAATTTAAGTTCATATTCTAAGGGTCACCTTGACCCCTAATCAACTTATGATTATAAATCTTGGCATATGATGAGGACACCACAGTAGGTGATGGATGTCCTATCGATAAGTCAAACTAAAACACTCGATCTTTATTCGATGTTTTAGGTGTTCAAAGAGAACAAAGATAATTCTTCTCACAAATAATTTTTGAATAATAATCTAAGCTACTGTTCCATTGAAAAATAAGCCCATAAATAGGCTAAAATTACAAGAAATCAAACCCTAAAACCATTAAGTTGAATTCGGCCAATATAGAACGAAATTAGGAGAGCGTCGAATTTTTCCAAGTTTCCTAAACTAATTTGTATTAATTAATTTCTCAATTTTAAAATAGGAATAAATTAATTTAAAATCAAAATAATGAAATATCAACCTTCCTAAATTAATTTTTCCAGTAAATAATTAAAGAAAAACCAAAATAAAAGACTATTTCCTAAAACAAAAGTCAAATTTCAGATTAGGAAACTAATTGGCTAGTTTTCCAAATAAGCTGTCTTTGTCCTATCACCAGCCAATTTTAGCTCCAAATCAATCCCAATATGCCATATAGGATGCTAGCTAGGATTAGAACTAGTCCCCACATGATGCCATTGATTGGAATGATCAAAGCTTGCTTGGATTAAAAGATAGCTCCTTCCCAGCACCAAAATAGTGAAATTCAGCCATATTTGAATTGTATATGCAAATGTTATGTTTGGTCAGCCTTGCTTCTGCCTTACCATGATTTCATTGCCTCTTGGTGTACTCAATCAAGTTCATAGATCAACAAATCCATCCCTTACTGCTCGGAGTCTTTAAATGTACTAAAACAACTTCCCTTGTCCATTTCTGCCTTCACAATTTGGATGCTTCGCACGGGCTTAGAATCTTTAGGTATAATCATGCCTTCTTACGATTTAGTGACACCTTGTATGAAGCTAGCCAGATTTCCCTTAAACCTTCTAGCTTGTGCCTTTATAATTGGTCTCATCTTCAGTTGCACAGGATCAGCACCCCAGCATGTAGTTGATTGTACGGGTGCAGGCGGATTCTCATCATTCCCCTCCTCTTGAAAAGGATTTTTCCTCAAATTAAAATCATCACTTGTCGCAAATGAAGATAAATCTGCAACATAAAGGTAGCACTCACATTATCCTCACCTAGTAAGTTAAGCTTGTTGGCGTTTTCATTAACCTCATCCAAAATTTGACAGGTTCCATTTCCTCAAGGCATAAGCTTTGACTTTCGTTATTCCATAAACCTCTCCTTTCTTAAGTGCAACCAAACCCAATCTCCTGATTCAAACACTACCTTTATTTGATTTAGATTAGCATGTTCACTTAAAGGCAAAGGTGTTAAATTTGATGGAGGTAGTGGATTAAAACCATAGGTTGAATGTATGGTTCTATTATAAGTAAATTCCACATATGGCAAACATTCCTCCCAAGTTCTTAAATTTCTACTAACTAGTGCTCTTAACAACGCAGATAAAGTTCTATTCACTACTGCAGTTTGTCCTTCAGTTTGTGGATAACAAATAGTTAGAAATAAAAGTTTAGTGCCTAACTTAGCAAACAATGTTTTCCTAAAATAGCTTAATAACTTAGCATCCCTATGAGAAACAATTGTCTGAGGCATACCATAAAGTCTTACCACTTCCCTAAAGAACAAGTTAGCTACATGAGATGCATTATCAGTTTTATTACATGCAATGAAGTGTGCCATCTTATAAAATCTATCAACTACCATAAAAATTGAATCTTTACACGTCCTAGACCTAGGTAAACCAAGTACAAAATCCATAGATAAATCAACCCACGGATGAGAAGGAATTGGCCATGGCATGTACAAGTTGTGCAGCTTAAGCTTAGATTTTGATTTTCGACACTTCAAACACCTCTCACATATCCTTTCCACATCTCTCCTCATATTCAGTCAATAAAAATATTCTTGCAATACGGATAGAGTTTTTACAGCACTAAAGTGTTCCATTAAGCACCCATCATGACCTTTCCTAACTAGCAATTCCCTAATGCTACAATTAGGCACACAAAGTTGACTTTTCCAAAACAAATACCCCTTAAAAATATAAAATTTATTATAGCCATGTTTAGCACAATTTCTATATATTTCATCAAAATCACTGTCATGCTCATAAATTTCTTTTAATTGTTCTAAACCAAGCAGTCTAGAATCTAAGGTTGAAAATAATATATACCTTCGGGATAATGCATCGGCAACCACATTTTCCTTACCTTTCTTGTAGGGAATGACATAAGGGAAAGTTTCAATGAATTCAATCCATCTTCCATGCCTTCGGTTGAGCTTCCCTTGGCCTTTGATGTATTTCAATGATTCATGATTCGTGTGAATCACAAACTCCTTAGACATTAAATAATGTTGCCATGTCTCCAAAGCTCGAACCAAAGCATACATCTCTTTGTCATAGGTTGGATACTTCAATGCCACTTCATTCAACTTCTAACTAAAGTAAGCTATAGGTCTTCCTTGTTGCATCAATACAGCTTCAGTACCTACCCCTGAAGCATCATATTCAGTTTCAAAAGTTTTAGAAAAATTTGATAAAACCAATAAAGGAGCATTAGTTAATTTTTCCTTCAACAAGTTACAAGACTTCCCTTGTGTTTCTCCCTATTAGAATCCAACATTCTTCGTGACAACTTCGGCCAATGGTGCTGCAATGGTGATAAAATCTTTGACAAATCTCCTGTAAAAGCTAGCCAAACCATGAAAACTTCTTACCTAGGTGATACTGGTAAGTTTCAACCACTCTTGTATGACTTTCACCTTGGATTGGTGAACTTTAATCCCTACAGCACTTGCAACAAATCCTAAAAATACGAGCTCATTTTGGCAAAAATCGTACCTTTTAATGTTAACAAACAACTTTCCTTCCTAAGTACTTCTAAAACTAACTTAAGTTGTCCTACATGATCATCTAAGTTTCTACTATATATAAGAATATCATCAAAGTAAACAACCATAAATTTTCCAATGAATGGATGCATGACATGGTTCATTAATCTCATGAAAGTGCTAAGTGCATTAGTTAAACCAAAAGGCAGTATTAACCACTCATATAAACCATACTTAGTTTTAAATGCAGTTTTCCACTCATTTCCCTCTTTCATTTTATTTTGATGATACCCACTCCTAAGATCAATTTTAAAAAACATGTATGCATCATATAATTCATCAAGCATATCATCTAATCTAGGAATAGGATGCCTATATTGAATGGTTATATTATTTATGGCCCTACAATCTACAAAGATGCACCATGGTCCATCTTTCTTAGGTACTAATAAAACATGGATAGCATATGGACTCATGCTTTCTTTAATGTATCCTTTTTCAAGAAATTTACTTACATGGCTTTGTAGTTCCATAATCTCCTTGAGATTACTTCTATATGCAGGCCCATTAGGAATTGCATCTCCAGGAATAAAATCTATTTGATGCTCGATCCCTTGAATTGGTGGTAAACCACTAGGAATCTCCTTTGAAAGACATCATTGAATTCCTGCCAAAAAGAAGATATAGAACTTGGCAATACGAGCTCTGCAGAGTTAGCTAGATGATTTAAATAAACATCTTTAAACATCAAGACCAGTATAGGCCTATTACTCATAAATGCCTTTGTAAGCTCACCTTGGCTAAGATAGAAATTTTTCTTTTTCTTTTCTTTCTTCTCTTTCTCACTCTCGGCTTCCCCTCTCTTTTTTTTTCTCATTTTTGGGTTTTGAAAACTTACCTTGGTTATGTGGTTTGGCCTTGCTCTTTTGTTTGGTAGATGAAGTCGTGGGTGGCATGCTTGTCTTCTCCTTTTGCTGTTTGGTCTCCCTCCTTTATTGCATTTGAAATTGATCTTTATATACTTCCTTTGGAGTCAACGACTCTAGTTTAATCTTCTTTCCTGTAAACAGAATACAATGGCATTTTCTTAACCATAATGTATTTCCTTATCAGATTACCATGGCCTTCCCAACAAAATATGACCAACATGCATAGATACAGCATCACATAAAACCACATTAACATATATATCAATACTAAACTTTACCTTGGCTTGTTTATTTACCTTCATCTCTCCACTATCATTAAGCTGTTGAAGTTTATATGATTCGAGATATTTAATTTTTATTAAACCTAATTTCTCCACCACAACATTACTAATAACATTAGCACAACTTCCACTATCAATAATCATACGCCAGATGGTCTTTCCTTGGCCTATTAGAGCTTCCTTCATCCAATTTCGATTTTAGTTTTGATTCGAAAGCAGGATTACTTCTCCAAACACTTGACCTTGACCTCCAGCTATTTGAAACACCTCCAAACCGTGAACTACTACCCTCCTTCATAAGAATCTGGTCGTGCCCACACAACAGACTGCCCGCTGGGGTGCTAAACTGATACGGATGAAAATCGAGCCGATCACTAGAGCTCAAGCTAAGAGATTTAAGGACAACCTGGCTGCCTTTATAGAGGGAGTAATTAATTCTGAAGAAGACTTATCCATATCTGAAGATATAAGGCCCGTTTTAAGCATTCAAGTGGTGGAGGCCAATATGGACCCGGGTAGTTGTTTTTGTACAACTATGGACTCTTGGCAGCAAGAAATGGTTCCAACACTTCATGGATCCAATGGATAACATTAAGAGGTCATGGAATCAAGCCAAGGCAGCCTCAAAGGCAAACAAAAAGGGGTTATGTGCACAAGGGAGTTGACATTTTCTCTTTGATCCAAGCAAGGGCAACATTAGGAACTCCATGATAATCCTATTTGGCATCCTACAAGGCATATGGAAGCTGATTTGGTGCTTAAATTGGTCAAAGATTGGTAAAGAACAGCATAGTCAAAAAGATAGTATTTTAGTTTCCTAATTTGATTTTGACTTTTTGTTTTGGGAAATTAATCATTTATTTGGTTTTTATTTATTTATTTACTGGAAAGATCAACTTAGGAAATTATTATTTTATTATTTTCATTGTAAATTAATTAATTCCTAATTTAAAATAAAGGAATTAATTAATTCAAATTAGATTAGGAAAGGAGATTAATTTCGGCAAAGCTAGGTTTCCTATTCTTTGGTGGCCAGTTTTACTTAGATTAGTAGGGTTTTATTTTGTTCTTTCCTAGCATATTTAAGGGCTTATTTTTTAGGAAGACACACCTTTAATAATATTCAGAATTTATTTTGTGAGATAGAATTCTCTTTGTTCTCTTTGAACACTTAAAACACCATTAGAGAGTGTGTGCTTTAGTTTTGACTTATCAATAGGGTATCCATAACCTATTTTGGTGTCTTCATTATACCAAGTTTTCTAATCATAGGTTGGTTAGGGGTTGAGATCATTCCATTAAAATCTGAACTTAATTGAGATCCGAGCTAATATAATACAGGTTTAGATGCATGTCGACCTAGGTTCGTATCATTTAGTATCAAAGCCAAGATTTTGTTTAGGTTTGATCTATCTTTATTTGCTTTATTTTTTTTTTTTTTTTGTGTTAATCCACAATTTTAGCATTAGGTTAAGGTCGCATCCATCTCATACACATTCAGTGATACGAACCTAGGACGACCTGTTCCTAAACCCGTATTATATTAGCCCGGATCTAATTATGTTCAAGTTCTAATGGTCACCTTGACCCCTAACCAACCTGTGATTAGAAACCTTGGTATGTAATGAAGAAACCACAATAGGTGATGGAAGGCCTATTGATAAGTCAAACTAAAACATTCATTTACTAATGGTGTTTTAGGTGTTCAAAAGAACGAAGAGAATTCAATCTCACAAATAATTTTCTGTATAAAATTCAAGCTTAATTATTATTGAAAAATAATCCTTTAAATAGGCTGCAAAGTCATGAAATAAAACCCTAAAAACAAAGGGAAAACCGGCCATACAAAGTAGTTTCCTATGGTGGCTGAAATTCTTACTCCTTTCCTAATCTAATTTAGATTAATTAATTCTTTTATTTTAAATTAGGAATTAATTAATCTACAATGAAAATAATAAAATAATAAATTTTCTAAACTTATTTTTCCAGCAAATAAATAAATAAATAATGTAGTTTCCTAAAACAAAAGGTGGAAACAAATTAGGAAACTAAAACACTAACTTTTTTGACTAAGTTTACTTTGACCATTCTTTGACCAATTTGATCTCCAAATCATCTTATATATGCTTTCTAGGATTCCAAATAAGTTGATCATGAAGTCCCACATGTTGCCCTTGCTTGGAAGAAAGAGAAAAAGCCAACTCAGCACAATACAATAAAGCCAGCACGAAATACAGCGAAAACAGGCCAAATTTACTAACTGTTCGTACAACCCCTTTTTGGACGACCTTGAAGCTGCTTTGACTTGATTCCATGTCCTATTAGATATATGTATTGAATCGATGAAACATTGGAACCATTTCTTGCTGCCCGGCCTCCATAATTGCACCAAAACCGCTACCCGGGTCTGTACTGGCTTCCACCACTTGTATGCTCAAGATAGGTCTTGGATCTTTGGGTATGGACAAGCCCTTTTGAATATGAATTAATTCCTAGATAAAGGCAGCAAGATTGTCCCTAAACTTCTTAACTTGAGCCCTAACGATCTGCTCGGTCTTCATCCGTATCGGGTCGGCACCCCAACGGGTTGTCGGTTGAGCGGGTTCTAGCGGATTCGCATCATTCAGCATCTTAAAATAAAATAAAAAATTCATTCCTAGTCAAATTAGGTTTTCCTAGTTTTACCGTTTTTTTTTTTTTTTTTGTTTCCTAGTTTGTTGGTTGTTCTTCATTATTGTTCTTGGTAATTTATTTATTGTTGATTTTTCTTTGCTGTTTTGATCTTAAATAGTTGCACTCATGTATTCCCAAAAAGGAAAAAAAAAAAAAAAAAAGAAGTGTATTTGCGGCAACATATATAGATTTACAAAAAAAAAAAAAAAAAAAATTGCTAATTTGCATTTTGTTGTTAGAGATCATGGGTTTGGTTGATTTTTGGTGTGGAATTGCTATTTTTGGTGTTGATCTTTGCTACTGGAGTTATTTTACATTCTGTGAGTAAGAATATATTAAAAAAAAAAAATCAATTTGTTGAATTTGGTATTTGCTGGAAATTTCTTTGAACTGTTGAATTGTTAACTATTTATTCAATATTTGGAGTTGCTGGATATTTGAATTTTGGGTGCTAAAAATATTGGATTAAAATTAGTTAAAGGATTTGGTACAGAAACTTGAATTATAAAGGACAACAACCAACAACTATTCCTTATTTTTGTCCAAATTGATTCTTGTTCGTGTTTGAATTTCTTTTTCTAAATTTTTAATCTTGAATTCTTAATTTCTTACCAATTTGGTGCAGATCTTATTTATTCCAAAATTTTCTTTGCTAATTGCCTTATTTTTGTTT
The DNA here is from genome assembly GCF_031755915.1 of Ziziphus jujuba. NCBI lineage: Eukaryota > Viridiplantae > Streptophyta > Magnoliopsida > Rosales > Rhamnaceae > Ziziphus > Ziziphus jujuba. Next base: position 18,422,307 of record NC_083382.1, read on the forward strand.
AGAAAAAATCGAGAATGATGTGTTTAAAAATTCACTCGGTATTGTTTGCTTTTTGCTACTGTTTTTATTGATAAGTTTAATTAAAACATATTTGTGATTTAATTGCTATTTATGGATGTTTTAATTAGAACTTTGAGTTAATTCTTTGAGTGGAAAAAGACAAGAGAGTGTGAGCTCAAAAGAGGGTTAAAAGCGGAAACTAGTGACAAACACAAGTGTAGAGACCTTATTTGAGTGAAACACATAAGGGAGTGAATTTTGTGAGGTTTCATTTTATTTTTTGGTGTTATTTATACTAACATGGCAGATTCAAAGATGGAAAGAGGAGAAACACATTGAGAATTATTGACGCTGATTTGGTGCTTAAATTGGTCAAAGATTGGTCAACGATAGCTTAGTTAAAAAGATAGTATTTTAGTTTCCTAATTTGATTTTGACTTTTTGTTTTAGGAAATTAATCATTTATTTGGTTTTTATTTATTTATTTGCTGGAAAAATCAACTTAGGAAATTTATTATTTTATTATTTTCATTGTAAATTAATTAATTCCTAATTCAAAATAAATGAATTAATTAATCCAAATTAGATTAAGAAATGAGGTGAATTTCGGCCAAGCTAGGTTTCCTATTCTTTGGTGGCCGGTTTTACCTAGATAATTAGGATTTTATTTTGTTCTTTCCTAGCCTATTTAAGGGTTTATTTTTTAGGAAGAACACACCTTTAATAATATTCAGAATTTATTTTGTGAGATAAAAATTCTCTTTGTTCTCTTTGAACACCTAAAACACCATTAGAGAGTGTGTTTTAATGTTGACTTATCAATAGGCATCCATAACCTAATGTGGCATCTTCATTATACCAAGGTTTCTAATCACAGGTTGATTAGAGGTTGAGGTCGTTCCATTAAAATTTGAACTTAATTGAGATCCGGGCTAATATAATACGAGTTTAGGTGTGTGTCAACCTAGGTTTCTATCACTCCTCTTAAGTTGGTTCTCAATTTTGATGGCCATGTGTATCATCTCTTTCAACTCCACATATTGTTGTAAGTCCACTTGGTTAGCAATATCTTGATTTAAGCTTACTAAAAACCATGCCTTTGTTGCCTCATGGACTTTATTCATGCTCAACCTCACCATGAGCATCTCCATGTCCTTGTAGTAGTCCACCGCCAACCTATTTCCTTGAGATAAAGATTGTAGTCTTTGATGCAACATCTTATGATAATGGCTCGATACAAATCTCTTCCTCATGGCTCCTTTCATTTGTTGCCACATGGTTATTAACTCATCACTAACTCTACTTCGGGTGCTTTACTCATTATTCCACCATTGTAGTGCATAATGATCAAATTCCAAAATGGTCAACTTAACGTTTTTAGCCTCCGAATAGTTTTAACAGTCGAAAATCATCTCCATCCGTTCTTCCCATTCTAAGTAAGCCTCTGAATCACTTTTTCTTAAAAGTGGTAATATGTTGACCTTAATATTTCAAAGGTCATCATCTTCATCTTCGGTTTGTCTTCCACGGTTTTATCTTCCTTGGAGTGCAAAAATATCTTCGAACTCCTCCTTAAGGTTATCTGCAAAATCACCTACTCCAACGTCTTCCCTAAAATGTCCGCGGCCTCCTCAACTTCGACCATGGCCTCCATGTAACTCCTCTTGGGTTCTGTCCTCCTTAGGAATTTTCAAATCTGTCCATTCTTTGATCAAGTTGATCAAAGCGAGCATTCATCCATTGTAGTTGTTCCAAAACCACCATCATATTGATAGGTTCTCTTCCACTTCAAATTGCTCTAGATTCTCCTTTGAATCCCATAGATTCCTTTTCAAGATTTCCTGGAGAGTCTCCTCCTTTTCTTATTCTTGATCTATCATGTTAGTTAAATATTACAAGAAAACCCCACCAAATTCACTCCGTCACATGTATCACTAAAATACGGTCTTAACACTCGTGTTTATACACTAGTTTCGATTTTTGACCATCTTTTAAGCTCACACTCTCTTACCTTTTCCCACTCAAAAGAATGTCTCAAAGTTCTTTTAAAACACACTTAAACAACAACTAGATCACAAGTATGTTCTAATTAAACCTATCAATTACACAGAAGCAAGTAGCAAGCAATTTCCAAGTGAATTGATAAAACCTAGTCTCGGCTTTTCTAACCAAAAACAAGGAAAATTAACAAGACAATTTTTTTTGAATTAGCAAAGAGATAAACTAAAAAAATAAGAAACCAAAATTTAAAGATCAAATTTAGAAAAGGATTTGAACAATTAACAAGAGCAAAATTCGAATAAAGTACGAGATAGCTGTTGGTTGTAGTTCTCGTAATTTAGGTCTTTGTCTCAAATCCTTTAACCAATTTTAATCCAATTAATTTAGCACACAATATTCTAATATCCAGAAACTAATATTGAATAGACAGAAACTCCCACTAACACAATATAATTTTCCAAATTGAAACAAACTTAAATTTACAATCTTTCAAACTGGCCTTTTTGCACTTTTTTTTTTTTTTTTTTTTAGCTTTGGCTTTTTCTTCTTCTTTTTTTAAATCACAAACCAAAATAATATCACATAATCACCAGCAGCTCAATCAACACAACAAAACCAAAAAAAAAAATGAAATTCCAAACCAAAAAATTATCAAACCTATCCAAACTTCCAAGAAAAACCAAATTGCAAAAATTTTAGGTTTATCCAAGATGTGCTCAAATTCCTCTCCTTCTTTTTTTTTTTTTTTTTGTTTGAATATATAAATGCAACTCATTAAGATTAAAACAGCAAAGAAAAATCAACAATAAACCAAATTACTAGGACTAATATGCAAAACAAACCAACAAAATAGAAAGCAAGAATTCAACTAACAATAGGAATCAAATTCGGCTATGAAGAAATATTTTTTTTTGGGCATAATGTGCATGAATAAGAAATAGCCTTAATCTAATGTTAAAATTATAGAATAACACAAAACAAAACAAAATAAATAAGATAGATCAAACCTGAACAAAATTCGATCTGATACCAAATGATACGAACCTAGGTCGACTCGCTCCTAAACCCATATTAAATTAGTCCGGATCGAAATTAAGTTCAGATTCTAAGGGTCACCTTAATCCCTAATCAACTTGTGATTAAAAATCTTGTCATATAATGAAGATGCCACAATAGGTGATGGATGTCCTATTCACAAGTCAAACAAGAACACTCGATCTTTATTCGATGTTTTACGTGTTCAAAGAGAACAAAGAGAACTTCTGATACGAACCTAGGACGACCTGCTCCTAAACCCATATTATATTAGCCCGGATCTTAATTAAGTTCAGGATCTAATGGAATGGACCTCAACCCCTAACCAACCTGTGGTTAGAAACCTTGGTATAATGTAGACGCCATAATAAGGGATGGAAAACCTATTGATAAGTCAAGATAAAACAACCAATTCTCTAATGGTGTTTTAGGTGTTCTCAAAGAACAAAGAGATAATTAATCTCACAAGTATTTTCTGAATCAAATCAAAGTTGTATTCTTATTGAAAAATAAGCCTTTAAATAGGCTACAAAGCCACGAAATAAAGCCCTAAAAACAAAGGAAAAACCAGCCACACACATAAAGAAACCTAGTCGGCTGAAACTATACTTCCTTTCCTAATCTAAGTTTGATTAATTAATTCCTTTATATTAAATTAGGAATTAATTAATTTACAATGGAAAGAATAAAATAAAAACCTTCCTAAAGTTATTTTTCCAGAAAATAAATAAATAAAAGCCAAAAAGTAATGGTAGTTTCCTAAAACAAAAAGTAAAAACAAATTAGGTAACTAAAAATGCTAGCCTTTTTGAGCAAGTTGACTTTGATCAATCTTTGACCTCTTTGAGCTTCAAATCAGCTTCTAGATGCTTTGTAGGATGCCAAATAAACTGAATATGAAGTCCCACACGTTGCCCATGCTTGAAAAAATGAGAAAAGGCTAATACAGTAAAATACAGTAAAGCCAGCAAGCAATACAGCAAATTCGGCCAAATTGTTGATGCTGTCCGTACAAGCCCTTTTTGATTGCATTTGAGGCTGCTTTAACTTGATTCCATGACCTCTTAGGCATATGTATTGAACCCATAAAGCATTGGAACCATTTCATGCTTCCCGGACTCCAAAATGTACCAAAACCGCCACCCGGGCCCGTTTTGGCTTCTATTGCTTGTATGAGTAAAACAGGCCTTGGTTCTTTAGATATGGCCAACCCCTCTTGACTATGAGTTATTCCTTGTATAAATACAGCAAGATTGTCCTTGAACTTCTTGGCTAGGGCTCTAGTGATCGGTCCCACCTTCATCCGTAACGAATCGGCACCCCAGCGGGTTGTCGGTTGTATGAGTTCGGGCGGATTCACATCAACTTCTCACGAATAATTTTTGAATAATAATATAAGCTGTTACTCCATTGAAAAATAAGCCCTTAAATAGGCTAAAGTTACAAGAAATCAAACCATAAAACAATTAAGTTGAATTCGGCCAACATAGAAAGAAATTACGAAAGTGTCGAATTTTTCCAAGTTTCCTAAACTAATTTGTATTAATTAATTCCTCAATTTTGAAATAGGAATTAATTAACTTAAAATCAAAATAATATGATATCAATGTTCCTAAATTAATCTGTCTGGCAAATAATTAAGTGAAAACCAAAATAAAAGACTATTTCTAAAAACAAAAGTCAAATTTCATATTAGGAAACTAGTTGACTATTTTCCAAATAAGTTGTCTTTGTCCAATTGCCAGCCAATTTTAACTCTAAATCAATTCCAATATGCCATATAAGATTCCAATTAGGATTAAACTGGTCCCCACATCTTGCCATTGATTGGAATGATCAAAACTTTCTTGGATTAAAAGATAGCTCTTTCACATCACCAAAATAGTGAAATTCAGCCATATTGGATTCGTATGTGCAAATGTTAAGTTTGGTCAGCCTTACTTCTGCCTTTGCATGATTTCATGGTCTCTTGGTGTGCTCAATCAAGATCATAGACCAAAAAATCCATCCCTTGCTACCCGAAGTCTTTAAATGTACTAAAACAGCTTCCTAGGTCAATTTCTGCCTTCACAACTTGGATGCTTAGCACAGGCTTAGAATCTTCAAGTATAATCATGTCTTCATGCAATTTAATCACACCTTGTATGAAGCTAACTAGATTTTCCTTAAACGTTTTAGCTTGTATCCTTGTAATTGGTCCCTTCTTCAGTTGCATACGGTCAGCACCCCTGCATGTAGTTGATTGTACAAGTACAGGCAGATTCTCATCAAAATTCTCTTTCTATCACGTGATGTAGAGGCTAGTTGAGAGCTCTCAACTTTAATATACCTTAGGCACATTGAGGGTCATATGACAGTTGCCCCCTCCCCCATTCGCTTTGTGGTGCTTTAGGACGCTAAGGGCTATATTATAGGATTTTGTCTTAGGCATGGTGAACAGGTTATGGTATCCATAAGGGCTATATGATAGGATTTTGTTTTAGGCATGGTGAACAGGTTATGGTATCATATGGACTATGGTTATAAAACTATTATTTTTACTTATATGTTATTTCTAGAAAAATTAATATATTTATTTAAATACAAAAGGTTATGACTAGTATCATATGCAGCCACATTTGGAGAGTTCAAAACACTTGTAGAAAACCAAGCACAAACAACTATAAAGGTGATCCAAACCGACAATGGTGGTGAATGTATTTCCAAAGCTTTCTAAGCTATCTGCAAGCTAAGTGGCATCATACATCAACTCACAACTCCATACACACCACAACAAATTGGAGTTAGTGAAAGGAAGAATAGAACTATCATGGAGATGCCAAGATGCTTGCTGTTTGAGAAGTGCTTGCCAAAGAAATTTTGGACCGAAGCTGCCAACACAAGTGTGTACCTCCTAAATCGACTTTCAAGTAAGGCAATTGAGTCCAAAACTCCAAATGAATTATGGTATGGTTTTAAACCTTCAATTGCTTACTTAAAAGTCTTTGTAAGTATTTGTTATATGCACTAAAAGATCCAAATTAGACAAAAAAGAAAATATTGGCATCCTTGTTGACTATAGCTTGGTTTCAAAAGGATATAGAATGTTTGATGTGTCTAAGATGCAGGTTGTTGTTTCTAAAGATGTTTTTATAGATGAGAACTCATATTGGAATTGTAAATAACATAAAGTAGAAGCAAACATGTATTCGATTAAGAACTCCTTCTACCGGTCAAAGTGACCTTAATGTTGTCAAAAATGATGATGATGATGAACATGATGATCCATCCAATGAAGATCATGTGGGGAAGAGAGGCACAAAATCAATTGTTGAACTTTATGCGAGAGCAAGGATGGCGACATCTGATCCTACAACATATAGTGAGGCTTCCCAACAGAAAGAATGGCAAGCTGCAATAGAGAAGAGCTTCACATGACAGAATAGAACAAAACTTGTAGTTTGGTGCCGAGACCAAAGAAAGGACATGTTATAGATGTTAAATGGGTGTGTAGATCCAAACTAAACCCTGATGGCACCTTAAACAAACATAAAGCAAGGCTGGTTGTAAAAGGATACATTCAACAATATGGAATAGACTACATGGAGACCTTTGCACCCGTGGCAAGACATAAGACAATTCATCTTTTACTTGCATATACAGCCAACAATTCATGGAAAATATATCATTTGGATGTAAAATTAGCCTTTCTAAATGGTATATTGGAAGAAAAAGTATATGTAGAGCAACCTAAATGCTTTGTCATACAAGGAGAGGAGGAGAAAGTGTATAAGCTTCATTAAGCTTTGTATGGACTCAAAGACCCTCCAAGAGCTTGGTATGCAAGAATTGATGATTACCTCACTTATGAAGGTTTTTTAAGAAATGATAATGAGTCTACCCTCTACATCAAAGCCAACTCACATGAAGATAAAATGGTAATTTCTCTTTATATTGATGATTTGCTTATAACAAATTGCAACATTAAAGGCATTCAAAAGTTCAAAGACAAACTAAAAGAAACATTTTAGATGTTCGACCTTGGCCTAATGAATTACTTCTTAGGTTTGGAGATTAAGCAACCAAATAAAGGTATATTTCTATCCGAAGAAAGATATACTTTTAATTTTCTTGATAAGTTTCAACTAGAAAATGCCAAAGTTGTTGAAACACCTATGATGCAAAATGCCGAGTTTGAATTAACTGATGGAAATGAAAAAGTGAATGCTTCGGTTTACAGAAGTTTAACTAGAAGCTTGCTTTATTTGTGTGTTTCAAGACCTGATATTATGTATGTTGTAAGTGTGCTATCAAGGTTTATGAGTGCACCATCTCAAATCCATTACCAAGCTACAAAAAGAGTCCTAAGATATGTGAAAGGCTTGGCCAACTTTAGAATACTATACAAGCTCGGCAACATGTGTGAGCTAGTTGGCTATTGTGATAGTGATTGGGCAGGTAGCTTGGAAGACATGAAAAGTACCTATGGATACTTGTTTATGTTTGACTCAGGTCCAATTTCATGGAGTTCAGACAAGTAAGGGACCACGGCATAATCAACAGCAGAAGCTAAATACATCTCGGCAGTAGCAACATCAAATCAAGCAATATGGTAAAGGAAATTGCTTGGTGACCTAGGTTGCAAGCAAAGAAATGCAACCATCATTTACTATGGCAACACTTCAGCCATTTCCATCACCAAAAATCCAGTACAATATAGAAGAACCAAACACATCCCTATGAAGTACCATAGTATCCGAGAGGCTGAAAGAAACAAAGAAACCAATTTGGTTCATTGTACCACTCCAGACAAGCTGGCCAACATTCTTACAAAACCATTGCCAAAAGAAAGATATCAAATGCTTAAGAGTCTTCTTCACATCATGCCTAACGTTGCCAAAGAGGAGTGCTACAGAATCATGGCAATTGTTAGCCATGAACAAGCCAAACCCAAGACCATGTAAAGATGCCATGGCTGAGGGGTCACTTCCTTAGTTTGTTTTTGTACTTTGTTAAGGCCATTTTGTCTATAATTTAGGCTTGTTAAGTTGGTGCACAAAGACACGAAAATGTGTTAATTAAATTGTATTAGTCAAATTAGGATTTTTAGGAAACTAAGCACCTTGATGACATGGAAAGCACCTTTGTGATGAGGATACTGACATGGAAGCTGTGTAGTGATATGGAGCTTAGCCATTCGGCCTCTCTTTCATCCAACGCATGTGAGGAAATATGTCATCATGCATGAGGACTACTTCAACATGAAACACTCAATGAGGAAGCAATATTTTTCAACAATCTAAAAAGCATGTGATGAAGTTACCTTACACATGTGTTTTGCTTCCTCGTGAAGTACTCATAAAACATTGGTTTATATGACTGGCCATTGTGTGCTTTCACGCCTCTTTTGTATGCTATAAATATGTATGAAATTTTAATGAATATGATGTGTTGATTTTTGGAGAAAAATACCTTAGCTTCCATTTGAAACAAAAAGAAAAACAAAACCGGCTTTGCTGGAAAATTCTTCCTGCAGCTTAATCAAAAGAAGCCAACCACAACCACCCAAAATTCAATTACCAGCAACTTATAAACTTTGTTCTCTTTACTTTAACCTTGCCATAACATTTCAGGCCATCGCTACTCGAAGTCCATAGATACACCAAAATAGCTTTCCAGGTCTATTTCGGCCTTCATAACTTGGATGCATAGAACGGGCTTTGGATCTTTAGGTATTATCATGCCTTTTTAGGATTTAATAACACCTTGAATGAGATTAACTAGATCATCCTTAAATATCTTAGCTTGTGCCTTTATGATTGACATCACCTTTAATTGCATAGGATCAGCATCCCAGCGAGTCGTAGGTTGTATGTATACAGGTAGATTCTCATCATTCCTCTCCTCTTGAAAAGGATTTATTCTCAAATCAAAATCATCACCTGGAGCAAATGGACATAGATCAGTAATATTAAATGTAGCATCACATTATACTCATCTGGTAGGTCAAGTTTGTAGGCATTTTCATCGACGCTCTCTAAAACTTGAAAAGGTCCATCCCTTCTAGGCATTAGTTTTGACTTTCGTTGTTTCGAAAACCTCTCATTTCTTAGATGCAACCAAACCCAATCTCTAGGTTCAAATACAACCTTCATTTAGCCTTGATTAGCATTCTTGGCATATTACTTAGTCCTCCTCTTAATGTTTGCTTTTGTCTTCTCATGAATCTGCTTAACAAACTCAGCTTTTTGTTTTCCATCTAGATTAGCACGTTCACTTAAAGACAAAGGTGTTAAGTCGAATGGAGTTAAAGGATTAAAACCATAAATAATTTCAAATGGAGAATATTTAGTAGCTGAATGCACAGATCTATTATAAGCAAATTCTGCGTGCGGTAAACATTCCTCCTAAGTTCTTAAATTTCTACTAATTAATGCTCACAATAATGCAAACAAGGTTCTATTTACTACTTTAGCTTGTCCATCAGTTTATGGATGACAAGTAGTTGAAAATAAAAGCTTAGTTCCTAACTTAGCCTACAAAGTTTTCCAAAAATAACTTAAAAACTTAGCATCCCTATCTGAAACAATAGTACTAGGCATTCCATAAAGTCTTACCACTTCTTTAAAGAATAAGTTAGCTACATTAGATGCATCATCAGTTTTATTACATGCAATGAAATATGCCATCTTAGAAAACCTATCAACAAATTACTATCATCTTATTATAACCATCTTATTATAACCATGCTTAGTAAAATTTCTATGTATTTCACAAAAGTCACTATCATGCTCATAAAGTTCTTTTAATTGTTCAAAACCAAGCAATCTAGCATCTAAGATAGAAAACAATACATACCTTCGAGATAATGCATCGGCCACCACATTTTTCTTACCTTTCTTGTAGTGAATGACATAAGGAAAAGTCTCGATGAATTCAATCCATCTTCCGTTCCTTTAGTTAAGCTTTCCTTGGCCTTTGATATGCTTCAAATATTCAAGATCTATATGAATCATAAATTCTTTCGACACTAAGTAATGTTACCGTGTCTCCAGAGCTTTCACCAAAGCATACATATTTTTGTCATAAGTTGGATAATTTAATGCAGCCCCATTTAAGTTCTCACTAAAGTAAGCTATGGGTCTTCCTTCTTGCATCAAAATAGCTCCAATACCTACACCCAAAGCATCACATTCAATTTCAAAAATGTTAGAAAAATTTTGCAAAACCAATAAAGAGCATTAGTTAATTTTTCTTTCAACAAATTAAATGACTTCTCTTGTGCTTCTCCCTATTAGAATCCAACATTCTTCTTAACAATCTCGGTCAAAGGTGTCGCAATAGTGCTAAAATCCTTGACAAATCTTCGATAGAAGCTAACCAAACCATAAAAACTCCTTACCTGGGTAATTGATGTAGGTTTCGGCCACTCCTGTTTAGCTTTGACCTTGGATTGGTCAACTTTAATTCCTTCAGTACTTATAATAAATCCTAGAAAAACAAATTCATCTTGACAAAAATCACACTTTTTAAGGTTAGCAAATAACCTTTCCTTCCTAAGCACTTCTGAAACTAACCTAAAATGTCCTACATGATCATCTAAACTTCTACTATATACAAGAATATCATCAAAGTTAACAGCCACAAATTTACCAATGAACATGGTTCATTAATCTCATGAAAATGCTAGTTGCATTAGTTTAATCGAAAGGCATTACTAACCAATCATACAAATCATACTTAGTTTTAAATGCGATTTTCCATTCATCTCCCTCTTTCATTATAATTTCATGATAACCATTCCTAGGATCAATTTTAGAAAACATGCATGCGCCATACAATTCATCAAGCATATCATTTAATCTAGGAATAATATGCCTATACTTAATGGTTATATTATTTATGCCTCTACAATCTATACATATGTGCTATGAACCATCTTTCTTGAGTACTAATAAAACAAGAACAACACATGGACTCGTACTTTCTCTAATGTATCCTTTTTCAAGCAATTCACTTACCTGGCTTTATAGTTCCTTTATCTCCTTAGGATTACTTTTATAGCAGGCCTATTAGGAATTGCAGCTCTAGGAATAAAATTAATTTGATGTTCAATCCCTCGAATAGGTCATAAACCACTAGGTATCTCCTCTGGAAAGACATCATCAAATTCCTGTAAAATAAAAGATATAGAACTTGGAAATACAAGCTCTTCAGGGTTAGCTAGATGGTTTAAATAAGCATATTTATGAATCATGACCAGCATAGGTTTCTTATTCAAAAATGATTTATTAATTTCACCTAAACTAAGATAAAAAAAATTTCTTTTTCTTCTCTTTCCTCTCTTTTCTGTACAACTCTCGGCCACCTCTCTTTTTCCTTCACTTTCGGCTTTCTTATCCTTTTTCTATCTCTCAAGTTCCTCTTTCCTTTTCCACCCCATTTGGTTTTAGGAAGCTTACCTTGGTTGTGTGGGTCGACTTTACCTTCTTTTACAATCGGCGAAGCCATGGTGCCATGCTTTCCTTCTCCTTTAACTATTCGGCCTCCTTCCTTTGTTGCATTTGTAATTGATCTCTAAACACTTCTTTTGGAGTCAACGGCTCAAGCTTAATCTTCTTTCCTTTAAATCAAAAAACAATAGCATCTTCTTGACCATAATGTATAGTATCTTTATCAAATCGCCATGGTCTTCCTAACAAAATATGTCTGGCATGCATAAGTATAACATCACATAAAACCACATCCACATATTTATCAATGCTAAACTTTACATTGGCTTGTTTATTTACCTTCATCTCACCACTATTATTAATTCATTGAAGTCTGTATGGTTCGGAATGTTTAATTGTTGTTAATCCTAAACTAATAACATTAGTACAACTTCCACTATCAATAATCATACTATAAATGTTACCTTGAATATCACATCTAGTATGGAATATGTTCTCTCTTTGGACTTGATCCTTATCCTTATACACGGTCAAGACTCTCCTTACCACTAAGCTAAGCTCGGCTCTTAAAGCTTTGAGTGTCTTGGGTTCATCTTTTTCCTCATCTTCAATTGCTTCCTCTACAAATTCAGTTTCAGCTTTGGATCCTTCACTTCCGGACTCCAACACACCATTACCTTTCAGCACCATAATTCTTCAATTTGGACATTGGTTGGCTTATACCAAATGATATGAACTTAGGTCTTATACCAAATGATATGAACTTAGGTCGACTTACTCCTAAACTCGTATTATATTAGCCCGGATCACAATTAAGTTCAAATTTTAATGGCCACCTTAAACCCTAATCAACTTATGATTAGAAACTTTGGTATATGATGAAGACGTCACAATAGGTGATGGATGTCCTATTGATAAGTCAAACTAAAACACTCACTCTCAAATGGTGTTTTAGGTGTTCAAAGAAAGCAAAGAGAATTCTTTCTCACAAATTATTTTTTGTATAATATATAAGCTGATTTTTCATTGAAAATAAGCCTTTAAATAGGCTTTGAAATAACAAAATAAAACCCTAAAAGGATTAGGAAATTTCGACCAACATAGAATTAAATTAGGAAATTGCCTAATTTCACACCCTTTCCTAATCTAACTTGTGTTAATTAATTTCTTAATTTTGAAAAAAGAATTAATTAATTTACAATCAAAATAATAAATTTCTAACTTTCCTAAAGTAATTTTTCCAGAAAATAAATAAATAAAACCAAAATAATAGATAGTTTCCTAAAACAAAAAGTCAAAATCAAATTAGGAAACTAGTTAACTAATTTGACTACTAAACTAACTTTGTTCAATTTCCAACTTGTAAAGGCTCCAAATCAGCTCCCATATTCCATGTAGGATGCCAAATAGGTTTATTTATGAATCCTGTATGTTTCCTTTGATTGGAACAAAGAGAAAATGCCAAATCAACAAAATACAGTAAAGCCAATGGCAAAAACAGCATTTTCAGCCCAAAAGTCCTTCCACACTCAAATCACCATTTGAGTTGCTTTAGCTTCTGCCTTGTCTTAATTCCATGACCTCTTAGTGATATTCATTGAATTCATGAAGTGTCAGATCCATTTCTTGCTGTCCGGAGTCCATAAATGCACGAAAATAGCTATCCATTCCTACCGACCTCCACAACTTGAATGCTTAAAACAGGCTTCGAATATTTAGGGATGGACAAGGATTTTTGAGAATTGATAGCTCCTTATATGAAGACAGCTAGGTTTTCCTTAAATCTCTTGGCTTGAGCCCTAGTGATTGGCCCGGTTTTCAACTGTATCAGATCTACACCTTAGCGAGTTGTCGGTTTTGCGAGTACGAATGGATTCTCATCATTCTCCTCCTTTTGAAAAGGATTTGCCCACAAATCAAAATAATCATCTGTAGTAAAAGGAGATAAATCAGCAACATTGAATATAAAACTAGCATTATACTCACCCGGTAAGTCGGGTTTGTAAGCATTTTCATCGATCCGTTCTAAAACTTGAAAAGGTCTATCCCCGCGTGACATAAGCTTGGACTTCTTTTGTTCGAGAAACCTCTCCTTTAAATGTAACCAAATGCAATCTCCTGGGTCAAACACTATCACAAAAAGTTCTAGAAATACCAATTTATCTTTATGGAAATCACACTTTTTAAAGTTAGCAAATAATATCTTCCAAATTTTCAAATTTCCACTAAGTAAAGTTCTCAACAGTGCAGATAAAGGTCTATCCAACAAGGGATCTTTAAATAAGCATCTTTAAAAATCACGACCAGTAGTCATTTTTACTCAAAATTGCATTATGAACATCACCAAAACTAAGATAAAAAATTTTATTTTTCTTTTCTTTCCTCTCTTTTTCTTTCTCCCTCTTTCGGCTTTTTCAGGTTTCCTCACACTCTTAGGTTTTCCCAAGTTTTTCATCCTCTCAACTTTCTCTCTTTCTTTCCCCTCAAATTTGAGTTTTTGACACTTACCTAGTTGGACTTACATGCCTTGCCCCCTGAATAGGTATTGAAGCCGTGGGTGCCACACTAGTTCTTTCTTTAAGCTTTTCGGCCTCCCTCCTTTGTTGCATTTGAAGTTGGTCTCTAAATACCTCTTTTTGAGTTAATAGCTCCAGCTTGATCTTCTTACCTTTAAACCTAAAAGCAATAGCATTCTCTCGACCATAATGTATAGTATCTTTATCAAATTGCCATGGTGTACCTAATAAAATATATCTGGCATGCATAGGCACAACATCACACAAACCAACATCCACATATTTATCAATGTTGAATTTTACTTTAGCTTGTTTGTTTACTCTCATTTCGCCACTACTATTAAGCCATTGTAATCTATATGGTTCGGGATGCTTAATTGTTGCTAAGCCTAATTTTTCCACCACAATATTACTAATTACATTTGCACAACTTCTACTATCAATTATCATACTACAAACCCTACTTTGGATTTCACAACGAGTGTGGAAGATGTTCTCTATTTGTATTTGATCATCATATTTGTACACGGTCAAGATCTCCTACCCACCAAGCTCAATTCGGCATTTGAAGCATTTAAAGTCTCAGCTTCATCTTCAAGTTCTTCCTCTTATTGCTCGGTTTCACTCCCATTGTCTTCACTTTCGTATTCTAACTCACCATTACCTTGCAACACCATGATTCTCCTATTTGGGCATTGACTAGAGATCTATCCTCGTCCCTGGCACTTAAAACGCATAAATATCACGAGTTCTAGAAGGTTTAGGATCAGCTTTGCCTTCATTCCTTGGTGCTTGGACAGATTCGGTTTTAGCTTCCCTTTTTGGCCGATTGGAGCTTTCTTCACCTAGTTTTGGTTTTGGCTTGTAATCATACATGGGGTTGCTTCTCCAAGCACTTGGATTTGACCTCTCACTGTTGGATACTCCTCCAAGCCATGCACTTGAGCCCTTTCTCTTGAATTGATTCTCAAGTTTGATAGCCATATGCAACATCTCTTCCAATTCCACATATTGTTGTAATTCCAATTGATTGGCGATCTCTTGATTCAATCCACCTAGAAACCATGCCATGGTTGCTTCTCTTTCTTCATTCATGCTCAATATCATCATGAGCATCTCCATCTCCTTGTAATAATCTTCCACAGACCTACTACGTTGTGATAATGATTGGATTCGTTAATGAAGCAACCTATAATAATGACTTTGTACAAACCTCTTTCTCATGGCTCCTTTCACTTGTCACCAAGTAGTGATAGGTTCATGTCCAACTTTCCTTTGGGTATGCTCATTATTGGAGTGCATAATGACCAAACTTGGAAGCTGCCAATTTAACTTTCTTAGCCTCCGAATAGTTGTGACAATCAAAGATCATCTCCATTCGCTCCTCCCACTCTCAATAGGGTTCCAAATCACTTTTTCCCATGAAAGGTGGAATCATGACCTTAATATTGCTAAGATCATCATCCTCTTCCCTTCTTGGTCTCCCACAGATTGGTCTTCCTTGGAGTGCAAAAATATCATCAACCTCCTCTTTAAAATCATCTCCAAAGTTACCTACTTCAAAATCCTCCCTATGGTGTCCGCGACCTCCTTGACCTCAAGCTCGGCCACCATGAAACTCTTGCCTAAGATTCGGCCCACCTTGTGAAGTCTCTAACCTATCCATCCTTTGATCTATATGATCAAATCGAGCATTCATCCATTGTAATTGCTCCAAGACCACCATCATGCCTATGTACTCATCTCCACTCCCCATGGCTTAGGAATCACCTTTGAATCCTATGGATTCCTCTTCATTAATTCTCAATGAGCCATCCACTCTCCTCATTCTTGAATCTACCATGTTAGTAAAAATATTGTAAAAATAAAATAAATCCTTACCAAATTCACTCCCTCATGTGTTTCACTCAAACAAAGTCTCAGCACTTGTGTTTGCACACTAGTTTCGGCTTTTAACCTTCCTTTAAGCTCACTCTCTTGCCTTGTTCCACTCAAAAATTAACTCAAAGTTTTAATTAAAACACGCTTAAACAGAAACTAGATCACAAGTGTACCTTAATTTAAACTTATCAAAAAAACAACAACTAAATCAAACAAATATCGAGCAGAATGAAAGTACCTATTCTCGGCTTTCTCAGCAAAAACAAGGTAATTCGACAAGCAAATTTTTGGGAATGAATTAAAAGATGTCCAAAATATGAATGGACCAATAATTCAAGGATAAAATATAGAGAAATAAATTCAAACACGAAATTGAACAAAAATATAGGATAGTTGCTGGCTGTTGTTCTTTGTCATTCAAGTTTTTGTATCAAGTCCTTTAACTAATTTTAATCCAATAGTTTTAGCACCCAAAATTCAAATATCCAGCAGCTAGGTTGAATATCTAACACCTCCAAATGTTGAATAAATAAGCAACAATTCAGCAGCTCCAACAAATTTCGAGCAAACAAATTCAAACTCCAAATTCAACAAAAAACCGGACTTCTCCAATTTTTTTTTTTAATATTTCAGCTTTTCTTTTTCTTTTTCTTTTTTTTTTTTTTTTACTCACAGAATACAAACTCAATTGTAGGAGCAATAATTAACAACAAAATTGCAATTCCAACGCCAAAATTCCACCAAACTCATGACTTCACTCCAATAGTAACAAATTGCATAATTTTTAGATTTTTATGCAATATGCTTTCAAAACTCTCTTTTTTTTTTCTTTTTTTTTTTTTTGAATATATGAATGCAACTAATTAAGATTAAAACAGCAAAGATCAACAATATACCAAATTTACAGGAGCAATGATGAAAATAACCAACAAACTAGGAAGCAAAAATACAGTAAAATAAAGAACCTAATTTGACTATGAAACAATTTTTTTTTTTTTCCTTGAACTGCATAACATGTATGATGATAGAAGCAACCTTAACCTAATGCTAAACTTTTAGATTAACACAAAACAAAATAAAATCAAATAAGATAGACCAAACCTAAACAAAATCTTGGCTCTTATACCAAATGATATGAATTAAGTCAACATGCTTCTAAACTCGTATTATATTAGCCTGGATCACAATTAAGTTCAGATTTTAATTGCCACTTACCCCCAATCAACTTGTGATTAGAAACCTTGGTGTATGATGAAGATACCATAATAGGTGATGGATATTCTATTGATAAGTCAAACTAAAACACTCACTCTCAATTGGTGTTTTAAGTGTTCAAAGAGAACAAAAAGAATTCTTTCTCACAAATAATTTTCTGCATAATATGTACGCTAATTTTTCATTGAAAATAAGCCTTTAAATAGGCTTTGACATAACAAAATAAAACCTAAAAGAATTAGGAAATTTTGGTCAACATAGAATTAAATTAGGAAATTGCTTAATTTCGCACCCTTTCCTAATCTAATTTTTTACTAATTAATTTGATACGAACCTAGGATGACCTGCTCCTAAACTTGTATTATATTAGCCTTGATCAATTATGTTCAAGTTCTAATGGTCAACTTGACCCCTAACCAACCTGTGATTAGAAACCTTAGTATATCGAAGACGCCACAATAGGTGATGGAAGGCCTATTGATAAGTCAAGCTAAAACACTCATTCACTAATGGTGTTTTAGGTGTTCAAAGAGAACAAAGAGAATTCAATCTCATAAATACATTTCTGTATAAAATTCAAGCTTCCTTCTTATTAAAAAACTAAGCCTTTAAATAGGCTACAAAGTCACAAATAAAATCCTAAAATTCTAAGGCAAAAACCAGTCAAGATTATGAAACCAAGGTGTTTAGCCAAAAATTGCATACTTTCCTTATCTAAATTGGATTAATTAATTCCCCTATTTTGAATTAGAAATTAATTAATTTACAATGAAAATATTAAAATAATAACTTTCCTAAACTTATTTGTCCAGAAAATAAATAAATAAAATCCAAAAAGTAATGGTAATTTCCTAAAACAAAAAGTAGAATCAATTTACAAAACTAAAATACTAGCTTTTTAACTAAGTTGACTTTAACCATTCTTTGACAAATTTGAGCTCCAAATTAGCTTCAATATGCTTTGTAGGATGCCAAATAAGCTGACCATTAAGTCACACACATTTCCCTTGCCTGGAAGAAAGAGAAAAAGCCAACTCAGCAAACTATAGTAAAGCCAGCACAAAATACAGTAAAAACCGGCCAAACTTCATGCCATGCGCACAAGCCCTTTTTGTATGCGTTTGAAGCTGCCTTAAATTTATTCCATGACCTATTAGACATATGTATTGAATCCATGAAGCATTGGACTCATTTCATGCTGCTCGGACAACTTAAAAGTACCAAAACTGCTACCCGTGCCCATATCGGTACCCCAGCAAGTTGTCTGTTGTGCAAGCTCGGCCGGATTCGCATCATAATTCCTTAATTTTGAAAAAGAAGTAAATTAATTTACAATCAAAATAATAAATTTATAACTTTCCTAAAGTAATTTGTCCAAAAAATAAATAAATAAAACAAAAATAAAAAATAGTTTTCTAAAACAAAAAGTCAAAATCAAATTAAGAAACTAGTTGACTAATTGACTACTAACTAACTTTGACCAATTTCCAGCATGTAAAGGCTCCAAATCAGCTCTCATATGCTATTTAGGATGCCAAATAGGTTTATTTATGAATCCCATATGTTTCCCTTGATTGGAACAAAGAGAAAATGCCAAATCAACAAAATACAGTAAAGTCAGCGGCAGAAATGTTGGGGTGAGAAGGTTATGACCAAGAGCAAGCTAGGTTGAAGTGTTAGCAACAAACAAGCTTTTGGTGATGCTCTTGGGAATGGTTGTGTGTGAGTTGTGTTTTTAGGTTTTGGTTATGGTGTTTTCTGGTTTTTAGGGTTCCTAGAGTGTTCTAAGGTGTTGAAGAAGAGATAAGAAGAAGGGGACCACGTTGCTTTTGAAAAATGAGGCTTGGATATGTAGCCATTTCATTCATTTTACTATATAAGCTTGAAATTATGAGTAAAGTATTTGAAATTTAAAAAATAAAATGGTTAACACCTAACTTTTCATACACAAAAGAGTCAAAAACCAGCTGCAACATGTCTATTCCAAATATAGTAAAAACTGGCACATGGTTTTGAACTAAGCTCCTATTGTTTAACTAGTTTGGGTAAACAACCAAACTAGCTTCACCTACTTAGTTCCCCTTTGTATCTGCTTATGAAACTTGGTTTGAAGCATCCTTGGTCATCAATAAATATTGTTCCAAGATCTAGGAAAGTTCTGGAACCGGATCATGGGCCAAACAGCTCCAAAACTGGCCCATACTCTGCATACTGGACCCATCAGATATAGCAATCTGTTTGGAATAGAAAATGGACTTTCCCATGTCATTTTGACCTGAAATTTAAAACATAGTCTTCTATATATGTCTGTAGACATCCCTCAAAATTTCATCCCAAAACTCCATTTGCAACCTGAGATATAAGATAAATAGTAGAACTATGTTGCTGGAAATTATGAATCCAGCACCATAGGCATTTCAAGCATAACATTCCTACTCTTTTGTGCATAATTTTGCCTATACTTTTGCATACATAACTTAGGCACAAAACATTATCAAAATATACCTTGAATCAATTAAAAACATACAAAAAATATAAACTCATAAAAGGAAAGGATTTGATACCAAGGTGTGCATGCTAGCCGGTGACATGCACCATCAAGTGGCAAAATTGCCACACTTCAACAAGAAACAGCATTTTCAGCCCAAAAGTCCTTCCATGCACAAATCACCATTTTAGTTGCTTTATATTTTGCCTTTTCTTGATTCCATGACCTATTAGTGATATTCATTGAATTCATGAAGTGTTGGATCCATTCCTTGCTGCCCAGAGTCCATAAATGCACGAAAACAGCTACTCGGGTCCGTATTAGTCTCCACCACTTGGATGCTTAAAACAGGCTTCAAATCTTTGGATATGGACACACCTTTTTGACAATTGATAACTCCCTATATGAAGATAGCCAGGTTTTCCTTAAATCTCTTGGCTTGAGCCCTAGTGATTGGCCCAGTCTTCAATTGTATCTAATCTGCACCCTAGCGGGTTGTCGGTTGTGTGGGTACAGTCGGATCATCATCATTGGCAACATGTCATTAGCCCTAACACTTAAAAGATAGAATATCTTGAGTTCTAGATGGTTTAGAATCAAATTTACCAATTGGTTTTGGTGCTGGTGTGCATTCGGCCATATTGTCCTTCCTTGGCCTATTGGAGCTCTCTTCACCTTATTTTGATTTCAAACTTGATTCAAATGTAGGATTGCTTCTCCAAACACTTAAACTTGACTTCCCGTTATTTGAAACCCCTCAAAACCGTGAGCTAGTACCCCTCGTCTTGAATTGGTTCTCAACTTTGATGGCCACATGAAGCGTCTACTCCAATTCCACATATTGTTATATTTCTACTTGGTTGGTTATTTCTCAATTTAAACCTCCCAAAAACTGTGCCATGGTTACCTCACGATCCTCATTCGTACTTAGTCTCATCATGAGCATCTCCATCTCCTTGTAGTAGTTGTCCACGGTCCTACTTCCTTGTGATAAAGATTGTAGTCTTTAGTGAAACATCCTATGGTAATGGGTTAGCACAAATCTCTTTCTCATTGTGATGAGAATCCACCCATGCCCACACAACCGACAACCCACTGGGATGTTGACTCGATATGGATAAAGACCAGGCCGGTCACTAGGGCTCAAGCTAAGAGATTTAAGGACAATCTGGCTGCCTTTATACAGAGAGTAATTAAATCTCAAAAGAACTTGTCAATACCCAAAGATACAAGACCTGTTTTAAGCATCCAAGTGGTGGAGGCCGATACAGACCTAGGTAACTGTTTTAGTACAAATATGGACTTCGGACAGCGAGAAATGGATCCAACACTTCATGGGATCAGTGAATATGGACCCGGGTAGCTGTTTTAGTACAAATATGGACTCCGGGCAACAAGAAATGGTTCCAACACTTCATGGGATCAATGAATAACTCTAAGAGGTCATAAAATCAAGACAAGATAGAAGCTAAGGGATCCAAACAAGAGGTGTGTGCAAAGAAGGGTGTTTGGCCTGTTTTACTATATTTTGTTGCTGACTTTACTATATTTTGTTGAGATGGCATTTTCTGTTTTTTCCAATCAAGGGCAACATGTGGGCTCAATGATAATCCTATTTGGCATCCTACAAAGCATATGGGGGCTGATTTGGAGCTTAAATCAATCAAAGATTGCTTAGTCAAAAGATAGTTATTTAGTTTCCTAATTTGTTTTTGACTTTTTGTTTTAGGAAATTAGTCTTTTATTTGGTTTTTATTTATTTATTTGTCAGAAAAATCAACTTAGGAAAGTTATTATTCTATTATTTTCATTGTAAATTAATTAATTCCTAATTCAAAATAAAGGAATTAATTAATCAAAATTAGATTAGGAACGGAGAGAGAAAATTCGGCCAACCTTACATTTCCTATTCCTTGGTGGCCAATTTTGTCCTATCCTTTTAGGTTCTTTTTTTTTTTTTTTTTTTTTTTGGGTTTCATGTCTTGAAACTATTTAAAGGTTATTTTTTAATGAGAATGAAGCTTGAATTTTATACAGAAAATTCATTGTGAGATTGAATTTCCCTTTGTTCTCTTTGAACACCTAAAACAACATTAGAGAGTGAGTGTTTTAGTTTTGACTTATCAATAGGATATCCATCACCTATTGTGGCGTCTTCAGTATACCAAAGTTTCTAATCATAGGTTGGTTAGAAGTTAAGGTTTTCCCATAAAAACTTTAACTTAATTGAGATCCGGGCTAATATAATACGGCTTTAGGTGCGTGTCGACCTAGGTTCGTATCATTTGGTATCAGAGCCAAAATTTTGTTTAGGTTTGATCTATCTTTATTTGTTTTATTTATTTTGTGTTAATCTACAATTTTAGCATTAGATTAAGGTTGCATCCAACTCATACACATTCAGCATCGTAAAAAAAAAAAAAAATTCATTCCTAGTCAAATTAGGTTTTCTTTCTTTTACCGTATTTTTGTTCCTAGTTTGTTGGTTGCTTTTCATTATTGTTCTTGGTAATTTAGTTTATTGTTGATTTTTCTTTGCTGTTTTTGATCTTAAATATTTGCATTCATTTATTCAAAAAAAAAAAAAAGAGGAATTTCGGCATCATATATAAATTTACAAAAAAAAAAATTGCAAATTTGTATTGCTGTTGTTGGAGGCCACGGGTATGGTGAGTTTTTGTTGTTGGAATTGAAATTTGGGTGTTAATTCTTATTACTGCAGTTGAGTTGATATTCCATGAGTGAAAAAAAAAAAAAGAAAAAAAAAAGAAGAAGAAAAGCCGAATAAAAAAAAAAGGAAAAAAAGCTGGTTTTGTTGAATTTGTTTGCTAGAAATTTCTTTGAATTACTGAGGGTTGTTGATGTTTTATTCAATATTTGGAGTTGCTGGAGATTTATTTTTGCTGCTATATATTGAATTTTGGATGCTAAATTAATTGGATTAAATATTAGTTAAAGGATTTGATACAAAAACTTGAATTACAAAAACAACAACCAACGACTATCCTATATTTTTGTTCGATTTGATTCTTGTTCCATTCTGCATGTAGCTTTTGTGGCAAGTTTCATGATAGACCATGCCAATGAGATGGATTATGCTTTCAATGTGGGCAGTTAGGACACTTCACTAAGGATTGCCTCTATTGAGGACACAGCCAAGTTAGAGCCTCAAGATCGGGTGCTCAATTTCAGTAGACTAGTTTACAGCAAACTAGGGGGTATAGAGGATAGGATACACAGATGGGCCAAACTTCAGGCAATTCTACCAACATTGGATAGCAGTCTACATCCACTGCCCTAGATGGAGGTCATATGGGACGACCACCTACTAAAGGCAAGGTGTATGTTATAACCAGGCAATAGGCACATGCCACCTCCTATGTTGTAATAGGTACATTATCTATGCTCGATGGTGATGCACATGTTTTGTTGACCCAATGACCACACAATCTTTTGTTTGCATGGATATGTTGCACGAGTTGGGATGACTCTAGCTCCTTTGGGGTGTCACTTGGGAATTTCCACACCCACAAGAGGGTTATTCTTACCTAGTCAGATGTTCAAGTACAGTTATTTTATTTTCTTAAAAATTAAGATCTTGATATTAGAACCTAATATAGACCAAGAATGGTTGTTGCATTTTGATGATCTTATGCAGGATGAGTGGTTAAGAGTTAAGTTGGGAATTTCGTAAGTTGGATTTGTGGCATTTGCTTTTGGTGATGGTTTTAGATCTTGGTTCGATATTTTGTTTTCTTGGAGATTGAGGGTTTTATACTAATGGTGTTTTATGGATCTAAGGTGGTCGATGTTTTTCGTGATAACTTGATCTTTTAAGGAATATAACTTTTGGGGCATAACTAGAAAATGATGAATGTTTTCCTATGGTTTAGGATTTAGTAATTAGTTTTAAGTATTTGGTTATGATATTGGAATTAAGATTTAAATTTCCTAATAACTTGAGGTATGGATTCTTGTATTCTGTTTGAAATTGGAAAATTTTGAGATTTTCTTAAGAATGATATTTAGGATGATGATAGGATTTGGACTTGATCTTTTAGATTCATACTATTTGGTGTTAACAATCTTGAGGATTATATTAGGTTTTATAAGCAATTTAAGGCCTTTAATTAGAATAAGTATGAAAATTTCTATTTTATGACTTTGATGAACTCGGTGAAAAGAACAATGTTTATTGAGGTTAAGAAAATTGGATAATTAATGAGGTACATGAACCTTATAATTGCAAGCACTATGAGTGTGGTTGAAGGAACAAAAAAGAAAAAAAAAAAAAAGAACAATCTCAATTTTAACTTTGTGTCCCTGATATTTGGTTTGAGAAAATTAAAATTAAGTTCTAAATTTTCTTTTGATTTGATGAATGGATTTTTGGGAGTTAGTTACAATTAGGAGAGTTATGAGTCGTACAAAAGTGATATTGATGATTACAAGATGACTTTGAAATTGATATTAAAAGATATTTTCTTATGTAATTTTGTTTAGGAGTTTGATAGTTTTCTCTTGCTCTCCACCAAAAATTGGTTCTTATTTTTGGATTATTTGTATAGATATTACAGTTTGCTCTATATTGTAATTGTGGTATTTGAGGGACTGACCTTTATTTTGTAAAGTTAAAAGTGCTATACTTTTAGGGTTGAAACTAAGTGCTTAGTTGTTTGCATTGTAGCATTAGCGTTCATCAAGTGTGAGCTTGGGTGGATTGAGTGAGATCTTGTGGACAAATAGTTTCTCCTAGTAGGAATTTCTTGGATTCTCATAAAGTTTAAGCTATGTGGGTTTTCGAATGATTGGACCATGTAGAGATATCAACATTGCATGTTTAATAACAAGGTATGAAATTTTGAAGATGAAATTTTTATAAAAGGGTAGACTGTAACATACCATCTCAAAAAAGGCCCAAAATTTTGAAACATAACCTAGTTTGACCAATTGGACTGTTGGTGGGTTCCAAATTTTACTTTTTATATGGTCAATGTTTTAGTTTATCTAGTATATTGTTACGTAGAGAATGTCGATACTAGTTTATAGACTGATTGCACACTAAATTTTGAGTTACGGATAAAATGTTATGGTCCTAGAAAATTTTGAACATTAGTATTATATCAATATCCAAAACAGTCCAAGATTTTTTTTTTATACTGGTGACCCAAAGGCCCTATATAATTGTAAGGAAGAGTGCCCAATAGTGACAAATTTCAAATTACCCATTTTACCTCCCAAAGCCAAGAAACCTCTCTTAGGATCCACTGGTCCAAACCAAATCGACTTGAACCCATTTAAACAGGAATAAGGTGTCCACTGTTTTCACAAATTTCAGCCACTATCAATCAACTCATGCTAGCCACGAACATTACCCACCTCTAGGCAACTTCAGCAATAAAATTTCACGGTCATTTGCCACCAAATGAGTCATTATTTGCCATTCAGATTTGGTGGCAATGCCGATCCATTTTCAAACAAGTTGTCTAGATAGTAGCCATTTCAAGACAACACATACACCTTCCCCCTCCCCCCACCCCACCCCACCCCCCCAAACCCCAATTTTTCAACTTTCTAAGTTCGAATCCAGCTTCCGTTGTCAAATTTTCTCACATTTTGAGAGATGTATGACATCAAGCTTGGCCGAGTTTTCCAATGAGTTTCTTAGCTCCATGACATTTTTGGATCAATGTGAGTATAGATTCTTGTTACCCATTTTACAAACTTTCCATTGATATAAGGTTTGTAAATTTTGGACATCGACATTTGGGTTATAAACCCTAATTTTGAATACCGGATTCTAAGGGTTCTCGGTATACTTGGACCATTTGGTGTCCAATTTATGTAATTTTATGGATATATAAATTATTTTAAGACATTTGATATATATCAATGTCTTTGGTTTAGTTGTTGGAATCTAAGAAATATTTTATTATATTACGGCCATTTGTATGAGTCTAAAGGCGACCCTGTGGAGGAAAAAGAGTGAGCATCAATGATATCTATGAATAGTTATATTTTTTAAATAGGTTTGGGCATGCTAGTACAATATATAGGGTTTGGATATTTATATTTTGGTATGAAATAGTGATTTGAAAATTTTGGAATGTTTGAATTAATAGTTGGATTTGAATATTAAATTATGCTATATGGTACAATATTGTTTAGAAAAGTATGATCTTACAACAATTTTTTATGGATATTATACTATTATTTTTAATTGAGCATATAGTACCGATGTCTTTGTTCAGTATTATAATATAACACTCAGGTTTACCACGATACCTATAGTACACTTATGGTCGTGAAGTTGGGTTTATCCCACATGTTTATTATTGTCACGATATCTTTCGTAACTTAAGGGTCATGAGGTGAACTCATCGCATAGGTTTGTATTACCACAATACCTTTAGGATTCTAAGGGTTCATCCAACAAGTTTCCTTCTTTTACTATCTGGTGGTATTCGGGATGCCATGCACCATTTGTCAATGCGAGTTATATTATATGATAGATTGTTTATGTTTCTGAGTACATTGTCAATTTTCTAATATTTATGATTTTACTGCAACTTCATAGTTATTTTATGAAATTATATTTATATTATTTTATGCTCAATATTTATATCATGATTAATCTAGTTTATGGTATTTTAATGGTCATTGATTTTATACTATTTTAGCATTAATTTTATGATATTGATTTAGGGTACTAGTTGGTTTTTGTGAAATGATTTGTAAGCAAAGTACCTTTAAAAAAAAAATGGAACTTGAGGTCTTGAGAGAAAGAATTACAAAAATAAAATATTATTTTTCTATTATACTATATCAATCACCGAAATATATTTATCTCAAGTTTTATTGGTTTTTAAATTTGTTCCCATAAATCCTAGCAGTTAGCTGACCGTCTACCTTATGCATCACTTGTTGTTCTGTGTTTTTTGCTACAGCAGCAGTATTTATCTTTCCTTATTATCTTTATTTTTCTATACTTATTTGCATCAGTTGTATTTTTTAATTTTACAAATACACCTAGAATGCTTTGACATAAATATTGGACATGGTAATGATCTTGTTATGTTTATATAATTATGGTCTGTAGTGTGATAGACTGTAGAAGTGGACCATAGTTGTAGATTTGTATGCTATTATGACTCTATCTTTATGTATTGAGGTATTATTTGATATTTGTATGTGTTATTTGTCCACTGTTTAAATGAGGTTCCATGACTAATCGCTAAGGATTGTCCAATAGGACTTTCCTTTGTGGGGCCATTTGGAAGATTCTCCAAGGATTCCCTGGCTACTCCTATCAAACAATATGTAACAAAGTTATTTATGACTATTAATTAATTATATATTTTATTAACTTTTGTTTGTTTTTTTTTTTTTAAGAATTATCTCGTTAAAGAAATTTTTAAATATTTAAAATAGTATCAAAAATAGACATTCAGAGTATCTTAAATGGTAAATATAAATTGCTCTATATGTAGGATATAAATTGATATTAATTAAATTTAGATAACATAAATATATAGTCAATTGTAAAATAGTTTTTCAATGGTAATATGTATAAAACCTATTTGTGGCTGTAAATTAATTAAATATTTTATTAGTTTATTTATTTTTTTTTTGAAATAAATGACATTTTATGGAAAATTTTGTTTTTTAATAAATTTTAAAATGTTTAGCAGACCTCCAAAAAGAGAGAGTCACCTTGAGAGCATCTCCAATTATATATATGAATTGCTATGTATGTAACATAGAAAATGATATCATCTCAATTTAGTTAGCATAAATGTGTAGTCAATTTTAAAATTATTCTTTAATGGTAATGTGCTAGAGAATATTTATAGCTATTAACTAATTGTATATATTTTATTTTTTTTTCAAAAAAAATTGACTTTTTGAGGAAAATTTTATTTTTAAAGAAACTTCAAAATGTTATTTTTAAGAAAGCTTTACAATGTCTGTCAGAAACTCTAGAAATAGAGGGTCAACTTGAAAGTGTTTTTTTTTCTTGCCATATTAATTTGACAGAATATTTAAATAGATTCATTTGAAAGATTTTTCTTAGTGGCTGTCTATTTTTCTGTTGTGATAAAAAAAATCTAGCAATAGATACGACAACTAAACATTCTTTGAGGTGTATATTTTTTTCTTACCACATCAGCTTGATAAAATCATTGGAAATGCTTTCACATTAACAATATTTAAGGCATATTTTCAATTTAATTTTTATCTTAAACATTACTATTAAAGGAAAAAAATTTAAAAACATTATCAAATTGCTTATTTAACATGTTTGTTTTCTTAATACACATGCAGATGCTCTAAGTAAAAATATATTGTCTTCCGCTTCTTTCTTTCTTTGGTGTAAATGTGATTCACTATAAAAAGAATTTGACCTTTTACACGGATTTTTTAGCCATGGAATAATTTGAATACTTAAAAAAAAGGTTTTGCCAAAAAAAATTTAATCAATAGTCGCGTTACTGACCATGACAGGCTCACTATAATAATACTTTTAGGTACAAAATTTATAATTTTAGTTACAAATTTGTTGCGGCTAATAACTTCATTTTTTATCCCCAATATTAAAATAATTTCATTTTCGTAGTCCGACTCCATTAATTTGTCTTGACCTTTTAATGAGCATGAAATTATAATTTTATTTGAATATGGAATATATTTGATGAAATTTTCTACCCAAGTGATGAAACTTTATCACTAATTTCTAATAATGGAAATAATAAAATATTTTTTAACCCGTCCTACAGTCCTACTTGTTTTTCTTCACTCTTTGGAGGAGTTTTCAGTTTTCTAGTGTTCAAATGATTAATTTACTGATAGAGTATGTCTGGATAGAAACTTCTATTTTTGAGAAGTAATATGCAGCTTTGCAAAAAAAAAGTTTTAAGCCAAATACAGATGAAACAAAAAAAGAAAATCCCATCAAAATGTCAAGAACTAAACAAGAGCTTAAAATGCAAGTTGCACCTTTGAACCTCAAGTTTAAATATTTATATTTAGGTTTTCAAGTTCTAATTTATTGCATTATCATTCAGTAAGATATTTTGAGTAATATTGATTAGTTGTTCCATCTTATATGACTTTTAGGTAATCAATATTAAAATATATTTTTGTATCATTTTATTGCATTATAGGTTTTGAAATTTCTTAATTTTACGTTTTAGTATTCATAATCGTTGATGCCATTAAGCCAAAAGAAAGAAAAACAAAGTTAAGATTCCATTAAAATATAACAAATAGAAACTAATAATTTAAATTGCAACTTTTTTTTTAAATTAATGAAAATTAATGATTAAAAAGCTATTAATAATGTTACTATAAATCCCAAACTTATTATAATTCTATTCTTAGGTTGCTTAGAAATTACAAAAAAAAAAAAGGAAAAAAACAGAAAAAGAAGCAAAAGTAGATTACTTGTAATCTACTTTACCATATAACTCTCAATAAATAGTGGGAATCATAAGAAGTTGGGAGAGAATTTCTCGTTATAATCTATGTCCTTATGTTGTTTCACTTAGGGGAAAGAACATGAAAAAAAAACAAAAAAAAACAAAAAAAAAAAAGTTTCATTCATGTCATTGGAAAAATTAGAACATGTCACATAATTAGTACCTAGTTGTTCTCTTATAAGTCTTACCCATCAAATGGGTTAAAAGGAACACCAAAATATCTTACCCATCACATGGGTTAGAGAGAAAAAAGAAAATATTCCAACCAAAAAAAAAAAAAAAAGCATAATTAAACAGAAGCAGTAAATTAAAAGCACGATAATTTATTAAAATAAAATAAAAACGTGGTTTATTAAAAGTTTCCATGATCATGCATTCCAAAAATGCATATACTTCCCTTCAAAGCATATTCCAAATTTCCTCTCTCAACCTCTGCAGAAACAGTGTGGCTTTTATGACTTTAACTGTTTGACTGAGAAACAAAAAAATAAAAAATAAAAAAATAAATTTTAATAAAAAGGAAATTTGTAGAACTATTGGCCACATTTTCTTCTTTTTTCTTAAGAAGGCCACATTTGTTTTTGAATAGTAGAACTGAGAAGGGGTAGTTATTCATAATATATATATATATATATATATAAATTCTATTACGAAGGTGGTTTCTATAAAAATTATTAAAAAATTATTATTAATGCTATAAAAATTTATTATCAATAATATGACCCGCATAAATACTGTCCGCGTTATCCACGAAGAACTATATATATATTTCGAAAAAAACAAAAGGAAAAAGAAAAACTGTTTCTCTCTCTCTCTCTCTCGCTATATATTGAGTTCGGGGGGAGGAAGAGTCCAGCTTTACATGACAGACCTTGTTCTCTATGAGTCTGAGTATTCCGTGATCAAACGGTCTCTTCTCTTTGAGTGTGTTTCTTTTTTTATTTTTTTCTTGCTACTTTCTCGTGCACATATTCATAAGCAACCCATTTTCAAGAACCTACGCAATCTTTCTTCGTCTCACGGGATTCGTTTTGTTTTGCCTCTCCTTTATTTATTTTCTCTCTTTTTCTCTCTTTTTCTGTCTGTACTTTCCTCAATTGGGATTGGTTTTCTGTTGAAAAGGCTGTTTTTTTACTCTTACTCTGCCTATTTCATGCTTGGATTTTGCTTATTTGGGCAACTTTTCTAGTTTCCTTTGTGGGGAGCCTGATAAAGTTGTAAACAACCCAGAAAAAGAGAACGCAAGAGACTTTTGAAGGAGGGAGAGAGACATGGCGGCTCGTAATTTGGAGAAGATGGCTTCAATTGATGCTCAGTTGAGATTGCTGGCACCAGCAAAAGTTTCTGAGGATGACAAACTGATTGAATATGATGCTTTGTTGTTGGATCGATTTCTTGATATACTTCAGGATTTACACGGAGAGGGTCTCAGAGAAACGGTAATAATTTTTTTCTAACTTTCATTTTTTTAATAATCATTCTTAATTTTTTTTTTTTTTTTTCTTTGAACCTCTTTGGATACTGTGGGTTTATAGCTTCATAGAGAAGTTGCTCATGGAGAAGATTTTTTTATAGTACTACAATATGCGAATTCTGTGGATAAACATCTCAAATGTGGTGAAGTCTCTAGAGTTTTCTGGTCATTTAGTTATTATTATTATTATTTTCATTTTTTATATCTGTCTTTGGAAGATACCCATTTTAAATTTGAAGTGGCTGTGATATTTGATGTGGAATTTCTTGAGTCTTCCTACTTTTGTTTTTTTAAATTTTTTTCTTATCTAAAACCTACCCTTTCTTTAGTTTTTATTGTGTAGGTTTTTGTACCTTCGGAAATTGCAGGAGAGCTAGTGTACAGATAGGACTAGAAATTTCAGTTTCATATTCTTTCTTTTGTATTATTTATTTATTTATTATTATTTTTTTTTTTCACTTGCAAGGTAAAATACAAAAGGATAAAAGATACATGCTTTCTGTATTGTTGGATCCTTGTGTTTTGATGGTGTTTACATTTGAACTATATCCACAGATTAAAAAATAATTAATAGAGTTCAATTTTCTGTGTGAAAATTTAAGAAAACAAACTCCATTTTGATTTGAATAATGAGATAATTAAGTATGAAATGGGACATTTATTTCATCAGACTGTGAGGTACCAAGATTGTTTGTTAACTTTATAGTGATAAAAATTCGGTCAGGTTCAAGACTGTTATGAGCTTTCTGCGGAGTACGAGGGGAAGCAAAATCCAAAGAAGTTGGAGGAGCTTGGAAATGTGCTCACAAGTTTGGATCCAGGGGACTCAATTGTTGTTGCCAAATCATTTTCCCACATGCTTAATCTGGCCAATTTGGCTGAGGAAGTTCAAATTGCTTATCGGAGAAGGATAAAGTTGAAGAAGGGAGATTTTGCTGATGAAGCTTCAGCTACAACTGAATCAGACATTGAAGAGACCATAAAGAGGCTTGTGGTGCAATTGAAGAAGTCGCCTCAGGAAGTTTTTGATGAATTGAAGAACCAGACTGTAGATTTGGTCTTAACTGCACATCCTACTCAGTCTGTTCGCAGATCTCTGCTTCAAAAGCATGCAAGGTTCAAATTGCATTTTGATTATTATTATTGTTATTATTATTATTGTTATTTTATTTGGGTTGATAGAAATTTTAGCTCAAGCAATGAGTAAAAGTATAGCTAGTTCATACTCTCCTTATCATTTTAGCCTTTTGATGAAATGTAACTCAAAGTTCTCTTCCTAGTGTCTTCTGAAATTCTTTATAATAGATCCTTCTAGGTTCTATTAGTGTTTGAGAAACATAGAGTATTTAACTTCCTTCCAAATGTGATATATAGGAGTAACCCAGAACATCTTTTTTAGAAGTTAGAACAGATGAAAGCTTTTTTTCCCTACAACTTTGTATCAGCTCACCATACTGAGAAATGACCTCGGTCCTGTCTAGTTATTAAGCAGTTTTAGGTCATATGCCTCCCCATGCTGAATAGTAGCTACATAGTAAGAAAATATGATATCTGCTTCCAAACAACTTTCCATAGAGCATATATAACTTATCTCATCTGTATCCCTCCCTTCCCCAGCATTCTTTCTTTTGTACTTGTTCTATGTTTAACAGGAAGCCAAACTGCGAAATCCTAAGTCTTGAATCTCCTGATAGCTTCCCAGCTAGCTGTAAATTTAAGCTTCCAATTTCTAGGATACTTCTAATCTTATGCATGTTGGGGGTATTTTATTCGCTCAGCTCTACCATGTATTGTAGGACAAGACATGCTAATACCATATGTATCAAAGGCTGGTATTTATTTGTTTGGTTGTTGAGAATGTGTTACTTTCAAACTTTTCAGGATAAGAAATTGTTTAACTCAATTGTATGCTAAAGACATAACTCGTGACGATAAGCAGGAACTTGATGAGGCTTTGCAAAGAGAGGTACTTGCCAGATATGTTATATTATTTACTGTTACTACATTCCTTAATTGATTTATATTGAAACCCGGCATTTAAATTTTTCTACTTCATTGTCAACTTGGTGTGGATTGTCCCTGCATGTGTTTTCAATAATTTCGTGTATTTCATTTCTGGATTTTTGTTCTCTTTTCTGTTAGGCTAAAGCTCTATATATTGCCAGTTGAGATTTATGAAGAACGGAAAGAAAAATCCAATATATAATGAAAAAGTCTTCTTTTCTATTATTTTTATACTTCCTTTTCATTTGTGGCAATCTTTTTAATATGAAAAAGATAAAATTCTGCTTAAGTCCTAAAAATGAATATTCAATTTATATTTGTTCTCTTATGCTAAGGAGCTCAAATATGTAAGTTTTATGTGAAATCAGAATAGAAAGAATCCATTGTTTCTGTCATGAAAATTTTCCTTTTTCATTTATATATTAGTTTTTCAATATGACGACATGGGTAAAAAATTTCTGCTTGGAATATGGTTGTTCTATTAAATGTATTCATTTCTATCATGCTAAAATGATTAAATATATAAATTTGATAATGATAATGCAAACTAAATATATAAATTTGATAATGATAATGCAAACTATGGGATCTCCTGGTTTCCTAGGATTGGTCCTTCAATTCTTAAGACTTGCCCACATATGCAAGCATAGTTTCATTGATTATAAAATCGCATATCAGGTTCTTATTTTGTATTCATATTTGACATAAATGAATGTAGTATTTAGGTAGCTCGTTTGATAGATCCACATAAACTATTGGGCGCTTCTACTTACATGACCAGAATCCCTATTTTGCAGATGTTCTTTGCTTTATAATTGAACATCCTTAAGTGATTTGAAAAATATGAAGCCGAAGGAATGGTTGTTACATTATTGAACATCCTGGACTTGTTTGGTGCTTTAAAACTGTACTTGATAAGTTGTATGATAATAATGAACCTGAATGATCTGAAAATGGTTGGCCAAAGAGGCTGAATGTAGCCCTGATTTTTGAGAAATTTTGTCTGCATGAAATGAACAACTCTTGAGCTATTAGCTATGTCAAAGTAGTCGTACGACTTTCTTGCTTTTCCAACAATATGTAATTGCTTGTAAACTATGTGAGAGGCACGCTCAAGGCATTACTTCAATTACTACACCACAAACCCATGTCACAGTAGCCTTGCTATATAAAACGGAGTTACTAACCTTATGTATTTTTCTAGGATTGTCACCCAGAATGTTATCTCTAATATTTGTTTTAATTGAACATTGAAATGGAAACTTTATTTGCATATCTTCTGGTTAATATTTTCCAGCTTATTGATGCACACCTTGTCATCGGGACCAAATACTGTCTCTTATTGTTTGAACATGGCTAATACCTTTTTACATTTCATATCTTCTTTACCTAATTATGATGAATCTAGGATTAAGTTTAGTTGTACTGAAATGGGAGTATCTACTATTTTAATGTTTTAACTCACCTTCTTGAAACATAATTTCTCTGACTTCTATTGGGATAAGATTTTTATTAATTGCTAATTAAAGTTGCACAATCTCTTTCTCCTCATGTAGATTCAAGCTGCATTTCGTACAGATGAAATCCGAAGGACTCCTCCTACCCCACAAGATGAGATGCGGGCAGGAATGAGCTACTTTCATGAGACAATTTGGAAAGGTGTACCAAAATTCTTACGCCGTGTTGACACAGCTCTAAAGAATGTGGGAATCAATGAACGTGTTCCTTACAATGCCCCACTTATTCAATTCTCTTCTTGGATGGGTGGTGATCGTGATGGTATGTTTGTTGCTTTATGCTACTAATGAAATCCAATTATAGAAATGTGCACATTTTTATCACTATAATCCTATCTCTCCCATTCTCTTCTTTCAAGTGTGATTTTCATGCTTCGTTTGTTTGCTAACCTAGGATCTGCCTGATGTGCATTGCAGGAAACCCCAGGGTTACTCCAGAAGTTACACGAGATGTGTGCTTGCTTGCTAGAATGATGGCTGCCAACTTGTACTTTTCCCAGATAGAGGATCTGATGTTTGAGGTATCAGAGATATAGATCCAATATGCTTTTTGTGTGTCGTGTTTTATAGAGCATTGAAGTCCTTTTTGTTGCCACCATTATTCTATTTTCTTTTTCTTGTTTTAACCATATTTCATCAACAGTTGTCTATGTGGCGCTGCAATGATGAGCTACGTGCTCGTGCTGATGAGCTTCATAGATCTTCAAAGAAAGATGCAAAACACTACATAGGTATGCAATCATGACACAATTTTTTGTTCAATCCTTCCTGACTGCAAATTCAATGCAACCACAAATTTTGGCTGTTATTGTTTGGATATGTCATTCTAGGTCTTTTAAGATTCAAATTTTCAGAGTAACAATATATTATTATTTTATTAAATTCTGGTTTTCTTATCAAGCTACTTTTGGTGGAAATTTAGAAGAATGTTAAATTGATTTAGATAAGTCATTCATTTATTTATTTATTATTGTTATTATTATTATTATTTTAATCTAGTGATGGGGTAATTTGAATTCGAGATCATTGATTTATATAATTTGATTTGTTGGATGTATTTATATCAGTGCTTTCTGGATGCAGAATTTTGGAAGCAGATTCCTCCAAATGAGCCTTATCGTGTTATCCTTGGTGATGTAAGGGACAAGCTTTACAACACACGTGAACGTGCTCGTCAATTATTAGCCAATGGAACCTCTGACATTCCAGAGGAGACAACTTTTACAAATGTTGAGCAGGTCTTTCCCTTGTTTCAACAATTTTAGATGCCTTGTATTAATAGTATCGACTTCCAAGACTATTAATTAATTAACAATTGGTCATCTGGTGAATGTAGTAACCTAGATGTTGAGTCTCTTCTTAGGCTAAGTGCAAGGCAGTATTACTTTTGATATATATTGACATATATTGTTCTTGAGGTTCTTGTAGTATATGATTGATTTAAGATGAGTCTTTATTGGAATTATATGAGAATGTTCAGCTGTCAATCATCCCAATATGATGGTATACCTAATTCAGAGCTGATTTTTTTTTTTTTTTTTTTTTTTTCTCTCTCTTTCTCTCTTGTAGTTTTTGGAGCCTCTCGAACTGTGTTACAGGTCACTCTGCTTTTGTGGTGATCAACCAATAGCTGATGGAAGCCTTCTTGATTTCTTACGACAAGTCTCTACTTTTGGCCTTTCGCTTGTGAGACTTGATATACGACAAGAATCAGACAGGCACACTGATGTTATAGATGCTATCACTAAGCACCTGGGTATTGGATCTTATCGAGAATGGTCTGAGGAACGCAGGCAAGAATGGCTTTTGGCTGAGCTCAGGGGCAAGCGCCCTCTATTTGGCCCTGACCTTCCCAAAACTGAAGAAATTGCTGATGTTTTGGATACATTCCATGTCATTTCAGAACTTCCCTCGGATAATTTTGGTGCCTATATTATTTCTATGGCAACAGCTCCATCTGATGTACTTGCTGTTGAGCTTTTACAGCGTGAATGTCGTGTAAAGGAGCCACTAAGGGTAGTCCCATTGTTTGAAAAGCTTGCTGATCTTGAGGCTGCTCCTGCTGCTGTGGCTCGACTCTTCTCTATAGATTGGTACAAAAACCGGATCAATGGAAAGCAAGAAGTTATGATAGGGTACTCAGATTCAGGAAAGGATGCTGGACGTCTCTCTGCTGCTTGGCAATTATATAAGGCTCAAGAAGAGCTCGTAAAGGTGGCGAAGAAATTTGGTGTTAAGCTTACAATGTTTCATGGGCGAGGAGGGACTGTCGGAAGAGGAGGAGGACCCACTCATCTTGCCATATTGTCCCAGCCACCTGAAACAATTCATGGATCACTTCGTGTGACAGTTCAAGGTGAAGTTATTGAACAGTCATTCGGGGAGGAGCATTTATGCTTTAGAACACTCCAGCGTTTCACAGCAGCTACACTTGAGCATGGAATGCATCCCCCTGTCTCACCAAAGCCAGAATGGCGTGCTCTAATGGATGAGATGGCAGTTATTGCAACAAAGGAATATCGTTCAATAGTTTTCCAAGAGCCTCGCTTTGTTGAATATTTCCGCCTTGTAAGTATTCTGTCCATCCTTCCGGATGTTTCTTTAGATGTATATGAACAAACTGTGTTAACAAAATCCTGTATTCAAGAACTTGGTAAGGATTGACTACATTGGAATTTCCTTATTTTAATTGACATACTTCCTTGGCTTTTTTTTCAACGATGGAAACATCAAATCCCAGAATCAGGAAGAAGAAAAATAAATAAATAAGTAAATACTTTTGTTGTCTTTTCTGACCCGCATTGTCTAGCTAAATTGAAGTTTATTACTTTTTTGTCCTAAAACAGCATGGTAGTGTCATAATCCCAGAAATTTCGCTCAACTCTATATTCATTGTCATTTTTATTTTTTATTTTTTTTCATGCTGTTGCAAGATATCAGATGTGTATAACATTATATAATATTTTTTTATTTTTTTATTTTTTTATTTTTCTGGTACAATGCAGGCAACACCTGAGTTGGAGTATGGTCGAATGAACATTGGCAGTCGTCCATCAAAACGCAAGCCAAGTGGAGGCATTGAATCACTCCGTGCAATCCCATGGATCTTTGCATGGACCCAGACAAGGTTTCATTTACCAGTATGGCTTGGCTTTGGAGCAGCATTTAAGCACATGATTGAGAAGGATGTGAAGAATCTTCACATGCTTCAAGAGATGTATAATCAGTGGCCTTTCTTTAGGGTCACAATTGATTTAGTTGAGATGGTTTTCGCCAAGGGAGACCCAGGAATTGCTGCTCTGTATGACAAGCTCCTAGTCTCAAAAGAGCTATGGTCATTTGGAGAGCGCTTGAGAACCAACTATGAGCAAACTAAGAACCTCCTTCTTCAGGTAATTTAGAGGGTATTCATTAAAGTGGCTTTTTGGGACAGTTTTAAATCTAAAAAATGCAAGTACTCTATATATACCATCTAATGCTATTGAATATAGAAATGTCTTACACAGAATTGTAGGATAAAAATGTTTTTAGTGGTGATACTGCTAAAAATCTGCATGAAGTTGAATCTTTTCCAGTCCCACTTGCGACAAATAGGATGTCGATTTTCATGCAAGCTAAACACTTTCTGCTGCTATCATTCAGGTTGCTGGACACAAAGATCTTCTGGAAGGTGATCCCTATCTGAGGCAGAGACTTCGACTTCGTGATTCATATATCACCACACTCAATGTGTGCCAAGTATATACACTGAAGCGGATCCGTGATCCCAACTATAATGTTAAGGTAAGACCGCACTTGTCGAAGGAATACATGGAGTCAAGCAAGCCAGCAGCCGAGCTTGTGAAGCTGAACCCAACAAGTGAGTATGCTCCTGGTCTGGAGGACACACTTATTTTGACCATGAAGGGTATTGCTGCCGGCATGCAGAACACTGGTTAAGTCTTAATTCTTCTTGGGTATGCTGTCATTCAGCAATGAATATATATATATATATATATAGCTATTGTAAGAAATGCATGCTTTCTGTTTTTCCAAGGCTATGAGCTTGGCATATAATAAACCCTCTTGTAATAACGTCAAACATTTTGAAGGTTTTTGGTTTCAGCAGTAATTTACTAATGGCTTTCATGTTGAGAAATTTACTATTCTAATGGCAGGGCCTATACGATAGATCCGCGCTCATAATAGGGATTAAGTTTATGGCATGAGGTTCAGTTCCTTATCTAGAAGCATGCTTGGATATATGCTCATGGTGGCTTCCATGTCTATCTCTGGTACAGCTAACAACATATCAACCTATGACTAGTAGACCCAGACCGAACTCCTCCTTATGATTGTCATAGAGATTCATACCTAACACGTGATCAGGACCTATACCGCTCACCTTCCATGAACTGCTTGTGGCTTTCGTGCCTATTTGAGTTTTCTTCTTTCGACCTGTAGTTTCCTCGTCAAAAAGCTAGAGCAATAGTAGGAAAATCGAGAGATGAGGAAGAAAAGAGATGCCATTGGTGGTCGAGCTCTTATAATTGATTGCAACTATGTCCATTCCATTCTAGCTAGCAATGAGGGAAAACTTGCTCAATATATGGTGCTAATTGCAACACACCACCTACACAATTCACTACATAGTTCTAAGGAAAGCAGGATAATCCAGTCCCTCATCCTTGATATAAAGAAGGCAAGAATGATGAGCATCTAGGCCCCTAAAGCAAGATTAAAATGTCTTATTGGATAAAGAGACCTAAAACACTAGTCAAGGCTTTTAGGTCGGTAACAAAGGGTCATAATTTTTTTTAGGTCTGCACATGAATGGTCACTTGCCACTGCTAACATGATCGTTCCCAATGAATATGCCTCGATTGATGGCAGATCCACTATAAGAAGAATGTGTTGAGAGACGACCTCTTGC
This sequence comes from Ziziphus jujuba, assembly GCF_031755915.1. NCBI lineage: Eukaryota > Viridiplantae > Streptophyta > Magnoliopsida > Rosales > Rhamnaceae > Ziziphus > Ziziphus jujuba. Next base: position 18,461,261 of record NC_083382.1, read on the forward strand.
TGTAGTAGTACGAGCCTTCCATTTCTTTGATGTTACACAGACAAGATGCGTAACAAAAGGTAGTCCAAGGTGACTGCCAACATTACATTAGAAACAATAGAAAGATATGTAAAAAAGAACAAATCAAGGATGACCTCAACTTATCGGTTGGTGTGCGGCCTTTAACATACTTAGCCAAGCTCCCGCGCCTTCACACCTAATTGAAAGCCTTACTTCTATTCCTTACCTAAAGGCTTTCTTATCCTACCTAACACACTACGTTTGGCACTCGCTAGGGAAAAGGGGGGAAAGTTATTCAATATCAAACAATGAGGCATTAGCTGCCATTGTTGTTGACATAGTTTATTGAAAGACGAGCTTCTTCACCTTCACTTCCGTGTTGTCCTTGCTTGGCTAACTTGCTAAGATATCGTGTAAGAAACCAAAAAGAACTACTACCATAACTGCTAACAAGATCGATAATGTTGGTCGATCAGTTATTAGATTGAAGTCATTTCATACCTGTAAAAACTACTTAAAGCCGATTCAGAATTGACTAGTCAATTTTTTATTTTCCAACTTGAAATTTTAGCAAGCACATTTCATACTTCTCAAAAAGATTAACTTCTACTAAAAGCACAAAGACAAGCCAAAAAAAAAAAAAAAAAAACAAACAAAAAACAAAAAAACAAAAAGGGAAAACCTATAAAATTTATGTTCATGAAAAATATAACATAGAGATGAATCAACTGGGCCATGGTAGTGCTAAGGTAAATCAAAAGCAATTAATCATATAGATTAACAAACAACAATATATAATAGCAAGATTAAACCTAAGATCTGCACACAATCATAGAACTATATTTCATTAGATTACTATCTTTTTAAATGCAAGCATTGAAGCATAAGAGAATCCTTTAACCTAAAAAATAGATAACAAAGAAATAGGAGTAGTGCCTAATGGACACACTCCTTTGTAAACTTTCTCCCTTAAATTTTCACCAAAATAGGCACTCAGATGCTTGAAATCCTAAATTCAATATCATGCACTGTCACATGACTTATTCCCTAATTTTTTATTTATATACAAAATAATTAATAGATAATAATAATAATAATAATAATAATAATGTAATGAATATAGTAATATAATAATAATAATAATAATAATAATAGAGAATAAGCTAACTGAGCTTTAAGATAAAATAAATCTTTCAATCTAATAGGCCAACTTAAATCTCATGATAGACGACTACTTAAAATTCAATTTACTATTTCAACTTTTATTTTATTGGCAATTTCATGGTATAGATAAAATAAGATCCACGACAGATGAACACTTGTAATTCCACACCACTATATCAACTAGGTACTAAGCCTCATCAAAATTTAGGATTTGAACAAACTAAATTTTGCGATAGCTAAGTACTTAACTATCCACACTACTATTCAAGTATGGTCCAAAGCTTTTTAATGGTCAATTTAACCAAAATATTTAATTTTGACCATGGCCCCCTAATTTATATATAGATAGGGAATGGAAATAATTTTTCAAATAAAATAAAACCATACATAAAATAAATGAATTAAAAAATTGGTTCCTTTTTTTTTTTTTTAATTCGACAGCTGACGTTAGCATATGACACATTGTTTTTAATGTCATGTGACATTAGCGAAAAGCCAAAACAACTTATCATATGGAGGGTCTTCTGCCTCCAGCCTGGTCAATTTTGACCCGATTTCAAGATTCACGAGTCTCGAACCCAGTGAAGCAAAAATCGACGACACAGTATAAATATCGGCGACAATGTCGTGTGTCGGACACCGACGACACTAATAGGAGGGTGGAAGAAGTTTCTGTCAGGGATGCCGGAGAAATATCGCCAGAGTCGACAAATGTCGGCGGAGTCGTCGAAAATTGATGGGAGTGTCGGATTTTTGATGGACAATGGTGGAAACACAGAGGAAAAGCCGGTTGTCGGTGGAGATCTTGGATGGAAATATCGGCTGGCCTCTGTCTCAAGAAGCAGAAGAAGAATAAGAAGAAGAATAAGAAGACCTGCGATCTGCTTCTTCCTACGATCTGCCAGAGCCCAGAGAGAAGAAAAAGAGAGCAGGGAAGGGAAAAAGGGAAAGAGAGAAGAGGAAGTCCAGGCTTCAGAGATCGGCCGGCCGGGTAGTAGGAAGGGAAAGACTGAAAGAGATCGGGTAGGGGAAAGAAGAAGAGGAAGAATCTGAAAGAAATTTTTTTATTGATTTTTTAATGTTTAAAAAAATATATTAATTTTTTTATTTAATAATTTAATTGTTTAATGAATAGGGCCGGCTCAAGCTTACATTTGGGCCTTGGCCGAAAAGAAAGATAGGGTCTATTTATTAAAAAAATAATTATACATTAAATATATTATAAAATATATAAAATAAAATTATAATTCTAAAAAATTAAAAAAAAAAAACTATGATGCAATATATTAAATTCTCAATTTATTGTGAATATAATATTTTTTTTAATATAATGAAGGTTTTTTTTTTTAAATTTTTAGAAGTGTTTGTTATGTTACATAAAAAAAAATAAATTGGTATGAAAATATATATTCTTAATTATTAAAGAAAAAACTGAAAAATGCATTAAAGTAATTAATAATTATTTGCCATCAAATTAGGTTGGTCAAACCATTAAAGTATTTATTGCAATTTTATTTTTTCAAGATTTGTTGAAATTAATCCATCAATTTATCATCTATAAATCTATTTCATCAACTCATATAAATACTAATCTTATTAAAAAAAATCAAAAAATAAATTAATATTAAAAAACTTGCATAAATATTATTACTTTCATTTCTTTATTTTAAAATACTTGTAATAATCATTAGGTTTAATTGAGAACCTTGGTTTTACATATATATATATATATATATATTATAAAACTAGGGTCCATAATAATTAGGGGTCCTAAGTGTCACGGACTTGTTTGTTTACCCTTCAAGCCGTGCGGCCTTAGTTGCTATTCCGACCCTTTGTTGCAACTAAGTAAGCCTTTTGCCCACTAAAAGAGAAAGCTAAGCAAAGAAAGCTAGAGCACAAAGAGAGTTTGGGAGAATGAAAGTATATTGCTACAAAGAGAGCTTTACAAATGTAGCTTGGATTCTTGGATCCTTGGATGGTTTAGCCAAATGAGGCCTCCACCTATTTATAAGCACACAAAGTCTAATCCTACGGCTATAATTGCTTTGATCCTATGGTGGAGAATGGGTGTCTAGATCCTTCCCACCTCCTTTACATAAAATATTTAAAGAAGCATCTAGAATGGATATGTACATGGCTTGACCTAGAGTTCTCCACAAGGTTCTAGAGAATTCTACACTACTCTAGGTGCTTAGCCCATTGTAAGGCCCAAAATAGGCCCAAAGTGGATTATAAGGCCCAAAATGGAGAGAATGCTCACCAAATGTTTGATGAAATGTCCCAACCGTGACATTCTCCCCCACCTATGCCGTCGACGTCCTCGTCGAGCTTTCTTCATGGAACCTCTTGATGTAATTTTCAAATTGCCAAAGCGCGGTAGCAGGTTCCCAACTTGCTTCGCTATCGGGAAGTCCCTTCCATTTCACCAAGTACTCATGACTCGGATGGTTATCCCTTCCACGAACTACTCGATCAGCTAAGATGCTCTCCACATCCTTGTCATAAGTGTTGTAGACCCCTATTGGTGCTCGCTTGGACTCCCCTCTTGTTTGGTTTTCCTCATCCTTGTAGTATGGCTTTAGACAACTTACATGGAAGACCGGGTGAAGTTTGAGTGTAGGAGGTAACTCCACCTTATAAGATACCTTGCCCACCTTCTTGACGATTGGAAATGGTCCCTCGTATCGGCGAACAAGGCCTTTGTGTAGCCCTCGGGTGGACTTGTGTTGGGATGAAAGGATTTTGATGAACACCAAGTCTCCCACTTGATACTCCACGTGCCTTCTTTTGACATCCGCCCACTTCTTCATTTTCTTGGTTGCTTTTTGAAGATATGACCTCGCTAAGTCCACTTGCTCATGCCAAGTTTTAGCAACCTTGAATGCGGCAGGACTCCTTCCTCCATACTTGGTAACGAGTGTTTGTGGAGTGAGTGGTTGTTGCCCCGTGGCTAACTCGAATGGACTTCGGTTGGTGGACTCGCTCCTTTGCAAGTTGTAGGAGAATTGGGCAACATCTAGCAGCTTTGCCCAATCATGTTGATTGGCACTCACAAAGTGCCGTAGATATAGTTCCAATAACGCATTAGCTCGCTTGGTTTGCCCATCGGTTTGTGGATGAAAGCTTGTAGAGAAATGCAACTCCGAGCCCATGAGCTTGAATAATTCCGTCCAAAACCTTCTGGTGAACCTTGAGTCTCGATCACTTATAATTGATCTTGGGAGTCCCCAATACTTCACCACGTGCTTGAAAAATAGTCGTGCCGTCTCCTCAGCTGGGCACTCCTTTGTTGCGGCAATGAATGTAGCATACTTGGAGAATCGATCAACTACTACGATTATAGTGCTACATCCCTCGGACTTGGGTAAGCTAATGATGAAGTCCATGGAGATGCTCTCCCATGGTCTCTCCGGAGTTGGTAGTGGCTCCAATAAACCTGCGGGTTGTCGTTGCTCCACCTTGTCTTGTTGACAAACAAGGCAGGTCTTCACATACATCTCGATGTCATCCCGCATTTGTGGCCAATAATAGTTCGTCTCCAACAAAGCTCTCGTACGCTTTTGCCCCGGGTGGCCAGCCCATTTGGTGTCATGGCATTCTTTGATCAAATTTTTCCTTATGTTGCCCCACCTTGGTACATAGATGCGATGCCCCTTTGTGTAGAGAAGGCCATCTTCAACCCAAAACCTCTTAGTCTTGCCCTCCATGGCAAGTTGTAGGAGTTGCTTGGCCACAACATCACGGTCCATGCCCTCCTTTATTAGGTTGAGCAGTTCCCCTTGGAACTTGGTTATCGATGCTAGTTCGGCCTTCCTACTTAATGCATCGGCAACTACATTGGCCGTACCGGGCTTGTATTCGAGCTTGTAGTCGAACTCGGCAAGAAAGTCTTACCAACGAGCTTGATTGGGGCTTAACTTCTTTTGAGTTTGGAAATAGCTTGTGGCCACATTGTCAGTCTTTACCACAAATTTGGACCCCAGCAAGTAATGCCTCCAAGTGCGCAAGCAGTGGATGATGGCGGTCATCTCCTTCTCTTGGACCGTATACCTCCTCTCCGTGTCGTTGAGCTTGCGGCTTTCAAATGCAATTGGATGCCTTTCTTGCATCAACACGCCCCCTATGGCAAAGTCGGAAGCATCAGTGTGCACCTCGAATGGTTTGGAGCAATCGGGCAATGCCAACACGGGTTCCTTCATAATCGCCTCCTTCAAATTCTCAAAGGCTTGTTGGCATTGGGTGGACCAACTCCATGTCTTGTTCTTCTTTAGCAGATCGGTGAATGGTGCGGCTAGGGCAGAATACCCTTTGATAAACCTCCTGTAATAGTTAACAAGACCAAGAAAAGATCGCAGCTCACTCACCTTGGTTGGAGGATCCCATTCTTGAATGGCTTTCACTTTGGCTTCATCCATGTGCAGCTTGCCATCCTTGATCTTATGGCCGAGGAAGTACACCTCATTGGTTGCAAACGAGCACTTCTCTTTCTTCACGTAAAGCTCATTATCCTTTAGAACCTTGAACACAATTCGTAGGTGGTGGATGTGCTCCTCTAGCGTCTTGCTATAGATGACGATGTCGTCCAAATAGACCACCACGAATTTGTCCAAGTAAGGATGGAAGATCTTGTTCATGAGAGTACAGAATGTGGCGGGTGCGTTGGTGAGACCAAAGGGCATGACGAGGAATTCGTATGCTCCATATCGAGTAACACATGTAGTCTTTGGCTCATCACCCTCCGCAATTCTAACTTGGTAGTATCCCGACCTTAAGTCAAGTTTAGTAAAGTACCTTGCTCCTCCAAGTTGATCAAACAAATCGGCTATCAACGGTATAGGGTACTTGTTCTTGATGGTAACCTTGTTAAGTGCCCTATAATCGATGCATAGCCTTAACGAACCATCGTGCTTCTTTTGGAACAAGACGGGTGCTCCATAAGGTGCTTTCGACGGTTGAATGTAACCGGCATCCAAAAGCTCTTTAAGTTGTCTCCTTAGCTCCTCTAGCTCCGGTGGAGACATGCGATATGGTGCTTTTGCGGGTGGTTTTGCACCAGGCTCCAACTCGATGCAATGATCCACCTCCCTCCTTGGTGGAAGTTTCTTGGGTAGTTGTGGTGGCATGACATCCTTGAACTCTTCAAGGACTTGGCTAACCTCCTTCGGTGGCTCCTTGGAAGTAACTTCTTCTTCCTCGCATAGAGTAGCAAGGAATGTAGGCTCTCCTTTCTTTACTCCTTTCTTGAGTTGCATGGCGGAGAGGCGGTTGGAAGTACTTGGCTTGTGCATTGTTGGAATCATGCAAGGGCCTCCCTCCATTATACACACCGTGTTGTAGCGAGGGAGTGGTACCACATTGAATTGCCTAAGGAATTCCATGCCAAGTACAATATCAAAATCATCCATAGGAGCAATGGAGAAGTTTACGTTACCTTGCCAAGTGCCAAGGTGTAACTCCACGTTACGAGCCACGCCATCTAGCGGTTTAGCCTCCGCATTCACGGTTTTCAACCACCCTTGACCTTTGTCGAGTTTGAGGCCAAGCCTCATGGCCTCCTCCTTCCTTACGAAGTTATGAGATGCGCCGGTGTCTACCATGACTTGGGCATCTTTCCCGTTGATACGTGCCGCCACGTACATTAGGGAGTTGTCCTTTGCATTGTGGGTTGGGATCGGTCTAGCCTTCAGTGAGTTGAGGAGTTGTATACAACCCATTTGCGTGTGCTCTTGAGTTTCCCTCTCTTCGAGCATGGCATTTAAGGACTTCCTCTTCGGACAATCTCTAGCCCAATGGGGACCATCACATAAGAAGCAATTTCCCTTTGGCTTTAGTTCGGGCTTGGCTCCTTTCTTCCAATCTTTGCTAGGTAATGGTGGCCTTCTTTGATGTTCCTTACTTTGGGGAGTTTTGTGGAACATGGCTCCCCCACCTTTAATATAATTAATCTTAGGCTTAGAGTTGGAAGACTCACCTTGCCTATATTCGACAAGCGTTTCGGCCGTAGTGAGGGCAGTGGAAATATCTTGTACTCCCCTTCGTTGAAGCTCTTGGCATGCCCACGGTTGCAACCCATCCATGAAGTTGAAAAGGAGATCCTCCTCACTCATGTTGGGAATTTGGAGCATTAACCCAGAGAATTGCTCCACATATTCACGGATGGACCGTTGGTGCTTCAACTCCTTCATGCGTTTCCTAGCTTCATTCGCTACATTCTCGGGATAGAATTGTTTCTTCAATTCACTCTTTAAATCTTCCCAAGAATTGATAGCGCATATGCCTCTCTTCATTTCTTCATGCTTTCTACGCCACCATACCGCAGCAAGATTAGTAAGATAGAGGGTAGCGGTGTTTACCTTTTGCTTCTCGTCTTGGAAATCCAAGGCCTCGAAGTATCGTTCCATGTGCCACATGTAGTTGTCCAACTCCTTTGCATCCCTTCTCCCACTAAACTCCTTGGGCTTGGGAACATCTACCCTTGGAGTAGAGACTATTTGTTGGGTGGTAGCCGTGCCACTAGTTGCAGCTCTCTTGCATAACGCCCAATCCTCTCGTGTCTCCTCTAAACTCTTCTTAAACTCATCTAATTGAGCTTGCATAAGGGACAAGGTTTCAATTACCTTTGTTTGGAAAGCTTGGCTTTCATGACGCCATGCCTCGGTGTTGGCCTCGTTGGTGTATTGCATGGTACCTCTAAGCTCCCCCACTTGGTCACCCACACGACCATCGAGCTCCTCCATGCCTTGCTCCACACAATCAAGCCGCTCCAACATGTCGGCAACGGCCAACTCCATCTTGACCACCTTGGTCTCCATGGCGGTGAGAACGTCCTTCGACTTTGAACGCCCACGTCCCTTCCTTGCAGCTTCGGGGATGACCTCCCTTCCCCTTGCTTCTTCAATCACAACCTCTGATGAAGACATGTTGCTCTAGATGCTAGCTTTAACCTTGGCTCTGATACCACTTGTCACGGACTTGTTTGTTTACCCTTCAAGCCGTGCGGCCTTAGTTGCTATTCCGACCCTTTGTTGCAACTAAGTAAGCCTTTTGCCCACTAAAAGAGAAAGCTAAGCAAAGAAAGCTAGAGCACAAAGAGAGTTTGGGAGAATGAAAGTATATTGCTACAAAGAGAGCTTTACAAATGTAGCTTGGATTCTTGGATCCTTGGATGGTTTAGCCAAATGAGGCCTCCACCTATTTATAGGCACACAAAGTCTAATCCTACGGCTATAATTGCTTTGATCCTATGGTGGAGAATGGGTGTCTAGATCCTTCCCACCTCCTTTACATAAAATATTTAAAGAAGCATCTAGAATGGATATGTACATGGCTTGACCTAGAGTTCTCCACAAGGTTCTAGAGAATTCTACACTACTCTAGGTGCTTGGCCCATTGTAAGGCCCAAATTGGCCCAAAGTGGATTATAAGGCCCAAAATGGAGAGAATGCTCACCAAATGTTTGATGAAATGTCCCAACCGTGACATAAGGCAATGGTCTTGGTGGCTTTACTCTAAAGACGGACCTGTTAATGAAAGTACAAAAAGTGGATAGAAGTGTCGAAATTATTTATTATTTTGGTTTCTTTCGATTCAATATTTATGGATTTTTAAAGTGTTAATCGAGTAATACATTGAAAGAAAAAAAAAGTTTGAAATGAAATTAGAATAAAAAAAGTAATAGTAAATATCATCAAATATTGAGAATATTATATTTGAAAATTTTTTGTATCTTAGTATTATCTGTTAAATTATTTTCTATTTTGATACTAAGTAATATTATAATTTATTCACTTATAATAATTTATAATATTTATGGATTATTTTATCTATATTATAATTATTGTATTTTTATATTATTTTACTATATTAATTATCTCATATGTCAAAATTTGCATTCTAAATAAAAAAATTTACAGTTTCCATAATCTTATCGATATTTCCATTGATATCGACATTTTCATCGATATTTACATAAATTTATACTTTCGACATTTTCATCGACATCGATATTTTCTTCACTGCTCGAACCCGCTAATTTGACTAGGTCAAGACTCACTTTTTAACCACTATTTGATGCGATTTTGGTGATGCTCTCTTCACAGCAGATTGGACAATGGATGTGTAGTTTTCCCAAATCATGCTTAGAAAACAACACCCTCGGCAATGGATTACCGATTTTTAACAAAATTCTTATGGTTTCTCACCAAATTGGAGATGCAAAATCACTCCATTCAAAATTCAATTCAATTTGCCATACTGTTAGGTCTTAATTTTGGTTAAAAAACGAAAAACTCAATTATATATATTATATACCGTTGAAACGGCTTCACACAAAATCGTGACTCCATAAACAAAACAAAACACAACATTTAGTTGATCATCCAAACATAGTCATTTCATTCATCAGACATGATTCAATAAAAGTCCATATCTCAATTTCTATCATAAACGAGTTTCACAAAATTTTAAATAAATCACAATCTAAAATATGTATATGATGCTGCAATATCAATTGTTAGTGCTAAGGTAAATCAGAAGCAATTAATCATATAGATTAATAAACAACAATATAAAATATCACTATTAAATCCAGGATCTACACATAATCATTCAATTATATTTAATCAGATTAGTAATCTTTCAAATGTAGGCATTTAATTGTCAAAAAATCTTTTAACCTACAAAATAGATAACAAAGAAATAATAGTAGTACCTATTGGATACACTTCTTTCTAACATTTTTCTCTCAGATTTTCACCAAAACACACGCATATGCCTCAAGCCCTAAATTCAACATCGTGTACACCCTTACATGACTTATTCTCCTATTTCTATTTATATACAAAATAATAATAATAATAATAATAATAACAATAATAATGAATATAATAATATAATAATAATAATAATAAAATATAAAATAAACCAACTAGACTTTAAGAAAGAACACATCTTTTAATCCAATGGGCTACCTAAAATATTATAGAAATTGTATATCCAAAGAACCTACTGCAAAAATTAGTAAACAAGCCAATTATATTGCTGTTACAAATAAATACAGTAAGTGGTAACATAATTATGGTTAATGCATACAAAATATCTAACAAGCTGGTTATAACATTTTAAGTGCCTATACAAAATTAAAAAAAGTACCACTTTCTCTTTCATTAGTATTCTATTTTTAAAAAAAAAAATTATATTTATTTAATATTTATAATTTTTTTTTTGTTGGTTCTTTTATCACCAATTTTTCTACTCTTTAATTGACAAAATAAATTTCTAAAAAAACTTTTTAAATAAAATAAATAATAATAATAATAATAATAATAAAAATAAAAAAACACATATAACATATTATATTCCAATGATACCCCATCCAACCTATGCGATGACACCACCTACACATGCTTAGAGCTGGCTATGCGAATCAATAGAGAGAGCTTAGAGAGAGTATCTTGGAAAATTATTCATCCACAAGATAAATTAAGATGCCCATTACCCAGATTTAAGAAATCATGTGTACCCAAGGGGAATTAAAATTGCCCAAAGTATGGTTCATTGATTCTTCAACTCTTCACATTCACACCCAAAAATTAAGATGCTCACTATCCAATGCATGCACAAAGATTGAATGATAAAATGATGAAAATGGGTTTTGAGAGAGATTGAGTGAGATAGAGAGGTTGAGAATGGAAAGAGAGAATGCATTGTGCAAAATAATTGGGTTATAAAAATATTTTACAAAAAAAAAAAAAACATTTTTACAACTTCATAATTAGTCGATTTTGGTAACTGTCGATTTTGCAAAAATGGAAATTGCAGCCATCTGAAGGTCTTTTGTCGGAACTGGTTAACTTATCAACTGGACAAATGTCACCAAAAAAAATCAGACAATGCAGCTCGATTAATCGGTTATCTCGGTTCTCTAATTTTTATACCCAATCTTAGTTAAGGAGGTAGTTTGTAATTTTCTCTAAAAACTTAATTTTTATTTTTATCTATTTTCTTAGGTTTTTAGAATTTGCTCAATATGAAATAACTTCAACTCCAATTTTATGTTATTTTTGGCTTGAAAGCTTCAATATTTTTTAAAACCAATAAATTCCCTCCAAAAGACAACATTAACTCCATCAAAAAAAATATTAACACGGGATATATCAAAATAAATCTGGCAAAATTCTATACGATATAAACCTGTAGAATAGTATCAACACAAACATATAGTTAACTTGTTAATAGTAAAACATGAAAATAGCCCCAGCAACATGTTAAAAAGCGTATTTTGGTGTTATATATATATATATATATATATATTTTTATTATATATTTATTAGTTATTCATATTACTCAATATTATTTTCTTAAATGGGATATTTTAATTCATCAATTTAATATTTAATTTTGTAAATATAATTATTTGATTACAAATTTTTTTTTTTAACTTATAACTATTATTAAATATATTTTTTGTTGATTATTTTTATTTAAATATTTTTTATATTTTTCTTATTTTATTTAAAAATAAATTTTACAATTGAATTCAATAAATTAACGAATGATAATTTAATAAACAATTTTGAGTTTATATATATCGTAACACAAAAACTTTAACAAAACAAGTTTAAATGCAGGAATTTTGAAACAAATGCGGCACAACTTGAATATGAAATAACACGACTAATTGCCAAGTTTAATCAAGAAAATAAAGTCTTGGAAACACTTTTTCTTCTTTTTTGCTTTTTCTCTCTCTACTTTTCTAGATTCATACATAAATTATAAATAAATGACACAAAATAATAACATTTGCATTGCTTTTCTTGGGCAAACACCCAATCTAGCGTATTGGAATTACAGCAACGATGATCCACATGTAAGTCTTTTTCCCCATAAGCGAATGAAGCGTATGTAAAACAGTAACTAAACCAAAGAAAAAATAAAAATATTAATAAACAAATAAATAAATAAACACCATATCGATTCAAAGGTGGATTTACATTTCGATACCAAGTTTATTGGAATTCATCATTTACCACCAAAATGTTTGAAAATTTATCAAATTAACCCCTGGATTGTTAAAATTAACAGTTTGACTGTTTTTGACCAACAAAAAGTCCATTTTACCCCATATTAATGTAAATAACTAATTTTGCCCTTAGGTATGAGGTTCTAAACTATCATTTAACCCCTTCTTAAATTTTAAAATTTTAAATTTTTTAGTACCAATTTTGAAAAAAATAAATTTTCACTATTATTTTTTTAAAAAATTCAACACTTAAAATATTGATAATTTATTTAATTTTTTTAAAAACCCAAGCTACCACGACACAAACAACTCAATTAAATAAAATAAAATTTAAAATTAATAGACATATCCTTTAATTATTTTTGGGTAATATATTATTAATTGAATAGTATTTTTAAAAATACTTTGTAATCAATAAATAAAATATAGAAAACACATTTAAATTCTATCTAAAAATATTTTACAAAGAAAAAAAAATTACATTTTAATGAAATGATAATTAAATTAATAATTTCCAAATCTTTTTCCTTTCATGGTCCAAAACAAATCGTTTAACAAAATACTTATATATATATGAAGCAAAAAGAATAAAGAAACAAATTTAAATTCTATCTAACAGTATTTTACTACGGAAAAAAAAAATATATTTAAGCAACCTAGCTCAATTTTATCATTAAATATGATAGGATCAACAAATCATATATAACAATAATAATTTAAATAATTTTTTTAGTTTTTTTTAATATTAAAAACCTAATAAGAAAAAACGAATCTTCAACAAAAACAAATTAAATTTTCACATAATTTTAAATGACACTTGATTTTTTTAGAAAGAAATTAAAAATTTTATTCATTTTATTCTTTACCCTTATTTAATTTTATATCACGTTAATGTTTTACATCGTAAAATAGGCTTGATAGCCTACTTAGAATAAAAATTTATATACATAGATATATGTGAGTGAAAAAAAAAAAAAGAAAAGAAATAGATAAGCGTTCACGGGTGGGATTTAAACAATTGAGGATTAATGTTTGTAAAAAGAAAACTGGATTTATAATAATAATAAAAAAAATTAATAATAATAACAAAAACCAAAGGAATAGGTTTGTTTAAGAAGAGAGGAGGGTGTGTGGTTATGAGAGAGACGAATTGGGGTGGGGGTGGGGGTGGGGCTGGATCTGGGAGAAAGTATTAGCCGAATAAGGTGGGGAAGAAAGGAGAAAAGGATAAGCAAGGGGGAAAGGAGAAATAGAAATGAAAAAAATAAAATCAATTAATTAATTTTTATAAAAAAAATAAAAAAAAATAAAAAGGTTGAAAGAGAAAGAGGTTTTGTAGTTGGGTTGCAATCTGGACAAGAAAGGATCTAGTTGGGGAAGGAGAGAAGGGGATAAGCAAAGAAATGGAGAAAGAGCAAGAAAAAGAGAAAAAATAATAATACCAAAAATAATAAATAAATAAAGGAAAAAAAACGTTAATTGCAGAGTGGAGGAGAAAAAAATCATTTTTAAAATTTTTATTATGAAATAATACTATTAAATTTTGTTTTTATAAATATTTATGCAATTATCAAATTATCCCTAGACCGTTAACTTAGTATTAAAGTGTAATTATGATATCTTATAAGGGTCCAAATGTAATTCGCCCGATTTATATATTACAATTTCAAATATGAACTAAACATTGCTGAATGCAGTAAGTAACTAATAAGTTTTAATAACAACTGAAATCTTTTTTTTATTTTGGGAATATTTGATAGGAGACTACCATAAATTTTGAAGAGAAGCTATGAACATGATAGCTTCTATCAATTATCCAAGAAGTGATGATAAATTTGGTGCGTGAAACTTTTGCATATATGTAACATTGAGCATTGAGCCAAAAGGTCAGAAACCCTGTTATGCTAAAGAGATAAGGGATCAGTAAATTACCTCGGCATGACGAAATCCCTAGCATAATGGTGAGCTTCTGTTATACGTATGAACTATGAAGACCAAGGATAAACTTATACGTGAGTCTTTTACTCAACCGAAGTAAGTGCATCCTCTATAGCTTGAATGAAAGTAGCAATCTTGTATGTGAAAAATCCCACTAACATTGGAATCAATTCCAAGTGCATAAATCCATATTCTGGAACAAGAATCCTGCACCAAAAACACAGCAACGTGTTGAGCGATGAAAGAATCAGCAGCTGGATTTGTTAATTCCATCTATAAATGAAAAAATAATTATCCATTTCCTCTGCAAATCAACTTAAACAAACAGATCTCATCTTACTTATGTATTGTTTGTGCGAAAACAATCTTGCATGTAACAAAACTTACCCGTTCCACCGGTTAAAGACCATGACTAAAACAACAGGGACTAATAACCTTGGCTGCGCAATCGCTCCCCTGCATTAAAATTCCACCAAGTCAAAATATAAAATTTACTCTCTATGTGAAAAAGGACAAGTCAGTTCCATCTAATCATTCATAGCAGAGAAAACTTCATAGATTTGTTCATTTGTCCTTTTGTGACGATAACTTTGCATATTAAACAGCTGTGAATTTTCAAACATCATTTGAAGAATGGTGAGATATAATTTAAATACTACAGAACAAATAAAATATTCAGCCTTTTATATATAAAACTGATCTATTCGTAAACCAAACATTTTAATCAATTATATTTGAGGCATAATATGACCACAATAAGTAATTACAGCAGCACCAGGGAGACAAATGTCATGCATCCCATAGGGACTCTAATATCAGGCAAACAATAAAACATTCAAAACGTACTTGATAAGTCCCTTCGCTCCATCTGCCATGGAATCCACACTACTTCCGAGCATACGCATGTACACCAAAGAACCAAGCAATCCAGCACCAAAGCTGAAGACATGAGCATTAAAAGTCATGATGAGAGAAACTTTCATATAAAACTATATAAAAATCCAGAGACTATCAATGTCAAAGAAACTATACTGCCCTTCACCAGTGAATTCGCTAAAGGGAAGGAAATTATTGGTCTTTTAGTTAGTTAGATACTCAATAAATGAAAAGCATTCATGACTTAATCTAATGTCAAAACATGTAATATAGAGTAATCGAACTTTTTCTATCCTGAAAGTATTCTAAAGCTAAGCTGTTGTGACTGATGAAAAAAACATTTTGGACAATTCCCTCTCATTGTACCATTTAATATACAACAATTTGAGGGATCAAATTAGGACTGTCAAATGGCCTAAAACAAGGCGGATGTGTATATGTGCAATCAGTGCTTGGGAAGAGGAACTACTTGCGAATGCATGTAAACTGGTTCTAATTTCAGAAAATAAATGAATTCAACGAATATGGCTTCCCACAAGATTACTCTCAATTATGAGGGTCATACAAGTTTATAGGACCAGAGTCTGAAGTTCTGTACACAAATTGAGAACTAACAAGAAAAGTTTCGATTTTCCGCATGTTTATATGCATAAAAGAAATTGAAGGATAACAAACTATCAAAACATTTTGAAAATCCCCCATACTGAATGATAGTAACAGATGTAAATACGTCTTTTGTACCTTAGTTCAAATACAAAGAAAAAGGTTGATGTACCTAGCTGCAATTTCAGGGGAATAGGAAACATAGGCTGAGACTAAACCAACACCACCCATACCAAGTGTGAGGATTTGCAACTTCTTTTTTAACTGGAAAATAAATAATTTCAGAGGCAGCAATACCAATATAAGAAAAGTGATATAAGACTCCCAAGTACTACAGTTAATTACCCTAAAATATTGTTCCCTTGATTGAGAAGCCAGAAATTCTGGGTCTCCTCGAGGGCGCCTTAGTTCCCGAAACATTACATCCTGCAGCTTAGAACCATATCAGATAAGAAGCATCCTTCCAACTAACATTAAGCAAAATGCATTAAGTTTTTAATACTGAGATCAAAATCATTTTTCTCAATGCTGAAATTGAAAAGAAAGAAATAGTGAGACATGAAAAGGAAATTATAGGTAGTGACAGAAAAAGTGACTCACACTGCCTCCAGTAGCAGCCTTACTTGCTTTATCCCATTTCTCTTGTTCACGTCGTGTTGGTACCAATTTCCATCTCGGCAACTTGCTACCACCAGTCTGATTTCATTTTATTCCACATTGTAAAAGAAATATTGTTGATGCACATGCTATTCCATTCAAAAATTCAAGAGACAGTCATCATACATGAATTGCTGGCTCAACCGGCAGTTCTAACTCAGACTTGGCAGGAGCTGTGAGTTCTTTGCTCAAATCAACTTCCAAACTGCATGCCATTATCCGAGCAAGTTAAGAAATCCAATTAGGTAAGTAAGTTAAATATCAATTAAAACCACTAGTCCGGACATACCTGTCAAGAGACATGACTCGATTTAAGCTTAAAAAACCAGAAGTCTCTTCCTGTTTACACCAAACTTAATAAATCATACAACTAAAATGCCGATTCAGATATGAGAAATCATACAAGTTAATTTGAAACATTCATTATCTTTCTTTTCTTTAGGACAGAAAAAATCCGAACTCTGCCATATATGCAATTACTTGATCTGACAGAGTTAATTGTTTTCGTAAGATCAAGAATATGAATGGTATAAATTTCTTAATTTCTTTTGTTTGTTTGTTTCATTCCCTCCAGTTTTCAAGCAACCAAACCGGAGACCGTACGAAGAAACAGTAAGCAACAGAACTGAGAGATAAACAAAAAAAAAAAAAAAAAAAAAAAAACACCTAATTAATTGATAACACAAAATCACCAAATTTAGCCGAATAAAGCAACAAAACTATACAAACTGAGTAAGAACACTTTTTTTTATTAAAAAATAAATAAATGCGCCATTCTTCTTCACTGAAAACACACATGACAATCAAATAAACCAAACCACCATAAATCAATGGATAAGGGAAAAACAAGAAAAAAAAAATGAACGAAACCCAAATGAAAATGTACAGAAGCAAGATGAAAAGAATACTCAAAACAAAAACCTTAACAGGACCGGTTTGAAGGGAAGTGTCAGGATCCTCAATCAATCTTTTCATGCGACCCATGAAGTCTTTGTTCCACATAAATTCATCAGAGGTTAAAGGGTCCTGTTCTTCACCTCCCCAGTACTTGCGGAGCTTCGTTGTGGTCGGCGGACCACCATACTCGCCTGGAGACACACCAGTAGACCATTTCATAGGCTTCTTCTTGGGCAAAATGACCTTAGTCTGTCTTGGGTTTGGCACAGTTGGGTTAAACGAGTCCTGAGGGATGGGTGTGGCCGAGGAGGTCACTGTAACGGAGTAATTCAGAATCGCCATTGATGAAGATGAAGATGAAAATGAAGGTGTTTGATATTTTTTTTATGAGGTAGCGAAGGCCAAAATAAGGAAGGAAAAGGAAAAAGGATTGGCTCTTTTTTGTTGAGGTGGATGGTTATGTGTAAGTTAATCTTCCACCTCACCTACTTTCTGATTCACAACAGAAGTCTTCTTCAATTGCTAGGTTATACTAATTTCTGTTCACATATACATTCTTTTCTTTTTCCTTTTTTTTTTTTTTCTGGTGTGTGATTACGTACACATTCTATTTTATAATTTTTTTTTTTTTTGGTTGAATACATACACATTCTGTTTTTACTCTCTCATTCACAACAAAAAAGTCTTCTTCAATTGGCTAACTTATACAAATTCCCTGTTCACATACACGTTCTTCTTCTTCTTTTTTTTATTTGTTTTTTTTTTTGTGATTACATACACATTCTATTTTATAAAATTGCACATTCTCTTTTAATAGTTTCAATTTTGTTTCACAAATTTTGAAATTTGATGTCATCAAACTTTAATTTTTTATAATGGCAAAAATATTTTTAATATAAAATATTAAATTAAAAAATTCAATTGGATTTGTATCATTTTCTCTTAAATTGACAAATACAAATAAGTAAATTTTAAAAATAGTAAATTTAGATTTTGTTTTTTGGTCAAAAAGTGGTATTTTTATAGTTTATTTTAATTTTATTACAAATTAAGTTATGTATAAAAAATTTTCTATAAAGATGGAATAATTATTTTTTAATTTATCATATTTTGAATGGAAGGTATTTTTGTTATTATAAAAAAATATTAAACAATTTCACCATCATATTTCAAAGTTTTGACTTAAAAAATGGGAATAGGTTAAAGAAAATTGAAATTGAAAAGGAAGTATCTACAATTGTTTTAAAAATGAAAGGTAGATATCAAAGAACTTGACTCTAGAAGGGGGTCTGTGTAATTATTTATTTTTTTAGTTGTTATTTTTTATTGAAAGATAAGCTATAAACTAAAGAAAAATGAAATTTATTATTACTAGTAACTAGGGGTGTGTAAAAAAAAAAATTGATTAACCAATCCAATTTAACTTAATTTGTTTGGATCGGTTATCACATAGTTTTTAGATTGGATCGATTTCAAAAACTTAAAATTGATAATCAAATCAGTTTTAAAAGAAAAAATCAATTAAACCAATCTAAACCAAATTGATGAAATAGAAATAATTAAAATCTGTATTTAAAATAAATAAATAAATTATTGTCATTTTGTTTAATATTTATATTGGTGTAATTATTTAGTTAAAAAAAAATAGTTGTGTTAGATATATTACTAATTTTGTTTTATTTACTTTATTCTAAAAATAAATATCCAATCTAACTATTATTGGATTGAATTTGACTGAAAATTACTAAACATATAAATAGCAACCTCATAAATGTGGATATGAAAGGTATACTAACTAAGCCAACCTTACTTGAGGACAAATAAAATAGTATGCCACTCACATCTACACCTAGGGGTTCATGGATCCATAAAATGTGGAGGGAATTGTTATTATTTTATTTTTTTTTCAGAGGAAAACTATTAATAAGGTCACAAGTTACAATTCACATGCAGTGGTTATGCACAAAAACATGTAATAAACCTAAATTCAATTTATTTAAATACAAAAATGGTAGGATGGTAATGAAAAAAAAAAGAAAAAAAAAAGAGAAAAATATAAAGTGGAAGACACAAAGTAGGAGTTGGAATAACCTTCATTCATGTCCGACAAAAATACAATAGGTAACTTTTAAGGATAGAACCACTATACGTATAAAGTAGGTAACTATTCCTACACCATGCAAATATGGAATACAATTGAAGGAATAAGAATAACAAATAATTAGTTAGATAATATTACTCCCAATACTTGTAACACTCTGACCTGAGAAAACACTGCAAATTTGAATTTTCAATCAAGTTTGATCAAAGCCAATCAGGATTGATCGAGTTTATCTCAAACTGACTTTCTGTTGCAAGAGGAATTGCCCTTTAAACAAGGCACACAGTGAATTACATATGGATCTGAGTTCGCAGACTAATAGTATGCCAAAATTAAATAAGATTATAAAGTTATAATCAGAACAAGGTACGGTCCGAACTGATTCAACGAGTCTGAGGTTAACTTTTTATTTGTATGGATTTTAGTTTGTGTACCAATATATAATACTCATTGATATAAGCTCGTGGACTAGCAACACGCTTAATTTGAATTTATGGTTTAAAAGTTACAAACTTGTAAAATTTTGATTACTTTTTTTCGAGATTGGCTTTACTGAGTGTATTTTAAACACATGTATAAAATGTCAGAGGTTTAACCCTTATTGACATGTACCACATGTCAGCACCCTTGCATATCATGTGAGTGCATAGTGGCATAACAGGTGGCTTTTAATTGGGCCACCTACGAGAAATAAAGGGGGAAAGATAAAGAAAGAGGAGAGAGAAGGAGGCCAGTATCTTTCTCCAGCTAGATAATCTAACTTTGACCACCATTTACTACATCCGTTGCCCCACCAGGCTGCCCACTCAGCGGCCCATCAGCCTGCCAAATTTTATGACAAGGTAGATGAAAAATGTGCCAAAATTGGAGTAATTTTTTATGGCAGCAATAGTTGGCTTTGCTGGCCAATTTCTCTCTTTTCAACCACCATCTTGCTTCACCATCTCCACCATCACCTTACCCACTCAAAAAGCGACCCTCTCCTAAATTTTCATAGTCAAAGGATGAACGATGAGCTAGCACCAAAGACTTTTTTCAATGATAATGCAGTTCGCTGATTTTCTCAGCTCTGGCAAGTTCCCAACCAACCCAGCATCCTTTTTCACAAATTTTGATCCTTTGAAACCCAAATCCAAGGTCCATATGACTCAATTGGAGCTAGTTTATGAAATTCGAAAACATTAAGTTGACTAGGTCTTCTTGATCACCAGCAATGAATTTGGTTCATTTGAGCTAAGTATTCTCAATCCTTGTTTTGTAAGCTTTCACTTGGTATAGTATTTGCCAACTATGAGTGAGTATTTAAAAATTTGTCATTTTTAAGCTAATTTTAGTAATTACTGTGAAATTTGAACTGTTTTTAGGTATTCAGATGAAACGTGAAACCGACTTTGTCGTAGGGCAAGGGTGTGTGTCGTCATTATTGTGAGTGGTTTATTCTCTTAAATTATTTTTGAGGCTCTGTCAAGTATTTATCATTAATTATTGAATTTGTGATCTTTGTGCTACAAAAAAAAAAAAAAAATGTTATGCCTATATATATATATATATATGAATGTTTATATACATATATATATATATATATAAGTATCAATAAAGTTGTAAATGTTTATATATATAAGTATCAATAAAGTTGTAAATGTTTAAATACTTTTACCCAATGTTGTCTTGGAATGTGTTGGGGTTTAAGATCCATATTTAAAAATTGGCCTAGTAAGTGGTATAATATTCCCAAATTATGCTTGAATATCGTAAAATACTTGTTATTATCAATTTTAGATTTAATGTAGTATTGACATGGTTAGAATATATATATATATATATTGTGTGTGTATATATATATATATATATGGAAATTCTATGGTGAGGACGGTCCGCATGAGGACCGCAGTATTAGTGATGGTTTTTCATAGTATTAACGACGGTTTCTTAGAAAATCGTCACCAATACTATGAAAAACCGTCACCAATACTGTGGTCCGCATGAAGACCGTCCGCACCATAGACGGACTGTATATATATAAATGTATTGCATATAAATAAGGACTTTAAAAAAAAATAATTTTGAGGGTAGAAAATACTTAGTATTAAGTTGATTTTAATGTGGTATACTTTTCTTAAATTATATTTTAGGTTTTGAAATATTTATTGTAGATTTTTTTTTTGGATGATATTTAGTTGGGTAAGGTTACATTGTTTTTCCTTTTTTTTTGGGTGAAATATGCAAGGAGAATCGTTATGTTCAATTATAAGTACTCTTATTATTATTGTATTTGTTTATTCATTTATTCATGTAAATATTTTTTAATAAAGTAAGGAAATTCATTATTATTATTAATGTTGTTTTCTTTTTATTATTATTATTATCATTAATTATGGTTCCTCCATACATATGTGTTATCCTAATATGGAAATAATTTCAAGTTATGGTTTATAAAAATGGAAGTTACAGGAAATGGTTGTATTTATTTATTGAGGTTGATTTTAAATTAAGAATTTTATTCGTTTTGTTGTATATAATATTATTTTATTTATTTATTTATTAACTTAAATGTTCATTTTAAAGAATTGAAAGTTATATAGGTATTTAAATATTAAGAATGATTTTAACGTGGTCTATTTTCTTAAAATTAAATTTGGGTTTTCTAAAATTTTTATTATTGGTTATTGGTTTTTGAGTAATATTTAAATTGTTAGAGGTACATTGATTTTATGAAATTTGTAAGATTATTCGTTATCCGAAAATCTTATTATTTTTATTATTTATTATTTATTTATTTATTAATCTATTTAATAATTTATTTATTTAAAATATTTATTTATGGTTTTAAAAATGTAATTATGAAAAGTCGATATTTTCGTATTTGTATATTTATATGTGGTTAGTTGATCTATATATGCATCATATAGTATCGGTGTTCTCGATATATATGTGATCAATTTTAACATGCAAGTTATATGTAGTCATCACTTGTGCACTGTGATGAGTGAAAATATATAGATATTTTATAGTAATAGCATTAGCCATCTTTCCCATAGCCCAAGGATAAAAATTTATATTTAACCATCCTATAGGCATTAAAGTGAGCAAGAGTAGGTATATATTTTTGCAGTGACTTCATTAGCCACTGTCCCCTTAGTCCTAGGACAACAAGTTATTTAGCATCGGAACCTATGGAATGCTAAAGGGGCCGCATGCAAATTCTCTTCTTCTCTCTCTTCTATCAAGTGGTGTTTAAGATGCCAAATATGTAACACTCCGATCCGAGAAAATACTCTGAATTTAAATTTTTGACTAAGGTTGATCAGGATTGACCAAGTAGGATCTACAATTGACTTTTTACTGTGAAAGAAATTTTGTATTGACCAAGTTACTATGGTGAAATACTCATCGATATGAGTTTGTAAACTATTACTACGCCAAAATCGGAGCTAAGATTAAAAAGTTATGGTAAAAAAAAGATGCAATACAGATTGATCGGCGAGACTAAAGTTGACTTTTTATCTATATGGATGTTGATTTTGACTCATGTGTTGTGTGATACTACTCATCGATACGAGTTTATAGATTAGTGGCACGCTTAATTTGTATCTACAGTTGAAAAGTTATGGATCTGTAAAATCGTGCCTACTTTTCCCAAAACTGACATTACTGGGTAGTGGACCATTTAGAGGAGTCTTTGACTTGTGCCATGTGTCATCGATTGGAAGGAGCCACATGTCACGTTTAAAAAGATGCCATGTGTCACAACAATAAATTGCCCCATGTCATCCTTAATAAAAAAAATTATTTTTTCTTTTCTTTTTCCTTCTCTCCCCCCCCCCTCTCATGTGTGAAAGGTGGAAAAACACCCTCTCTCTCTCTCTCTCTCTCCCCCCTCGATGGGAAGCTCTCTCTCTAGGCTCTGGGTGATTTACTACTGTTTCGGTGACTATGTCACAACAGAAGAGTGTCACCTGTTATCCTTAATAAAAAATTATTTTTTTTCCTTTTCTTTTTCTTTTCCTCTCCTCTCTCTCACACCTGTGCAACAACCCATCTATATATATATATATATATATATATCTCCCCCTCTTTTTGGTTCATTGGCCTTTGGGCTTGCTCTGGCTTTCGAACAACAACACACACCAACTAGCATGTTGGCCCACGGTGGAGCAACCTCGACCGTCCAATTTTGGGCCATTTGGCCAGTGGATGCACTGGGATCGATGATTCAACACCGTTGGCCAATGTTTCTCTTGGTGCAAGTTGTTCAGCGGTCTCCAACCATGAGATCAATCCCTTTCCCTAGTTGTCAACCCCCTGACCTACAAAATGGCCTCCATTCTTCCAAATTTCAATCCCTTTGTGAGATACATTGGAAGGAAGTTTGGTTGAAACTTTTTAGTCATTGTTTGTGAATTATGATGTTATATTTGACAGTGTTTAGCCCAACAAAGGTTAGTAGCGTGTTCCTCATCTCTTTAGCTTACCATTAGTACCTTATTTGTGAATTATGATGTTATATTTGAAAAGTTGCTATTTTTAAGTAAATTTTGTAATTAATGAGATAATTATGTTAAATTGTGTATGGATGTACATGTTTATATAGAGATATGTGTATGTATGTTATGCAAATGCTTATTCTTGTATATATATGTAGATACTCCTTTGGCATGTGTGTAGACTCATATATATATATATATATATGTTTGAGTATATGAATATATATATATATATATATATATGCTTGTTAGAAGAATTGTATATATATATATATATATATCAATACCGATGTATGTGTGTGAACATTTGTGATCATACATATGTATACACATCATATATATATATATATTTGCATAATATGTATATGAGCATGTATATGCTTGCTAAAAAGATTGTGTCTATATGTATATGACTATACATATATGTATATGAATATATATAAATGTATGTAGGTGAATATATATTTTTGTATAGATATAGATGTGTGTGTGTGTATATATTTGTGTAATTGGAAATATTGAAAAAATATTATATATGATTTAAAATTTAAGAAAATTATTATTTAATTTTACTGTGTAGAACTCATATGATTTAAATGTATTTGATGCATAAAATTATATTTATGGTTTTAAAGAAATTATTATGTTAAATTGTGGTGAGATTTATTATTTAACTTATTATTAAATTTAATATGAAAAATAAAATATATTTATGTGCACTTATTTTTGTATGAAATTTCGTGTGCTTTTATATGATTTTTCATAAATTAATTTTAAAGATTTAAGAAAGATAATAACTTTTAGTATATAAAAACATATTTGTGTATTTGAACAATTGTGAAATTGAAATTATTATAATATTGTTGATTTTATGTGGTTCTGTAAAAAGGAAATATTAAATTTTATGGATTTAAAAAAAGCGTATCGAATGCAATGACATTTGATCAAATTTTGGTATTTATGATATTATAAGTTTTTAGATGTACCATACAGTAATGGTATTCTGTGTTGTATCATTGATTATCGAGCAAGTATGTGTGGCCATCTTATGAGAGCCATGGACCTAAGAATTGGCAACTATAATACAAAGTAAGCATCAACCACCCCACTACTTGGCTGTAGGATGGCTGGTTATTTTGTTATGGATCAGCACGCAAGTTATTACATGGTCGTCCTTTATGAGCTACGGTGAAAGAAGAAGACAAGTATAATGCAGAGTAAGCATCAGCCGCCCCCCTCTTTGGCCTCAGGATGGCTAGTTATTATATCATAGTCATCCTGTGAGAACTATGGATTAAGGATTGGTAAGTAAAATGTAGAGTGAGCATCAAGTGTCCCCTTTTACTGCAAGATGGTTAATTATTATGGATTAGTGCACACGTATATATAGCCATCTTGTGGGAACTATAGGCTTGGAGATTAGCAAGTATAATGCACATTAAGCACTAACCACCCTTCCCTAGGTCAAAGGACGATTGGTTTAACCATGACAAGTTATTGGCAATCAGTGTCGCATGATGCCAAGGTGACCGATGACTTGTTTCTCTCTTTAACCTCCCCGTCAGGTAGTGCTTCGGATGCCGACTACTATCTGACACCAGTGGTATATAGTATAATACATCAAGTATCTTTGTCATGTATACGTATATATATATATATATATATTATGTTATGTCCATTTATAGCACATCGTACAGGGCAACGATTCAAGTTGGCCTATGAATAGCTTAGTCCTGTAACTCTACTGTCTAGAGACCAATGGGTTGGACTATCACTATCGAACAGTGTTGGTAGCACTATACTTACAACAGCTGATATCATGGGATCTTGTATTAACATGTTATATGGTATCAGATATATCTCTGCTAGGAGTGTGCATATTTTGTAGTATATTTATAAATTTTAAAATATTAGTGTATTTCATTTTATTCTATCTTATTTATTCATGACTATGATTTTCTATTATTATCATTGTTTGTTGTTATTATTATTAAACGTTATAGGATTATTATTATTAGTTGTTAATGACTTATTATTATTATTATTATTATTATTACTATTACTACCACTACTGGTTATCATTATTATTATTATTATTATTTGTTATTATCTTTATTATTACTATTTATTGTTGATTATTATTGTAGTTGTTATTATATTTTATTATTATGATTATTATTTTTTTATTGTTCTTATTTTTATTACTATTTATCATTGTCACGGTTGTTTATTATTATTATTATTGTTATTATTGTTACCACTGTTATTATTATTATTATTATTTGTGAATTTGCTACTGTTATTACTATCATCATTAATTTTAACTGCTTACTCATTGTATTTATCCCTTCAGACAAGTGTAGTAACCTTTGGACGAGTATGATAACCTTGGGGCAAGTATCATAGCCTTTGGGCAAGTGCTAAGTTATCCAATTTCTTGGGAGGTTGTGTCATTATTGTTGCTATTATTATTATTATTATTATTATTATTATTATTACTATTGTTTCATTATATTTTATTTGTATATTCAGGTTTGAAACATTCACGAGATGTTATCATAACTTATAATTGTAATAAGTGGGTAGTATGAGTGGACATGAGATTATTTCTAGTATATGTATTCTCATGTTTTTGTCATTGAAGTATTGCCTCTTCTGGAAAACCCTTGTAATAAGGTGGGGAAATAATGTATTGTATTATTGGAGTATGTTAATTGTCTAGGAAATCTTGGGGCATGTCCAACCGTTAGGGAGATACTACCAAATTTTCTATAAGATGGTCTAATAGGGTTTCTCTGGGATCGGAGCTTATTTAGGGTTCTGGTAAAGAATTTTAGATACAGAGTGATAGCAAAGCCCTAGGTTTCGTTATCCCTAGGAGTTTTTGGTATATGGTGTGTGGTATTTCTCGAACGGTTGCCCATTATTGTATAGTTATTCTTAGAGGTGATACCCACTCCCTATGGTCAGTCAGGGGATAACATGACCAAATAGTTAGTGTAATGGGTGCAAGTCATTTTTTGCTTCGCTCTTAGTTGGGTGTGCTAAATTTTGAGGATGAAATTTTTATAAGGAGGTAGATTTTAACACTTCAACTCGAAAAAATCCCCGAATTTGAATTTTTGACCAACATTGACTAGCTTGACCAAGTGGGTTCTATGGTTGAGTTTTACTCGCAAGGAATATTGAACTGAGCAAGTTACATGGAGAAGACTCGTCGACACAAGTTTATAGACTAATAATATGTCAAAATCGAAGCTAAGATTAAACAATATGCGACCATGATTGATTGGTGAGCCTGAATTTGACTTTTTATCTATATGGATTTTAATGTTGACCTATGTAGTATGTGATAGTGCTCGTCGATACGAGTCCGTAGAATGATGGCAAGCTTAATTAGGACCTACGGTTCAAAAGTTATGGATTTGTAAAATTGTACCTATCTTTTCCAGGATTGACTTTACCAGGCAGTGGAATATTTAAAAAAATCTCTGCCTTGTGCGATGTGTCACCAATTGGAAGGAGCCACATGGCCGAGCAACCTCGATTGTCCAATTTTCGATCGTTTGGCTAGCGGACGTGCCAGTATCAATGGTCCAACACAAGAGGCTTATGTTTCTGTTGTTGGCTGGTTTTCCGGTAGTCTTCGGTGTGAGATCAGTCCCATCCCCTAGTTTTCGACCCCATGACCTCAAAAATGGCCTCCATTTGTCTCATTCGTCCAAATTCCAAACTGTTCATGAGATATATTGGAGGGAAATTTGGCTGAAAATTTGCAATCGTGTTCCGACCAACACCGGTAGTATTAGCCCAACGGGGGTTAGTAGTGTGTTCTTCATCTCTTTAGCTTTCCGTTGTTACCTTGTTTGTAAATTATGGTGGTATATTTGAAAAGTTGCTATTTTTTAATAAATTTTGTATGTATGTACATGTTTTTATATAGATATGTACATGTATGTTTGCAAATGCATATTTTTTTATATATATACATGCATAAGTATGTGTGGGTACTCCTTTGGCATGGGTTTAGCTGTATATATATATAGAGAGAGTAAGACTATAATGCGGATGGTCTGCATGCAGACCATGAGTATTGATAATGGTTTTAAAAAAACCATCATCAATACTCATACACAGAGAGAGTATTGACGAATGTTTTTTAAGGTTTGCATGCGGACCGTTTGCACCGTAGAATACCTTTATATATATTTGAGTATATGAATATATATATATATATATATGCTTGTTAAAAGAATTGTATATATATATATATATACGAATGCCAATGTACGTGTGTGAACATATGTGAATTGTATATATATATATATATACGAATGCCAATGTACGTGTGTGAACATATGTGATTATGTATATGTATATCTGAGTGTATATGAATATATATTATTCATATATATATATTTTCATAAATATATATATATATATATATATGAGCATGTATATGCTTGCTGTAAAGATTGTGTTTATATCATATATGACTATATTTTATTGTTTAACCTATTATTAAATTTATTATGCAAAATAAAATATATTTATGTGCATTTATTTTTAATGTGAAATTTCATGTAATTTAATATGATTTTTTATAAATTAATTTTAAAGATTTAAGAAAGATAATAATTTTTGGTGTATAAAAATATATTTGTGTTTGAATAATCATTAATTAAAATTATTATAGAAGTAATCAATTTTATAAAATTGTTGAATTTATGTGGTTATTTAAAAAAGAAATATGGAATTTTATGGGTTTAACAAAAGTGTATCAAATGCGATGATATTTTATCAAATTTCGGTATTTATTATATTATAATTTTTATAGTTTTAGATGCATTATACAATACTAGTGTATTGTACGATATTGTTGATTAGTGCGCAAGTATATATGGTCATCATGTGGAGTGATGGACCTGAGGGTTTGCAAGTATAATGCAGAGTAAGCATCAGTCGCTTCCTCCTTGGCCATAGGATGGTTGATTATTATGTTATGGATCAGCATACAAGTTATATACATGGTTGTCCTTTATGAGCTGTGTTGAGAGAGGGTAGGCAAGTATAATGTAGAATGAGCATCAGCTGTACCCATCTTTAGCCTCATAATGGCTGGTTAGTATATCATGATCATCTTGTGGGAGTCATAGACCTGAGGGTTAGCAAGTATAATGCAGAGTGAGCATCAACCGTCCCCCCCCTTGGCCACAGGATGGTTGAGTATTATGGATTAGTACACATGTATATATAGCTATCATATGGGAGCTATGGACTTGAGGATTGGCAAGTATAATGTACATTGAGCGTCAGCCACCCTCCCCTTGGTCGAAGGATGACTGGTTTAGCCTTGGAAAGTTATTAGCAATTGGCACCACGGGACGCTACAGTAATCGATTGTAGATTTCTCCATGTAACCTCCCCATTAGGTAGTACTTGGAATACCAAGTACTATCTGACACCACTAACATATCGTATGGTGCATCAAGTATCTTTTTCATGTACACATATATACATATATATTATGTTATATCTATATGTACCGTAAGGTATGGGGGCAATGATCTGATTCGGCTGATGAATAACTTAGCCTTGTAACTTTGTTGTCCAAGAGACTAGTGGGTCGAATGACCACTATAAGCAACCACCTGGACTTTAGTAGTAGCAGTGTACTTGCGACAGCTGATATCATGGGATTGTGTATTAGCATATTATTTGGTATCAAACGTATCTCCACTATGAGAATGAATATTTCGCAGTATATTTATAAATTTTAAAACTTCATTTTATTTTATTTTATTTTATCTTATCTATTTATGATTATGATTTTCTATTATTATCATTACTATTCTTTGTTATTATCTTTATTTTTATTATTATTTGTTATTGTTACTATTGTTGTTGTTATTCTTATTTATTATGATTAATATTATTATCGTTATTAATATTATTATTGTTATTATTATTATTATTACTATTTATCATTGTTACTGTTGCTAATTATTATTGAATATCGTTATTGTTATTATTATTATTATTATTATTACTTATGAATTTGTTACTGTTATTACTATCATCAGTAGTGTCAACTGCATATTCATTATTTTATCACATTGAGCAAGTGTAGTAACTTTGGGCGAGTATGATAACCTTCGAGTAAGTATCGTAGCCTTTAAGTAAGTAAGATAGCATTCGGACAAGTATAGTAGCCTTCAGGCAAGTACTGAGTTATCCAATTTCTCAACAGGTTGTATCGTTATTGTTGTTGTTATTATCATTATTATTATTGTTGTTTTATTATCTTCTATTTATATATTTGTGTTTGAAAGATTCACAAGACGTTATAATAATATATAATTGTAATAAGTGGGTGGTGTGAGCTAATGTGAAGTGTAAAGGAATTTTCTGTTTATTAAATTATTTCTAGTATATGTATTCTCATGTTTTTGTTATTGAAGCATTACCTTTTGTGGAAATCCCTTGTAATAAGTTGGGAGAAATAAAGTGATTCATTATTGGAGTATGTTATTTGTATAGAAAATTTTGGGGGTATGTCTAACCCTTAGGGAGATGTTGCTGAATTTTCTGTAGGATTTGGCAGGGTTTCTCTGGGATTGAGGCTTATCTAGGATTCCAGTAAGAAATCATGGGTGGATCCTAACATAGGCTTTTGGTAGCTCGTTAATGGGTTAGAACAACCTCTTCAATTCAGCTTGATAATTGGAGACCATTGTGGCTCGTATCAATCATGTAAGAGCTTCAAAAGGATCCTCACACTCCGTTGGCCAAACTAATGTAGTCCTGCTCGAGTAAATTTTATCTAAGCTATTGGTCCTTTAAACTTACTAAGCCATTAATGCCATTAACAAGTCATTCTTTCCAAATGAAATGAAGCCAATTGAACCTATTGTTGAGGTTCCATGCCTTTGAACTTAAAATATTGTTCACATTTATATATTCGTCCATTCAGATCTTCACCATTGAACTTTGGAAAATAAAGCTTCAGTTTCATTTGGCTTGTGTCAAATTTGTTTGTTGTTGTGAATTATTAGGAAGCATGTTACATCGATTGTGCGAGGACTTATTCAGAGAGAATAGATTAATTTCTCGCCCCTTAAGATTCCCCCCCTCATGACTCACAACACCTACAATTAGTGGTGGAGCAAAAACAATTTTTAGGAGCTATCCTTAAAAAATAACATATAGCTTCTTTTTTTATTTTTTTTTATTTTTTCAAGATATAAAATCATATACAAAATGCAACCTTTTTATTATATGTAGTAAAAATAATGTGAATATTCTTTAAACTAAATAATATGCCCTAGGGATAGAGAGAGGGAAGAGGGCACAATTATTCATTCAGAGGTAAAATTGTAAGCAGATAAAAAAATGTAAAAAAAATTGAAAGGCAAAAAAAATTTGAGAGGGCCTGCCATTCTACAAGGACCCTTTCCAGGGTGGCATTCAATTATTCAAAGTAAGATTCATGTTGCCTCAGGGTTTTCTAGACTTCATTTCGGAAATCTACATTAGCTTTCCCTTGTGTTTCGATATGAGTTATGAGTTGGGGGAATCTTGACTTTGATAGGGAATGATAAGAATCTGGTAATCAAAAGACAGAAAAAAAGAGATAAATAGAAAGAGAATTTTTTTTTTTTTAAGTAGAAAAAAGATATAATTTTATTTGGAATAAAGCTCAATCATCCCTAATGGAAATAATAACCTTTCGAAAGGATAAAACAACTACACCTCTAAAGTAGGAAGAACAAATAATTAATAAGATAATCTTACTTCTAATACCCACTACCACAACTGCTTAGATAGGTCCATAACGAAAAATAAAAATTTTAAGTTATATGTTTTTATATAAATATTAATCCTACAAACAAACAATTAGACAATAGTATAAGATTATTGTATTCAATACAAAGTAGTAACTCCAAAAATCAAGCGTTTTTTTTTTGGTAATAAAAAATCAAGCTTGTTTGTATTTGAGACACCTTATCATTCATAATTGTTTTTTCCCTAAACAACATCAAATCTCCAAATTATAGCATAACATCAAATTAATTTATATCTTTCTCAAAAGTTGGAAGAAATTCAAATGAAATAGTATATCAACTTTTGTTTAGTGAAAAATAATTCAACTTTATTAATAATAAAAAATTATACAAAGAAACACACAAACACAGAACAAAAATTTATTTCAAAGAAAAAAAAAAGGCAAACACAAAAACATTACCACAAGTCTCTCTGTTCTATACATAAATAAATAAATAAATAATCTAAGTATATATACTAAATATTAATTCTTATAAATAAAAAATAAAAAATAGTTCTATGTACTAGCCATGAAGAATGTACCTTCTTTAACTTCAAACTTTTGAAGCCAAAAAAATGATTCAAAATTTACCAATTAAAAAAAAAAAAGAAAAAAGAAAAGAAAAGACAAGAACTAGACCCAGAAGCTATTGAACCAGTCTTGATGAACTCTCAACTAAGAAAGAGGGAAAGCAATTTCTTCTACAGTGGTTTCGAAAAACACAGTAACGGGACCCTTTTTTCTTGCTAATCTTTCCTATCCACCAACCCTTGTTGTCAAAGGCATCCACTTCGTCTTTGTATGCAAATCAACCGCTCTGATCTGTGGAGGCTTTGGCCGAAGCTCATCCATTGATACCTTCTCTACCAACAGCCCAGATTCATCACTCTCCAAAATCTCCTTGTATTCAACCACATAGGTTAGATCGTCTAACAGTGAGACTACTATAGGTTCGTAGTATAAACCCACAAACCCTTCCTGTTTGTTGCATTTTTCAGCCTCTTGCCCTTTACAAAAGTCCATAGTCGTTCAAGAGAGATAGAGAGAGTCGTTGGAGCTTGGAGGTCTTAGGGCAGAATTTATTTCTAAATAGTGAAAAATTAAAGAAAATTAGAAACCTTGAGAATAAGAAACCGCTTGGTATTGAGAATAATTATATAAAACTAAAAGGTGTGTAATCAAAACCCCATTTATTTATTTATTTCCATGGAAGTTGACCTTTATTTTCAATTTTTCTAATTGAGAGCTGCAATTATACACATATCATTACCCTTGGAGTAGAATTCTAATTTTCTCTCAAGGATGAGAGTTTTTTCTCATAACTTTATGTTTGTGAGTTTTTGTCTCCTTCTATTACAGTGAGGAGTTTTCTTTATTGATTCTTTTTTCTTGAGTGATGGATGAAGTTACTAATAGTTTTCAAAAAACTTTGCCACTGACTTCGAATGAAAGTTCTGCTTTGATTATTAACCAGGATCATCATCTGGATGTGGCTTTACCGGACCAATGCCTCATAGTCCAAGTCTACACAAAAAGTCATTTTAACAAATGAGTTTCATGGATACGATGCACTCTTTATAGGGTAATTCTTGTTTAGTGCAATTTAAAGAACTCAATGACACAACTTTTTTTGTGTCATTTTGTTAGTGTAGAAGATAAGGAGCTAGTTATTTCTGGTGCACCCTTGCATGTCGAAAGAGCTTTGGTCTTAAGAGAGGCAATATCAGTCTCTGTTGTTCCCCTTTCAGTTTCTATTCATTATGCTTATTTCTGGGTCCAAATACATAATGTTCCTCTGCATTGCATGACTAAACGTATTAGGGAGGCAATTGGGTCACATCTGGGGGAGTGTCTTACGGTAGACTTTGATGAAGGGTTTCTGTTTTGGCAAGTTTATGCGGGTACGAGTTAAATTGGATATTCATTGACCATTAAGTCAGGGTTTGTGAATTGCATTGCCTACTCAAGATCCGCTATGGGTGGAATTTCAATATGAAAAATTACCATATTTTTGTTTCAATTGTGGTCTCTTAGGACACACTCAAAAGGATTGTTCATCAAACGGCATTGATCATAGTGAGCAGTATGGAGTGTGGCTACGTGCAAATCATGCTATTAATTTGTCTCAGGGAAGGAAATCCATGCAATAATGGTAACCATGGAAAAAGAGAGTCTCGATAGATAGTTCAACGCACTCAATGAATCATTCAAAAGCAGATCAGGTTTTTCTCAAGTCCGATCACGGTGTGCCATTACCTACGGAGCATCTATCATTGCCGATGCAGTTACCATCCACGATGGTTACAGAGATGAATTACCAAAGTAACGGACCTAAACGTTCACCTATGCAATTGCTTCCATTTATTTCTGCTAATGTGGATCATTTGGTTGACGTGGCTATTTCCAATTTGCATGATGTGGACATGCATTGTACAAAGGTAGCAATTACAAACAATATGGTACCTATTTCCTCTCAACAGCAACCAATTGGTAACACTGGTTCAAGTCTCTCATCCGCTCTATGACATAAAGTCTCGGGTGTTAAGTGCTCTAGGCGTGTCTTTGGGAAACATTTTACTCGTAACAAGCATTTTAAAAGTTCAATATACAAATCAGAAGATGTCTCATCTTCTAAAGTGATGGGGTCTATGGAACAGCCCCACCACGAGCAATAAAAATCTTCAGTTGGAATGTCTGAGGTTTGGGGAATCCTCAGACATTCAACATTTTTTTTCAAATGCTCAAAACACTTGACCCTAATATTATTTTCCTAATGGAAACAAAACTTTCGTCACATCAATTGGAGGTTTTTCGGCTTAAATGCAAAATGGCAGGGTGTTTTAGTGTTGATCGGGTTGGTTTAAATGGTGAGCTTGCTCTGCTTTGAAAATATGGAATTTCTTTTACTATTAAGTCTTTTTCCAATGGCCACATTGACTCCATTATAGAACACTCTGTTAAAGGTTTCTTTCATCTGATAGGTTTCTACGGTAATCCTGATTCATCTCTGCAGCACTTCTCATGGGAACAACTGGAGAGACTAAGTTCAATTTCCATAATGCAATGGTTCGTTCTCGGAGATTTTAATGAGATTTTATCTCCCTTGAATAAACAAGGTGGTAGACCACATGCAGTGTGTCAAATTGACCAATTTAGGGCAGCTATTGATTCCTGTTTCTTATGCCCCATTCCTTTCACTAGGTACAAGTTCACTTAGTCAAATGGACATATGGAGAGAGATAATGTCAAAGAACATCTTGATAGATGTTTTACATCCACTTTTGGTTCATTTTTATTCCCTTATGCATTACTGCAGCATATTCCAACTACGACATCAAACCATAATGCCATTTGTTTATTCTTGGATGGGTCATAGCACCATAGCTCATACCTGGGTAAGATATTCCATTTTGAAGCCCTCTAAATAGGGGAGGAGGAATGTGCTCGAATAATTGATGAGGACTGGACTTCTTTTTATAGTAGAATTATATCAATGAAGGACATTTTTGCGGGATTGTCATGGTGTGCCACTAAATTGCTGAGGTGGAATAAGTATACTTTCAATAATATTAAACTACGTCTTCAACAATGTTACCAACTTTTGTCAGAGTTTCAGTCTAAATCACCCACAAAAGATAATTTGAGACTTCTATATAATGTGGAGAATGAGATTGATTGTTTATTGGACAAAGAAGAAACACGATGAAGGCAACATTCAAGACTAACCTGGCTTCTAGAAGGTGATCGAAATACCAAATATTTTCATAACCATGCAACTACACAACTTCGTAGGAATTTTATTGGTGGGATAACCGATTTAAATGGTCTATTAAATCACATGTTTCGAAGAGATTGAATGGGTGGAATGGTAAACTACTTTGACAAGTAGGAAAGGAGATACTAATCAAAGCGGTTGTGCAAGCAATACCAATATATGCCATGAGTTGCTTTAAGTTGCCTAAAGTTTAGTAAAAAATCTAACTGCCTTCATGAATCACTTCTGGTGGGGATCGTATGGAGGTAAAAGAGGTGTGCCATGGATAAGTTGGGTGAATCTTACACAACATAAGGCCATGGGAGGTCTGGTTTTAGGTTCCTAGAAGAGTTTAATAGAGCTCTTTTAGCCAAGCAGTGCTGAAGGATTGTCCATTTTCTCAACTCTTTGCTCGCACAAGTTTTGAAGGCAATATATTTCCCAGAGTCTTCTTTCAGGGATGCCATATTGGCAGGCACCCCTGTCATTTATGGAGAAGTTTAGTGTGGGGAAGACAAGTTCTTGAGAGTGGAGGTATCTTGCAAGTTGGAGATGGTCACTCTATACGTATTTATAAAGATCTTTGGTTGCCAAGGTTTGGAGCCTCACTGGTACTGTCTCCATGAATACTTGATTCCTATTCTAGTGTTGCATGTCTAATAATGCCATTCGGTTATTGGAATATAGGACTTATTCCATCATTATTCTTTGATGATGAAGCTTCACTAATTCAAACCATACCAATTGGTGGGAGGGGTTGTTTAGACCGCTTTGCATGGAAATATAATGAGAATAGTGTGTATACTGTTAAAATGGGGTATTGGGAGGCTAGGAAACTTGGTGTGGGGAGCAAGGTTAGTGGACCAAGTGATGTTCAGACTTTATTGCGGTGGAAATTTCTTTGGAGATTAGAAGTACCAAATAAAGTTAAAATGTTACTTTGGTGGGCCTGTCATGATACAATTCCTTGTTTTCATCCCTTAACCTCACGACATGTTATTGCCAATAGTACGTGCTTAATCTGCAACAATACTGATGAGACTTCTTTACATGCATTATGGGGTTGCTCGAATGTGATAAAAGTTTGGAAGGAATTTGATTTCTATCCATGTTTAAAACGGGGAATGTATGATTCTTTTGCTACTTTGTGCTTCTCTGTTTTCTCTCTTTTATCTGTCTCCTGTTATGAATATTTTACGTGGGCTGTGTGTCATTTATGCCATAATAGAAATGCATTTATGCATGGAAATTTTGTCAAATCAAATGCTCTGCTTTTGGATTCATTAGCACATCTGGATGTTGAATATAAGGAGGCAATTGAGCATTCAGTGGTAAGAATACAACAACGGGTTATTCACTAGTGGTTACCACTGTAGAGGGATATTTTGAAAATTAATGTTAACGCTTCTGTGAAATCGTGTACTTAGAGAACTGGAGTTGGTGTTGTTGTTCAGAATAATGCTGGGGAACTGATGGGGGTTCTAGCTAAACCTTTTGAGGGTCGGTTCTTTATGTGGAGCTGATTGCAATTCATAAGGCAATTATTTTATGTTCCAAAATAGGTTTTAGCAGTGGGGAGATTGTGAGTGAGTGCCTTGGTGCTGTCGGTTTAGTAAATGAAGGTGGTATTGGACATCTGCTGGGTCCTTTTTGTTTTTTGGTGGACAATATAAAGACTTTGCTCTTTCATAATGTGTCATTGTTTTGTACTTTTAACCATAGGGAAACAAACACTATAGCTCATTCTATTGCTAACTATGCTACTGGTCTATATAACTTTGAGTCTTGGCTTGCGTTTGGCCATAGTGGCTTCATAGTGCGCTTCAAGCTAACTATTGTAATCGAGGTCATTAACTTTTGATGATGTTTTTTTCTTCAAAAAAAAAAAAAGTAGGATAAAAAAAAATTGAGTGCTGTAATTTTAATTTAGGTTTCAACTTATAACCTGTAATTCCATTTTTCCAATTGTGATTTTCCAATTTTAAATTCTATTTCAATATATGTCAAAAAATAATAAAAATTTTGGTCAAAGCAAATGTTTTATTTAAAAAAAAAATGTATTATTAACCTAAAAAGGTCTATATTTCCCCCAAAAAAAATTAAAAATAAGATAGAAAAAGAAGAAGTTATGTTCTCTAAAGTAAATATGCAATCTCCATATTTATATAAAATTTTAAATTGGAGGTCTCAATTGAAAAAAAATGGAATTTTAGGGCTTAAAATTGAAACCAAAATTAATATTAAGATACTCAATTGAAAAAGAAATGCAAATAAACAACTTAGAATGAAGTTGGGGACAAAACTAGCCCAAATTTATTATGAAACTTTTATTTATTTATTTAGTATAAAATTGGTAACCATCATTATTATTATTATCACTATAATAATAATTATTATTATTGATAAATAGGTAAAGGGTGAAAAGGGAGGGTAAGAATGGTATAATGCCATGTATTTCATTTATATTGAAACATGTTTATATGTGAGAGTATAGTTCATAGGACCTTTTTCGAGTACCCAAGATGGTCTTGCTTTGGAAAATCCCATTAAATTGGTATGGAAAATTCAATAGGACCTCTTATAAGTTGGATATAACCGTAGCATAAAAGAGAAAAGTAATTGTTTTTAATAGGAATTCTAAAATCATAGTTATATTCACCAAGGGTTTCAACTCAAGAAAAAGAGAAATATAAATAAGCATACATATTCGGTCAATTTATTAAAGCATACTAAAAGAAAATAAATGAATAGAAACATAAATAAAAACTAATGTTTAATTGGAGCATACTAAAAGAAAATAAATGAATAGAAACATAAATAAAAACTAATGTATATAGTCTTATAAAAAAGTAGAAAAGAGGTAAAACATCAGTAGTGGAAATGTAACACCCCGTCCCGAATCGCACCGGAATCCGTGCACGTTGACCGAGGTTGACCGTTGACCGTTGACCGAAGGGGTCAAAAGTTGACTTTTTGACTCGGTGGGAATTTCGAGTTGACCAGGGTACCGTGGCGAAGTGCATGACGCCCTGAGTTCGTAGACTAGTAGCACGTCGAAAACGGAGCTACGGTTTGAAAGTTATGGGCAAAACAAGTTGAACTGTAAACTGTCTAAAGGTGCCGGGAGTTGACTTTTTCTTGTGATGTAATTGTGAGTTGACTCTTGTATGGTTGTAAAGTACTCGTCGATACGAGTTCACAGACTAGCGGCACGCTCAAAACGGACATCCGGTTAAAAAGTTATGGACGTTTGAAGTTTACCGGATACCGTATTATTTTAATGTTTTTGGGTCGTGAACAGTGAAACGCCACGTGTCAGTTTCTGATTGGTCCACGTGGCATGAACAGTGTCATGCAGGGGTTTTATTTGTTAAAACACTCGGGGAAGAGAGAGAAAGAGAGAGAAGAGAGAGAAAGAGAGAGAGGAGAGAGAAAGAGCCACCGCCGGCCACCGGATTTTGTCACTGTTCCTGCCGAGTTACTGTACACGCGCCGGACAGAAAGCTTGCCCACCTCATTTCCGGCAAAACCTCCAAATTTCACGGCGAACGGCCGCCGGACGCGCGCGGATCGGACGTCCGAAGTTTGGCGGCGATTTTTCCCCTCCACCGCCGGCCACCGCGAATCGGCACTATTCCGGCCGATATACAGTACACGCGCCATACACCCAGCATCCTCTCCTCAAGTCCGGCCTACCCACCAAAAATCACGGCCATCGGACCACCGACGCGCCGGGATCGGAGCGTTTTCCGGCGAGGGGTCGAAAATCTTCAAACGGTGATTTCTCCGCCGTCCGACCTCCGTTTTGCTCACCGTCGGTCCCGTTAGATTGCTCTCCTCACGATCTACAAATCTGCAAAATTTCATAGCAAACGGCCACCGTCGGAAATTACTGTTCCGGCGACGGTTGCCGGTGACGTGGCGGCCCGCCGGAAATTACTGTTCCGGCGAGTACCCCGAAAATTCCGGCCAGCTCCAGTCCGCAGTGTTCGACCTCCTGAACCCAAATCCGACTTCCGTTTCCACCAATTCGCGACGGTTTGGGAGAATTGCGGAGCCGAAACCCGAAAAGCCTCCCGATAAAATTCCGACCCCGTC
The DNA here is from genome assembly GCF_031755915.1 of Ziziphus jujuba. NCBI lineage: Eukaryota > Viridiplantae > Streptophyta > Magnoliopsida > Rosales > Rhamnaceae > Ziziphus > Ziziphus jujuba. The sequence continues at coordinate 18,500,681 of NC_083382.1, forward strand.
GGGTACGATCATCGGAAATTAAGACCGGATCTGTGATTAGCATCACTCGAGCTTTGATTCGGTATATAATTCGTAAATTTTAGTTATCGTTTGGTGTTCGCTCCCCGGGTACCCATTTGGGGATTACCCGAATAAAATATTAATATTTATGGTTTTGGTACTGTGGATGTTTTAGGTGCACGTGCAAGTAGCGGAGTCGATCCTGCGGAGGATCTTGATTGAGATACGTGCACAAGGTGAGTGACCCACCTTCAATTTAATTTTGGGAAATTTAATTGGTGAATATATTATGTGTGATTTAAATATTTGGAATTTAATTTTTATGTGCCAAATATTTATTTGATTTATGGTGGAATTATTTGTGAATTTATCGGATTTAAAAAAAATGTGTATTTCACCAATTTATGCCATGTGAAATTAATTTATGGTTTTGAGGATTTTGAAATTGGTGTGGTTTTAATGTTAAATTGGGCACGATTTGAATTTCAAATATTTCAAGGAAAATATTTGGTTATGTTTGTGATTTCAATTTTTATAAAATATGCCCGTGGAATATTATGAGATTTGATTATGATATTTCGAGAAATTATTTACGCTTGGAAAAATGTGGATATTTGAATTGATGGATTTGGGAGTTGGTGGATTTGAAAATCTTGGGATTTATGGTATTAATTATAAGGAAATTGTGGAGAATTTCCCGGTTCAAGCGGATGGATTATGCCCGCTATGCTTATGAAAAATGTGAAATTTGTTTTATGATTTAAATTATGGATTTTATGATTTTTAGATGCACCGTGCACGTACTGGTGTTCTGATTATGTGATATGGTATATGTGATATGGATATTGTGCACACGGATATGATTAGCGCGCAGGTGGGTGTGAGTAGCGCGCGGTTGATATTATGAGGGTGTCCTGTGGATGCCATCGGAGAGGGCGGCCACCCCCCATTGGCCGGGACACCAGGTTAGCAGCGGCGCAGTGGGACGCCACGCGACCGTATGCCGGTTTCTTTCTATAACCTCCTGTCTGGCGGTACCTTGGGACGCTGGGTACTGTTGGCGCCACTGGTATATAGTGGGTGCATCAAATGATTTTCAGAACTGTGTTTTAAAAATAAAATGTTTGGAAACGGAATTAGAATTAAAAATATAATTGTTACCGCTTCTGGTATTTAATTGATGTCTTGGTTTTCGGGAAATATGAATAAAGGGTTTTGTGAAAATGTTTTAAAAGGGGAACCTTTCCAACTGAGAGAATTGTAAGGGTTTTGAGAGAAAATATTATTTCCAAATAATTATTATTTATATACCTATTACCGTGGTATGATAGTGTAGAGTAGTAGGGTCGCTCACTGAGATGATTAGCATCTCACACTCTTAAATTCCGTTCCTCTAGGTACCAGGTTGTCGGTGTTCACTCGGAGCGGACTTGATCTTCCTCGCTGTATTTGTTCGCGCAGTACCTTGTTCTTCTTTTACTACAGTTGTAATATTTCGTTCACTTTTGCTGTATTCTGTATTTTGTAGTACTTCATAAAGCTCTGTATACTGTATGGGACACTTATGTATTTGTATTGCACTGGATTACTGTATTTTTATTTTGGAGTGCTGAAATTTGTGGAACCAGTTCGTCGTACTGTGGGAGGAATAAGGGAACAATTATAGAAGTGTGTTTTCAGTGCAGGAAATTTTGTGGTAAGTTCATCCCTTAGGGGAGGTTCTGCCGGATCTTCCACAGAAGGGTCCGGTAGGGTTTCCCTGGGATCAGGGCTTGTCTAGGGTTCCGGTGGGGAACTTTGGACGGGTCCTGACAGGAAAGGTGTCTAATGTGAATATACAATAATGATGTAATATACGAAAGTGATGACGATGGAACGGAGTTCAGATGTATAGTATGCACCAGTTTCAGTCAAGGCTTAAGGAAAACAGTTTAAAAACACAAAACTATGAGATGAGCTTAGTGAGTGAATAATTACAGTATTATAAAAATAAATATTATTTTTTAAAATCATTTCTCTTAATACCTTACTTTCATTTCTTCAAAGTTTTCATATTTTGACAAACAACTTTCACAAAAATAACAATTTCATAAATCGTAGGATAAGAAAATTAAAACCAGACAATATTCTCTATCTTATAATAAAATAATATTTTTATGAGTTATGAATTATAACTATTGGTAATAAAAAAATATAACTAACTATATACTGTAACCATGTAGTAATAAGAATAATCCTGTGTACCATATCCATTACCATAATCTATCACCCGACCACACTAGCATCTCGATGTGTCGTTGACTACCGGGAAGGGAGAAATTGTCAATGTGTCCCTCAGAAACACGTGATCAAGTATGAGATGGTCTAATAAGCATGCGTAATCATAATCTCATAAATTAGTAATTATGGTATAAAATGATACGCAATAATCTACAACTCAATATCCAACTTATAACCTAATATATATATATATATATATGTGTATATAATTTATTAAATAATACCCATATTCATCATATCAAAATATTCTCTCAAATGTCCACATACACATATATATTAATAAACCCATTACTCAAATTTATTTATACCAACCCATTTCTTTTTATATACCATAATATAATAAATTAATATCATTATTTCATAGCATGAAATAAATTATATGACTTAACTAATTTAAGAAATAATAATAATAATATAATATATATAATCAAGTACAAACTTTCCAAAACCATTTCAGAAAATAAAGTTCACTCATGGATCACATCTCAAACTAATTCTTCTGCTGAATCACCTCCAACATTGGTCTGAGTGTCTAAAATAATAATAAAATATTTCTTATACTCTAAGAATTAAACCAAAAATATTGGATGCATACCAATGTCCTAAAATAACTTTAAAATTTCTAAAATTGGACACCCAATAGTTCAATTATACTATGATCCCTAAATACTCGATACCCAAAATTAGTATTTTCCTTAAGAAGCTAAGTTAATGAAATTAAACCTGCTATTAGGTCTCACTAACACTTAATTATACTAATCCAACTTCAATTTTTTCCAATTTATCGAATTATGCCTAAACATAGTCCAAATTTATTAAGTATTAAACTAATTGATCAAAAATTGAAAAAATTATCAAACAACGTTTAAAATTTACAAACTTTATATTGACGGAAAGCCTTTGACATGAGGAATGCAATGAAGTATTTACCTTGGCTAATTGACATTACCGGTTGTCAAAAAATGGTCAAACTTAGTGTTGTTAGATCTTGCAAACAGCGAGGAATATTGGAAAATAGAGGTCGAGAATGAGCTTAGAGGTCAAAAATAGGGGAAAGGGTGAATAGGGCAGCCTAGAATGGTTAAAAATGGGTCAAACTACAAGGAAAACCATTGGCACCATAGTCGGCATTAGACGGTCGATCTCGGCTCATCTGACCATGAGATTTTTGGGGTTGGTCAAAAATTCAGTGGGCAAGAGCCATGTCTAGCGCGTGTAGGTCATCAGTGCCAAAACCTGGGTGAAAAAGTCATTGATCCTATTCGATGACAAAAAGGATTTGGTTGACCCAATTCGGATTCCATGGGTCTAGGGAGGGTTTTTAGGACTTTTTGAGTATTTTCAAATTATCTAATAAGGGCACAATTCTTAAGGTATTTATATATATAGACTTTGGGTCTATTAAAAGAGAAAAATCTAGACTGGTTTGAACATAGATTAAGTACTAATATTTGAAAACTTCCCCAAATCATAACTTTTTAATCGTAACTCAGAATTAGGCTTCCCACTAGTCTGCAAAATTATATCGACAAGCTATATGCGAAGGTATACTAGTCAACCAAAAATTATTGATCAATAAAAAGTCAAACTAAAAACCCATTAACTGTTTAACTAATCAATCCCAATCAAATCAAATCAAATTTAATTATAAGTTTTGATTTTTGGGACGTGTCATCACAACCTAACCTCTTTAAAGAAATTTTGTCCACAAGATTCGTACTTTACGACTAGAAAAGATGATAATGTTGACTCAGCATCTGATCCTCTAGTTTTCATGTAGCCTCCTTTAGCGCGTGTTTCCTCCACTGGACCTTTGCCAAGGGTATGGTCTTGGCACGAAGCTTCTGATCTCTACAATTAAAGATTTGTACTTGTTACTCCTCATAAGATAAGTCCACCTTCAATTGAATCTGCCAAGCAACAAATGCGAGGGGTTCAGTCTATACTTGTGAAGTATAAACACATGAAAAACATCATGAATTCGGAAGAGCTCCATTAGTAAAGCAAGTCGGTAGGGGATAGGCCAAATCATCTTAGTGATCTCATATTGCCTAATATACCTTGGACTTAATTTCCCTCGTTTCACAAAATGCAATACTTCTTTCTAAGTTGACAGCTTCAAGAATACTTTATCTCTAACCTCAAACTTGAGGTCCTTTCTTCTAACATTTACACAACTCTGATGCCTGTCTTGATTACCTTTAGTCTCTCAAGAATGATCCTAACTTATTGACTCTCCATTGTACATAATTAGGACATCTGGGCTGCCAATCTCTAACCTCACTCTAATATATAGGAGTCCTACATTGCCTTCCGTATAAGGCCTCATAAAGTGCCATATTAATGCTTGAATGATAACTGTCATTGTAGGTGAACTCTGCCAAAGTAAGGTGAGACTCCCAAGTTCTTTTGAACTGCAATACATAAGACCTCAACAAATCATCCAAAGTATATAGTCATCTTCAACTGGTCATCTATCTGTGGGTGAGTAGTACTAAAATGTTGCTTAGTATCCAAAGTTGCCTACAGATTCCCCCAAAACATAGATGTGAACTGCTTGTCCTTATGTAAGATAATAGACATAGGAACTCTATGTAAACTCATAATCTCCTTCACATAAAGCTTAGCCAAATCCTACAATGTATAAGTCTCTTAAATTGACAAGAAATGAGCAAACTTTGTGAGTCGATTAACAATTACCCAAATACTATCATGGCCTGACTAAGTACGAGGAAGATTAAACAAGAAGTCCATGGTGATATGTTCTCACTTCCATATTGGAATAGATAAAGGTTAGAAATGTTTTGAAGTTCTACCTTTCTGCCTTCACCTACTGATATACCAGACATTTGGACACATAATCAATAACCTCCTTTTTCATCTTTTCGCCACCAATAATACTCTAGTAAAGTGCGATAAATCTTGGTGTTCCCAGGATGCATGACAAATGTGGAGCTATGAGGCTCATCAAGAATCTCCCTCTTTAGTCCTTCATATATAGGAATGCAAAATATGGTACCTATAACAAAAGCTCCATCATCTCTAATCATGGAAGCTGTAGTTGAACCCTTTACAACCATACCTCTCAACTTCATCAAAAAAAGATTATGAAATTGGGTAACATAAATGCAAAATATAAGTATGGGCTGAACTTGAAAACTAGCTAAAAGGGCCCATTATTGGTCTATACTCAACACAACTCCTAGCTTCTATAGCTCTACATAAAAGAAAGTTGCATCATCCACATGTATGCCAAAGAACTTGTAGCCTTTCTACTCAATGCATTGGCTACCACATTTCCGCTAGTAGGATGATAGTCAATGGTGCAATCATAATTCTTAAGTAGCTTCATTTATATCTTTTGTTTTAAGTTCAACTTTTTTTTATGTAACAAGTACTTAAGGCTTTTATGGTTGGTGTAAATCTAACATTTAGCTCTATATTTATAGTGTTTCTAAGTCTTTAAGCCAAAGATCATTGCTGTAAGCTCCAAGTTATGAGTAGGATAGTTCAACTTAAACTTCTTTAACTACCTAGAAGCATACGCCACTAACTTAATATGCTGCATTAATACACATCCCAAGCTTTAGTAAGAAGCATCATGGTAAACCTTAAACCCTTCATTACCTTTTGGTAAAGTCAGAATAGGCATGAAGTCAATTTCTTCTTTAATTCTTCGAAACTCTGCTCACATCTATCCATCCAAATAAATTTAACTTCTTCCTTGATCAGATAGTGAAGTGGTCTTGCTATCTTAGAAAACCCTTTAATGAACATGCTGTAATGCCTCGTTAAACCTGGAAAACTTGACACCTCAATCACTATCGGAGGCTACTCCCAATTCAACATCGATTCCACCTTTTGAGGATCCATATAAATTCCATTAGCATAAACAACATGCATGGGGAAACCCACTCTATCCAATTAAAATTAACACTCACTACACTAGCATAAAATTGATGCTCCTTCAAGGATACAACACCAACCTCAAATGCTCCTCATGCTCCTCCTTACTCTGACAATACACCAAGATGTCGTTAATAAAAACTATGACAAATCAATCTAAGAAGGGTAAAAAAAACCTTATTTGTAAGATTTACGATGGCTGCAGAAGCATTGATCCAAACAAATGACATTACAAGAACTCTTATTATCCATATCAACTCCAAAAAGTTGTCATAGGAATATCAGATTCCTTAATCCTCAACTGGTGATACCTTAACCTCAATTCAATTTTAGAAAACACTTTGGCATTGTGTAAATAATCAAACAAATTATCAATGCACAACAAAGGATATTAGCTCTGAACAGTAATCTTATTCAGCTACCTATAATTAATATAAGTGCATAATGCCATCCTTTTTCTTCACAAACATAACTGATGCACCTTAAGGAGACACACTTGGTCTCACAAACCCCTTATTCACTAACTTTTGCATTTAAGTTTTTCTTAAACTCTTTCAACTTTGCTGGGCCATTTGGTATGGTGATAGTGAGATAAGACCAACATCAGGAACAAGATCAATAGTAAAGTCTATCTCTCTCTTTGGAGGCAACCTAGGAAAATCCTTTGGAAACACATCTGAGAAGTTTCGGACTACCTGAATATGCTCAAGCCTCACCTCACTGGCTCAGGTATCAATGATGTGCTCTAAAATATCTTTTACACCCTTTTCGAAGCATGTGGCTTGCAGCCATAGTAGAAATTAAGCCTGAACAAAGAATTCTATGCTCCTCACGAGATACGATCTTAGGTAACCCTGGATGCCTAAAGATGACCTCCTTGCTAAAAAAATCCATAGAAGCATGATTAGCTATGAGCCGTTTCATCCCTAAAATAATATCGAACCCTTAAAGCTCCAACAGAATAAAATCTATCTCCATCTTCTGGTCATCAATGGTGATTGTACACACCTTCCACACATGAGTTGGCCACAGTGACTTTTCTATGGGTGTTCAAACCTCTATGGTCGAATCTAAAGGAACAAAATCTCTCCCAACCATGCCACTAAACTATGTGATATGCAGTTTTAAGAACAATAAGAATGCAGACATTAACCCTTAAAATCAATATCATACTTGTACTACATCAAGTGTTACTAGAGCCTCTTACATCAAAAGGAATTTGCTACTAATTGGTGATCGTCCTTATTGACCACTGCCTAAACCCCTAGGTGCTATCGGTGCTCTACTATAAAAAATAATAATAATAATAATATTAACCTATCCCACCTGAGCACTATGCCTACCAACACCACTATACTACTGTTGTGAGTAGCCAAAACCGGTCTGCTGATAAGACCTAATCTGTTGATATGGATAGCTAGATTGGGAAGCCTTCATACCACCTTCAAACTGAAGAGAACATTCTTTCTTAAAATGGCCACGCTGTCTATAATATAAACACCTTTTACCACTCTAGCACAACCCTATACAAAATTTACCATAAATGTTACAAAGCGTATGGGGTGTTCCACTAGATTATATTGCCTAGAATGGTGAAATCCGTTATCACTACCAATAGGCCGTCGACTGGAACTATGAATGTGAGTACCCCCATGGAATCTACCACCACTGGCACTAGGTCTGCCTCTTTTAATCGTTTTTACTAGTTGCCCTAGAATTGAAATTGCCTGTCTTGGACAACCCCTAACTTCGAACTATCAAAAATGTATCCTTCAAACTTCATTGTCGAGGCCTACGCATCTTCATTTGAGCCTCAAATTGTAAAGCTGCCTCCAACAAAGCCTAATAAATAGGACAGTGAGGTCATGAGATGCCTAAAGTAATATGCTCATTCAACCCATTCAAGAATCTATACTTCTTTATAGCGTCATCAAGAATCATGAAAAGTCAAAACTGTGATAGCTCATTGAACTTCTACTCATACTCTGCAACAGACATGGTCCCCTAAGACAATCTTTCAAACTCTAACCTCTTGAACTTCTTGTAGACTGGATTACAAAACTCGGAGTTAAAGGCCTCTTTGAATTGCTCACATGTGTGATTCTGTACTTCTCGCTCATCAACTTACCAACTACAATCATCACCCTTCAAAAGAAAACCGATAATCCTAATCTTGTCCTCATCAAGACATTACATGTCCTCCAAAATCTTCTCAACTACAGCTAACCAAGCCAATGCTACTAATGGATCAATGGTGCTTTCAAATGTCATTACACCCAACTCTCTAGCTTACTTCATTGTGAGGCCCGAAGGATTAAAATGCATACCCTTCACCACAGCCTTAGTCAAATGCTCTATGTACACAACGTCTATGGTGGGCTCGTCCACACCCTATACTAGCTCTTATTGACGTGTAGATCTACAATGTTTGGAATGCATCTTCAAATCTGGATATAAAAGGCAAATTCAGCTCAATATAATATTCAACCTAAATCAATGAAGGAACGAGACATTATCTAGGAAGCAGAAACAATGTCTAAAGGCTAAGATGCACATAATAGTGCGAGTCCACATGAATTAAGAAAACCTAATGCTTCATACCAAGTTGGCAGTATTGCTCCTGGGGCCCTTTCTAAGCACCTAAGATGGCCTTGCCAAGGGACACCCCATTGAAATGGTACCAAGAATTCAGTGGGATCTCCCCATATGTTAGATATAATCCAATAACATAAAAGAGAAAAGTAACCTCTTTTAATAGGAATTTTGAAATTATAACTATATCCATTAACGGTTGCAAATCAAAAGAAAGAAAAATAGAAATAAGCATATATATATTAGGTCAATCCACCCTAGCATAATAAAAGAAAGCAAATGAGTACAAAGATAAATAAAATAAAATATATAATAATCTCATGAGAAAGTAGAAGAGACGCAATACATCAACTATGAAAGGTTGTCGAATGTGGAGATGCAATAACGATGTAATATACAAAGGAGATGATGATGGAAGGTGTTTGCATATAGTATACACCATCTTTCAACCAATGCCTAGGAGAAACAGTTTAAACATACAAAATTATAAGAAAACTAAGTAAGTGAACAGTCATGGTATTATGAAAATAAATATTATTCATAAAAATCATTTCTCTCAAGAACTCACTTTCACTCTTTGGAAGTTCCCCTGTTTTGACCAAAAAAAAAAAACAAATTCACTAAAAACCCTTAATTATCCTTAACATAACAATTTCATAAATCGTAGGATAAGGAAATTAAGACTAAATACTATTCTTCACCTTATAATTATATAATATTCTTACGAGTTATGAATTATAACTATCAATAACAAAAAAATATAAATAACCATACACTGTAACCGTAAAATAATAAGAATAATCCCGTGTACCATATCTGTTACTATAACCTATCGCCTAACCACACTAATGTTTTAGTAAGTCACAACTAACGAGGGAGAGAAAAACTATCAATGCAACCTTCAGCGCCCTAGAGGTGTTGCAGATTGGGATCACATATCCAATCTAAAAAAACATGTGATCAAGCAAGAGATGGTTAAATAAATGTGTGTAATCATAATTTAACAAATCTTTAACTATGGTAAAATATGGTACACACTAATTCATAAAGTTAGCATCCAATTCATTACCCAATATATATATATATATAATTTATCAAATAATACCCATATTCATATCAAAATATTCTCAAATATTAATATAGCCATATACCAAAATTTATTTATGCTAATCCATTCATTTTAATATACCATAATATAGTAAATCAATATAATTCTTTCATAGCATGAAATAAAAAATATGACTTAACTGATTTTGGATATAATAATAATAAGAGGATAATATATATATATATATATATAATATATAATCATACACATAACTTCCAAAACCATTTTAGAAAATAAAGTTCACCCATAGATTATAGCTCAAAATAGCTCCTCTGTCAAATCATCTTCAATATTAGTCTAGGTGCCTAAAATAATAAAAAAAATATCTTTTAGGCTCCAAAAATTAAACCAAAGACATTGAATGCATATCAATGTTGCAAAATAACTTTAATAAATTTATAATTTCTAAATTTGGACATCGAACAGTTCAATTACGTTGCAAGCTTTAAATATTCGATACCCAAAATTGATTTTTTCATTAGGTGGCCAATTTAAAGAAATTAAACCTTCTATTTCATTCCATTAACACCTAATTATCCTAATCCAACTTTAAGTTTGTCCAATTTGTCCAATTATGTCTAAATACCATTTAAATTCATCTGGCATTAAACTAAATGATCCAAAAATGGACAAATGATAAAATGATGTCTAAAATATACAAACTTTATATTGACGAAAAGCCATGAGATGGGGAATGTAATGTGTACTTATCTTGGCTGATTAACATTGCCAGCGGTAGGAAAATATCCCTAAAATGTTGGGCAAACTTGATGTTATTGGATCTTACAAACAATGAAGAATCTTAAAAAATGGAGGCTAGAATGAGCTTAAGAGGTCCAAAATAAGGGGAAAGGGTAAATGGGATGGCTTATAAGACTGAGCTACATATCTTTGTTTCTTTGAACATCATGAATTGGATTGTGGCCAATAAATAGTATGTAACTACCGATGGACATTTGGTCATCCATATTACCACCAAGTTAGCATCAAAAAAGGCATGGAGAGCAAATGGAGAGTTTCAATGAAGTATGATGCCATGAGAGAAAGTACCACTTAAACACTAAAGAACTCGCTTCAAACCAACCCAATGTGTAAATGTTAGCATGTGCATGAATTGGGATAATTTGTTCATTGGAAAATCTATGTTAGGTTGTATGAAGGAAAGATATTGAAGTTCTCCTAAAATTGGTTAGTCTTGAGTGGGATCATCAAGATTAGTCCCATTTGTACTAGACAATGACATGTGAATTACTTTGGCACCCAATATATTGATATTCGTGAGTAAATTCTGGATATATTTTTTCTAGGATAGAAAAAGACCAGAAGAAGTTTCTATCAACATTATAGCCAAAAAATAATGAAGAGGGCCTAGATTTTTGAAAGAAAACCAATTCTCAAGTCGTTTAATAAAGTCATTAGTAAGAGAATAAAAGTTTCCAGATATGATGATATCTTTAGCATAAATTAGTATAATAAGAATAGAATATCCATCATTACAAATAAATAAGAAGCTATCCATATGTGATTTAGTGAACTAATTAAAGATGAGATAGGTTCAGATATCTTGATACCATGCCTTTTGAGTTTTTTTTAGACTGCAAATAAACTTTATAAGCTTAGTGATGGACAACTTTCATCAATAAATCTTGAAGGCTGTTGCATGAATACATCTTCATGAAAGTAACCCTAAAGAAAGGCCTTATGAATGTCCAATTGGTGTAAAGGATAATGGGAGGTTAGAACAAGGTAGATAATTATATGAACCATGGTAGGTTAAATAGCCGGGTTGAAAGTATCATTGTCGTCAAGGCCAATAAGTTGATGAAAGCGTTTTGTAGCCAACCATGCTTTATACTTTGCAATTAAACCATCATCTTTACATTTTATTTTAAAAATTCTTTTACACCCAACTAATTTATGATGAGGGGAAGGTGGGACCAGTTGCCATGTACTTTTTAATGAGAGCGTTAAATTCATCGCCCATAACAGCTCTCCAAACAGGATCTTTCATGGCTTATGAAATAGGGAGTGGATCACTTGGTGGAGTTAGAGAGGATTTTATGGTCAAAAAGAATTTTGGGTTAGGTTTGTAAATATTAGTTTTAGACCTAGTAATAGTGGTGGAGGTAGGCAAACATGAGGAATGAGTAGAAGAGGGAGCAAGGGCATTGATATTTGATGGTAACAGTTCAATCGGAAAGTTCAAGCTAATTGAGGTGCAGGTATCAATGAAGATGATTAGTGGTGGGCGTCCGATGGAAGCTTAACTTGTTTGGTAGAAAAGGATGAATAGAGAGCTGCGTAATAATGTTGACATTGAAAACGCATGACAAAGGTTCAACTTTTTTGGGGAAAACGTGACTAAACTTTAGGGAGAGTGAGATGTGGAAGACTCATAGATTGGGTTTAGGATACTAGGGGAAGACGAAACCAACATGAGTTAGAGGGAGAAAACATTGACAAAAGATTGATGTTCAGTATATTGAGGAGGACAGGTGAACACAAGTTGTCATAGATAGTGTATAGATTATTGGAGGATTCATAGGTGTAGGATAGAAGTGTGTAGAAGTATTGTGATAAACCTGTGTGTTTGCTGCTATGAATGTTTTATATGAAAATTGATTCTCAACAAATTTGACATGCCTAGATATGTAAATATTGTTGGATACAGGATCAAGACATAAAAAGGCACTTTGAAAGATTTGAGTACCCTAAGAAAACAATAGGAATTGACTGGGGATCTAATTTATTTCTAGTGTATAGTTTGAGCCATAGGTAACATAAACACCCAAACACTTTAAGTTTCCTATAATTAAGATTGGACTCAAATAGCATGAAGGAAAGAGATCTAAGGTGTAGTATGGGAACTGTTAATTTGTTAGTTAAATATACAACAATAGAAAAAAAGCATAGGGCTAAAAGAAGGCTCGTAAAAAAGCTTGACTAAGTTAACATAAGATATGTTTGAACAATATGGCAATGTTGTCCTGCAGATGTACCATTGTGTTATGGTGTGTGAGGTGAAGTCTAAAAATGAGAGATTCCATTTTGAGATAAAAATTCAGTTAATTTGATATATTAATCACCATTGTTGGTATAAAGAGAGCTGATATGTTTATGAAAATATTTTTCTACAAGAGCCTTAAACTTAAAAAAAGTTGTAGACATATCAGATTTTTACCTTAAAGGATAAAACAAATATATTTAGTAAAATGATCAATAGAGATTACATTATATTAAAACAATCAATGGAAAGCCTCAAAGTATTTCGCCACACATCAAATTACATAAGTTCAAGAGGAGTGTGCCCTTTCATACAAGAAATAGAAAGAGGCAGTTTATGTGTTTTACTTTACTGACAAGAATTACATGATTTAAAATCTATAAATGACACTGGCAAATTAAAGATACATAGTACATGATGCAAAATTTTAAAAGCTAATGGCCAAGATGATTGTGTCATTCTTTTCATGGAGTTTTGACATTAAGAAAATTAATAGGATGTGAGATAGATTGAGATCCATTGTATGACTACTCATTGACACCATTTTTGATTTCGACTTCAATTATTCGTTCCCCCATATTGAGATCTTTTTCTGTAAAATAAGAGGGATAAAATTCAATAGAAACATTCTTAGTTGAACATAGTTTAGAGATAGATAATAAAAAATGAACATAAAGAACATTAGATAAACTTAAAAGATGAGAAGATGAAGGTAGAAAGGTAGAACCAATATGAGTTATTGGATTTTTACCATCATTGATCATGATGTCTTCAAGCCTATCATATTTAACATAAAGAAAAGGGTATTAAGATAATTTGTAATACAGTGCAAAGCACCTGAATCTACCAACTGATTTGAAGGAGTAATTGGTCGAGTGGCAAACTGAGCCCATGGATATGGATAATGAAAGGGGGTAGGGGACCTAGTAGTGATGGAAATTGTTCATAGATGGATTATTTTTCCAATTTGAAATGGACATAGTTAATAACCATAGTGCAATAGCAAGGAGTTTACGATAGGTACAAGTAGTATGTACAGGACTTTCACAAAACTAACAAATTATTCAATTGTCAAAATGAAAGATTCCCTTATTAGTAGAGGACCACAAGAGGTTGAATCTTTCATAGAAGAATGTGAAGATTGTCAAGATTGAGAAAAAGGTTTACCTTTACGCCTTGCATACTTGTCGATAGCCAGTGGGACATAATCGGTGGTGGATCGACTTCTTTCTAAAAAGATTTCATAATTAATGAGTTTGTCATATAACTCCGGAAGGGTAATGGAGGAGTACTTTGCATGGGTTGTGGCAAAGAATGTTTTGTATTAAAATACTAAACCGTTAAGAATATGAAAGGTTACATCCTTGCCTAATGGTTCACCTACCAAAGTAAGGGAATTAGCAAATCCTTATACTAGTTATGTATAATCAAAGATGGATTTGGTATCTTTCATGATTTTACTAAGTGTTTCACAAATGCCCATAATATGACCATGAGAGGGCTTGGCATGCATGGTGGCAAGATTGGTCCAAGTTTCATGAGACGAATTAGTCGAAGCAACAAAATTAATAAGGGACAAAATAAAGGAGGCAACAAAAGTACTTTGAAGCAAGTGATCTTGTTGGATCCAAAAAGTATGACTAGGATCAGTTGGTGGGCAGATGGTATGATAAGTGACATATCCCATAAGGTTATATTTGATCAGTAAAGAATACCACTCTGCATACCAATCAGTGTAGTTATTAGTTGAAAGTTTAAAGAATGCTTGAGCTTAAACATTGATGTATATAAGATTGCCAATAGATGTGGATAAGGTGAGACCAACGTTGGTGGTGGTAGTGGTTATGGGGGGCTAGGAGTGGAGGTTGTTAATTATTCTCCTTAACTTAAGCAATAATTGAAGTAGCTACCAATACTAGCTTAAAAAAAAAATACGAAAATTTTAAAATCTTCATAAACTAAAAATAAATACTATTCAAAAATCCAAAATTAAATAGAAATTAATATTTAAAAATCAACCATTGATAAATTAAAACAAGTAACTTAAATAAACTTAAAACACAACCAGTAAAATAATAAATCCATTTAAAACTTACATAAACAATTAAGAGTTTATCCTTAAGCAGCTTATTTTGTAAACAGTTAAGGTGTATTCTGCAACACACTCCAATTATGCCCCATAAGTTGAGCAATAATTAAAATAGCAACCAATATTAACCTACAAAAAAATGCAAAACATTTTAAAATCTTTATAAACTAAAAATAAATACTATTCAAAAACCCAAAATAAATTCAAACAAGCAATGTAAACAAACTTAAAACACAACTAATAAAGTAATAAATTCATTTACAATTAGAAGTTTATCCTTAAGCAGCTTATTTCTTGACATGAAATTTATTATCTATAAACTTTCAAGTGTTGCCAAGATGGTCCAATAATCTATTAAACAAGTCATTAAGGCTTACTCAGTTTTATCACTTAAAAGAAATAACATATAAAGAATGAGTTTACAAGTAAACTCCATAATTTTCTAAGCTATAAAGAATAAAAATGAAAAAGTCTACAATTCAAAAGCACATGCGTACATACATTATAATCCATATCTTATAATGCATAAATCATTAAACATATAACATAGTAGGCTTGCAACTTGATCTACAACATAAATACATTACTTTATGCATAAGACATGACAATATATATAATGTCCACATAACTTATAACATACATCTCAACCAAAAAGATTATAATAATATTACTTAATAGAATGGCAAGACATAGGGCACATGTAACATAAAGTTAGATTTTTCATAGGGTGTAAACACCCACTTATCTTAACTTACTCATAACATAATGGAATAGGTACAAAGCATTACGGCAATCCATAACCAACTTAGACAAGATACTAGAACTTCGTATGTTGTGCTCAGTCTAATTTTAATAACACAATTCACATTTATTCATATAAATTTCATATACCATAGTTATAATAAAAAATAAATTAGAATCATTAAGCAAAATATAACATTGCTAAACGAAACTTTATAAAATTAAAGTAAGCATGGTTGAGGTTTTGTACAATAATATTTAAACTTATATAAGCATAAAAACATACTCAATTATATTTTAGAAGCACAAAACAAAATCTAGAAAACACATTTTAGCTCAGATTATGCTGTAACTAAACATTAATTACTCTCAAATATAAATAACCCTAGACCTAAAAATTTACCATGAACTAATAGAGATATAAGAGAACTTAAAAATTAGGAGTTTAATTGACTTATTAACCATAGTAAACAACACCAAGTTTATGATCCCATTGTAAATTTCCAATAGATTAAATCAAACTTGTAAAATTGCTAAAAAATTGAATATAAGTCCAAAAAGCATAAAATAAATTTTTAAATTTTTCTTAGAATGTCTAGTTATGCAAAAATTTTAGATAAAAAATAAAAGTCTAAACATGTCAAATAGATCATTCAACATAAACTACTCAAGTAAAAACAATATTTTTTTATATTCAAACATTCAATCAAGTTCCAAAAATCATAATTAATTTTATTAAAATCCAAATTCAATGATTCTAAAATTAAAAGGAAGGTTTTTAAGTCTACTTTTCAAAAAAAAAAAAAAAAACCCATATCCATAGGTCAAAAAGCTAGTTAACTAATTCAAAAACTTTACATACTTGGCACAAATTTGTTGACGACTCAAAAATGTTAGATTAGAAAAATCAAAACAAAATTTAGAAAAATCATTTTTGAGGTGATGCAAATTCGAAAACATTCATTTATGAGTCTAATTTCTAGGATAAATCTAATTTGAGAAAACATTTCATTAAAGGTAAAAAAGGGTCGAGTTGGGTTATATTCAGATGAGATAGGATATTGTTTCACATCTAAAATTTTAAAACCATATTTGGAAAAGAATCAAACCACAAAAATATCATAAATCGCAAATAGAGATCAACATTTATCAATTTATAAGTTCATATAATTCATATCACGACATAAGTTTTATATCCTAACCATGTGATAATTCTAAAATATATACATCACACAGAAACAAGATCATAAGCATAAGAAGCATATTCTAATATCGTCCATAGCAAAGAAAATTAAATTGATTTCCTCACTATTTAAGAATCCCTTTTAATTACATTGATTTCCTCACTATTTAAGAATCCTTTATAAGTCTTGATTCCCAACTAGAAGCAAACAATAATATATCCAAAAAAAAAAAATTTGTTTCGAAGTAAAGAATTTATCCTGACCCTTCAAAAACCTTCAAACTTCTTTATCTTTCCCTTAGAAACCTTAGAGAAATTATCGATAGTTTCATTGTTTCTCTTCTTTGAGGTCTCTATTTCTTTCAAGGTATGAATCATAAAAACAAATAAAGAGAATACCATAATAAACTTCACATTCTCCTTAGGGGTTCTAAAAAGGCAATTCAATTAATATTAGGAAAAGATAATTAAAAAAGTAACAGATATTTCGTTTATTATTATTATTATCATCATCATCTTATCCTAATTAAATAAATAAAAGCTGAAAACAAAAATGCATTTTCCATCCAAAATTCATTTGACCCTAATATCACATACCTATAGGTCACCCAAACCTAGATCCAACTCCAAAACCTACCCAAAATGGGTAGATCTGTTAGTCCAAACATAAGGCTACTAAAACCTTCATAACTTTCTCTAGAAAAGTCAAAAAATCAATCCATGTAATTCTTTGGAAAGCTGACTCGGGGGCTTTTCATGAAAATATAATTTAATATATAAATTCCACTTGTAGCCTTCTAAAGAAGATTAGAAAGTTGACCCATCCGCATAGGCATGACCTCACTCAATTCTTAATGCTTTATTGGCTTCCGAGTTATCAACCACCTATCATAGAGAGCCACATGATACTCCTACTTCAAAAAGTCTAATTTCTATACTCGCATAAAAATAATTAACAAATAATCAAAACAAAAGTGAAAGATCATTATACCCTTACTATATGTCAAATATGTCAAATATATAAGGGCAAAATCACTTTTTACATAATTACATACAAAAACCCCTATTTTAGTAATTAATATTAAATAAATTCAAAAATATTTAATGATTTCTATTTTAAGAGCCATGATGGTAGGTTATGGTAGGTTATGCATGTTTAATTGTAGAGGCACTGGTTTCAAGGACTTTTTTAGCCATGACAGTGAAGAAATTATGAAAGGATAAAATGGAATGAAATAGAGAGAGAATAAAGGAAATCTGTTTTGGCCTATTAGAGTAATGATTGCTCTGACACGATGAAGAGGGAGAGTATAGATAAAATAATGCTGTGTATTTCATTGATATTGAAACATGTTTATACACAATTATAATATGTCTCCATAAGGAAATATAGTTGTTAGTAATTTGACCATACATAGAGACAATCATATATGCACTTTTGATACAATTAGATATGTATGGAACATAATAAGAAAGAGATAATCAAGAGGAGATAATATCTTAGTAAAGGTGTTTTAACACCAAATCTGAACCAAGACCGAAGTGTTTGATAATTTACAACAATTTTCCATAATTATTTTCGGTGTCTTAAACCTACAACTTCATAATAAAGGGACTTATCAATTGAGTAAACATCATTTAATGTAATTATTGCTAGCCTAATTGTCTTAAGGAAACTGTTAACCCTTATTGTTATTATTTGTTTTCTTTCTCCAAATCAACTTAGTAGCTAATTTCTAATAAATGTAGGATCGGCTCCATATATATGGGAAAATTGTATCCCTTCCCTTGGAATTTGAAAAAATTGCACAGCACTTCTTAAAGTGTTTCTAATTTGCAAGAATCTCCATTGCCATGAGAATTTTATTTTTAGACTTAATTGGATGCGGGTACAAATGTATCTTTACATATCTGAACATGAGACCCACATGTCTGTAGATTATATATATAACTTTTTTTTTTTTCTTTCCCCTTTCTTTCTCTCTCTGTTTCCACCACATGACTATAATTATTTATAAATTATAAAAAACATTGTTTTATAATATTGCATAGTATTAAGAAAAAAAATCCTCTCTTAATTTTTTTAACTTATAAAATTTATAAATAAAATAATATTTATGATAAAATAATTAATAGTAATAAAATCTTAAATGAAAAATTAAAGAAAGATTTTTCTTGGTAAACAAATTTAAATGGGATTTTTATTTTTATTTTTATTTTAAATTTTAATTTAAAATTTTCGTTCATTTTCTTGTCTCTACTATTTTTAATTTTAATTTAAAATCTAAAATTAAAATTTTTCTCTTTTTCTCTTTCTCAAATTGATTTAATTTTCATATCTTTTAATTTTTTACTCTATTTTTCTTTTCTTTCACTCTCACTATCTCTCCCTTTCTCTCTCCTCTATCTATCTCTCTCTCTCTCGCTCTCTCTCTCTCTCTCTCTCTCTCTCTCTCTCTCTCTCTCTATTTCTCTATCCTTCCTCCCTTTCTCTTTACGATCTCCCTCTCTCTTTCCCTTTTCTTTTTCTCCCTTTGCGCTATTCCACCATTCAAATTCAAAAATCAAAACCAGAAATTTTTTTCAAAAAAAGGAAATTGTCGATCAGATCCATCCTACGATAAAACCCATTCCAAAATTCATTCCTCTGTTTAGACAATAAATAAATAAATAAATAAGCCCAAAAACTGCCAATGAGGCCCACTATCAAATCCATTCTAAATCAAACCCATCCAAATAGAAGTTGTAATCTAATCGGCACAAGTGACAGTGATGACAATTTGGAGAGATGTTGGTTTAAACTCTTAAAATAATGGTGCTGAATCAGGTTTATTGGATTGTGGATTGGGATTTGAAATGTGGGTTTTAGATGTTTTGGTGTTTGGATTGGGTAGAGATTAGGTGGATAGTGGTGGGGATTACATGTCCTTTTATGGGTTGATGATGTTTCTTGATCTTAGAAGAGGAAGAAGGAAAAGAGGAGAGAGAAAGAGGAAGATAGCTGAGAAAGGAGGGACAACAAAAGAAGAAAGAGAGGGAGATAATTTATTATTATTTTTTTATAAATATTATTTTATTATAAATTATATGATAAAAGAAATCGTTAACTTAAAACAATGTTACTGTATTAATAAATATTATATTCTACCTGAGTCCCACATAGATTTTTTTAATAATTGATATTATTATTGCGGATATATATAGAATGGTTAGATTTTTTTATCAAAATTTTAGTATTTATGATTTGATAATTTTTAAATAATTTATTTATTTATATATATATAAAGTAATATCAATTTAATACTATTAAAAAATTATCAAATAATTGAATATCAAAATTTTGATTAAAAAATTTGATACCTATAACATTGTTCTATTATTGCGTTTTCATTTGCCAAAGAGAATATTAATTTTTGGATGAAATTTGATGACAAGGGAAGTTTTTATGATTTTCTAAACCTAAATGGGTTATTTTTCTATTTATCTAAACTTTCGAAAAAAGGGTATGCAAAAACTCTAAAACCTAGAAATGTACTATTTACTAAACCCAATATCTAAATTTGTTTAAATATTTGATTAATTAATAGTTAAAAAATATGCTATCGATAATTTTACCATTATGTCATCTATCATTAGCTTTTGGATAACATCAATTGACTAGATTTAAAATTTAATTATTGACCAAATATGAATTTAGCATTATATTTAGAGGTGGGCATGGATTGGGTTGGTTCGGTTTTGAACTGAAATACAATCCAATCCATACATATCGATTTTTCTAATTTACAATCCAAACAAAACCATTAAAGCATTAAATCCAAACCAAACCAAACCATTTACGATCAGTTTGGTTTGGATTGGTTGATCGGTTTGAAACTTACTAATTTGTAAATATATAATACAAATAAAAAAATTTCCAAATATAAAATATAAATAATAAATTATAATTATCCAAACATAAAATACAATTAGAATAATACAACATAATCTACAATGGAAAATAAAGAAGAAAATGTAGCAAATGATACACATCATGCACTTATTAAATAGCAAACATTAATGTCATCATCTCACTCCTATAAAATCAAATTAAAATTGTTAGAACAAATAATGTAAAATAATACATTCGTCAAAATTCATTCACTCAAGAATCAATGCATAATTTCTTTTTTTTTTAACCTTAAAACTTTGGTAAATCACAAGTCAATCAACGTTGATAGGGTCACTAATTTTAGTTGATTCTGTAAGCTCTACAAAGATCAAAACAATAAAATTAGCAATAAATTATATTTAAACATTTATATATATATATATATATATATATCTAAATAACAATTGGATACAATATATGTAGATCTATATATATATATATGATGGGGATGTAAAAATATATATATATATATTATGGTGATTGTGATGGACTCGTGGTGGGCGGCAACAAAGGTAAATGTTTAGTTTAGGATTACAACTTACAATTTGATTTGGGATTTGGGATATGGGGATGTAAAAGAAAAAAATATATATATATATATATTAAAAATCAATATATAAAAATGGAAAAAAAATTTAAAAATTAATATATAAAAATGAAAAAAAATTCTAAAATTAATATATAAAAATGAAAAAACTAAAAAATATATAATTTTTTAGTTATATAATATATTATTTGGATTGGATTGGATTGGATTTATATTTCCAATCCATACAATTTATAATATTTTGAGCTCAATCCAATCCAATTGATGTAAAAATCAAATCCAAATCGTTAAAAATGGATTGGATTTGGCGGGTTAAATGGGTTGGATTGGATTTTGCCCACCCTTAATTATACTAATGCTTTATTTGGGAAAGGTGATTCAAAAGCTGAAAAGAAAGTTCTAATGGTTAAGCTATCAGATCGATCTAATCTGAGCCTGATTATATATATACAAATTTGATTTGTTGGGAACTTAATAATGTTACTAAAGGTTGTTTTTTGCCAAACTAGGGATTTAGTATTAACATATTAATTCATGTAACTCTTTCAACATTTGACATGTCACTACTTGCCACCTTAGGAATTACATTTCGTATAGAATAGCTTTCTCTCTCTCTCTCTATATATATATACATATAAAAATGTTCTCTTAGGAACTATTCCCCAATTTATTCTGGGAGATATTCTGTATATACACTATATCTGTAGTGCACTCAACAAATCTTTGTGTACCACAACCTATCTCATGACCATAACTAATGTTCTAGTATGTTATCGACTATTCGAGGAAGGGAAAATTATCAATGCGACCTTCGATGTCTTAAAGGCATTGTAAACTACGATCTCCCATTCAAACTCAAGACTCATGTGATCAAGTAGGAAATGATCAAATAAGCACTCGTAATCATAATCCAACAAATTCATATTCATGGTATAGTATGATGCATAAAAATCCATAATCAAGTATCCATCTTATAATCCAATAAATTTATAAAATTTATCAAATAATACCCTTAATTCTCATATCAAAATATTCTAACAAATACCATAATAAACGTATATTTATATTACATATAGCCATATATTGAAATGTATATATGCCAAACCGATCCTTTTAATATACAATAATATGATAAATCGAATAATTATTTCACTGCATGTAATAAAGCATATGACTTAAATAATTCTAGAAATAATAATAATAATAATAATATAATTAATATATCATTTAAAATCAACACATAATTTCCAAAACCATTTCAGAAAACAAAGTTCACTCACAAATAAGAGCTCGAACAAATTCTTCTACTGGATCACCTCTAATATCAGTCTTAAGACTTAAAATAATAATAAAATATTTTTGAGACACAAAAATTTAAACCAAAGAGATTGGGCTCCTACCAATATCCTAACATAACTTTAATAACTTTAAAATTTCTAAGATTCGACACAAAATAGTCCAATTATAATGTGAGCTCTAAATGCTCCAATACCTAAACATGTTGTTTTTCACTCAGAGGCCAACTTAATGAAACTGAACCTTCCACTAGGTCACATTAAAACCTAATTACACAAATTCAATTTCATTTTGTCTAATTTTATGTAATTGTGGCCAAACATAATTCAATTTTATTGTGTATTAAACTAATTGACTTGAAAATGAAAAAATTATCAAACAACGTCCTAAATTTACCAACTTTATATTGACGGAAAGCTCATAAGATGAGGAATGCATTGGTGTATCACCTTGGTCCAAAATTATACCCGTGGCCAGAAAAGCTACCAAAGTTTTGGCTAAACTTGGTATCATCGAATCTTGTAAATCATGAGGAATCTTGGAAAATGGAGGCTGAGAATTAGTTCAAAGGGTTCAAAAGAAGGGGAATAGGGGTATGGGGTGACTTAATATGGCCAGAAAAGGACCAAGAATCTAGCAACCTGATCGAACACCGATGATAGCTTTCGAACTCCAATCTTGGTGAATCACTAGCCAATTAGCTGTGAAAAGTTACGGCCTAGGTTGCTGGCCTATGGGCCTACCAGACCTTTGATATGTGTAAGCTGTGGCTAGAATTTGAAGAAAACCACTGAAGCTGGTTGGTGGTGGAAGTGGATTGCGGGTTAAACCTGACGTGTCTCAATGGTCTCGGATGGTTTCACAAGATTAAAGAGTTTTTGGGACAAAATGGAAATTTTATGATTTGTATAATGAAAGGCATGCTGCCCTAGGTATATATAGGCCTTTGGATTCACTCTAAGACAAAGAGTTGAACTGGTTTAGACACAAATAAAATATTGATACTTAAAAGTTTTTAGAACCATAACTTTTTAATCGTATTTCATAATTATCATAATTAAGTGTGCTACTTGTCTACGAACACATATCGACGAGCTCTACTATAGTGTACTGGTCAAAAAAACTTTTTTACCAACGAAAAAGTCAAACTTGGTCCTTCTTAAAAGTCTGATTTATTCAAACTTGGTCAACCTTGGTTAAACTATCAAAATTCTAAATTATAGGTGTTTTCTCGAGATGGGTTGTTACGACCTACCTGCTTATTGAATTTTCGTCCTCAAAATTTCATACCTTATTATTGGAACATTTAAAGATATTGACTCCGCATTGTCCAATAGTTCGGAATCTAACATAACTCAACTTTTTGAGAAACACAAAATTTCCATTAGCAGAGAGTACTTGTCTGCAAGATCTTACTCAACCCAACTAAGCTCACCTGGATTACACTAATGCCACAATGCAAACCACTAGTGAACACTAATGTCACAATGCAAACCACTAATATTCCAACCCTAAAATTAAAATACTTTTAACTTCACTAAACAAAAATCAACCGCTTGAATATCACAACCACAATGCATAACAAACTTTAATATCTCCATACACTGATAGGTCCCACCCTGGAAACCCTCCTAAGACATTGGATGGTTCAACCTAGGGAAGTCCTATAGGGCAATTCTTAGAGAAAACCTAATAGAACCACATCTAATTATGGATAAACAAACACATGCAATATCAAATAATACCTTAATATATAAAAAAAGAGGCATATTAGCATGGAAGGCTACAAATATAATAAACATCTACAGCCCGTCATATTATACACTATTACTACATATACATAGTAGGATCACTATTGTGTCCATCATTTAGGTCAATGCATCCTAACAATATATGTAAAATTATGTAAAATAATTGATACAAATAAGTTTAGGAAAATAAAGACGAACAGGGAAAGACAAATACTTCTGTTGTTGTGAGAAACATGAAACAATAGGTGATGTGTGAGGTATATTGTCAGCTAACTTCTTGAACATAGAAGAACAAATTTAAGATCAGATAAAACGTGAGATAAAGATATCTCAATGAATGGCATGGTACAATAGAAATAATATATATTTTATTAATGTAAGTCTTTCTCACAATATTTTTTGTTCCATTCTTTTGGAAGGTTTTCTGTTTAAAAATCATTTTACAAAACTCAACTTGTACACTAAGTCAATATTATAAAATTGATACTTAATAGTACAAATTAATGTTCACTAAAAATATTAGCAAATTGGACCAATTATAATATAAATATTAAGCATAAAATAATAAAAAAATAATTTTACAAAATAATTATGAATGTACAATAAAAGCATAAATATCAAAAAATCAATAATGTACTAAAAAACATAAATTATGTACTATATGATATACCTAGCACTTCTAAGTGGTGCACGGCATCTCGGAATACCATTGGATAGTAAAAGAAAAGAAATCTATGTGATGAACCCTCCTTACAACCCTTAGCATCCTAAATGTATTGTGATAATATAAACCTGTGAGATAAACCTACCTCACGAGTTTTAGTGTACGAAAGGTATCATAGCAATAATGAACATGTGGAATGAATCCAACCTCATAGCCTTTAGCTTACTACAGGTATAGTGGCAAAACTTTACGCTATAATATAATACTAAATAGAGATGCTGGTACTATATGGTACACCAATTAAAAATTAATAGGACAATATTTATAAAATAATCTTTTGAAGATCATACTTTTTCACTTTTGCAAATAATATTGTACCAAAAAACATAATTTAATATTCAAATCCAACTATTCATTTAATGATTCAAAAAATTTTAAATCATCATTTGATGCTAAAACATAAATACCACGGTGAAATACATATCATCTTAAACCATTTTTAAGCACTTATAAATATAAAACAATTAAACATGCTTAAAAGTATATAATTTACAATCTGCTTTCTTAAAATCAATTGTTTTTTTGAAAGGACTAAAGTATCGATTAAATTACCAAAATACATTAATACCAATATTTGCAGGTTCATTATGAACTCATTAGAATTTGAAACAATTAAAAATATTATCAAAAGTCATATAAAATGATAATACATATATGTAAAAACCAATATTAGTATATGCTTAAAATAAATATCTAAATCAAACCATATATATAAAGATCAAAATCATATATATTGGACTAGCATGCCAAAAATATTTAAAAATATAACCACTCATGAATACTGCTGATGCATACTTCTACTCTTCTGCAGATTGCTTCTAGGCGCAATATGGATGCGTTGTAATATAATAAAATATTTCTTAGGCTCCAACAATTATATCAAAGATATTGGTGTTCCAAATGTCTTAAAATAATTTATACAAATACAAAATTATATAAATTGGACACTGAAAGGTCCTACTATATTGCAAATCCTTAGGACTTGATACCTAAAATTTAGATTTTTCATTAAAAATCCAATTTTATGAAATTTAACCAAGCTTAATTTTGTCCAATTGGACCTATTTTTGTCCAAACACAATCCAAATTTACCTGATATATAACTAATTGATCCAAAAATGGAAAAAATATCAATCGATATCCAAAATTTACAAATTTTATATCAACAAAAAACCAAAAGTTAAGGAATACATTTGTAGTGCTCACCTTTGATGAGAATCCATCCATACCTGTACAACCGACTATCTGCTAGGGTGCTGATCCTGTACAAATGAAGACGGGACTAATTACTAGAGCACAAGATAAGAGATTGGAGGAAAACCTGGTTAGCTTCATACAAGGTGTGATTCAAGTTCAAGAGACATGACAATATCCAAAGAACCAAAGCCCGTTTCATGCATCCAAGTGGTGAAGGTTGAGATGGACCTAGGTAACTATTTTGGTGCATCTGTGAACTTCGGGCAGCAAGGAATGGATCCAACACTTTATGAACTCAATTGATATTACTAAGAGACCATAGAATTATATCAAGGCAGAAGCAAAAGCATCCAAATTCAGTGTGTGTGCATAAGCTTTGTTTTTGACCGAAAATACTCATTTTGATGCTGACTTTGACTTTTTTGGTTGATCAAGCAAGTTTGACTTATTCCAATTAAGGGGAAATGTATGGGAATCAATATTAATCCTATTTGGCATCCTACATGGCATATTAGAATTGATTTGGAGTTTAAACTAATTAGTAATTGGATAAAGATAGCTTAGTTGTTAAATAGTCAACTAATTTCCTAATTTGAGTTTGACTTTTTATTTTAGGAAACTATCTTTTATTTCACTTTTTATGTGATTATTTGCTAGACAAATTAACTTAGGAAAGTTGATATTTTTTTATTTCAATTGTAAATTAATTAATTCCTTATTCAAAATAAAAGAATTAATTAATCCAAATTAAATTAGGAAAGGAAGTTGAAATTCGGCCACACTGGGAATTGTCTATACTTGGTCGGTTTTGACCTAGTCCTTTATGGTTTTTATTTTGTTTTTGAAACCTATAATAATACTCTGTATATTATTCATACAGAAAAATATTTGTGAGAAATAATTCTCTTTGTTCTCTTTGAACACCTAAAATACTTAATACAAATCAAATTTTTTAATTTGACTTATCAATAGGACATCCATCACCTATTATGGCGTCTTCATTATATACTAAGGTTTCTAATCATAAGTGGATTAGGGTTTAAGGTTTCCATTAGAATATAAGCATTATTGATGAGCTTTAAACAATGATATATTAGACAAACCAAAATTTTAACCATAGAAAAAGTCAACCTAGGATCCACATATGATTTACTTGGTCAAACCTAGTCAAACTTATATAACATAAGTATTTTGGTACTAGTTATTTTATAAATAACATTACCTCAAAATAACAAACTACCAGCATCAATTAAATGATGCTACACAAATATTGCATCGTCTAAAAGAAAACCACAATGGTGAGATGAAGTGTCTATTGTCATGTTAACATCAGACAATACTTTTACTATACAAGCATCGTTTGATACCAAATATAAACGACACTTTCTTCCATCATCGTTTATTCTTCAAATAAAAATTATTGACCAACGCTTTTATATGGAATGTGTTTGTAAAATCTTAATGAATACAACACTTAAAGCATTACCTAAATTTAGATATAAGCGCGAAGCTTTAAACATAAAAATGTTGTAACAAATATGAAGTTCAAAATTTAATGATTAATTTTCATTACTTCTTTTCGTAACAAATATAAACTAGTTTGTCCTTCATTTTGATCATGATAAGTAGATAAATTAATAGGCGATGCTTTTCATTTACTAAAGCATCATCTTAGGTATTATAATTCAATTAAGTTTTGTTTTTAATTTCAATAATAATATGAATGGAAATTTTTTATTTTTATTTTTGACTAATATGTAGAGTTGGGTGATGCTTAAGTGTCTAAAAGCATCGTGTTTAGTGCTATAAACAGAAATATAAATTAAATCATAAAAAAAGAAATATCAAAATAATTATTGAATAAATTTTATAGCAATAAAAAATAGTAATAAAATTAATTAGATTTAGAATTATACTATTAATGAATTAGCGAGTTATATAGAAATATTGAAATAAAATTATTATGGAATTAGAGTTTGGCGACGCTTCAATGATAAAAAGCGTCCGCCTTACTTAGTCTTATTAAAAAAATATTATCTACCTATATAACTGTAAAGAAAAATATAAGTTAAACAAAAATTATCAAAATAAGAAATATCAAAATAATTATTGATTAAATTATATAGCAATAAAAAATGGTAATTAAATTAATTACATTTACAATTGATATACTATTGATGAATTAATGAATTATTTGGAAATTTAAAAATAATATTGTTATGGAATTAGAGTTGGGTGACGCTTAAATGACAAAAAGAGTTAGGCTTTTGTTATTAAATATTATCAGTAAGAAATATAAAAATACATATTGAAGAAATTATATAGAGATAAAAAAAAAATTGTTATTAAATTAGTTAAATTTAGAAATGTACTAATTAATAATGAATTATTAAATTATTTAGAAAATTTGAAAATAATATCATTTTTGTGATACTATTGAGTGACGCTTTACTAAAAGAAGCGTCTGCTTTTTTGACATTTGATGATGTTTTTAACATAAAGGTAGTTTAAAGTAAACAAAATTATTTTTCTATAAAATAATAAAACAAACGATGAAATAAAAATTATCACAAAAGAAATATAAAAATAGTTATTGAAGAAATTATATTAAGATAAAAAAAAATTGTTAATATTTTAGTTACTTTTGGGACATGCCAATTAATAATGAATTATTAATTTATTTAAAAAATTAAAATAAGTATTATTTTTTATATAGTAGAAATATCATATGGGATCACGCTTTAGTGTTTAAAAGCGCCCATTTTATTGCTATATATATATTTTTAATACAAAATATAAAAGCAATTATGTTGCAAGTTATTTTAAAATGTAATTTTTTTATGCTTTGAAATACTAAAATTAATTATTTTTAAATTGTAAAATTTAATTTAAATTAATGAGTTTGAACGATGGTTTTGGACATTAAAACATCGTTTAATCATATGGTTTTTTGGTAAAAAAATATAAAACTAATAATTTCTAAGTTACGTAAAAATATATAAATAGTTCATAATAGCTTTTTTGTTCATACTAAAAATTGTCTTTCATTACTTATTTAATACAAATGAAAAAATATTTTAACAATATAAATTTTGGCTATGCTTTAACAGTGAAAAGGGTCGACCATATAAAACTCTTTTTTTTTTTTGAAATTTTTTTGGCTCAATTAATATACTGTTTAGTAATATAAAAGACTAGATATAGTAATTAGCAATATGCACCAAAGTAAATAAACTAAATAATAAATTGATTTGTATTCCAAATATTAAATTAATTAGTTTTTAATTTAAAAAATTACGAAATATTAAAAATAGCTTTTTGCTCTTACTAAAAGATGTCTTTCATTACTTATATAATACAAATGAAAAAATATTTTAACAATTTAAATTTTGGCCATGCTTTAACAGTGAAAAGGGTCGACTATATAAAACTCTTTTTTTTTGAATTTTTTTTGATTCAATTAATATACTATTTAGTAATATAAAAAGACTATATATAGTAATTAGCAATATACAGCAAAATAAATAAACTAATTGATAAATTGATTTTATTTCACATATTAAATTTATTAGTTTTTAATTTAAAAAAAGTTGCTGAGTATATATTGGCCGTTGAAAGCGTTCATTCTAATTAATAAATTGTTTTGTATTGCAAATATAAAAGTGATTAGGTTTTAATAAAAAAAATTTGAAGAATATATTGGAGAATTATCTTTCTTGCTAAAAAAATATTGTCTTTTAATACATAAATACATGTCAAATGAAAAATATATTTATTGGCATGACACTTTCATAGTTAAAAGCGTCAGCTATATAATTTGTTTTCAAAATATTTTACTCGTTTAATCTACTATTTAGTACTATAAAAGGATTATGTATATTAAACTATTTAATAGATTGATTTGTATTTCAAATATTAAAGTAATTAGTTTTTAAATTAAAAAACA
Organism: Ziziphus jujuba; assembly: GCF_031755915.1. Classification (NCBI taxonomy): domain Eukaryota; kingdom Viridiplantae; phylum Streptophyta; class Magnoliopsida; order Rosales; family Rhamnaceae; genus Ziziphus; species Ziziphus jujuba. The sequence continues at coordinate 18,530,976 of NC_083382.1, forward strand.
AATTGGAGAATATATTGGCTGACGCGTTTGTCTTGCAACGTCATTCATTCTTATTAATAAATTGATTTGTATTTTAAACGGAAAAAAAAAATTTATTTGGGTGAAGCTTTAAGAGTTAAAAGAATCGGCTTTTGTGAAGATTTTTTACTCATTTAATCTACTATTTAAACTTAGCAATATACACAAAAATAAATAAACTATTGAATAAATTGATTTGTATTTCAATATTAAAGTAATTACTTGTTAAACTGAAAAATTTTCATATTGAGCGACACTTTTTGCTTAAAAGCATCTTCCATTCAAATTAATTTATTTGAAAAATATCAATTTAGGCAATGCTTTAATAGCTATATCCATCAGCTATTGGACCTACTATTTAGCTGTATAAAAATCCTTAGCAATATACATGAAAATAAATAAAGTATTTAATAAATCAATTGTATTTCAAACATTAAAGTAATTAGTTTTTAAATTAATTAAAAATTTGGAGAATATATTGGTCAACGCTTTTTGCTTGACCGTATCCTTCATTCGAATTAAATAAACAAAAAAAAAATTATTTGGGCGACATTTTAATAGTCAAGAGCATCGGCCATATATATATATATATATATATATATTATATTTTAATTTTTTTTTACTCTTTTAATCTACAATTTTGTAGTATAATACTCAATATGTTTACTAGGAATACACATGAATATAACTAAACTATTTAATAAATTGATTTGTATTTCAAATGTTAAATTATTAGTTTTTTAAATTAAAAAAAATATTGAGAATGTATTGGCCCGCACTTTTTGCTTGAAAGCATCATCCATTCATTTTTTCTTTTTAACGTAACCTACACCCATAGTTTTTCCCCCTAGTTTCATGATCAAGCATCTTGAATACAAGCCCTAAGCATTCTACAAGTAAGTGCTCTAACTCTTGAACACAGATTGGGTTTTTATTGTGTTTTATGTTTTTGTTGGGTTTTTACCAATTTTCTTCAAATATATTGGCGGGTAAAACTTTAAAGTGCAGGTTTTGGGTTTTTCTTTGACTCTAACCGGTGTGTTTCTGCAGTCTTTCTTGGGTTAATATTTTCTTTGCGATTTTGCTCGGGGTTGGTGTTTTTATAGCTATTTTGCTTAGAATTGGGATTTCTCTTGCAATTTTGCTCGTGATTTGGTGTGGCTGATCTGTATTTTTACTGTCGATAGGTGTAGTCAGTAGGTTTTGGTGTGGTCAACGGAATGTGATTGGGGTTGCAGCTTGCCATTGACATTGAATCTTACTGTAGACTATTGAGGGTTAGCACAATGGACTTGGTGTGGCAACTTGGTGTGCAGGGGTGGCTTGCTCGGTGTATAGTGGTTTGGTCATTGGAGTTGCAAAGCTACCACAGTATTGGGGTTTAGTTTGAACGTGTGCTAGGTTGGTTGTTGTGCAAGGTTTGGGTTTGTATGGCAATTGAAGTTTGCTAGATTAGGTCGTTGAATTTGGTTCAATTGTGTTATTGTGATTGGGTTTGTTTACCAGAATTGGGTCAGCCAGGATTGTGTCGGAATCGGCCACGTTGAAAACGGTATGGTTAAATTTATATTATTGGTTGAGAATATCAAGTGGAATTATTGTATGAGTTTGAATTAGATGAAAATGTTCATTATGCATAAAATATATGTTTATATTTTTAAATTAAAGCTATAGTTATTATAATTTAAGTAAGAAATTTGAGTAGTAATGATGGTGGTTTATAAACTGCCATAATTCCTATATGTTTATTTTAAATATATATATATATATATCTATCTATATATAAATGTATGATTATATTTAGTAAATTTGAGTAGTAATGACGATGGTTCGTTTTAAACCACAATAATCCTTTTATCTTTAGTTTAAAAATAAATGTTTGATTGTGTTTATAATTTTATTTAGTAAATTTTTTATTTCTATGCTTTGTTTGTTTCTTGGATATGTTATGAATTACTATATAGGTGTGAATGTATATGTTTAACTTGTTAATTTCTTACTATTTAATTGTTACAATTATGGAGGATTGAGTTCATCATTCTTGATTTGAGAAATATATAAATATGATGTTCAGGGTAACAAAGTATAATAGGTTTATTGGATAAATATTGAAAATTTAGGGGAAATTCTATGAAAAATAAATGAACTTTTGCTATGTTAATGGTAAATCACATAATATAGAGTAAATGTAGATTTTTTAAACTAAAATGTAAAATAATAAATGTATAATAACGGATGCCTTTTTTCATTGGATTTACATAGATTGATTGAGAAATGGATAAGTTGTGGATAATAAAAGATGGAACTTTAAAAGAATTTGTCAAAATGTGAAGGAATTTTTGGAATTTAGCTTGAAAAATGCAAGTGATTGTAATGCCATAAGTGTTTTTACATGAAGTATAGGAATAAGGAAATCCATACCATTAAGGATATAAAAGGTCATTTATATTGGAACGGGTTTAAACTCAATTATTTTCGATGGATTTGGCATGGTGAGTCATGTGAAAATGGTATTCACACATCTTCTCAATTTGATAATGTGAATGTAGCATTTGATTAAGATGACAATGGTAGTGCAGAAAATGTGGCTTTCAACAACATAGAAATGACCAATGCTACCTTTGATAAATTTGATAATGATCCTAATGAGTTCATTAGGTTGTTAGTGGATGCAAAAAAACCTTTGTACCCAGGTTGTACCAAATTTATCAAGTTATTAGCTTTGGTTAATTTGTACAACTTAAAAGCAAGATATGGATATTCTGACAAGAGCTTTGATGTATTGTTGAAATTGTTCTTTGAGATGTTACCAAATGACAATGTTTTGCCAACATCCATATATAATGTTAAGAAGGCTTTGAGTGTTATGGGGGCATGTTGTAAAAGTTGTATTTTATTCAGGAAGCAATATGCAAAGCTTAATGAATATCCTAAATGTGGATCTTCTAGATGGAAAATTGGAAAAAAGAAATGGAGTTATTAGCAATATTCTAGATAAGGTTTTATGGTACTTTTCACCTATTTAACATTTTAAAAGAATGTTTCATAGTGCTAAAACAGCTAAGAATTTGATATGGAACGCAAATGGGAGAAATGTTAAAAAAAGCAAAATGCAACATCTAGTGGATTCTCCATCTTGGATGTTGGTTGACCGTTTATGGCCAAACTTTATAGTAGAACATAGGAATTTAAGACTTCGTGTTGCATTAGATGGAGTTAATCCACACAGTACATTGAGTTGTAGGTATAGTTGTTGGCCTGTGACAATTGTGTATAGTCTTCCTCTTTGGTCGTGTATAAAGTAAAAGTTTAAAATGTTAAGTCTTCTAATTTCTGGATCGAAACAACCTGGCAACCATATTGATGTATACTTGGAGCCATTAACTGAAAAATTGCAAAAGTTGTGGAATGAGGCTGTTACAGTCTTTGATGCTTATCGTCAAGAGAATTTCATTGAAAGGCAGTATTGCTATGGACAATAAATGATTTTCCAGTTTATGGTAACTTATCTGGTAATGCAATAAAGAAATATTATGTTTATCTAATTAGCAGTGAAAATAGTTTAGTAAAAAGACTAAATCGTGGGAATAAAATGAATTTTACTGGATATAGGAGATTTCTTCCACCAAATCATCCTTACAAAAGGTAAAAGAAATCTTTCAATGGGTTTCAATAGTTTAGAGTGCTTTCAATAAAACTGATAGGAGAGGAAATCTTAATTAAGTATGATGCAAAAAACAACTGATTCTGATGAATGTTGGAATAAGAAGTCCATTTCTTTTTCGAATTGGAGTATTAAAAATTTCTACATGTATGACATAACTTAGATGTCATATATATTTAGAAAAATGTTTGTCTGGACATATATGGTATATTGCTCAATATTCCTATTAAGATGAAGGATAAAGTTAATGCTTGGTTAGATTTAGAAGAAATGGGTTTACGAAAAGACTTGGCCCCTAAGTCACAAGGAAATTGAACTTTCCTACCTCCTGCTTGCTATATATTATCGAAGCAAGAAAAGAAATTCTCAAACTTTGGGATCTGGTTTTTATGGAGGAGTTAAAATTGGTAGGATTGAAATCTCATAATTGTCATACATTGATGCAACAACTATTGCCTTTTGTAATTGCTTAATCTCTCCTAAAAATGTGCGATATACAATTGCAAGATTTTTTTTTCTTCAATTCCATTTGTAAGAAGTCCATCATTATTGCTGAGTTGAACACAATCCAAAATGATATTGTTAACATTTTGTACTTACTAGAGAAATTCTTCCTACCATTGTTTTTCAATGTAATGGTTCATCTAACTGTGCATTAAGTATGAGAGGTTAGATTATATGGAACGATACATTTCAGGTGGATGTACTCATTTGAAAGATACATGAAATTTTTAAAAGATTATGTTCAGAACAAAAAGTCACCTAAAAGGTTGTGTATTGTTGAAAGTTATATTTGTGTAGAAGTGATTGAGTTTTGTAATGAATATAAAAAAGGGTTAGATGCAATTAGAAACCCTATTGGTAGATACCAAAAATTAAATAACAAAGATGATATTGGTGCCCTTATTGAAGGTAGAAAGTCTCAATCAATTGATCAACAACTTTAGGAGTAAGTCCATAGATGTGTACTTTCAAATGTACTGGAAATGAAACCATACATGAGGTATATAGCTTGTTAAAGTACAATTTAGTAATTATTTTGTATATATATTTATTAATTAGGATAATTTTTCTTTGTTTTAGCATTCATTTGGAAGCCCTGAAGTCAAATAAAAAAATTAAAAAAAAAAGTAAAATGGTTTCAAGATGAACACAAACTAGATTGAATACCAGCAAAGTCAATCAAATCATACTATTTTAGAAATCTTAATATGGATAGCACATGGTCTGCAACATATAGTAAAGAAGCATGAAGGATATGAGAGTAAGGAGGTTTGATTCAACACTTTGGATAGGGATACTAACCGTGTCACCCAAAATAGTGGTGTACAAAGTAATCACTAAAAGTGAGTATTTCGCTAGTGCGAAGGACAATAACCCTATTCTAGCTAAGATAGTGTACTATAGGGTAATAAGAGAAATATTTGGGATGTCAATTACAGTTTGTTTCGATTTTCAATATTCAAGTGTGATTGGGTAGAGAATAATAGTGTGAAAATTGATGAGATGGGCTTTATATGTGTTAACTTAAATAAAATTAGATATAAATCTAACTCACTCATTATAGCTTCACAAGTGCAACAAGTGTTTTATGTTGAAGATCAACTTTATTCTAGATGGTCTATAATTTTAGCTCCACCACAACATGCTATTTTTGTCAAAGATGAATTGGTTGAAGAATATGTTCTTAGAGATACCACGATGGTTCATACTCTGTTTGTCTTTTAGTTGCCAAATGAGTTGAATGTGACAATGAGGAAGAATATAAGGATGGTTATATTCGTAATGATAGAGAGGAGATATAGATAAAAAAGCCTATCATCTTCTAAATAAATTGACAATTAGATTCATTGAATTATTGGCATGAAAATTATATGAACATTTTTTAAATACATTTTAAATTTTTATGTGTACATTAACTTACACTTAATTAAATTTTTTATTATTATTCTTAATTAATTTGTGCTTAATTAATTTTCTTGTTAATTAATTTCATCGAATTGTTGTTATTGTTCTCATGATAAATACATGTATTAATTTTTTATTATATATATATATATATATATTTTTATGTATATATTAGCTTATGCTTAATTAATTTTTTATTATTACTATTAATAAATTTGTGCTTAATTAGTTTTCTTGTTAATTAATTTTATGAAATTGTTGTTATTGTTCTCATGATAAATATATGTATTATTTTTTTATTATATTTTTGTTTTTTGTGTGTACATTAACTTATTCTTAATTAATTTTTTGTTATTATTGTTAATTAATTTGTGCTTAATTAGTTTTTTTAATTAATTTCATAGAATTGTTGTTATTGTTCTCATGATAAATAAATGTATTACTTTTTTATTATATTTTTGTTTTTTATGTATACATTAACTTATGCTTAATTAATTTTTTTTTTGTTATTATTGTTAATTAAATTGTGCATAATTAGTTTTTTAGTTAATTAATTTTGTGAAATTGTTGTTATTGTTCTCATGATAAATACATGTATAATTTTTTATTATATTTTTTGTTAATTAATTCTTGTTAGTCCTATCATGTTATTATATGAATTAATTTTTTATTCTCATTTCTTTGATGTAGATTTATGGACCCATTTGATCAACACGCCCTCCTAGCTGAAAAGGATGATAAATCATTATCATGTATTGAGGTCGGACCATGCATTATGGCTAAAGAACATAAAAGAAAAGGACCTACAAGAATACAAGGTCTTAGGAAAGATGTTGGAGAAAGAAAAAATTTAAAACTTGAATATAATGAAGTTGGAGTTGCTCTTAACCGTGTAGCAGTGCAAATGAACAATTTGGATTTTTATTAATCCAAAGTAAAATACAATTAGTATAACTAGTTGAAAAGCGATGACAAAACAATTGAAAAAGAACTTGTGGGATTCAATAAAAGTAATACATTATTTGTTTATTATATATTTAGTTTTTAATTTTTATTACTTCTTTTAATTTAACTTACAATTAATTTTATTAGTAATTTTTGGCACTAAATTGTATGACTATTTTATTTAGTTTATGACTTTTTTTTCAATATATTTTCTATAAAAATATATGAATAATTAATTTTCTTATTTCCATTGATTTAACTTATATTTAATTTTATTGTAACTTTTTTAATTAAAAATGTATTCATTTTTTTCAGTAACTTGTCATATTTCGTTAGTTAGTTAATATTATTAAATATGCTTTTAATGTGTAGCAATATGCCAATAAATATGAGTTACTTAAGAAGGAAACTCTTATGGATTGTGGGGTGAAATTGAGAAAATTTAACAGTTATTTGTACACTAAATTTTTTCATCCATATTTTGAGACACCTTAAGTATTTAAACATCGACCTGAAATGTATCACTTCATAACCTAAACGATGTGGAATGGATTTCTATGATAAAGATTGACTGAAGAGTTCAAGTAACATTTTCATGTATTTTTCAAATGCACAAAATTTAAGTTACTTATATAATGTACTTGTCATTAATTACTAAAAAGTATACTTATATTAATTACTTAAATTTAATTACTTAATTTTCTAATGTGTATGTGTGTTTATAATTTTGTAGGAACTAAGTATCCCCATAGAAGGGATACATTGGGATATGTGATATAGGAAAATAACTATTGTATATTTTATATTTATACTTGGATTTAAGTATATATGTATTTTTGGTTTCATTTACATGGTATTATTAATCTAGGGACCCAACCCGTCTACTGCTAGGCTTGATGCTCATCCTATTGATCCATTACCTATGATATCTTCAGAGGTGTTATAACGGAAAAAATAAATATATAGTTACAATTAATAGATATGTTTAATTTTTATTGTTTTCATTCATTTTGTTACGTTTAGTTTTGTTATCATTATTACCATGAGAAATATATAAATATTATTTTTATCGCTTTTAATTTTTATTGTTGTAAATATATATATATATATATATATTTATAATTAATAAATGTTATTTATTGAAGTTTATCATATTAATTAGTTATTCTAACTTTATTTGATATTTAGAGTGTTAAATGCAATCTTACACAAAGAAGTGTTAAAATTATAGTGGCACGTGTTACTTTGGTCCCTTCTAGCCCATCATATATGTGTTATGATGTTATATTAGGTTAACAAACTTTGAAAGCACTGTCAATGAGGTGATTGATGGTTTTGCCCCTTACCTGTACCATCATTTGATATCATATATATGAGCAATGTAGAAGGGGCATTTATTGCATGGCTTAGACATTTTGTTATTTTATCATCGGATAAGGTGTCTTTTGATGCAACTATATATATGTATATATATGTACGTGTGAATAATAATTTTTTTTTTGTTGTATTAACATTTTGTTTATTGATATTTTTAGGGAAGTTTGAAGACAAACATGCTATTGATAAATATACGGTAACAAATGGTTCAATACACCTAAGTCTCGCATGTTTGAAACATCGTGTGAGGATGATTCTTGTGATGATAATGTTGCTTTATGAATAGTTACCCTATCAATCTGCGAATTATTACATTGGATTGTTGATGCCCATATGAATTATTTATGGACATTTCCTTTGATAGAAGGACCGTGGGGGATAAACAATATTTGTACATATTAAAAAAGGACATAACTAAGTTTTGTCGCATGCATGAATTATCTTTCGAGTGTATCTTGTTCTATATAAGGTAACTTAATTTTAATTATGTTTACTTTTAATTTTTTTAAGTAATTAAATATAATTGTGATATATAAAATTATATTACTTGTAATTTGATTATGTAAGCACTTATATAATTGATTGATGGGCACACAAGCGAAAAAGAATTATTGTTTTGTTCATCCTGCTATTATTGCACTAGTTGGTTAAAAGGTTCATGAGAGAATGATAAATATATTGAGTAGATGGCAATGTCCAAAGATAATATCAGCTATGTTTCTTTCCATACTGTTCAAGGTATGTTTTGTTAAATTATAATATGTTTTGTTGCACAATTAATTTAATTATATGACATTTAACTAATCATTTATGGGTTTTTTTTAACAATCATTGGATGTTAAGTGTTGTTGATCTTTACAATGTAATAATATGGTTTTATGATTCATTGAAGAATTATATTCCTAAGGACTTTATATGTTTACTTAATGAGTAAGTTAATTAAATTTATTTAATTAATTGTATAATAACTTGTCATATTATTTAAATTTAATTAAAATATTAATATTTATATAGTACATTCATTGATTGAAATCAAGAAAAGACACTAGCGAAAAAGGTTTGATGGAAAAACAACACAAAGTTATTTATTATCTTTAAATTGAGCATTATTCTTTATTTTTTTGTTTATTTTACATACTTGTTATCTAATAATATATTAAAGTTAATGTTTACAAATTTAGACTCCTAAACAGCTTGGAAACATAGAATACAGTTATTATATTATGATGATAATTACAGATATTATTAGGAGAAATGTACCGTGTGAAAACATACGAACAATGGTAAATTAAGATTTTATTAATTGTTTATTTTTATACTAATTAATACTTTATTAATTTATTATATTTTTTGATTTTTTTAATATAAAATTTTCATTTGCAGTATGAGGGTATTAATTGGTCATAAGATGATGTCATCCAATTTAGAGTTGAATGGGCACAATTATGATTTCAAACATTTCATCTCGATCAGTATAGTAGTTTGCTTTTGTTTAAAAATTGTACATAACTATATATATTAGTTGATCAAATAGAAAAATTATTACTTGAATTAATATTTTAATTTATTAGAATATTTTTTGATTATGCAAATATTTATTCTAATTTTGTTGCCTATTATTTATTATGTATAAAACTAATAAACAATTCTAAATTGACAAAATTAAAAAAAATATTTATATGAAAAAAACCATGAGTGACGCTTTTCAAATAAAAACATTGTTATATAATAAAACATTAGGAGACACATCTATTTTAAAAATGTCGCTAAATATTGACATTAAGCAACACTTTTTATAAAAACAATGTCGCTAAATCTTGATCAGGCTACCCTTAAATAAACTAAGCTTCTCTAAATACTATATCAGGTGATACTGTTATTTGTAAAAGCGTCGCCAAACACATCTTCAAACAACATTTTTTTTTTCCATGAAAGCATCGCCAAACACATCTTCAAACAACGTTTTTTTTTTTCCATGAAAGCATCGCCAAATAAACTTCAGGTGACATTTTTGTCTAGAAAAAATCATTGCTAAGTTTAGTAAGGCAACACTTTTTCCTAAGAAGGTGTCGCTAAAATAGATTCATAGCTACGGTTTTCTCAACAAAAGTGTCCTTGAAAATAAATACAGTGACGTTTTCTCACACTTTAAGAGATGCCTTTCATATAATGGAGGATGCTTTGTAAGTTGTACATTTGTTCTTTTGGTACTATATAATATTTTTTATGATGCTTTTGAGAACTTTAAGTGACGTTTAAAGTGTCATTTAATGTTTTATTAGTTGATACTTTTGAAATCATCGATGTTTTTATTGTAAATTTAGCAACTTAGATCAGGCGACACCTAATTAAGCATCGGCTTTTATTTTACACGATGCCTAAATTACATCTTCTTTCATTGTTTTTCTTATGTGTAGTCCAAAATCAGGAACCAACCTAAAGTGATCAACAAATTCATAAAAACCACAAAGGTAGCAATAGATTTTTGTTTACTCCCAAAACAAAATCACATAAGAATCTATCTTCTAGCCATCAATTCTAAAGACATCTCAAAACTATTAATATCGCTCTTACAAAAATCACATATTTTACCCATTATAACTACTTTAATAATACATCCATTGCCCAAAACAAAATTTATAACTTAAGTCTAATTCCTAAAACCAAATATTGATCACCTAAAATTAAAATTGGGATCATTCTTTTTGCCTTTCCCCTCAACTTCTTGCCTTTCTTGTCCATAATCGTCATTTATTCTCTGATCCTCCAGTTCTCGAACAGTGTAGTCTTACTAGTTACTTTACTAGAGTGGCTTAATAAACTTTCCACACTTAATCCATTAAAAGGTCAAATCTCTCATAAACTTAGTATAATCCTTAAAATTATCAACCTATAAGAAGCAAAAGATACTAATGACTACAAAAATAAATATAAACTATAACAAAACATCCAAAATATCAATCTTGAGAAAACCACACTTTCTTCCAATTTCTAGTAGATCTCAAGAATTCATTCCTCAACATCATAACCTAATACTAAGTAATAAATACTAGATCTTTAAATATTAAAAAGTATCTACTTTACCTTTCTTATAGTCTTTTTATATCTTCCAAAATTATAATGCCTTAAAAGATGAAAAACTACCAAATAGTATCTACCACAAGATTTAAGTATACAACACATCGCATACAAAATAAACTTCTTATAATAAAACGTAAATAAATTCAAAGTGTTGTTGTCTTCGCTCTCTATAAATGACTATTTTTAAGCATCTGTCTAGACCATAAAGAGTCTTCTATTTGCATAAAAATCTTTGAAACAAGATTTCTAGTAAAATTATTTCTCATGCTGGCAACTCTGAAGATCATTGGCCTCTCATTTGTAAAGTCATAAACCGAATGAAGATCTTTAAGTGTCTAAAATGGGGGTTGCATATCAAATACACTTTGTACGAAGTAAATATCATGTAAAAAATGTATGTATAAATCATGGAGCAAGAGTTTTGTGCCCTTCGTATGGTAATGCCTCAGGTTGATTGTTCATTGGATTGTACTTTCTTGTAAAGGAATCTACTCAAGCATATTTGGTAGTAACTATTATATCTTCAAAATAACACAAAAGCCTTAAAGTGAAAGGATTTGATCTGCCTCTATCTTTGACCACTAACCATTATTATACATCTATAACGATATTTGGAGTAGCATGAGCATCCTCCTGTGTCATGGAAAAACCCTGCCTCGATCGATGACTGTCCTCACTAACCACTACCACTGCATTTAGTGTCAATTATGCCTTACTGCTAGAAGAAGTACCATCCACACATCCTACCTACTTACTCTATCTTTTAGTATCGCGGCTTGTTGATGAGGAAAACTAGATCCAAAAGCTCCAATACTATTAAATATAAAAAATGGACACTCCTACTTGGAATGACTAAGTTGTCCCTAATAGTAATACCATTGCCAATATGATAAATCATAAAATAAAATCTACCACAAAAGCTACATGAAACACGATAAGTTTGTCTCAATCATCCATCCTGGTGACCATTGAGTTGTCCAAAATGATGGAAACCACTTGTTCAATCCACTAAATGCGAACTAGTACCATGAGCGAAGGTAACTCCATAAACTCCAAGACTTTAACACCAATACTACATTTTTTAGTACTAAAACTACCAGATAACTGTAACAATCACTTTTTGATAATCTATGACTAGATAGGCCCAAAGAAGTACCAATAATAAGTCGATATCGAGCACTACTCAAAACACCTTGCCTTTCACCCTCAAGAACTACACCTTTGATAGTCTTAGTTAAAACCTAGCTAAACAATTTTATGGGATCTACCCATTGCACAATCCAATCCACACTCCCATTTTACTCATGCTGAATCATAAGTCCACCACGTCCACAACTAAGATGCATCTTTAGATCAATATGAAAGAAAAGTGAAATTAGATGTCACATATGACGTAATCAATACGACTATGATAAATTCACATGTTTGGAAAGAAAAATCAAACATCAAGAAACAAAAAAGGCATCACAACTCAAGTATCTCAACTTAGCTAAGAGTTTATTAAGATAAAATACAATGTCTAGAAAGATAAAACAATATTAAAAGGAGATGGTGATACAATTCAAGTGTCACATTTCTGCCAACTCAACATTAAGAACGAGAATAATGTCAAGATAATGAAACAATTATTAGAAAGAAAAGGATGCATACATAGGTGAAAGTCTACATGAACAAGAAACCTAATGCCTTAATAACAAGTTAACAAGATTGCCTTAGGACCCTTGCTGGACACATAAATGGTTCCCGCTTAGGAAAACCACACTAAACTGATAGTGAAAGTTTAGTGGAACCTCCTCATAAATTAGATATAACTCAACAATACAGATAAGATATCATACACATTTTAATAAAAATCTCATAAAATCATCAAATAAAAGTAATATAAGAGTCATACATATTAGGTTAATTCACCAAAGTAACATAAGGAATACAAACGAACAAATGCAAAATATTGAAAATGCTCAATATAATCTATACATAAAAATTAGTGAATGAAAAACTATTTTTTATCAATAGAGTCAAGGGAGAAGAACAATACTTCAACAGCAGATTAACATATGAACAATGAAGGTATCTAAAAATGATGTACGTAACCTATTTGCTGATGCCTATGGGAACAGTTTTTTTTTTTTTTTTTTTAAAAAAAAGAATATTATGAGTCTAGCTCAAAGAGTGAACAAGTAAAATATTTTGAAAACAATATTCTTTTCAAAAATCCTTTATCTCAAGACTATACTTCACTATTTGAAAGTTCTTCTATTTTCATACATAGTTTTCACAACATAATTTATCCCTAAAAATAACAATATCATAAATCATAGGATAAATATTTTAAAATCAATTAATGTCCACCCCTCATAAATAAAATAATACTTTTACAAATCTGCTCTGCCATTAAACTAATAGCTCGCCATGGCTATGCCAAATGTGAGAGAAACCCCATCACTCTCTTTCCTTTTTTATGCCCCATCATTGCCACACAGGAGGGACATCTCATTCATATTACTTTATTTTTTCAATATAAAAAAGAAAAAAAAATGAAAAATGAAAAGGTCATCTATTCAAAACCTCAACTATGAAATCCTTTCTCTTTTAACCCCTAGCCACAACTCATCCGCTAATAATTCATAAATATATATTTTATTTGTAGTGCACCTAACAATGTCCTTGTGTACGATAACCATTACTATAGCCTATCGTACAACCATAACTAATGTTCTAGTGCATTGTCAACTATTAAGGGAGGGGAAACTATCAATGAGACCCTCAATGTCCTAGAGGCATTGCAGACTAGGTCCTCCCATCCAACCTTAAGGATCACATAATCAAGTAGGGGATAGTCAAATAAATGCACATAATCATAATCCAACAAATCCATATTTATGATATAATATGGTACATAAAAATTTACAATCCAGTATCCAACTCATATTCCAATATATTTATAAAATTTATCAAATAATATCTGTAATTATCATATCAAAATATTTTCACAGTTACCATCATAGATATATATGTATATATATATGGACATATAATGAAATTTATTTATGCCAAACCAAACCTTTTAATATACCATAGTATAAGAAATCAAATAATGCTTTTATAGCATGCAATAATCATATGACTTAAATAATTCCAATAATAATAATAACAAGATGATTCATATATCATATAAAATCAACGCATAATTTCCAAAATCATTTTGAAAAATAAAGTTTACTCACAAATGATAGCTTAAACTAGCTCTTTCATTGGATAGCCTCTAATATCAGTCTAGGTGCCTAAAATAATAAAAAAATATTTATGGGGCATAGAAAATTAAACTAAAGAAATTGGGTGTATACCATTGTCCCAAAACAATTTAATAACTTTAAAATTTATAAAATTGGGCACAAATAATCTAATTATATTATGAGGCCAACATACTTGATATCCAAAATTGAAGCTTTTTATTTGGAAGCTAGTTTAATGAAATTGAATTGTTCATTGAGTCTGATTAACACTTAATTACATAAATCCATCTTCAATTTGTCGGATTTTGCTTATTGTGTCCAAATAAGTCCAATTTGTCGGATTAGTCCAAAAGTCTTGTTGGTGGTTGGAAAAGATTTTTAAAGTTTGACCAAAATTGGTATCAACGGATCTTATAAAATGTGAGAAATCTAGTAAAACGAAGGCTGATGATGAGTTCAAAGAGTCCAAAATAAGGGCAATAAAGGTATAAGGCCATTAACATGGCGAGAAAACAACTTAAAAATCTAGCAACAACTTCCAAATGCCAATCCTAGTGCATGATCTATTAGTTGGTCGTGAAAGTTCACGGTTGAGGTCATTGACCTATGGGCTTGTAGGACATCTAGTGCAAGTAAGATATGTCTAGCTTGGTGGTGGGAGTGGGTTGCAAGTTAACACGATGGGTTTGGGATGGTTTCACATGGTTTCAAGGGTTTTTGAGACAGAGTTATGTTTTGTTTAATGAATGACATGCTTCCCAAGGTATATATGCCTTTGGCTCCATTTCAGGATAAAAACTTGGATTGGTTTGGACATAGATAAAATACTAATACTTAAAACCTCTCAAAATCATACTTTTTTAACTATAACTCAGAATTAACTATGCCCCCTTTCTACAAATTCATACCCTTAAGCTCTATGCTATATTGTATAGGTCGAACTAAATTTTTTTTTTTCTAAAGAAGAGGTCAAACTTGGTTTCACTTCCAATTTTATCAAACTTGGTCAAATCACCCAAAAATTTAAGTTTTGTGTGTTTTTTTAGGATGGATTATTACACAGCCTTACTAGAAGATTGGGTAGTGGAACATTGTTTTCAAGAAATCCCAAAAACAGGATTAGACCCTAAAAGCATAATGTATGCATTTGTTGTGGTGTCATCATCTCTATTATCTGCCTGGTCATCATCCAGCAAAACATGAAGAGATAAAGTTGACTATTTGCAAAGATAAATACCATGGCAAACATGTTTGGCAATAAACCAATGATGTAAGGGCTTGTGCATAAAATTAAATTGTAGAGAAGTAAAGAAGGACTAGACAATGGTTGGGTAAGTAAATTAGCTAGCTAATTAAGAGAAGCAACATGAGTAATTTGAAGCTCCACATTCTTGACTTGATGACAAAAAAAGTAAAAATTAATAGCAATGTGCATCATTCGAGAATGGATTAGCATATAAGTATGCTGTACCAACATTATGGCAATTAATAGATAGCTTGAGGCCAGATAAACATAGTCTATAACTTATGGAGAATAAAACAAATCCAACACAATCAGTAGTTGTATAGGCAGTAGACAAATATTCAGATTTAGTAGAAGGTTAAGCAATAATGCATACACCTTGCAATGTATGCACTTGTAAAGGTGTGACAATCTTTAATACTTTCCTAGTCATTATCCAACAAAGCATGAAGAGCCAAAGATGATTGTTTGTAAAGATGAATACCATGAAGCACTTATTTGACAACATAACAATGAGAATATATGGGCTTGTGCATGAACTAAAATAGCTTGTTAACAACAGAAGCAATATTAGGACAAGTGAATGATGAATACTGGAGACTTCTAACAACCTGGCAATAGACCATAACATCCTGAAGGTTAGAGCCATCAATAAGAGAAAGTGAAGTACTAAAGAAGATGAGGGTTTGAATTGCTTTTGCATCAGCATAGTAGGAGTCAAAAGATCACAAATTTACTTTTGCTAAGAAGCAATCCAATTGATGTGTGAAACACATAAATACCAACAAAGTAATTAAGAGGGTCAAGATCTTTGAGGAAAAAATGGACACTTAATTGGTAAATTACACCAATGACAACATTATAATTGCTATCCGATAGAATAAAATCATCAACACAAACCATGAGATGAATAGTTATAGCACGATGAAAGTAAACAAATAGTTATGTATCTGATTGGGAGTTTATGAAGTAAATAGTGTATTAATAGTTCCGAAGCTCATAATACTACACTCAAAGAGCCTATTTAAAATCGTATAAAGCCTTTCCAAATGTACATAAGAAGGATTGTTCTCATTAATGAAACTTGAGGCTTTAGACATATATACATCTTTATAAAGGTGAATATGAAGAAACATACTATTAATATCAAACTGGGGAAGAGGCCAAGCTTAAGAGATGGAAAAACATAGAATAATGCATATGTAAGATACATCCCTACCTATCCAACATTTTAGTTTCATCAAATATAATGTTAATTCAATCTTACATATGCATTATTCTATGTTTTGCTATCTCTCAATTTGTTTAGCAAAAGCAAGATAACATGTTTGTAGGGGTCTACAACCCATTTTTTCATGAACAAAATGAAAATCCACCTCAATACGTTTTGTATGCCCATGGAAAACTGGATTAATAGTCAATTATGAAGCACTAACATTTTCACGGTAAAGTTGGATAGGCTTATGAAATGAAATACCAATATCAGTTAGAAAAAAAGAAAGGTACATTAGCGCTCCTTCTGTACTAGATCATGAAGTTGTTGCTTACTTCTATAAGGACTAGGATATATAATTAACACCATAGAAGACACAATAACTTGATGTACTTCATCTAGTTAGCAGACAACTAGCCCAATTCACATTTGAGCACCTATAAAAAACAAATGAACTTTGAGAAAAAAAACGAATCCATTGATCAAGTATACCTTTCAAATATCGAAGAATACATTTAACTCCTTTCAAGTGTAATTTTGTTGGTCACTAAGTGTTTAAAAACATGATTAAAAACAAGTTGAATATTAGGATTAGGATGTGTGAAAGTAAGATCCTGTAGACCACCAACTGAACTTCGATAATGTTGAACATCCACTAGATCATTATCATCAGTGGACGGAGTGATCTTAAGTGTAACTAGTGTGGAAATTGGAGAAGATTCTGATATATTTATCCAAGCCAAGTCCTTTGCATATTTATTTTGAGAAAGAAATAATCTTCCATTAAAAATTGGACCCTTATACCTAAGAAATACCGTAGCTTGCAAATATCTTTTATAGCAAAATCCTCACTTAATTTATCAGTAAGGCAAGTGATAATAGATGCATTACAACATGTAGGGATAACATCAACAACGTAAACTAGAAGAAGAATGATGCTAGTGCCATACATATAAATAACAAAAGAAATATTTGCCCTGCTACAAAAGAATCCAATTTGAAGAAGATTCGTAGATAATTGATCAAACTAAGCTCATGGGGTGTGTTTAAGGCCATAAAGAGACTTTTTAAGAAGATAAACATGATCAGGAAATTGAGGACTTTTAGAAATTGGTGGCTGCTCTATAAATATAGTTTCCTTTAACATTCCATGCAAAAATGCATTTTTAATATCTTGTTGACATAGAACTCAATCTAAGGATACATCAATTGGTAAAATCGATTGAATAATAATAGGTTTAACAACTAAACTAAACATTTCCTCATAATCTAAACCTTCTACTTATGTAAATCCTTTGGTCACTAGCTTGGCTTTAGATATATATATATATATATATCCAAAGTACCATCTTTGTTTAGTTTTATCCTAAAAGCCCACTTCGACCTTGTAACATTTACTTTGGCTATTCATGGAACCAATTCCCACATTTGATTTTGATGCAAAGCAAACAATTCCTCCTTCATAACTTGAGTCCACTTGAGTTGTTTAAGAGTTGTTTTTAAACTTTTTGGTTTTGGAAAAGGTGACATTAAAGAAACCAGAGCATGATGCAAAGAATCAATATTAGAAATATGGACAGGATTTTGACACAATTGATATCTGGTCAACATCGGATGAGTATGAGTAATAGGTTGAACCGTTGACAAAATAGGTAAAAGCTCAACAAAAAGTTGATTAGAAAATATCAAGATGTGGAAGTAGAAGCTACTAGTGAAACATAGGAATTGGTATGGAGAGAATAATTCCATGTAAAATTACTAGATATTGTAGAACGTATCATTTGGATGGGCCGCAGATGAATTAGGTAAAGACTTAACAATTCCATGTAAAATTACTAGATATTGTAGAACGTATCACTTGGATGGGCCATAGGTGAATTAGGTAAAGACTTAACAGTACTATATAAGGCTTTTAAACAACATGGTAATTTCGGACTATTAGCCATAGAATTTGAGGAAGTTAATTATATGAGCATCACTATCAGGAACAGTGAGAATTTATTACACTACTCAGTGGCTATGGAATACTTATGGGAGATAGTGAGTCCTGCAAAACAAAACTAAAGGATTTTTTAAATACAAAAGGAAGCTAAAACTCATAAAACTACATGGCAAGATATAAAAACTTTATTAGTTGATGGATCTATGCATTGGCATCCTTTATATGAAGAACTATATCTGATAAAAACACAAGGATAAGTTCTCTTTGTAAATTTATTCTGGCCATACACTAGTAAATATGGGAAACAATGACATCCAAAAATTCTTAACCATTACAATCTTATATTTTATCAAATATGTTGTGATAAGGAGTATCCTAATTAATGACACTTGAAGGTAGACGATTAATCAAATATACAGCAGTGACGAAAGCATCAACCTAATAATGTATTGGAACGTTTGCATGAAACAACATTGTTAGTCCAGTAACAACTACATGACCATGTTTATGCTTAGAAATATCGTTTCGTTGTTGTGATATAGGACAAGATAATTGTTGCATTACTCCACATGTTTCTAAATGTTGGCAAAATATATGTGACATAAACTCAACACCACTGTCACATTGAAAAACTTTAATTTTTCTTCCAAAATGTGTTTTGACAAGCTTCCAAAATTTAAGAAAATAATCATAAAACTTTAATTTCTATTTCAATGAATAAAGCCAACCAAAAAGAGTGCAATCATCTATGAGAACAACATAATAAAAGAAACCTTAATTAGACAAACAGGGGCTCACCCCAAAGATCAAAATGAGTTTTGTATAAGGCATTATGAGAAATAGAACTTCAAAGATTAAAAGGCTGGTTACATGATTTTCCCATTTAATAACTAATAGATACAGCATAAATATTTTTCCAACATGAAAAGCTAATTGCTTTATTATTTTTTAGAATATGCAAAAATTTAAAGTTAGGATATCCTAATTGCTAATGCCACAACCCAAAAGGTGTTGTTTTAGCATTACTGGTTTTAAAGCTTCAAAAGCGCCATCATCTAAAGTAAAAAGACCACCACATTTAGAAGTGTGCATATCTGGCAAATAACCTTCAGATTATTAATATTTGATTTATTCTCAAGCGAAGTACCTGAAGTCTGATTGCTTGATAGTGAAGGAAAGCTAGAAGATTCATAATTCTAAGTTTGATTATGAGAGGAAGATGCAACAATCTGAGCAGCTGGTCGAAAATCATGACCACATGGCGTAAACTAACCACGTTTTGACTTGTTGCCCAACCGAAAGCTTGGTGCTATGTTGTTTTTTCTCCATTTTGTGATTAAGTAAAACTTGTTCTTGTTTTCTTAAAGCTAGAATAAACTCAGTGAAAGATGGATAAAGAGCCTTAGACAACATTGGCAAATGAATGTCCATATATCTTGGACCTAAACCATGTGCCAAATGAAATCATTTATCCAACTTATCGATAGGCTTGCCAATTGCTATGAGGTTGTCAAAGATAATAGAGAACTTAAGTATATATTCATCAGTGGAACTATCTCCTTTTCTTCAATGACATAAGATTATTATTTTGAAATATCTTTTTTTCCCTTTGTAGTAGGCAAAAGTTGTTCTTCTATTGCCCCGACTAGGGGAAATTCACCCAAATTTCTTCAAAAAATCTGATATCATTTCCCTTATAAAATGAGAGATCTGGGCTCACCTTTCTCTCTCGCTCTTATTTCTCTCTCCTCTCTACCCTTCAATTGATTCAAGTGGATCAATAAAAGCACGCCACTATGTCACTGTTCATCCAGATGGATCATCCAAGTGCTGACACATGGCATGTAATAGTTGGTATTTTGAATTCTCCATTTTGACATGGCTTTAAAAATACTTGATAAAGTCAATATTAGAAAACAAAATTATAAATTTACAAATCCATAACTTTTCAAGCATAAATTTAAATTAAGCATGCCGTTAGTCCACATACTCGTATAGACGTGTACTATACAATGGTACACAAGTCAAAGCTAAAATCCATATAAATAAAAGTCAACCTCAAACTTGCTCAATCAATTTGGACCATACTTAGTTATGATCATAACTCTCTAATTCCAGCTCCAATTTTGATGTGCTACTAGTTTACGAACTCGGATCGATGAGTACTTCATCATGTGCCTAGGTCAAAGCAAAATTCCTCTCATAGAAAAAAGTCAACCGTGAAACCCATTTGATTAGCTTGGTCAATCCCAATCAATTTTGGTCAAATAATTCAAATTCGGAGAGTTTTCTCGAGTCGGAGTGTTACAATCTACCCTCCTTTTAAAATTTTATTCTCAAAATTTAGCACAGCTAACTAAAAAAAGAACCATAAAAGACTTGCACCCACTACTTGGGCCACCTGGTAACATCTTCCCCTGACCAACCATGGGGAGTACATACCATTTCCGTGCATAACTAAACGATGATAGGTAATAGTTTAGGGTATGACACAGTATACCAAAAGTCTCAGGGATAATGAAACCTAGAGCGTTGATACCAAATTGTCAAAAACCCTCCCAGAGTCAAGTATTTGAACCCTAGGATAGCCCCTACTAGGGGAAACTTCATCAGAATTTCTACAAAAAATTCGACAACATCTCCCATGTAAAATTGACTTTCCTAAATATGCCTTGCATAGAAAGCTTATTCTAAAAGTATACATTTGCCTTATTCCTCCCCTCCTTACTACAAGTTTCTACAAATTCGCAGGACTTCGCATAAGAAATATGTATATCTATAACTTCATGGCCTCCCACACCTCTCACTTATACTATCCTACAATTTTATAACACTTTATAGAAATACCAACACATAATAATAATAATAATATGGACCATCCTAGATCCATGACATACCTAACAATAAGGAACACAACCATGCCAAAATTGGCACTAATAATGATAATAACAACAACAATAGGTAAAGAGAACTTGGGTCCCAGATTATAATTCATTTAACCTGCATTTAAACTCCTAGAGAATATACAAATACGAGTTTATAGTGTTAAGAACCAATAAATTGTAAGATACTTTTAAATAAAATAAATTACATTAACACATACATACAGAAATAATACTTTAAATTGAATATCTAAGATCATGGCAATAATTCCAATAATATTATCACTCCCTTAAACCAACATGACAGTTTTTCAAAGGACTTAAGTAAACTGGTTGTAGGATACATGCTTGTCTGAAAGCTGAAATACCTGCTCGGACAATGCAATACGTGCCAGGAGGCTAATACACATGTCTGAAGGCTAATACAACTGGCCAAAGGCTGCTATACCAATCTGAAGGCTAATACAGTTGCTCAAAGGTTTTGATACCTGTCCAAAGGCTATGATACCTACTCAAAGGCTAACCTGAATTTCTATTACCAATGCTATACGAACTTTCTCACTACTATACAATATTACACATGTACCGCCAAATCTACACAGTCATCGATTCAGACAAATACATCAGTCGTGCAATTAACAACAACAATAATAATAATCGTAATAAGATAAAATAAAACAAACCTTTTAACCAATTTTTCCATTGATTCATTCTCGAATTTCGAAGAGAATTATGTCTTAATTTGGAATGAAATAGTTTCTCTGTTCCACCAAAATAATTCTTTATTTCATTCTTAAGAAAAAAAGCCGTTCCATTATATTGAAAAACGGATCTTAACTTATATAAGTATAAGTTAAGGGCTGAGGGTTGTGATAAATACATTTCGTAAACTGCATACTTGTAGCGGAAATACACCCCATGTACTATATAATGTACTAATGTGTGGTCCCACATATCAGTTGTTTGTAGGTATTTTACTATTATTATGACCAGAAGTTGTTGCTTATAAAGGTCATCCAACCCGCTAATCTCGTAGGCAGTAGAAATACGACACTAAACTATTCATGAGCTAAACGGGATCGTTGCCTCAGTATGGTGTGGTACACTTGATGCATAACAAAATATATATATATATATATATCAAAAAGACATTCGATGCACTATATGATATACTAATACTACCAAGTGACGCTTGGCATCTTAAACCCCACTAGACAAAAGGAGGGAGAAGAGAAGTGATGAGGACATGACCAAGAGCCCTTCAAGATGGAGCCCAGATCCACTTCAAATGTCTACAGGATCCATAACCCAAGTACGAGCAAAGAGATTGAAAGAGGCCCTAAATGGTTTAATCCAGGAGGTGTTACAACCCAAGGAAGCAAGTTCATTAGTGAAGATGAACTAAAATTGGTCCATATGATTGGGATGGTGGATGCCAACGTGAAAGAGAGTTTAACACATGGACTTCTACAACATGGTGATGTGGCATCATATGGTGACATGGCATCCAACTAAGCTTGGCCATATTTTATAATTAGGAAAATATTAATTTTTATTTATGTTTTGATTGGATTTTGGCATGTTGCCTATTTACTTTTCTAATTTAGTTTTTATTAGGTTTTTAAATTACTTTCCTAATTTTATTAGAGTTGAATTGGTCAAAGAATTAAAGGCCATTCAAATTAGGAAACTATGAGCTAAATTAGGTTTCCTAAACCTAACCACATTAGGTTTCCTATACCTAACCAAATCAAGTTTCCTAAACCTAATCACATTAGGTTTCCTAAGCCTATCAAAATTAGGTTTCCTAAACCTAATTTTCATCCATTATTATTCCACCTTTACTTTTAGCAAATTTAGGAAAACTTTGTAATTTATTTTGCCTATTTAAAGGCACATAAGTCATGAATACAGGGGAGATTACAATTTTGATACAAAGTGAGAGTGATTCTCTTGGTTCTCTAAGAACTATATTGAACTTTTTCAAGCTTTGTTTGTGGAGTTCAAATTCGACTTATCAATAGGTTATTCCGCACCCTATTGTGGCGTCTTTACTATACCAAGGTTCTTACCTCAAATATAGGTAACGGGTGGAGGTCTTCCATTGATAACTTGTAATTAGACGGTCCTAATTCAATCTTTGTTACCGCTTTAGAGGCAGGTCGCTCTAGGTTCGTATCAAGAAGTTGTATGCAACCCTTTTAGCATCCTAAAGGTGCTAGTACTAAATAACCTGCTATCTTATGGCTAAAGGGAAGATGACTAATACTGTCATAGTAAAAATATCTGTCTACTCTCACTCACCTTAGCGCCTATAGGATGGCTAAACACAACCTACCTTCTTTGGATTGTAGGGAGGGTGACTAATGCTGTCATTGCAAAATACCTACGCACCCTTGTTCATTACAGTGCATAAAAGATGATTACATATAACCTGTTCACTGAAATTGATCACGTGTATATCAAGAATACCGATATTATATGGTGCATCTATAGACCAACTACAGATACGAAAGCATCGACTTTTTGTAATTACTTTTTAAAATCGTAAATAAATGTTTCAAATAAATAAATACTAAATAGATAAATAAGTAAATAAATAAAGAAATAATAAACAATTAAAAGTAATAATAATAATAACGATTTAAGCATAACGAATAATCTTATATATTTCATAAAATAAAAAAGTATACTATGTTGAAAATCAACATATTATCAAATATTTTTATAACTCTCAATTCTTTCAAATCAACATAAATAAATAAATGAGTATATCTAAATTAATTAATTAATTAATTAATTATAACTGAATAAATAAATACTTAATTAAATATCATATAATAAAATAAAATTTAAGATAAATACAATTAAACACAAATGAATAATCTTCCAGAATCATAATTATATATATACACATATGTATGCAAATATTTGTACATAATCTAACCATATATACGCTCCGTGTTAAATTTGAATAAAATCGATTTTTACAATAAACAAATATAGATAAGCACTTAATTAAAACTATGTACATACAATACATTTATATATATATATATATATATATATATTCTAACAATGTAAATAGCCTATTAAATCCAAAATTGATAATAATAAGTATTTTACAACAATCAAGCATAATTTGGGATTGTTATACCATTTACTAAACCAATTTCTATATATGGATCTTAACTTATAAAACATTCCAATTTGACCTTGGGTAAAAATCTTTATACACTTACAACTTTTTGATACTTATATATATATACCCTAAGTCCTTTAACAAATATACACACAATATATTATATATATGTGTGTGTGCATATAAACATTCACATATATAGGCATAACCTTTTTCTTTGCAGCATGGAGGTCATAAATTCAATAAAATAAATGATAAATATCTAAAAGAGCCCTAAAAATATTTTATGAGAGTAAACTACTTACAATAATGATGATATGCACCTTTGCCATACTACAATGTTGGTTTCAGGTTTATCTGGGTACCTAAACAAATTTCACAGTAATGTCTAAATTTAGCTAAAAAATTATAGATTTTTTAAATACTCACACACAATTGGTAAACAATATATATGAAAGATTATGAGACAAAGATTGAGAATAATTAGCTCAAATGAACCAAACTCACCATCGATGACTGAGATCTCATGGAAGGCTTGATCAACTTCATGTCTTTGGATATCACAATCTAGCTCAAATTGAGCTAAACGAACCTTGGATTTGGGTTTGGAAAGGTTAAAATTGGTGGAAAAAGGATGGTGGGTTAGATAGGAACTTGCCAAAGTTGAGAAAACAGGCGTGCCATCCCCGTCGCCAGAGAAAAGTCCCCGGTGCAAGCGTGTCAGCTATCCACTGGTTATTTAGGGGAGGGTAGATTTGCGAGTGGGAAACATGATGTTGGCAGTGATGTAGTAAAACAGTGGCCAAAGAGGGAGAAATTGCTCGGTAAAACTAGTGGCCACCACTGCCAATAATTGCTTCAATCTCGGCATGTCACTAGATGACTTGTTGAGAAATTTGGGTGGCTAGTGTAATGCCAAATGGGCAGTTTGGTGGGGTGGCACATGCGGCAACTGCTAGTTGGCGTTAAGAGATATGGCTAGAGAAAGAGGGCTGGTCCTTGTAACAGGTTCAAGTGGACCAATAAAAGCATGCCACTACGTCATCGTTCACCACGTGGATCACCTAGGTACTGACATGTGTCACGTGTCTGCTGGTATTTTTAGATCTCCATTTTGCACGTCTTCAAAAATAACTAGTAAAGTCAGTCGTAGAAAAATAATTATAACTTTACAAATTCATAATTTTGCAACCGTTGATCCAAATTAAACGTATTGCTAATCCATGGACTCGTATCAAAAATTACTATACAATGGATACATAAGTCAAACCTAAAATATGTACAAATAAAAAGTCAACTTCGAGCACAATCAATCAATTTGGGTCATACCCTTTTATGGTCATTACTTTATAATTTCAGCTTTGATTTTGGCATGGTTCTAATCTATGAACTATGGTCGATACGTACTTTACCATAGTGCCTTGGTCAAAGAAAAAATTATCTCATAGCAAAAAGTCAACTATGTGATCCACTTCGTCAACCTTAGTCAAAAAATTCAAATTCAGAGCATTTTTTCGAGTTGGAATATTATACTAAATCATAAAACTATACAAATCAAGGATATTAAAGTACAATTAGCCTTTTTCGCTTTCACATCTCACAAATGCAATGCCTAGAATGTTAAGGCATATTTTGAGTGTGGCTATAGGAAAAGAATTAAGGGAGCCCCCAAATTAATTAAATTTAATAATCGTAACAATAGGGTATAATGTGTGTGTATATATATTTATGCAGTTTTAATATAGTGGTGAACTTATGGAGATGGATTATGTGAGACAGCATTGAACTTATGGAGATGGATTGTGTGAGACAACATTCATAGCTATCAAATATGCATTATTTGTATGATCTGGGGGCCATGGTCAGCTGCTTCTCACAGTTCCTCTCCATAAGTCACTCACTATATCAAATCTATATATTTATGCACACACACACACATATATATATATATATTCTTAATGTCTATATTAAAATAAAATATAGTCTAAAAGAAAATTTTATGTTGCTTCACTTAACAGTTACTAGCTAGTCCCAAAATCATATACATATATATATATATATATATAAATATCAATTAACACTTCTTGGTGAAGCCATAGAAGCCTTTTGAATCATTAAGATTCTTTTTTTTTTTTTTTTTCAATTTCTATTTTTTAATTAAGACAAAACTGATTCAAGTAGGATACGAACAACAATGAGAAAAGAAAAACAAGCAAATTACAATTATCAAATTGAGAACCTTATGTTATAAGAGCTATATATATGATATATATGTATATATATATATATATATATATAGATATATTTAGCATCACATTACAGAACAAGCATTAGGGTTTTCATCACTAAATGCTGCACCCGTTTGATACCCAAAGATGTTGGAATTTCCAGCTGGATTATGATAATAAGAACGATCAAGGATATCATAACCATGTTTATAATAGTTGTAAGATGAAGAAGGTTGGGGTGCGTGCTGGTTCATGATCGGACCATTACAATGGTGTTGTTGATAGTAGTTCTCGAACTCAGCAGGATTATGTGGTAATTGCCAGAGTTCGGCCCTCCGTCCAGTTTTTCGTACCGTCTTCAGAACCTTCTTTTGTTCGGCCCACCCAGTGACGATCACCTTTTGCAAGTTCATGTCTATGTCAATGCCATCCACACCTGCGAATTGCAGACCCTAAAGTATTTAAATCATTGCCTCACAAGTGACAAGCATACATAATGTAAAACATGCTATTCCAATTGTAAGATTTATGATTAAGTTGAACAATTTCAAAAAGAGATCTTCCGTCTCCCAGTTTCTTGTCTTTATTCCAATTTGGATAATGATAGAGTCTCAGTTTTTCATAGAAAGAAAAAAAAACCATCTTTTTTTTTTTTTTTTTTTTTTTCCCTTTCTTCACTTAGTTCAGTTTATTTATTTATTTGTTATAATGCATGTTTTTGAACGAAGCAGTATTATATTAATGGTGCACACAACAATGAAAGAATCCCCACCAATTAGTTTCTATTAACACAATCTCTCTCTCTCTCTCTCTCTCTATGTAAGAGGTGTGTTCAATTTAATTACAGCAAATTTTTACAATTTTAGGTGGACGACATTTTCATTGTAATATATATACATATACCTATAATATTGTTAAGATGTAGATATCCGCAAGTTTTAATTTATAGAGGTATCTATTAAGATTACTTTTCTAAAGACCGTTGTCGTTTTAAAGTGCATTTGCAAGTTAAAAATGTGTAAATATCTATAATATAGAGAAATCTATATGTACATATCTATATATTTTCTCATACCTTTCAGTTTTTGAAGTGCATTTTTTACTTTTTCTTGACATCCATTGCAGTCCATGTGTACTCGCATCTCTACAATCTGAAAATTGACATGCACAATGTTAATTCATCAAATAAATTAATCAATTTAGACAAAATGGATTTGCTATACTTTTACTTGCAAAATCGAACAAAGAACAAATTATAAAACAATTGCGAATTTCAGCCAAAGAAAAAGTAAATTAAATACCAAATTTCTTGATGATGATCTCCTTTTCATTGCCGAGATGTCATATATTGTAGAGAGGAAAGCGTAAAACAGAAATACAAAGAGAAAGGAGAGGCTTACCGTCGACATAATGTGCTTGCTAAAAAAGAAAGTTGGAAGAATGGATATGAATTTTCCACCGTTTTTTGAAGTTTGCAGTAGAAATCGTTTTGATTATGGATATCTACAATCTCTTTCTCTCTCTATATATACACCATGAGTTCCCCTTATCTCTCCTCTCTCATTATCATTTCTATTTTTTTATATTAATTTTATAACTTATTTATTGCTTTGTCTAACATTTATATATACAGTTCATGAATTTTATGCACCGACTTTGCTTCAAACGGTCTTCTAGCAGGTGACATAAAGGGATCCAAGAAGTGAACTTATTAAACTTTGGGTGCTTCCATGTTATTCAGCGAAGCCAATAGAAACTAGCCAAGTGTTATGTGGAAGTAAAGAAATTAATACTACATTGCTTGCATGTGCATGGGCATCCATACCCAGCTATAAAGAGTTTTGGATATATTATTATATAAATTAACATTGACTTTATGCATTATTACCTTAATTCACAATTTCACATTAATTAAAGTATAGAACACCATTAATTATAAGCAACATTGGATTATAATATGGTCGATTGCAGAAGACGCGCTATACAAATTAATATTGACGAAACCTTTTTTTTTTTTTTTTTTTTTTGGGTTGGTTAATCGAAGCTGTAGGTTGACGATGTATGAGTTGGCCATAAATAATTGAAAACTGTATGATAGACAAATAGAGTTGAGTTGACCTGCAGAACCGGAGGGATGGGAACGAAATAATGATGAAAATTGCACATGATTGTTACCATACCCAACGGATCATGTTTAATGCACGTCTACTCAAAGCGTCCTTTTCGTTCATTATATACAAAGATAGTTAATATAAGATATATGCATATATACATACATACATTTAAACTCTTATCCGGGATTTTACGAAAAAAAATATATATATATATATAAATATATAAATTCTTATCCAGCACCACCAAAGAATACATCCTTGTACGATGAGCCTTTTGCTTTGTATACGACCCTTAATATGACCGAGCAAATCCGGTTAAAAATTTTATGTTGTAAATAAAAATAATGCCCATCGTATGAGATGATCAAATATGATGGACACAAGTTAGAACAATTGTATTTTCAGCAAAAAACCAAGTTAGAACAATTGTATATAAACCAGGAATGACAAGGATAGTACACGCGGCCCCATCGTATTGGCTTGTTCTGAACAGTCATATCTGATGTCCGACATGCCATCCACTTGGACAATACGAGTACTATTGAACACGACGGGTTAATACGTGTTATAAACGATGGGGACACGCGCCCTTTTGTAATTGTGTTATACACAATGGTCACAAAGTCCGTCGTGCTTTTTTATATGCAATAGATCATGCAGCCCGGAGTAGTTTCTACCTTTTACTTTTTAATATTATTTATTTATGTTTTTCTTCAATGAAAAAGATTTGAATAAATAATTAATAAATTATAATTAATACTAAAATAAGAGAACAAGTAATTCTATCAAATTAATAGCAACACAATATATTCAAAATAATTATAACATCCAGCTAATTAAAAACGTTTAACAATAGATTTTACATCTAAAACTGAAAATGGAAAATTATTAATAACATACTTAATTATATTCCTCCAATAGTTTTAGAGGTGTAGAAAACCAAATAATTTGCCCACTCTTCTCTAAACTCGTCCATATAGTTTTGCACCCGCTTAAATTGATCAAACTTTATGAAAAACAATGTTAATTGAATAAACATTTAAAATAAAGAACTAAATTATTGGTATTGAAATAACAATGAATAATTAAAAGAAAAATTACAATATTAGATATGTGATGTTGTGGCTTCGCAACATCTTCAAAATTGAGTACCTCCCTCATACGTAATATCTACATTCACTTGTTTCCAATTGAGAACGAGATTATAATTATATAGTTTACAAATTATTAATACGTAAATAACTTAAAAGCAATAATAAAATGTAATTTTGTTACATAATTGATTAACCTCTGTTTGTATACAATGTAATTTAAGGGGATGTATTTAATCTAGAGTTTAATGGATTTAAAATGAATTATAGATTTTAAAATATTTGATGGATTGTAATGGAATTCTATAGATTTCATAAAGAGTTTATAAGAATCCAACGAAATCTTTGGGATTAAAGTTAGATTTCATATTAACAATTTTCTTTACAATTTTACTGTTAAAATCCTTTTAAATACATTAAAATCTATCATTTTTTAAAATATTTTAAAATCAATAAGTTTTTTGAATACCATTAAATTTTAAAAGAATTTTACAAGGTCCTAATTGAATACATCTGGATTTTAATGGACTTTTATAAAATCCATTAAAATCTGAATTGAATATCATTGGGTTTGTATAGATTCCTTTAAAATCTAAATCAAATACCTCTAAACTTTTAAACACTTTTAAAATCCTTCAAACTCCAGATTGAATACACCTCCCTAAGTCTTTGAATCTACCTGTAATTTAACTCTTTTGAATCTACTTGTCTTTGGTGCATTCCATATCATAAAAGCTCTTTACCACTTAAAATCAAAATTATTAGAAATGCTTATTAAATACCTAAAAAATCTGAAATAAAAGAAAACTTACCTATTTATAACATTCTTAAAATCCGCATGAGCACGAAAAAATCAAGCATTCCCTCGTATGGATCCACAACACCCAGCACCCAGCACCCAATGAGCATTAATAGAAAATATCAATATTTAAATTAATTTAACTACGAACCATTAATTAAAATTTTATAAAACCAATTAACTGATTAACTACTTAAATTAATTATGAGTCATTAATTAGTATAATATAAAACTAATAAACTTATTTACTAATTAAATTAATTTAAACGACATAGTTTTAGCAATATGGAACAAACCATATCAATTTATTATCTAGCACCTCTCTCCGTATTTTGAAATTTGTGAAGCTTGACTTTCCATAGTAATATCTTTGACATCCATTGCCACAATTCTTGGATCCATAAAAGCATTCTTAAAATCTTTGTATTCTCAAATCACATTTTTATATAAGATCCTAAAATAAACAAATTAAAAACAAACATATTAAATTTGAGTTATACATAAATATATAGATTAAAATAAATTTTAATTGAATCATATCTTACTTACCTCATGTTCAATAATATGCAATGTCAGGACCCACCTAACATTTCTAACCAAAACCCCATACGAGCCCTAATTGGGTTAACCCTAATGGACCTCCCTATAGAAAATGCAGCAGCATCTCTCCCAAGGCTTAGACATGCTCCGAAACTTCTTCACAAGATCCATAAATTTACATGACTTCAATAATAATAGCACAAGGATATAGATGAAAGAAATAATTCAATAAAACATAAATACTTTTATGAATCCTATCTGCCCACACCATTTACTCATTACAATTACATGTTATCATAACATCTTGAGAATATTTCAAACCCGTAAATACAAGTAGAAGATTATAAAACAGCAATAATAACAATGATAATAACAACAACAATAATAATGATGCCTCTCAAGAGTTTGGGTAACCTGTCTAAGGGCCACAATAGCTTGCCCGAATGCTATAAGACTTACCTAACGGCTACAATATGATGAGAATGATGAGAATTCGCCCGTAACCGCACAACGAACAACATGCTAGGGTGTTGACCTGATACGGATGAAGACCGGACCGATCATGTTAGAGAATCATGGCAAATTGTTAGCCATAAACAAGCTAAACCTGAGACCAAGCCTAATGCCTTGGCCGAGAAGCAACTTCCTTAGTTTGTTTTGTATTTCATTTAGGTAGTTGATTAAATCATTTTGAGCTGTATTCTAGGTTTGTTAAGTTGGTGCACAAAGACACAAAATGTGTTATTTAATATATATTAGCCAAATTAGAATGTTAGGAAGTTTAGGGAAATGAAGCACCTTGATGACATGGAAAGCACCTTGGTGACTAAGATGGTGACATGGAGTCAAACCATTCGGCCTCTCTCTCATCCAATGCATGGAAGGACATGTGTCATCATGCATGAGGACTACTTCAACATGAAGCAACTAATGAGACAGCAGCACTTGTCAACAAACCATGAAGCATGTGGCAAAGTTACTTTACATGTGTTTTGCTTCTCCATGAAGGACTTGTTTTGTATTGGTGTTTAGAACCAGCCATGGTGTGCTTTCACACCTATTTTGTATGCTATAAGTGTGTATTACATCTAAATGAATATTGTATTTAATTTTGGAGAAAATACCTTTGTTTCCACTTTGAAACCAAGAGAAACACAAACCGGTCAAAACTGGAAAATTTTTCCACCAGCTTAACCAAAGCAAGCCGAGAACATCTAAACTCCAAATCAATTTCCAAACATTTAAAACCTTGTTCTCTTTAGATTAACCTTGCCCTAATTCTTTCAAATTCTTTCAGATCACTAGGGCTTAAGTTAAGAGATTTAAGGATAACCTGGCTGCCTTCATACAGGGAGTAATTAATTCTTAAAAGGGCTTATCAATATCCAAAGATACAAGATCCGTTTTAAGCATCCAAGTGGTGGAGGCCGATACAGACCCGGGTAGTTGTTTTAGTACAAATATGGACTCCAAGCAGTGAGAAATGGTTCCAACACTTGGTGTGCGCATAGGAGGGAGTTTGGCCGGTTTTACTATACTTTGTTGCTGGCTTTATTGTATTTTGCTAATTTGGCATTTTCTCTTTGTTCCAAGCAAGGGTAACGTGTGGGACTCAATGATCATTCTATTTGGCATCCTACAAGGCATATGGAAGCTGATTTGGAGCTTAAGTTGGTCAAAGATTGGTCAAAGACAGCTTAATTAAAAAGATAGTCAAATAGTTTCCTAATTTGACTTTGACTTTTTGTTTTAGGAAATTAGTCTATTATTTGGTTTCTATTTATTTATTTGCTGGACAAATCAACTTAGAAAAGTTATTATTTTATTATTTTCATTGTAAATTAATTAATTCCTAATTCAAAATAAAGGAATTAATTAATCAAAATTAGATTAGGAAATGAGAGAGAAAATTAAGCCACATTAGGTTTCCTAATCATTTTGGCGGGTTTTTTCTTATGTTTTTTAGGTTTTATTGTTTTGTGACTCTAGCCTATTTAAGGGCTTATTTTTTAGGAAGAAAATACCTTTAATAATATCCAGAAAATTAATTGTGAGATAAAGTTCTCTGTGTGCTCTTTGAACACCTAAAACACCATTAGAAAGTGAGTGTTTTAGTTTTGATTTATCAATAGGATATCCATCACCTATTATGGCATCTTCATTATAACAAGGTTTCTAATCATAGGTTGGTTAGGGGTTAGGGTTTTCCCATAAGAACTTAAACTTAATTGAGATCCAGGCTAATATAATACGGGTTTAGGCGAGAGTCGACCTAGATTTTGTATCATTTGGCATCAGAGCCAAATTTTGTTTAGGTTTTATCTATCTTATTTGCTTTATTTTGTTTTATATTAATCTGTAATTTTAGCATCTATCATCTTACATGTTCTGCATATTTTATAAAAAAAAAAAATTCATTCATAGTCCTAATTTGTTGGTTGTCTTTCATCTTTGTTCTTAGTAATTTAGTTTATTGTTGATTTTTATTTGCTGTTTTAATCTTAAATATTTGCATTCATATATAAGAAAAAAGAAAAAAAAAAAGGAATTGCAGCAACTTATATAAATTTACAAAAAATAAAAAATTTGCAAATTTGTATTGCTATTGTTGGAGGCCACGGGTTTGGTGAATTTTTTGTTTTTGGAATTGCAAGTTGAGTGTTAGATTGTACTACTGCAGTCCAGTTGATATTCTATGAGTAAAAAAAAAAAAAAAAAAAAAAAAGGAAAAAAAGGCCGAATATAAAAAAAAAAGGTGTCCGGTTTAGGTTGAATTTGGTGTTGAAATTTGTTTGCTGGAAATTCTTTGAACTCTTGAGTTGTTGACTAGTTATTCAATATTTGGACTTGCTGGAGATTTATTTTGCTGCTGGATATTTGAATTTTGGATGCTAAAACCATTGGATTAAAATTAGTTAAAGGATTTGATACAAAAACTTGAATTACAAAGAACAACAACAAACAACTATCCTATATTTTTGTTCAATTTGATTCTTGTTCATGTTTGAATTTCTTTCTCTATATTTTATCCTTGAATTATTGGTTCATTCATACTCTGTACAGCTTTTATTTCATTAGAAAAACATTGCTTGTTGATTCACCTTGTTTTTGCTAGTGTGCAAACACGAGTGTTGAGACCTTGTTTGAGTGAAACACATAGCGGAGTGATTTTGTGAGGTTTTATTTTATTTTTGTGTTATTTATACTAACATGTCAAATTCAAGGGTGAGAAGAGGAGATGTATCATTAAGAATTAATGAATAAGAATCCGTAAGATTCAAAGGTGATTCCCAAGCTACGGGAAGTGGAGATGAGCACATGGACAGGAGGGCGGTCTTGTAGCAATTACAATGGATGAATGCTCAATTTGATCACATAGATACAAGGATGGATAGGTAAGAAACATCACAAGGAGGGATGAATACAAGGTTTGATGCTCATGGAGGCCGAGGGCGACTTAGAGAAGAATTCGAGGAAGACAATTTTGGAGATGATTTGGATGAGGGGTTTGATGAAATTTTGGAACCTCTAGGAAGGCTAATCCGTGGGAAACCAGCAAGGAATGAGGATGATGATCTTGGGAATATTAAGGTCAACATACCACCTTGCATGGGAAAAAGTTACCTGAAGGCTTACTTAGAATGGGAGGAGCGTATGGAGATGATCTTTGATTGTTACAACTATTCAGAGGCTAAGAAAGTTAAATTGGCAACAATGGAATTCGGACTATATGCACTCCAATGGTGGACAAATGAGCAAAACACCCGAAAGAGAGTAGGTGATGAATTGATTACTACTTGGCGACAAATGAAAGGAGCAATGAGGAAGCGATTTGTACCGACTCATTACCTATCAAAGACTCCAATCATTATCACAAGGTAGTAGGTCCGTGGAGGATTATTACAAGGAGATGGAGATGCTCATGATGAGATTGAGCATGAATGAAGAAAGAGAAGCAACCATGGGATGGTTTCTAGGTGGTTTGAATCGTGAGATAGCTAACCAATTGGAATTGCAACAATATGTGGAATTGGAAGAGATGTTGCATGTGGCTATCAAACTTGAGAATCAATTCAAGAGAAGGGGTACAAGCTCATGGTTTGGATGAGTTTTAAACAGAAAGGGAGGTCAAATCCAAGTTCTTGGAGAAGCAATCCCACCTTTGAAGTGAGACAAAAGCCGAAACTTGGATAAGAGAGCACCAATCAGCCAAAAAGGGAGTTCAAAGCTGAATCTGTCTAAGCACCAAAGAATGAAGGTGAAACTGATCTTAAACCTTCTAATACTCATGATATTGTGTGTTTTAAGTGCCAGGGAAGAGAACACATCGCTAGCCAATGCCCGAATAGGAGAATTATGATATTGAAGGGTAATGGTGAGCTAGAATCTAAAAGTGAGGAAAATGGAGGTGAAACCGAGCAAGAAGAGGAAGAATTTGAAGATGAGGCCGAGACTTTAAATGCTTCAAATGTCGAATTAAGTTTGGTGTCTAGGAGAGTCTTGACCATATACAAAAATAAGGAGCAACATCAAAGAGAGAATATCTTTCACACTCGATGTGTAATCCAAGATAAGATTTGTAGCATGATAATTGATATTGGAAGTTATGCTAATGTGATTAGTAATGTAGTGGTTGATAAATTAGGCTTCGCAAAAATTAAACATCCCTAACCATATAGATTACAATGGCTTAATGATATTGGTAAGATGAAAGTAACTAAATGAGCCAAAGTAAAATTCAGCATTGATAAATACGTGGATGTTGTTTTATGTGATGTTGTGCCTATGCATGCGGGTCTTATTTTACTTGGTAGACCATGCCAATTCGATAAGAATACTATACATTATGGTTGAGAGAATGCTATTTTTTTAGACTTAAAGGTAAAAAGGTCAAACTGGAACCATTGACTCCTAAAGAGGTATTTAGAGACCAACTTCAAATTCAACAAACGAGGGAGGCCATAAAGCTTAAGGAAATAACTAGCATGGAACCCATAGAAACAACACCAATCCAAGGAGTCCAAGCCATGCAAGACCAACCAGGTAAGGTTTCTAGAAACCAAATTGAGTGGAAAAATCAAGCCAATATGAGAGTGAGAAAAAAATTGAGAAGGCCAAGAGATATGGTGAGAAACTCGAAGTGAAGGAAAAAGCATGGTGACCGAGAGAGAGAAAGGAAAAGAAAGGAAATAAAGGAAAAATAAAAATTTTTATCTTAGCTTTGGTGATGTTAATAAAGCAATATTGACTGAGAAACCATTGCTGGTTATGATTTTTAAGGATATGTTTTTGAATGATCAAGATAATCCCGAAGAATTTGAATTGCCAAATTCTATTTCTTCTCTTTTGCAGGAATTCGACAATGTCTTTCTGGAGGAAATTCCTAAAGGATTACCACCTATCCAAGGATAGAACATCAAATTGATTTTGTGCTGGGAGCTGCAATTCCAAATAGGCCTGCATATAGAAGTAATCCTTAGGAGACAAAGGAGCTACAAAAGCAGGTAAGTAAGTTGCTTGACAAAGGTTACATTCGTGAGAGTATGAGTCCATGTGCTATCCCTGTTTTGTTAGTACCTAAGAAAGATGATTCATGGCATATGTGTGTAAATTGTAGGGCCATAAATAATATTACCATTAAATATAGGCATCCAATTCCTAGGTTAGATGATATGTTAGATGAATTACATGGTGCATGCATTTTTACTAAAATTGATCTTAGGAGTGGGTATCATCAAATTAGAATGAAAGAGGGTGATGAATAGAAAACCACATTTAAAACTAAGTATGGATTATATGTGTGGTTAGTAATGCCTTTTGGTTTAACTAATGCACCTAGTATCTTCATGAGATTAATAAATCATGTTATGCAACCATTCATTGGAAAATTTGTTGTTGTTTATTTTGATGATATTCTTGTATATAGTAGGCATCTAGATGATGTAGAACATCTTAGCAAGTTTTAAATATTCTTAGGAAGGAAAGGTTGTTTGCTAACATGAAAAGTGTTATTTTTGTAAAGATGAGTTGGTTTTCCTCGGATTTGTAGTAAGTGCTGCAGATATAAAAGCTGATCAATCCAAGAATGGTCGAAACCTACCTCTGTTACCCAAGTGAGGAGCTTTCAGGGTTTGGCTAGTTTCTACCGATAATTTGTCAAGGATTTTAGCACCATCGCAGCACCCTTGACCAAAGTTGTGAAGAAGAATGTTGGCTTTAAATAGGGGGAAGCACAAGATAAATCTTTTAATTTGTTGAAAGAAAAATTATCTAATGCACCTTTACTAGTTTTGCCTAATTTTGATAAAATTTTTGAAATTGAATGTGATGCTTTGGGTGTAGGTATTGGAGCTGTCTTAATGCAAGAAGGAACGCCCCCATAGCATACTTTATCGAGAAATTAAATGGAGCTACACTAAACTACCGGACTTATGACAAAGAGGTGTATGCTTTGGTGAGAGCTTTGGAAACATGGCAGCATTACCTCATGCTAAAAGAATTTTTTATTCATATGGATCATGAATCTTTGAAGCACATTAAGGGCCAAGGAAAGCTTAAATGAAGGCATGCTAAGTGGATTGAATTCATTGAAGCACTTTCTTATATCATTCGCTACAAAAAAAAAAAAAAGGAAAATGTGGTCGCCGATGCATTATCCCGAAAGTATGTACTATTTTCTATGTTAGATGCTAGATTGCTTGGATTTAGGACCTGTTCAAAACATGGTTTTAATAAATTTTACATCTTTGAGGGGTATTTGTTTAGGGAAAACAAACTTTGTGTGCCTAATTGTAACATTAGAGAATTGCTAGTGAGGAAAGGTCATGGTGGTGGTTTAATGGGACATTTTGGTATTTTAAAAATTTATCCTTGCTTTAAGAATACTTTTTATTGGCGTAACATGAGAGGAGATGTAGAGAAAGTATATGAAAGATGCTTGAAGTGCCGAAAAGCCAAATCCAAGTTGAAACTGCACGGTTGTACCTTCCATTACCGATTCCTTCCTTTCCTTGGGTGGATTTATCTATGGATTTTATTCTTGGCTTACCTAGGTCAAGGATATGTAAGGATTCACTATTTGTTGTTGTGGATAGATTTTATAAGATGGCACATTTTATTGCATATAATAAAACTTATGATGCATCCAATGTTACTAACTTATTCTTTAAGGAAATTGTTAGGTTGCATGGTATGCCTAGAACAATTGTTTTGGATAGGGATGCTAAGCTTCTAAGTTATTTTTGGAAAACTTTGTGGGCTAAGTTAGGAACTAAACTTTTGTTTGCAATCACTTATCATCCACAAACTGATGGACAAACCGAAGTAGTAAATAGGACTTTGTCTACATTGTTACGGGCTTTAATTAGTAGAAACTAAAGAACATGGAAAGAATGTTTGCTACATGTTGAATTTGCTTATAATAGATGCTTGCATTCAGCCTCTAAATATACACCATTTGAGATTGTTTATGGTTTTAATCATTTAACTCTATTAGATTTAACCCCTTCACCTTTAAGTGAGCGTGCTAATTTAGATAGAAAACAAAAAGCTGGTTTTGTAAAGCAGATTCATGAGAAAACAAAGGCAAATATTGAGAGGAGGACTGAGCAATATACAAGGAGTGCTAATCAAGGCCGAAAACAAGTTGTCTTTGAACCTAGGGATTGGGTTTGGTTGCATTTAAGGAAGGGGAGGTTTCCCAGACAAAGGAAGTCCAAGCTTATGCCGCGTGAAGATGGACCTTTTCAAGTTTTGAAGCGAATTAATAAAAATGCTTACAAACTTGATTTACCAAGGGAGTATAATGTTAGTGCTACATTTAATGTTGCTGACTTATATCCTTTTGCTTCATGTGATGACTTTGATTTGAGGGCAAATCCTTTTCAAGAGGAGGGGAATGATGAGAATCAGCAGGTACCCACATAACCAACGACCCGCTGGGTGCTGACCCGATATGGATGAAGACCGGGCTTGTCACTAGGGCTCAAGCTAAGAGATTTAAGGGAAACCTGGCTGCCTTTTTATAGGGAGTAATTAATTATCAAAAGGGATTGTCGATATCCAAAGATACAGGACCCGTTTTAAGTGTCCAAGTGGTGGAGGCTGATACGGACCCGGGTATCTATTTTAGTATAAATATGGACTCCTGACAGCGAGAAATGGTTCCAACACTCCATAGATTCAATGAATATCTCTAAGAGATCATAGACTCAATACAAGGTAGAAGCAAAAGCATCCAAACAGGTGGTGTGCGCATAGGAGGGAGTTTGGCCGGTTTTACTGTATTTTGTTGCTAGCTTTACTGTATTTTGCTGATTTGATATTTTCTCTTTGTTCCAATGAAGGGGACTCAATGATCTTCCTATTTGGAATCCTACAAGGCATATGAAAGCTTATTTGGAGCTTAAATTGGTCAAATATTGGTCAAAGATAGCTTAGTTAAAAAGATAGTCAAATAGTTTCCTAATTTGACTTTGACTTTTTGTTTTAGGAAATTAGTTTGTTATTTGGTTTCTATTTATTTATTTGCTGGATAAATCAACTTAGGAAAATTATTATTTTATTATTTTCATTGTGAATTAATTAATTCCTAATTCAAAATAAAGAGATTAATTAATCAAAATTAGATTAGGAAAAGAAAGAGAAAATTCGGCCACATTAGGTTTCCTAATTCTTTTGGCTAGTTTTGTCCTATGTTTTTTAAGGTTTATTGTTTTGTGGCTCTAGCCTATTTAAAGGCTTATTTTTTAGGAAGAACACACCTTTAATAATATTCAAAAAATTAATTATGAGATAGAATTTTTTTTGTTCTCTTTGAACATCCAAAACATCATTAGAGAGTGAGTGTTTTAGTTTTGACTTATCAATAGGATATTCATCACCTATTGTGGCATCTTCATTATACCAAGGTTTTTTATCATAGGTTGGTTAGGGGTTAAGGCTTGCCCACAAGAACTTGAATTTAATTGAGATCCGAACTAATATAATACGGATTTAAGTGCGAGTCAACCTAGGTTAATATTATAATACTGTACAAAAGATTGCAATACTTGCCCAAAGGCTACGATACTTGGTTGAACACTACAAAATTTGCCTATTCGGACAAATACGATGTGATGATAACAATAACAATAACAAATAATGATATTAATATTGGTATTAACAATAACAATAATAATGATGATAATAATAACAACAATAATGAATTCACAAGTAATAATAATAAAAATAATAGTGGTAATAATAATAATAATAATAATAATAATAATAATAATAACAATAATAACAACAATAGCAATATTAATAACGATAATAATAATCATAATAAATAATAATAACATTTACAGTAATAAGTAACAATAGTAATAATGATAAATAAGAATAACAAATAAGAATAATAATACCGATAACAAATAATAGTAATAATAATGATAATAATAATAATAATGATAATGATAATAATAATAATAGTCATAATAATAACAAATAATAATAGTAATAATAATAATTACAGCAGCAAATAATGATAATAATAGAAAATTATAACCATAAATAGTTAAAATAAAATAAAATAAAATATTATAATTTATAAATATACTACATAACTGGCACATGCATAGTGGAAATACACCTGATATACTATAATGCATGCTAGTGCATGGTCCGATGATATCAACTTTTGCAAATATACTTCTACCAATACGATCTAGGATGGTTGCCTATAGTCACTGTTTAAGCCAATGGCCTCGTAGGCAACTTTGAAACTAAGCTATTCATGGGCCAAATCGGGTCGTTGCCCTCATACAATATGGTACACATGGACATAACATAATATATATATATATATAGGTAAATATGATAAAGACACTTAATATACCATACGATATACTAGTGGTGTCAAACAGTACTCGGCGTCCCAAGCAATACTTTAAAGAGGAGATTAATTAAAGAGAGAAATCTGCAATCAGTCACCTTGGCATCCCGAGATACTGATTACTAATAACTTATCATAGCTAAACCAGTCATCCTTCGACTAAGGGGAGGGTGGCTGTGTTGAAAAGGTGGTAATCTTGCCACTTTGTGCAAGCTAAAGTCTACCAAGGTTTGCACCATCTTGCTTTCTTCATAAGAAATGCTTTGTTGAATGTCTTAAAGCAATATTTATGTCTATGTTTTATTCTTTTTTTAATATCTTTGGATTATTTAAGTCTTATTGTATCTATCTTAAGAATTGTCCTTTTTGTTGGCTATTGCTATTTACTTGTAAAATGGTAATTTACTGTAAGTTGTATTTCCAGCAACATAGGTCCATTGTGGAGGCTGGTGTGTTCTGTGTTGTTTAAACTAGGTTATGAATTTTTAATATGTTGTAATAGACTTATAAGGAAAATATAGTAAAAAAATGACTCAAAAAGGACTTAGGAAGCCTAAGATATGCAGGTTGTAAGTTGGCATAACTGCTGAGATTTTCAGTAATCCAGTAGTTATGGCTCACGGGATTGAGATGAATTGGAGGCTCTAACCAATTCATTTGGACCTGGTATTCTCCAGATTTTATCCTCAATATTTCAACATGCCTACCACATGTCAAAATTCAAGTAGTTTGGGTGAAGATATCCCAGCCTTCCATCAGGTCAAAGGAGCTTTACCCAATTTGGAAGGAGACAGTCTTTGGAATTCAAAATCTCACCCACCTTTACCATCTGTGTACACTTACATATGCAGCTGGTACTTGAACTTTTTTTGTTAGATTATTGGGTGGGAAATTTGTATTTTTTGAATTTTAAAGATTTTATTCGGTCTCACACACACTTCACATATATGAACTAGGTTTTCTACCAATAAATGCTTGAG
Source organism: Ziziphus jujuba (assembly GCF_031755915.1). Classification (NCBI taxonomy): domain Eukaryota; kingdom Viridiplantae; phylum Streptophyta; class Magnoliopsida; order Rosales; family Rhamnaceae; genus Ziziphus; species Ziziphus jujuba. The sequence goes on from NC_083382.1 coordinate 18,573,253, forward strand.
CTGTCTAGTGTGTGTGACCAACCCTAGCATCTTCTCTTCTTTTTCATCTTATTCTTCTTCCTTCCAAACAAAAAAATTACAAATCACAATATCACCATACCAAAAGTAAACACAAAAATCATGTAAATGCAAAACCAAAGGTCGGATTAAAGGTTGTGCACAACACTAACACCTTATGTACAACACTTTTGTCCAAGTGAACACAAATCCACTCCAAAATCCAACATGGTATCAGAAGTTTGTTTGAACTATTTAGGGACCTCATTAGCTTTCTATGTAGCTAATTTTCTTGAAAAACAACCCCCCATTTCATTCCTTTAATATTCAGTTTGAAGTGGTACAAAAATATAGCTGGAAAACTCACCAAAAATCCAACCCGGGCGTTACTTTTTGCAAAATCTGATTTTGCATCATGGCTTCTCAAAGTTTTGCACCACCCACTCCACCAAAATTTGAAGGCCAAAACTACTCCATTTGGAGTATAAAGATGAAAGCCTACTTACAAGCTTTGGACTCTAGGATGTGATGGAAGAAGGTTATGAAGTTGAGGAGTTGAGAACAAATGCCACACAAGCATAAAGCATTGTACATGAGGCCAAGATAGCTAAAGGGATCAAGGTTTTGATAGCCCTTTATTCTTCGATGAGTGACTCCATCTTCACTAGGATCATATCTTGTACAAGTGCTAGAGAAGTTTGGTTAAAGTTACAAGAAGAATTTCACGGAAACACTAGTACTAAACAAAAACAAGTTTTAAATTTAAGAATAAAGTTTGAAACATTTAGAAAGAAAGAAAATGAGTTTGTTAAGGGCTTCACCAATAGACTACTAAAGGTTATGAAGCAAATTAGAGTCCTTGGAGAGCCATTGACCTACCAAAGGATTATAGAGAAGTTATTGGTGAGCTTACCCAAAATGTTTGAAGCTAAGTTTTTTTACCTTTAGGAATTAAGAAATCTTAGTGAGATTACTTTGAATGAGCTTATTAATGCCCTCCAAGCAGCCGAACAAAGAAGAGTCATAAGAAAGAAGAGTCTTTGGAATGTGCTTTTATGTCTAGTCAAAGTAAAAAGAAGGACAAAAAGAATAAGAACAAGAACAAAGGAGGAAACGGTTATGGAGTTTTCAACAAAAACAACAACAATTCCAGCAACAACAACAATACGAGGCAACAATAAGTAGGACAATAACAAAACTGTGGGGGTTATCTACCACACCCTCATTGCAAGAAGGGACATGCTCTAAACAAGTATTTTTGGAGGTCGGATGCAACTTGTGACAAATGTGGGCAAAGATGACATATTGGTAAATTATACAAGGACAACAACAAGCAAATGTAGTAATTGTGGAGGCCAAGACCTTATTTTTTGCTACATGCCTCAAAGCTACATGTAATGGTCTTGGTTGGTTGGTAGATAGTGGATATCCACAATCAAATATTAATTCCATTATTTTCACAATCAATTTTACCAAAACTAAATAAAATCAAATATATACAATATCAATCAATTTTCTATATAAATATTCATAATCAAATATTCATTCTATTAGTTTCACTGTCAATTTTACCAAAAATAAATAAAATCAAATATATATTTTTTTGATATGATAAAATCTTATTATGGTTGTTTCACAATCTAATAATAAATGAATTTCTTTTATGTTTTTTTAGGGAAACTTAACTATTTATATGATGACATGTGCCAAAGTTTATATATATATATATATATATATTATTAAAAAAGTATGTTTATTTTAATTTTTTTTCAAAACAAAAATTAATTTTATATATTTTTTAGTACAACCATAGAAGGTAAAAAATTTATAAATCTTATTTTGTTAGGTTTAACAATTATTATTTATGATATTATATTTTTTTATGTCTAAATAAAAAGGTATGTCTTTATTAATTACCATATAACCATATTTGTATAGTAAAAATACTTAAGATATGTTTAATTAAAGAAACAATATATATGCAAATATATTTAAGATATATATAATATTATAATAATAAATATATATTTTACTATGTTTAACAATTATTATTTATGATACTATGTTTTTTATGTCCAAATAAAAATATATCTTTATTAATTTCTATATAACTATATTTATATATGTAACAATATTTAAAATATGTTTAATTACGCAAGCAATATATATACAAATACTTTTTACGTCACAAAATATTATAATAATAAAAATATATATTTTTATTCCTTCATTCCTAAACCCAAATCTATTATATATAAAAATAAAAATAAAACATATATAATACTATAAATATATAATAATAAAATAAAAATAAAACATATATAATAATAATATTTACAATAAAATATTAAAATAAGAAAATTAATTTCATTATCATATTGTCCATCATTAGTAGATGGAAATTTTAGGTAAGATATATTTATTAATAATAAGAAAATCATTTATTATATACATGTTTTTTACGAAATAAACAAAGCAATCTCATTGCTAATTTATGTTTATATATATATATATATATATATATATATATATATATATATATATTAAGAAGATCAAATAAGGAGATCAGTTTTATAATTCAAATCTATTTGACTTTTTTTAAATTTATTTCAAAATTATTATCATATGTAGTTATTGAATGCAATAATGTTGCAATTCCATTATTATAATACTATACCCTTTTTAAATTTTATAATATAATATAATATAATATTATATAATAATAATAATAAGAATGATATATAATCGAAAAAAGATAATAGCTGCATTCTTGGATACTGGTTTCCAGTATCTTCCCTATTAGCTCGAGTATACTTGATCAAAATCTGGTCTTCATAAACCATCCATCTAATATAATAATAAAAATATATATTAATTGGTAATAAAATAAAATCAAATAATTTATATTGAAAATAAATCTTATTTTGTTATGTTTAATAATTAATATTTATGATATTGTACTTTTATATCCAAATAAAAAAAATACCTTTATTAATTTCCATGTAACCATATTTGTATATGTATAAATATTTAAAACATATTTAATTAAGAAAACTCTATGTATGCAAATACATTTTATGTATTTGACTTATTTGGTAAATAAAATCAAATCAAATATTTTGTTTATTTTAAATTTATTTCAAAATTATTATCATATATCATTTTTTCAATTGTTTGATAATTATTGATAATTATAAAAAATTGATTTTATATATATTTGGTTATAATCATAAAAGGTAAGATAATAAATAAATAAAATAAAAATAAAAAGATGTTTTTGGAGGGAACTTGAAAGAAGGATATGCTGACACGTGGCGCATACGCTTTTGCTTTTATATATTATACAGATATTATTATTATAATTATAATAATACTTATTATTGTTACTATTATTATTATTTTGTGTATAGAGATATATAAACTGGGGAATAAATAATTAGTCAATTAGTACGATACATATGATAGACATATTAGGGATTAAAGCATCTGTGTTGTCTATTTGATGAAAGCTTGAAGGGTAAAGATTAAAGAGGAGTGTATCCATTAGGTTTATTTCTGAGTTGTTAATTTATGTTTTGTAGGATTAATATTCATAAAATTCAATGGTTGCAAGTGGATGTTAGTAAATATTATTTATTATATATTAAAATACAGTATATGTATGTGTCTAGATCTTGGATTTGTAGTGCTTTAAATCATTGCTCTACTAATTGATTTATTGTTTTAGCAATAATAATTGATATTAGAGCCACAAATATGTTTAACTGTATTTCATGATTTAAATTTTGTGATGTATGATTTGTCATAGCATGATTTGTATTTTATGATCCGCATATTATAATTTGTGAGTTATCAAAGCCATGTTAGTATTTTCACAATCTTTGATTTATGATTGTGCAATATTTCTTGTAAAATCGTTTTAATGAAATTGTTTCATTGGAGTCCTTTTACATGCTATGCCCTTTTTCTTTTATTCTTTTTTGTCTTTTTTATCAATTAGTTTTGTGTATTGGATTTATCCATTTCGTAAACTGATCTACATAACAATTTTTTTAGAAACTTGTTTTGATCGAAATTAAAATATAGGTTCTATTTAATCTTGATTCTCGAATGGAATGGACTATGTTGGCTAAATTAGTTTTGAAAACCACACATTCACATGAAATTGTGAAACTCACTCTATTGAATTTGTGGAAAACTTATTTTAGATGCAACTTAGTTTTGGCTTTCATTTTAAATGTATTTTCGGAGGGAATTGAGTGTCTTCGATGTTCAACTTAGTATGACACACCTCTAAAATCCAACGAATAGTAAAATATCCATGGCCGAAAAACTACATTATTTGGGCATTGCTTTTGGTTTAATTTTTATCCAAATTGAAGTGGGTTAATTGTTTCCTATAGAGAGACGAAGAGATTGACACCAGTTTCACCAAAAATAGTGGATGGAGTGGAAATTTTCAGTCAGGTCAAGGAAGGGGTTGTGTGACAAATTAACCAGTAAACTGGATCGACCTGCGACCTAACTGAAGGAGGAGGACAGCTGACATTAGCCTCTTCTTTTGTTGATGTTAGCAGCCATTCTATATAAAATATATATATATATATATATTATTTGTTAATTTTATATATGATTTTATTATTTTTCAATTTATTCCCAAGAAAACAAAATTCAAATTCATTTATTTATTTAATTTATTCTCAAACTTTATGGTTTTTTATTTGTTTCTTTATTTTTGGAAAATTTACTCCATTCTTAATTTCTTGATTTTATTTAACTACCATGTCCAAGGTTCAAAGAAAATATTTTGGTTAAAATTGCCCATTGAAAGGCTTTATATTATATTTGACAAAGTTGTGAAGATTGACTAAGTGTTCACCTATCGTAAGACTTTGGTTTAAATAAACATGAATTGCGATGAGGCTTCGTATCTAGTTGGCATAGTGGTGTAAAATTTTAAGTATCCACATGTCGTGAGACTTAATTTATCAATATCATGAAATCATTAATCTAATAGAAGTTGACATAGTAAATGCAATTTTATGTATTCACCTATCATGAGATTTAATTTATCCAATTTATGAGTGTCAACCTGAAGTTAGCATAGTAGGTAGGATGCCTGAGTGCTTGTTTATCATAACATTTAGGTTGCCTGTTTCATGAAATTGTCAATGAAACTCATTCTCTACAACTTTTGAACCAAGGTCCATATGGGTGAATAAGCTACGATGTCGATGGCTTAATTACTTGGTAGAATACTTAGAATGGTGGTGCAATTTAATTGAATATCGTGAATTGCAGATTCTAAGTTATCTTGTCAGTGAATTGATTCAATGCATTTGATTGTGGTGATTTGGTTAATTGTTCATGTCCTCTATATTGGAATCCTTTATGCTATGAGTATCCTTACGATATTATATATTTGATATGTATAGAAAAGGGTCTGGGAAGATAATATTTGATTGTCCTTGTGATGTAATGCAGCCTTTTTTTTTTTTTTTTAAACTATTTCCATAACTAGGAATACCCCTAATACTCTGCCTATAAGTGCCATGATAAAATTGAATAGACTAATTATCAGAAGCAATGAGAGATTCTAATAATGCTGGACTCTCACAAAGCTATATATGGTGTTGAAAATTGATCTACCAAAGATACCAAATGATTATAGTGTTATTAAGGCACAATGTTGTATAAGGACTTGAAGCACTTGTATAAGTGCTGTATGATGGTCATGGAGAATCACATAAATAACTTTGAATTTTTCTAAGTATTCTAAAGATGGATACTGTGAATAAGCTCATGAATCAATTTAGTTAGAAATTACCAATTTTGATTAATTGAGAAACACCACTATTTGGACTTATTGAACTTTATTATGTATGATGGAGTTAGTGCTGTGAATAAGCTTATCTTGAAACTTTTCTCTTATTATATCAAGCTTATGAACCTTTATAAGGATTTTGGTAAGAAGTATCTTTTACCAAAATGAGGAGCTTTTTTTTATTTATTTATTTATTTTTTTTGTCGTTTGACAATATTTGGTCAAACCTCAATACATTAGGAAGTTTAGATATATTTTGGAGGAGTTAACTCCTATTCTTTTTAAGGAAAAGGATGACATCAAGCTGAATAAGTTTAAGTCTTTTGTTATGGTGAATAATCAAAGGGACAAATTTATGTAGGTTTCTACAAAGAAAGGACAAGGTCTAAAGCCCAATAAGATGAAAGATTTTTTATGTCAAGTTTTGTTGGCTTAAAAGGTGGTTTTTCATTAGTAGCTGGAAATGAAGAATTCTTTAATGAATGGAGCAACTTCTACCATAGTCTATCAATGTTGAAAGTTGATGGCTTACTAGAAGATGATAAGGAATGGTGAGTCGTTTGAGACTAGCCACTATGAGACTTTATGTGGCATTTTATGGTAATTTAGCTTATAAGTTGCTGCTTATATAAATTCTCTTATCTTGCTATTTTTACTCCTATAATGGCATCAACATGTGCTAGAATTAGTAATTATTCTTTATATTATAGCACTAATGCCTATGTTTTAGTTATACCACCTATTTCAAGAGACTAAATATTTTATTATCTATAATGATAACTTCTTTTGTTAAAAATATGTTGTGCTTGTCTATGAGAAGTTTGATGCTTTGGTTGCATTTTAAAGAGTTTAAGGTGAACACCAAGCTTCAGATGAATACGATGTTGAAAGTTATGAGTTTGACAATGGTGATGAATGTTATAGCAAATATAATGAGACTGGATGGAATCCATGGCCATTTACAATTTTATTTCTATGAGTGTAATATTGGTGTATAGTATACAATCCTTGACACTCATAAACAAATGGCATTGTTGAAAGGAAGAACTGTACATTGTGTATATAATGCGATATGTGTAGGTAAATTTTAATTTGCTAGCTTTCCCATGTATAAGATTGTGAAGCCGAGATTATGATTTATAATTCTCAAGTTAAGATTTTGGATCCTAAAACCTTTAATGATTATTGTGAAAGATCTAGGGGGTTCCAAATTTTTTTATTTGTCTTATACACTAAGATTGATAAGCCAAACATGGTTATTTATTTTAAGAATATTTCAGTTTTAGTGAGAGCAAAGGTCTAAAAGTGAGATATATTGTTGATCAAATAGTTATAGCACTAGCAGTTAGTTAGAAATGAACCTATTGAGATAGAATGAAATGTTTTAGATGTAGCTATTGTTGATGTTCCTTTTAAGAAGGTCACAAAGAGTTGGGAGTTTTATTATAGATGAAGACTATGTGGTTTGTTTGCAGAAACATGAGTTGGGTATAAGTGATAGTTGGATTCAGTCACTTATGAGAAATCCATAAGTGGAATAACTAACTTTTGGTTGGATGCAATAAAAGACTATATGACATCCACGACATTAAATAATGTGTAGGTTTTGGTTGAGTTATCTGAAAATAGTAAACTTTTTAGATACAAATAGGTCTTTAAGACCAATAGAGATACTCTAATAGTCAAGTGAATAGGTATAAACGTAGACTTGTTACTGAAGGGTTTAGCCAGAAGAAGGTAATTAACTATAAAAAGACATTCTTTCATGTATTTATAAAGGATTATTTTCAAATCGTTGTGGCCGTTCTAGTTCACCTTGACTTGGAGTTGCATTAAATGGATGTCAGAACTGTCTTTCTGAATGTAGATTTGTATTCGGATGAATATTATATGGTCAAACTCATTGGCTTCCAAGCAATGGAGAATAAGAATTTGTTTTGTAAGCTTAAAAAGTCTATTTATGGTCATAAGTAAGCCACGCACCTAGAATAGTTTTAAGCAGACTGATGTCGATATGTCTATATATTTGAGGGTCAGTGGGAGTAATTTAATATTTGTAGTATTCTATATTGAAGATATACTATTGGCTTCCATTAATATTGACCTTTTGACTAAGACAAAACTGTTGTTATGTAGCCATCTTGATATGAAGAATCTGAAAGATATTTCATTTGTACTAGAAACAAAGATCTTTCAAGACAAATGTAATTGTGTTTTGTAGTTGTCTCAGTTGGAGACTGTGTTAATAGGATTGTGAAAAGTTGTAATATAACACAATATTCTTCTAATATGGTATCAATGGTAAATGTGATGAACTCTCTAGTGATTTGTGTCTCGAGAATAAGAGAGTGATAAAAAGGACAAATAAGAATAGTCCAGTATTTTTTTTGCATATAATAGTTTGATGTTCACTCAATATTGTACATCATCGGATATTGTTTATATTATGGGTGTGTTTTGGTAAATACTTGAGTAGTCTCGGTTATATTTATTATGAGATAGCCATCTTTTTTTCTTTTTTTCTTTTTTCTTTTTTTCATTTTTTTTTTCAAGATAAGCACACCACTGCTTTGATACAGTGGGAGTATTGTGAGCTGATTGTTATAGCTATTTATATTGATGATTTAAAAGTTTGGATTTCGAAAGAGATTTCTATGGGGTTTTTCCTAACCGAGAACACTTTGGGTATCCAAGAAGAACTCTAGGAGCAATCTTGTCGCATAAACTTGATCTAATGGTAAATCATTAACCATGTATCTTTAAATCTTGCTTTCATCATGTTTGGATGAAATCACTTTCCCTTGAATTTAAAATATGTTGTGATTTTTTGAAAAAAAAAAATTTATATTAATTAGTATATATTTCAAAGAAGTTGAAAATGGTAAATATCATTTAGTTTTCTCTGTTTTGAATTTTCATTTTTGTACAAATATATTTTTATTTAGGAAAATTCCACTGTTACTTTTCCATATTTCATTTAATCAAAAAGGCAATTTCAACTCCTATTCAAATATAAAAAGACAAAAAAAAATTTACAAAAGATCGGTCGCATTTTTTTTGTTTTTTTAATTATGTCTTTCATGTACTTTTTGACATAACAATTTTTAATTTTACAAATTGAAAAATAATCAAAATTACATTTGGTATGTTTATTTTAAATTTAGGATTTGAAAAAAGTTGAAAACATTTTAGAAAACATGGGTAAATTTAAAAACCTTCCAAAAGGCATTTTACATGAATTTGAAAATTTTGGAAACAAATATATAAGGAGATATAAAGAAAATTATTTCAAATAAAAAATATTTATTTCGTATAGATATATACCATATTTAACATATATATCAAATACAAATATAGACAATGATTAACATTTTTAAAGTAAATATTTTCTTTAACATACATATATATATAGATACCATAATTACATATACCAAGTATAATATTACAATTTTTGTTCTCATAAAATACTTTTGAATATAGTACTAAACATGTCTTTAAATTCTAAAAATTTAAAATTGAATTTACCATTCTCATTTTATAAGTTTGATTCATAAAATATATATATATATATATATATATATGTTTCTGAAAGAGTTAAAAAACGACCTTAACAATTTTTTAGTTCTTATACCATTTTATGTTCGAAAAAAATTATAAATGAAATTACAATTATTATTTGAAAACAGATATAAAAATAGAATAAAACTGGATTGTTATATGTAAATAAGTAGAAAGGTATATAAGTTGATTAGTAGTTTGACTATTAAATGTAGCTAAACTTGAAATGAAAATAAAATTTGAGGAACCTAGAATGAAACATGAGGGGCCTTTATTTATACAAAGAAATAGAAATGATAATTCTATTTTAGGTGGCTTTAATGATATTTTCCAAAATCGAATTGCATTCCTACAAGAAATATAAAATAAAGGAGGCCAAATGGATATTAATCAAGGCCTCCTTTGCTATGTAGGATATCATTAGATTGAGATTGGGATTAGAATTGGATGGGATAAGAGTTAATCCAATCATGTATTTGATGTCAATTGGATAGAACTTATTTTTTATACACATATATAGAGAGTCTCACATGCAGGAAATCTCGAATCAATTTTATTGGGGACAGAGGAAAAGAAGATATTTTTTGGAGAAACTGCTATCTATTGCAAATGTACTACAATGGTTTCAGTAAAATATTATCTTTTTTTTCTTTTTTATTGTCCCAGATAAAATTCACCTAAAATTTCATGCATGTGAGACTCTTGTTATATATATATATATATATATATGTAATCATTAAATTAAATATAAGTTATCATATTGATTTTTGAATTAAACAAAATGATTTGAACTAGATAAGTTTAATATAAAAAACCAGATAACTGCTTTATCTAATTATTTTTGAAAAAAAGTTTTCTAATTAATACATAAAATAATTAATAACAATTAATAAAATTGCACGTATTAATCTATACATCCCTAAAAGTTCTAGAAAAAAGAACTGGAGAAACAGAAGTAAAATAAAACATTAAAAGGAAATGAAAAAATAAAAAAAAAGACAAAAATTGAAAGATGGGGAAAAAAATGGAAACTAGAATTGAAACAACAAAAAAAAAAAAAAAAAAAAAACAAAGATTAAAAAAAGAAGAAAAGAACAAAGATTGGAAAAAAACCTCAAGATATTGTTTGGAAAAAAAAAAAAAGGAAAGAAATGAAACAAAGATTTAAAAAAAAAATGGAGAAAAAAACTAAAATAAAAAGATAAAAAAAAAAGTCAAATAATTTATCCCGATCTTTTACATGGGATTAGCCATCCTATTTTAAGGGGATTATTTGTTAGGTTCAGAATTTTTTAATGTTATTAGCGGCTCACACCAAATGTGGGATTGAAATAAAATAATCTAGCCCACCAAACAGAGTCTTAAATAATTAAATGTATTACTTTTTTATCATTTATAATAATTTTTTCTCTTATTCTCATATCTTGAATTGACGACCTTTCAATAACAATTGAATAGAATTAATCTTGTTATTATGGTTGGTAAAATTTTTATTGGCCTTTTCTTTTTATTTTAAGAAAATTAATTTTTTTTCCCAGATAGAACACTGAAAAATAATTAAAATGAATAGGTTTGTGTAACCCAACAACAATAACAAGTGCAAGTTTAGGACCGACAGTAAATTGATAAATTTAGAGACATAATCTCATTGAGTATTGCATATATGTTACTATAAAAAATGATAAATTTAGGAGCACTGCACGGTTAAATATTTTCCATTATCAATTCAGTATGTAGATTAATTTAGTAGTAATCTACGTTGTCCTTTTTTTTTTGTTTGTTTGGGATAAAGTATGGATTATATTAAGCAGCAAAAGAAACAAGAACATAAAATACACATCTGGCTACAGTAGAGAGGCAAGCCATGAAAGCATCTTCTTCAGCAAATGGAAGAAAAACTAGAAGAGAAAACTTAATTTAGACCCCTCTAATTTTGTCTTAATTATAGTTATATCGATATTTAAGAAAAATCATATTTAAGAATTCATCTGTCAATTTTTTTAGATAAAAATTATAAATGTAATTATGAAAAAATTAAAAAGGTATGAATGAAATTTTATCCGAAATTACAAGTCGTGGGTTGGTCTAGGTCTTTTTACACTACTATTATTGTATTCACTTTTGACAATATAATATAATATAATGTTTGGGGAGGTTCTTAAACTATATACAATGATATGCATCTGGGCCATCAATTAAATTTTTTTTTTTTGACAATTTGGTCCCTCAATTGGTTACTTTGTTGAAGTGTTAGTCATTAGTCAATTTTCTAAAAACCTCTTAATAGAAGGGATCAAAGTGCAACTTTGATATAAGTTTAGAAACTACACATGCAATAAATAGTTAAAAATTCTAAATAATTCTTTAAAAGTATTTAAAAAAAAAAAGAAATATTTTTTTATCAATAATTATTTAAAAATCATAAGAAGTTATACATATATATTCATAGGAACCATTAAAAATTAATAAAGTACTTTATCTTATGAATTTTTTTAAAAAAAAAAGATAAAAATTTTAAAATGAATAAATTTACTTTTTTAACAAAATTATTCTTAAAAGCAGATGTAACTTAGTAAATTTTCCTATCACGCCCTTCATTTATTTATTATAATTTATGGAAAAGAATATTAACATTTTCAATCATATGTGGCAATAATTAAAAAAATAAATGAAAAAACATTTTTTAGAAGATTTGTTTTCAAAAATAATTTTTAATTTTGAAAATTTTTTATACCTAATAAAAATCAAAAAGTTGTACTTTTCATAAAAAAATTTTAAAATTGAATTAAGTACTAAATGTTTTAAAAATTTTTAAAAGAGTATAAATAAAAAAATAAATAAAAAATTTTTAAAATGTTAATAATTTTTTTTCAAAATTATAAAAAATTATTATTATTTTTTTTTACAATAAATAGAGGAAGGAAGTAAAAAGAAATTGTTAAATGACATTTGATTTTCAGAATAAAACTTTTCAAAAATAATTTATAGATATTTATAATTTTTTTTATCTTTTTTTCCCAAAAAAATTCAAAAGATAAAGTAGTTGCCCACGTATTCCTTTCATGATTTTATATATAAAAAAAATTCTTTTGTTAAATCTGTTTGTTTTAAGTATTTTGTGCTTTTTTAGTGTTACTTGCATGGTATATATAGTTCCTAAATTATATCAAAGTTGTACTTTGATCACTTGTAATAATGGATCTTTGGATGAAAAAATTGGCCAAGGGCCAACAGTGCAACAAAATTGAAAATTGAGAGACTAAACTATATAAAAAAGAAATAAAATGTAGGAACCTAAATGCAAATCTGGGTATAGTTTAGGTATGTGATAGTTATTATTCCTATAATATATAAATATATAATAGGCCCCTCAAAGGTTCGCATTTTTTTTTTTTAACTTATTATTCTTTGTCCCATATATAATGGAAACTCGATATTGCCTAAGATCGCCAAATTAATTATTATATAATCTCAAAACTGAAACAATAATAATAATTAAAGACATTAATTTATTGAACCATAATGTAGATAATTATGAATTGATTTTAAAAAAACATAATCAGGATCTGTCCCAGCTTGCATTTTCATGTTTAATTAGTTAGCATTAGTTGGAAGAATACTGTACGCAAAGGCACTTCCAATGGCTCGGTGGATTGTTAAATTCTTGTAGCATATCATAAATATAGACATCCTTTAAAAAAATACTCATCATTAGGGCTGTTCAAAAACTTTGTGAAGCTGACAGTAACAGAAAAGAAAATAAATAAATAAATAAATAAATAAATAAATAAACACTTTGTGCAATTATATACTTTTAAATGGTTTATTAGACAAGGTGATTCATTAATTGATTTAGATTTAGAGCATTTCTAATGGTCTTGTAGATTTTTAAACAACTTTTGCCACATTAGATGTAATACCCCAAACTTTAAGTTTCTACATATTTTCTCTTTGAAAAATGGTGGAAATTTTTTTAACAAAAAGTTTTCATTCTTCTTGAAGTTGACAAGTTTAAATTGGAGTTTCAAAATGTATATAAGCTTATTTATCTTGTTTTCTAAGAAGTCTGTTTGAAATTAAGTCTTGGAATTTGTTATTTCTATTTGTATCCTTATGTTTTTCATATGGTAGGAATTGAAATTTATGTCTTAAAAATTTGTTTTGGAAAAATCATTTTGGGACATATATAGGATCTACATTACATGCAGGTCATTTTTGACTTTTACCAATGATAGACTTTGAAATTATCCAAATGCCCCTACCACTCATGCCTATATAAGATTTAACATCCTGTCTTAAAGTACATCGGAATATTTTGCACATTGATCGAGTTGACTGGCATTGACTGAGTGTGCCAACATTGACTTTTTGTTTTGAGTGAAGTTTAGCATTGACCGAGGTATCGTTTCAGAGTACTCATTGACCCGAGTTCGTGGGCTAGTAGCACATCAAAAATAGAGTTGTGTTTTGAAAGTTATAAGCGAAAAAAGTTGCAATCCAAATTGTCCGAGTGGTGTTGTCTTTGACTTTTTATGCTTGTAAAATTTGGTTTTTACTTGAATATGGTTGTAAAATATTCGTCAATACGAGTTCATAGACTAGTAGTACATTTAATTTGGACATTTGATTAAAAAGTTATGGACATAAGAAGTTTTTCCGAGACAGCATTACCGTGTACTAATCTCTATATATGAAAACATGTGCACAGTACCCAATGACACTTTGCCACATGTCAAACTTTTAACCAATCGCATAAGTGAACAGTGGCAGTCACGATTGGTTTTTAATTGGTTGAGAAAAGTGTGTGCGGGGGCGAAGAGGAGAGAGAGAGAGAGAGAGTAGAGACGAGAAAGAAACCCGTCTCATGCCATTGACCATGCTTCGATCACCATCAATGTACATGCACTGGACCACCAAGTCAACCACTTTGAGATCAGTCAGCCGGCCAAGTTCCATGGCCAGTAGGCTAGTGACACATTGGGATCTAGGCTATTTCTGGTGGCAGCGCCACCAAATTCACCCATCAATTTCTCTCAATCTGAGCACCCATTTTTTACAGCACCCATACCACTGTGAAGGCCACCTTCCAATCTACCTCCCCACCAAATTTCACAATCAGTGGCCGTCAGACGCATCGGCACTAGCGACGTTTACTAGCGACAACAGTGGCTTGTCAGAATCCTTGGTTCCAGTGAGTTTTCATCGTGGCCACTGACCTTTCCCAGCTATTTTGACCTCCCTAAATCTAAATTCGAGGTCCATTTCATCTAAATCTCAACTGATTGGGAGATTTTGGGATAGTTGATTCCCAAGCTTCCTGGTTTGATCCCGGCCTCTACTGGTCTGATCTTTAAGAGCTAAAACCTAATTTGTAATCCTCTTGTTACAAGCTTCATTTTGGTATATAATTTGTTTATTTTGAACAATGTTTGTATTAACTTCCCGAGTAACCCATGTATATTATACTCGGTTAAAATATTATTTTAATTGGTTTCATGTGTTGTTGATATTTTAGGTACTGTATGAACCTCGAGATCGATCATGGGGAGGATCTCGAGTGATCCACGAATTTGAGGTGAGTGATCATTTTTCTAAAACTATTTTGGGGCTATTAAAATGTATATATATTGTGTTATATGATTTTTTGAAAAATATTATAAACTTATTTTTAAGAAAAATTGCTATTTAAATTTATGATGCCAATTTAAGTAGATTTTTAAAATATGTGTTGCAACAAATTTATATTTGGTTTTAAAGAAATTATGGTTTTAAACTATTGTTAAATATTTGTTAAATTTTATTGTTGAATTTATTATGTATAGTAAAATGTATTTATATAAATTTGATTATACGTAGATTTTATGTTATTTTTGCATAAATTAATTTTAAAGATTTGAGAAAAATATTGTATTAAATTATGCATTTAAACATTTATGAATTTGGTTTTATTGTGGTAAAAATTGATGTATTTAAATTGATGAATTAATGACATTGGTTCAAAAGGAAATGTCAGATTTTACGAGTTTAGAAAGATGTACTAAACCGATAGTATTTTATGAGATTTTCGATACTCATGACGATTATGATTTTATGGAATTAGATGCACCATATAGTACTAGTGTTTTGTATTGTGCCTATTGATTAGTGTGTAAGTATGTATGGTTTTCCTGCAGGAGTCATGGACCTAAGCAGTTGCCCCCCCCCCCCCCCCCCCCCCCCCCCCCCCTCCCCCCTCTCTCTCTCTCATGGTTAGGATGACTCTTATTAGCATCGGTACTATTTGGATGCTAAGGTAACCGTTTGCAAGTTTTTCTTCTTTAACCTCTCTCTGAGTACTTCTTAGCACCCCTTGGTATATAATGTGATGCATCAAGTTGTTTTTTCGACACGTTTTTGAAAATAAAATATTTTAAAATGTGTTTTATCATGTTTTTATTATTTATTTCAAATTGATGTTTTAAAAATGTATTTTACCATATTATTATTATTTATTTATTTATTTCAAATTGATGTTCTAAAATGTATTTTACAATATTTTTATTATTTATTTTATTCATTTTAAATTGATGTTTTAAAATGTATTTTATCAATTATTTATTTTAAATTGATGTTTTAAAATGCATTTAATCATGTTTTTATTAATTATTTCAATTTTGATGTTTTAGAATGAATTTTATTATATTTTTATTATTTATTTCAAATGATGTTTTAAATTAATTAAAATATTTCTTTATTTATTTCAAATGATGTTTTAGAATGATGGGTTTTGTGAAAATAGTTTTAAAACGTGGAACTTTTCCAACAGAGTGAAATTGTGAAGGTTTTGAGAGAAAATCTTTAATTTTACTTATTTATTACTTTATTCTTTTATCTATCTATTTATTTTTTTATTATCAATCACCTTTATTTTATTAATTATGTAGTAGTTTTGGTCACTCATTGGAATGATTAGCATCTCATAATTTTAAATCCATTCCCCTACATCTAGGTTAGTAAACGTTAACTGTTCGAGGGCGAGTTCGATGTCTTTGTTTGTCGTTGAGTTCTAAAAAGCCCTTTTGTTATTTTTTTCCTTCTTATTATACTTCTTCTTTATCATTCTATGTTGTATTAAACTTTGTATCCATTTGTAAACCCTAGCATGCTTTATATACTGTGTTTGACATTTGTTTATTTAATATTATGTCTGCCCCTGTTTTGCTTTATTTTGAAGTACTACATTTATGGAATCTTTTGTAGTAAGGTGGTAAGAATAAGGTGGAGCCTTTTAGAAGTGTGTTTTCCAAGCATAAAATTTTATGGTATGCCAAATCATTAGAAAAGATGTTGTTAGATTTTTCATAGGAAGGTCTAGTAGGGTTTCTTTAGGATCAGGACTTATCTGGAATCTTGCACGGGTCTTGGCAAAGTGATATCAAAGCTCTAGATTACTGTAACCTTAAAGGACTGTGCATTGTTGTGCATCCTATCTGCAAATTATTCTTTTGTTTTGACCATGTTGAAATGTGATTTGTTTATCTCGAAGAGAATTCGTTACCCTAGTTGGTATTACTTTAATCCCCTTACGATGTCAATTAGAGATTGCCATCCTTGTAGGAGAGTCCCTATGGCCTAATTAGATGGTCAAGGGTTACCTTTTCTGTATCAAAGATCAAGTGATGGAAGCAAATTTGATTCTATTGGATCTTTTTAGGCTTAACGTGATCCTACATATGAATTGGTTAGCTGCAAATCATGCCTTTATGAATTGCTATAACAAAGAAGTGACATATAGGCAACCTGGTCTACCTGAAGTGATGCTTCATGGAGAAGTTAGAAGGCCTTTCCAAGGTTAATTTCTATCCTCATTGCCAAGAAGCTATTAGAGAAGGGTTGTCAATGGTATCTAGCCCATGTGGTTGGTACCTGAATAGGTGGTATAAAGTTGGAAGGCATGTTCATGGTGAGGAACTTTTTGGATGTGTTACCCGACGAGTTACCAGGGTTACCACCGGAGAAAGGGATCAACTTTTCCATTGAATTGGTTTTGGGCACCACACTTATTTCTTTAACACCATACCATATGGCTCTAGCAAAGC
The DNA here is from genome assembly GCF_031755915.1 of Ziziphus jujuba. Lineage (NCBI taxonomy): Eukaryota > Viridiplantae > Streptophyta > Magnoliopsida > Rosales > Rhamnaceae > Ziziphus > Ziziphus jujuba. Next base: position 18,590,710 of record NC_083382.1, read on the forward strand.
TGAGAGAGATAAAGGTTCAACTGCAAGATCTGGTGGATAAGGGTTTCATCAGACCAAGCTTGTTACCTTGGAAAGCACCCATCCTGTCTATGAAGAAGAAAGTCAGTAGCCTAGGGTTGTGCATTGACTATCAACAACTTAACAAGGTGATCATCGATTGACTTACCAAGTCAGTGCACTTCCTACCTGTGTGAGAGCGGTTCGCACTAAAGAAGTAGGCCGAGCTGTTCATGAAGCATATCGTGAGTCTACATAGAGCACTAATCACCATCACATCTGATTGAGATCCACACTTTACTTCATGACTATGGTGAAAGTTAGCAGATGCACTTGGAGCGAGGCTTAGCTACAGTACTGCCTTTCATCCACAAAACAACGAACAAGTAAAGCATCCCATTCAAACCTTAGAGGACATGCTAAGATCGTGCATCATGCAATTCCAATGGAATTAGGATGAGCAATTGTGTTGGTAGAGTTTGTTTATAATAGTAGCTACCAAGTGAGCATTGGGATGTCCTCATATAAAGTCCTGTATGGGAGGCAATGCTGGACCCCACTGTGTTGAAGTGTAGTGTGTAAGGATAAGCTCCTTACGGCTAGCAATGTAATTCGGTCTGAATATCTACTAATGACCATGGACAAGTTTAAAGTCATCCGAGAAAGGTTGAAGGCTGCTCAGGATCGATAGAAGAGTTATGCCAATGTTCATAGCAAAGATGTTGAATATGTAGTCAGTTATTGGGTTTTTTCGAAGTTGTCTCCATGGAAGGGAGTTATGTGCTTTGGCCGAAGCTAAGTCCTTATTACATAGGTCCCTATTCAATAATCAAGAGAGTTGGCCTAGTGGCATACAATTTTACACTACCAAAGGAGCTAGCATAAGTACACAACGTGTTTCATGTTTCGATGCTACTAAAGTACATTGCAGACCTATCACACACGGTTGAGACTACCGACATCGAGTTGAAAGAAGACTTATCATACGTGGAACAACCACTGTAGGTCCTAGATCGCAAGGAACAAGTGTTGCACAACAAGACCATCCTTCTAGTGAATGTCCTGTGGCAAAATCACTTAGTTGAGGAGGTGACATGGGAGCCCAAGGCATCGAGATGCAACAAGTATCCCAACCTATTCTAGTGAAGTGTGAAATTATGTAGACAAAATTTTTGTAAGGGGGTAGATTGTAACACCCCATCCTAAAGTACGTTGAATTTTTTTGTGCATTGACTGAGTTAACTGGCACTAATAAAATGGGGCCCACATTGACTTTTTTGTTTTGAATTGAGTTTTGCATTGACCGAGACATTGTTGCGAAACATGCATCGACTCGAGTTCATGAACTAGTAGCACGGAGAAAACAAAGCGTTGACTTTAAAGTTATAAGCGAAAATAGTTACAGCCAGAATTGTCCAAGTTATGCAGAATTTGACTTTTTATTTTTGTAAAATTTGGTTTTGACTTGTATGTGGTTGTAAAGTGCTCGTCAACATGAGTTCTTCTAAACCAGTGGCACACCTAATTTGGATAATTGGTTAAAAATTTATGGACCTACGATGTTTTTCTAGGATACCGTTACCATGTACCAATCTCTGTGTGTGCGCAAATGTGTGTATGATACCCGAAGACACTTTGATTGTGTAATGTGTCATGCTTTTAACCAATCCCGTAAGTGCATAGTGATATCCACAGATGTTTTTTGATTGGTTGAGAGTGGCATGTATAGGGGCTCGGAGGAGAGAGAAAGAGGAAAGAGAAGAGAGAAATTGACCTCATGCCATTGACCGTGCTTCAGCAATTGTAAGTGTGCACATGCTCCGTCACTAGGTCGAGCAGCCCGAGATCGGTCGGTCAGTAATGCATCAAGATTGAGGTGATTTTCGATGAAAGTACCGCTAGTTTAACCGGTTGATTTCTCTCAATCCGATTGCCCATTTTTTGACAACGCCCATACCACTATGAAGCCCACCTTCTTATCTACCTTTCTACAAAATTTCATGGTGCATCACCAGAATCCTTGGTTTCGACATGTTCATAGACCTTTCCCCATTATTTTGACTCCGTAAATCCAAATCTGAGGTCCATTTCATCTAAATCTCAATGGATTGGGAGATTCAGGGATAACTGGTTCCCAAGCTTCCCGGTTAGATCTCGACCACCACTGTCTAATCTTCAAGAGGTAAGACCCACTCCGTAATCCATGAGTTACAAGCTTTGTTTTGGCATATAATTTATGTATTTTGGACAACATCTGTGTTAGCTCCCCTGGGTAACTCGTGTGTATTATATTCTATTAAAATATTATTTTAATTGGTGTCGTATGTTGTTGATATTCTAGGCACCCGTGTGACCCGTGAGATTGATCTTGTGGAGGATCTCGAGTGATCCACTAGCTTGATGTGACTAGTCCTTTTTCAAAAACTATTTTGGGGCTGTTAAAATATATATTTTATGTTATTTGAAGTTTTGAAAAATATTATATGTTTAATTTTTAATTGCTATTTAAACTTATGATGCCAATTTATGTGGATTTAAATACATGTGTTGCATCAAATTTATATTTTGGTTTTGAAGAAATTATGATTTTAAATTAGTTTTAAATTTTTGTTAAATTTTATTGTTGAATTTATTATGCATATTAAAAATGTATATATGTGAATTTAATTTTATGTGGATTTTTTCTTAATGTAATTTTGCATAAATTAATTTTAAGGATTTGAGAAAAATATTGTATTAAATTATTGTGTTAAAAAATATACTTATGCATTTAAACATTTATAAATTTGGTTTTATTGTGATAAAAATTGGTGTATTTAAATTGACTGATTGATGATGTTGATTTAAAAAGAAACGTGAGATTTTATGCGTTTAGAAAGACATACTAAACCCGACGGTATTTTATGAGATTTTCAATACTCGTTAAATTTATGATTTTATGGTTTTAGATATACCATACAATACTAGTATTTTGTACTATATCTGTTAATTAGTGCGCAAGTATATAGACTTCCTGTGAAAGTCATGGATCTGAGAAAATACAAGTATATTTACAAAGTGAGCATCAGTCGCCCCCTTCCATAACCAGGATGACTCTTATTAGCATCATCACCATTAGGATGTCAAGGTGACCGGTTGCAAATTTTTTTTTTAATCTCCCTATCAGGGTGGTACTTGGGACGTTGTTTCAGGACCTATTCAGGATCCCTTCCTAAAATCGTAGATAATCCTTGATCTTAGGGGAAACCCTACGGGACTGTTCTACGGCAAATTCGATAGCATCTCCCCTAAGAGTTAAACATGCCCCAAAAATTTTCTGCACGAAAACATACTTTTATACAATACCACCTTATCCTTCCCACCTTACTACAAATGATTCCACAAATAGCAACACTTCGCTAACAGTATACATATTAGAAATAATTTCATAAACGAGGATTACCTTTAAACATTCATGGCTGCCCACACCATCCACTTTGTATCGTATTGCATTTCATATCATTTTACAAATATACCAATGCATAATGTAGATAAGAGGGGAATAAAACAGCAATAATAATAGTAATATTAATAACAATAATAGCACAACTTGCCCGAAGGCTACCACGCTTGCCTAAAGGCTAATATACTTGTACAAAGACATTTATATTTACCCGAAGGCGAACATACTTGCCCGAAGATTTTCATATTCTTGCCTGAAGGCTATCATATAATAATGATAATAACGACAATAATAATAATAAATGTTAATAACAATAACAATAAAAATAATCATAATAAATAGTAATAATAAATAGAATAATAATTAGCAATAGTGATAATAATAATAATTATAAGAAAAATAACCATAATTAATAATAATAATAATAATAATAATAATAATAATAAAATAATAATAATAAAATAAATAATAATAATAATAATAATAACAATAACAATAATAATAATAATAATAATAATAATCACAATAATTAATAATAACTACGATAATAATTAATGATAATATTAATGATAAATAATAGTAGTAATAAAAATAATAACAATGATAATAATAATAATAATAATAATAAGTAATTATCATAATAATAATAATAATGAAAATAACAATTATAATAAACTCAATAATTAATAATAACAACTACGATATAATTGACAACAATTTTAATGGTAAATACCATTAATAATAAAAATAGTAACAATAATAATTATAATAATGGTAATAACAATAATAAAAATAATAGTAATAAATAATGGAAATAATAATAAAAATAATCATAATAATTAAAAATAACAATAATAGTAGTAACAATATTAATAACAATAACAATATAGGCAAATAAGGGTAATATTAGAAAAAAATCGTGACTAGATAAATATGGTAAAGTAAAATAAAATAAAAATTTATAATTTATAATTATACTACGAAATATGCACACTCATATCAGAGGTACATACGATACCATATAACATGCTAATATACGATCCCATGATATCAATAGTTGTCGGTGCCCTGCTATCAATACAATCCGGAGTGATTGCTTACAAAGATCATCCGATGCCTAGACTCCCAAACGGCAGAGTCATCAGGCTAAGCTATGCATGAGCCAATCGAGTCGTTGTTCCCATACGGTGTGGTGCATACAAACATAACATAACTTAATATATATATACATACGTATATATGAAATTGGTACTTGATGCACCATAAGACATACTAGTGGTGTCAGACAGTATCCAGCATCCCAAGTACCACTTGACAGGGAGTTTAAAGAGAGAACTTGCAATCAGTCACCTTGCCATCCAACGGTTCCGATTGTTAATAACCTGCCATGGCTAAATAATTGTCCTTCGACTATGAGGGCGGTTGATGCTGACTATGTACTATAGCTCCCATACTTCGGGCCTATAGCTCCCACATGATGGTCATATATATATGTAGGCTAATCTGTAATAACAGCTATCATACAATTAAGGGGGCAGAAGGTTGGTGCTCAGTCTGTATTATACATAACTACCTTAATAAGGATGACCATAAATATAACCTGTGTGCTAATCCATAACAGCCACCTACGGCAAACAAGGAGGAGGAGGAGGAGGAGGAGGAGAAGGAGGAGGGGGGGGGGTGTGGGATGGCAGCTGCATGTAATGCTTACGGTGCAAATGTACTTGCCAGCCTTTAGGTCTGTGGCACCCATAGAATAGCCATAATAAAATAAACAATTATCATAATCATGAAAGGGAGCGGCTAATGCTCACTTTGCATTATACATGCTTGTACTTGCCAGCCTTTAGGTCCTATGGGAGCCATGGACGACCATACGCACTTATGCGCTAACAACAGTATAGTACATAACACCAATACTGTATAGGGCATCTAAAAAGTATAAGATTATATAATATTATAAATATCGAAATGTGATAAAATGCAATCGAGTTTGTATATTTTTAGTAAATCCATAAAATTTCATCTCTTTTAAACCATCAAAATAAATCCAACAATTTCATAAAATTAATTTCTTCTATAGTAATTTAATTTCACGATTATCCAATACACAATATATATTGTATATACTAAAAATTATTATTTTTAAATCATTAAAAGTTATTTATGCAAAGATTATATTAAGTCATATAAAATTCACATATAATTTAATTTCACATAAACACATTTTTATTATACAAAATAATGTAACAATAATTTCAATAATATATATATACAATTAATTTCTCCAAACCATATAATCAATATTATATAACAAATATATTTAAATCATGTAACCATATAATGAATATTATATAACAAATATATTTAAATCATGTAAAATGCCATAATAAAATTAAATAACAATTTTCTTAATTTTTAAAACATATGTAATACTTTCTAAAATGTTAAATAACTCAAAATATACATTCACATGCACATACACATATATACAACATTTTAACAATTATATACACATTCACACATATATATACATATATATTTACACATACATATACACATAAGTATGTATATATATGCATATATATATATATATATATATATATTCACACACATTTGTTCAAATACATGTACACATTCTTTCAACAAATAAATAAATGTATACACACATCTATATATTCACAAAATGTATATATATATATATATATCAACCTTACACATATCAGCAGTGTACACACACATACATATATATGAAACGTATATATTTACAAACATACACATGCATATGTGTGCATAAACATGTATATATATACACAATCTAACTCAAGTTTTTAAATCTTCACATTTATTATAATAATTTATTCAAAAATGGCAACTTTTTAAATACACCACCATAATTCACAAATAAGATAATCAACAAAAAGCTAGAGAGACGAGGACCTTATTTATCATTCATTCGACATAATTTTCCTAAGATAGCCATAACCTGTGGATTTTCCTATCTCAAGCTATTTGCATTCCCAAAATCTATTGAGCTGGTCCCAAGTCTTTCATATCAAATGACTTGGAAAGTTCCTCCTCAGCTAACTAATTTTCATTACATCTTGTCTAACAATTATCATATGATCGACATACAGTAAAAGTGCAATGAAATTTTCATCTGGAAATCATTGAATATAAACACACACTAGTTTGCATCAGTCTTCTCATATCTTTGATTCACCATAAAAGAGTCAAACTTCTTGTACCATTGTCTAGGTGCTTGCTTGTGACCATACAAGCTTTTGTGTTTAGTTTGCAAATGGGATTCTCTTTTCTTGAAAACTCAAAACCTCTTGGTTGCTCTATATAAATATCCTTATGTAGCCATGAAGGAATGCTATTTTCACATCCATCTACCCAAGCTCTAGGTCTAAACTGGTAACTGGATAGAGAATAACTCATATTGAAGTCATCCTTACTACTGGTGAGAAAATCTCAACAAAGTTAGCTCCTTTCTTTTGACGAAAATCTTTGATGACCAATTGGGTATTGTGCTTCACCACCCCTCTGCTACCATCTTTATTTAGCTTAAACACTCATTTATTCTTTAATGCATTATTTTCTTTTAGAAGCTCAACCAACTCATAAGTATGGTTCTTCTACAAAGATTCCATCTCATCTTGTATTACATGGAACCATTTTTCTCTATCCTTATGGGAATAAGCTTATTGGAAAATTTTTGGCTCCCCTTATTTAGTAAGCATAATATATTAAGATTTTGGATAGCTCTTTGATTGAATACGACTTTGTTCAGATCTTCGGAGAGGTGTCCCATCATTTGATCATTGCAATGGTCCTGTAACTTTTGGTAATTCGTTATACACCTTATTGTCGTCTGTGATGGTTTAAGCTAGTGCTAAATTAGGAATAAAATTATAGGCACTAGTACTAGAAGATTTTATGGGCTTTTTAATGTCTTCTATAGTATGTTTTCATGAAATACTACATCTTTTCTTCTAATGACCTTCTTTGCCTTTAGATCCCATAGTTTATATCCAAATTCTTCATCTCCACATCCAATAAAGATGCATGGAGTATTCCTTGTGTTAAGCTTCTGTCCAAGGATACATGTGCAAAGGCTAGACATAAAAAAACTCTTAAATGAGAGTAGAAGGAATTCTTTCCACACGACACTTTCTCTAGAATTTCAAAATTCAATGGTACTAATGTTGATCTATTTATCAAATAATAGGTGGTACGAACAGCTTATCCCCAGAATGGCTTTGGCAGTTTAGCTATACTAATCATCCTTCTAACCATCTCCATAATCATCATATTCATTCTCTCAGCTACACCATTATATTGTAAGGTGTGAGGGATTTTCTTTTTATGTCGGATACCCTATCCTTTACAAGATACATCAAAATCTTGGGAAGTATACTCACCTCTATTTTCTAAGCAAAGACACTTCAGCTTCTTTTCCATCTCATGCACTACCAAGGCAAGGCACTCTGTAAAGTGAACTAAAACTTGGTCCCTTATCTTCAAGACATAAAACCACACCTTCCAAGAAATATCATCAATAAAGGTCAGGAAATATATGTTGCCATCTAGAGATTCCACCTCCAAAGGACCACAAACATCAGAGTACACCAGACTAAGCAACTATGATTTTCTCTTTGAAAATTACTTAAACAAGACTCTATGGTGCTTACCACACAAACAATGATTACAAAGATCTAGACTAGCATCTTTGGAAATAATGATAAGCTTCTTTTTCATCAAGGTAAATGATACAAACCTAGGTCGACTTACTCCTAAATCCGTATTACATTAGCCCAGATCGTAATTAAGTTCAAGTTCTAACGATTATCTTGATCCCTATTAAACTTCTGAATAGAAACCTTGTTATAAGTCGAAGAAACCACAATAGGTTACAGAATGTCCTATTGATAAGTCAAGTTAGAACAATAGTTCTCTAATGGAGTTCTATGTGTTCTAAGAAAACAAATAGAAATCTTTCTCACAAGTAATTTTCTGTATGAATAATGATTTGAATATTATTTAGAAAATAAATCTTTAAATAGGTTTGAGTAACAAAAATAAACCCTAAAATCACTAGGTAAATTTGGCCAACATAGCAACATAATAGGTAAGTACCAAATTTTCCAAGTCCTTTCCTAAACTAATTTGGATTAATTAATTCCTTGATTTTGAAGTAGGAATTAATTAATTTACATTCAAAATATTAAAATATCAACCTTCCCAAATAAATGTGTCCAAGAAATAATTAAATAAAAACTAGAAACAAAAGATTATTTTCGAGAACAAAAATCAAATTTTACATTTGGAAAGTAGTTAACTAGTTTTCTTAATAAGCTGTCTTTGTCCAATCACTAGCTATTTTAGGCTCCAAATTAGATCCAATATGCCATTTAGGATGCCTATTAGGATTAGAACTAGTCCCCACACGTTGCCATTGATTAGAATGATCAAACCTTGCTTGGATGACAAGATAATTCTTTCTTAGCGCCAAAACAGTGCAATTTGTCCATATTGGAAGCTTGGGCACAAATGATGTGCTTGGACACCCTTGCTTCTATCTTGACATGATTCCATGGCATTTTAGTGAGCCCACTCACATTCATAAGCTAAAAAAACCCATCATTTGCTGCCATGAGTCCTTAAATGTTCAAAAACAGTTTGCCAGGTCCATTTTGGCCTTCTCAACTTGGAAGCTCAATACGAGCTTTGAATATTCTGATATTAATATGGCTTCATGGGATTTATTTACTCTTTAAATGAGGCTAACCAAATTTTCCTTAACCTCTTAGCTTGTACCAGAGTAATTGGTCCGGTCTTCAATTGCACACGATCGGCACCCCAGCGAGTTTTTGTTTGCACATGTACGGTTAGATTCTCATCATCCCCCTCATCTTCAAAGTGATTTGTTCTCAAATTGAATTCATCACCTGTAGATAAAGGAGATAAATCAGTAACATTAAAGGTAGCACTCACATTATACTCACCTGGCAAATCAAGCTTGTAGGGGTCTTCATTAACCCTCTCCAAAAATTGAAAAGGTCCATCTCCTTGAAGCATAAGCTTTGATTTGCGTTCTTTAGGAAACCTATCTTTTCTCATGTGTAACCAAACCCAATCTCCTAGTTCAAACACTGCCTTAATTCGGCCTTGGTCAGTAACCTTTACATATTGCTCAGTCCGCATTTCTATGTTTGCTTTAGTCTTCTCATGAATTTGCTTAACAAATTCAACTTTTTGTTTTCCATCTAGATTAGCACGTTCACTTAAAGGCAAATGTGTTAAATTTAATGGAGTTAAAGGATTAAAATCATAAACAATTTCAAATGGTGAATATTTAGTTCTAGAAGCTATGATTATATTACAAGCAAATTCAACATGTGGCAAATATTCCTTCCAAGTTCTCAAATTTCTACTAACTAATGTTCTCACCAATGCAAACAAAGTTATATTAACTACTTCAGTTTGCTCATCAGTTTGTGGATGACAAGTAGTAGAAAATAAAAGTTTAGGTCCTAACTTAGCCAACAATGTTTTCTAAAAGTAACTCAAGAACTTAACATCCCTATCGGAAACAATAGTCCTAGGCATACCATGAAGTTTCACCACTTTCTTAAATAACAAGTTAGCTACATGAGATGCATCATCAGTTTTATTACATGCGATAAAATGTGCCATCTTAGAAAATCTATCAACAACCACAAAAATTGAATCTTTTCCCGTCCTATACCTAGGTTAACCAAGAACAAAATCTATAGATAAATCAATCCAAGGATGGGAAGGAATAGGTAATGGCATATACAAACCATGCGGCTTTAACTTTGATTTTGACTTCCTACATGTGACACACCTATCACAAATTCTCTCCACATCTCTCCTCATATTCGACCAATAGGAATGTTCTTGCAATATGGACAAAGTTTTAGCTACACCAAAGTGTCCCATTATGCCCCCATCGTGACCTTCTCTAATTTACAATGTCCTAATGCTACAACATGGCATACAAAGTTGACTTTTCCAAAACAAATACCTTTAAAAGATATAGAATTTATTATAGCCATGTTTAGCATAATTTCTATATATTTCACCAAAGTTACTATCATGCTCATAAATTTCCTTTAATTGTTCAAAACCAAGACATATAGCATCTAGGGTTGAAAACAATACATACCTTAGGGATAAAGCGTCGACTACCACATTTTCTTTACTTTTCTTGTAGCGGATGACATAAGGAAAAGTTTCAATGAATTCAATCCACCTTCCATGACTTCGGTTAAGCTTCCCTTGACCTTTAATATTCTTCAAAGATTCATGATCTGTATGAATCTTAAATTCCTTCAGCATCAAGTAATGTTTCCATGTCTCCAAAACTCAAACTAAATCATACATTTCTTTGTCATAGGTTGGATATTTTAATATTGCCCCATTCAACTTCTCACTTAAGTATGCTATAGGTTTTCCATCTTGCATCAACACAGCTCTATACCTAAACCTAAAGCATCACATTCAATTTCAAAAGTCTTAGAAAAATTTGGTAAAACTAATAAAGAAGCATTAGTTAATTTTTCTTTCAACAAGTTAAAAGATGTCTCTTGTGTTTCTCCCCATTTGAACCCCACATTCTTCTTGACAACTTCTGTCAATGGTGCTACAATAGTCTAAAATCTTTGACAAATCTTTTGTAGAAGCTAGCTAAACCATGAAAACGTTTTACCTGGGTGATAGTAGAAGGTTTCAACCACTCTTGGATTCCGCTGACCTTGGATTGGTCAACTTTAATTCCTACAGTAGTTATAACAAATCCTAAAAGTATTAGCTCACCTTTACAAAAATCATAGTTTTTAAGATTTATAAACAATCTTTCTTTCCTAAGTACTTCCAGAACTAGCCTAAGATATCCTACATGATCACCTAAGTTTCTACTATATACAAGAATATCATCAAAGTAAACAACCATAAATTTTCCATTGAATGGGCATGTGACATGGTTCATTAGTCTCATGAAAGTGCTAGGTGCATTAGTTAAACCAAAAGGCATTACTAACCATTCATATAAACCATACTTTATCGTAAATGCGCTTTTCCACTCTCTCCCTCTTTCATTCTAATTTGATGATACCCACTCTTAAGGTCCATTTTTGAAAACATGCATGCACCATGTAATTCATCAAGCATATAATATAATCTAGGAATAAGATGCCTATACTTAATAGTTATGTAGTTAATGGCCCTACAATATATGCACATACACCATGAACCATATTTTGTAGGCACTAACAACACAAGTACAGCACTTGGACTAAGACTTTCTCTAATGTAACATTTTTAATATATTTTGGGTATTTGAGTTCTAAGAACGATTTTAGCTTTGCATGTGGAGGATTCTTTAAGATTAAATGGTAAGTGAAGTTGGAATTATGGTGATGGTTGCATGCATGAAGGATTTGGTATTGGATCGTTGATGTTTTGTAAATGCATTTTGAATCTAATATATGATATTGGATGATTTGGTTTGTATGGTGATCTTAATTATAATCTTAAGCATTTAGAAAAAGGTGTTATTGTTTCGTTTTCATGCATGTCATAGGGTCTTTGAGTTCCTTTTTTTTTTTTTTTTTTGAAAGTGGTAGTATTTTGATGCTTGATGTTGAGAATGTAAATATATTTTGATGTTATTTTGATGATAATAAGTACCAATATATACGAAATTGAAATTGGGAATTTATTATGTTAATTCGGTTTTGAATTTTGAGCTTGAAATTGAATATTGACTTTTGGCGCATAAGTTTGGGATTTAAGTTGGATCTTAAAATCTTTGTAAGCTTGAGATTGAGATTATTGTTTTGGAACTTTGAATCTTTATTCGAAATGAATTATGTTTGAATCGAAAGGAAATTGTTCGAATTTAAGAAAAAATTGTTTTGGTATGGTTTCAAATTTGTTAAGTTAGAAAGGAAATTGAATTCTCTTTTATAATTGAAAGTTAAGTAAATTTTCTTTAATATTTGAAGACTTTTAGGAACCTACTTAATAATTACTAAAGCTAAGAAATGATTTTTTTTTTTTTTTGTTTAAAAGACAATTGGACTTGTAAATTTAATTAGCTTAATTTTGTGTTTGAACTTGGATTTAAGTTCTTGAGGTTGAGTGTTAAGTTTTTATTTTTAAGCTTATTGAATTTATTAAGGAATGTATGATAGATGTATTGGAAATGTAAGGCTTTGTTTCTATTTGATGGTCATATGAAAATTACTTTATGGACTTGGTTGATTAATGCAAAAATTGAATGGTTGCAAATATGGTTTGATGGGATTGTTAAATGGAGATACTTTGTAAGTACCAAACTTGTTATTTTGGAACATTTGGTAGGAAGAGAGATTGAATTGGAACTAGTTGTTGGTGTTTGGTAGACAATGACTAAATTGGTGAATTATTCTGATATAGTTCTCCACTCATTGATTTGTAAATATGTATATGTAATAGTTGGTTGACTTCTTTTTAGCTAGACGTGTTTTAAGTATTGGTTTGTAACTCAAAACAAGGAGCACTTGATCGAGACTGGAAAGGAGGCCCTTTCATTGATTATGGTTATTGGATCCAATTTGTGTGCCAGAGCACATCCAGGATCCCTTTGTTGAACCTAGATAAGTCTTGATCCCATGGAAAAGCCTACCGGACTATCCTACGGAAAATTTGGCAGCATCTTTCATAAGGGTTGAGCCTGTCCCAAAAATTACCTACATAAAAAACATACTTCTATACAACACCACCTTAACACTCCCACCTTATTACAATGAAATCCACAAATTTTCAGGACTTTTATAAAAAATGTACAGGTATATAGACGGGAGGAATAATTTAGTAAAGCAAAATTACTTTTGTATTTTGTGTCCATCCACACCATCCACTTAGTGTAGTTCTATATCTCTATACCACTTTATGAACATATAAAATGCATAAATGTATAAAGAAGGGTAACAAAACAACAATTATAATAACAATAATAATTATTATTACATTAACGATAATAATGATAATAATCATATTAGTACAACTCGCCAGAGGGCTACTATATAACCGTACCTGTTCGAGAGCTACCACACTTGCCCAAAGGCTACCATTTACCCAAGAACTATCACATATCCATACTTACGTGAGGGCTATCGTACCTATCTAAAGGCTACCACTTGCCGAATGGCTATTGTACTTATCTGAAGGCTATTATTGTTGTCCATAGGCTATGATATTTACTCGAAGGCTACCATATAGTAATAATAATAATAATAATAATAACAATAATAATGTTAATAATAGTAATAATTATAATAAATGATAATAACAATAAAAATAATAATGATAGAACAATAATAATAATAATAACAACAACAGCAACAACAAGTAATGATAATGATAATAATAATAATAATGAATAAATAAATAATAAAAACAATAAGAATACTAAAAACAATCGTAATAATTACAATAATTAATAATAAGGACTATGATAGTTATTAACAACAATATCAATTATAAATAATAATAATAACCAATAATAATGATAAAAATAATAATGAAATAAATAATAGTAACAATATCAACAACAACAACAACAACAACAACAACAACAACAACAACAACAGCAGCAATAGTAATAATAAAGGCAAATAAGGGTAATATTAGAAAATTATAATCAAGAATAGATGATACGAACCTAGGTCGACTCGCGCCTAAACCCGTACTATATTAACTCGGCTCTCAATTAAGTTCAAGTTCTTATGGAAACATTAACCTCTAACCAACCTATGATTAGAAATCTTGGTATAATGAAGATACCATAATAGGTTATGGAAGTCCTATTGATAAGTCAAAACTAAAACACTCACTCTCTAATAGTGTTTTAGGTGTTCAAAGAGAATAAAGAGAATTTTGTCTCACAATTAATTCTTTGAATATTATTAAAGGTGATTTCTCATTGAAAATAAGTCTTTAAATAGGCTTTGAAAGAACAAAATAAAACCCTAAAAGGATTAGAAAATTTCGGCCAACATAGAATCAAATTAGGAAATTGTTTAATTTCACACCCTTTCCTAATCTTATTTGTATTAATTAATTCCCTTATTTTGAATTAGGAATTAATTAATTTACAATTGTAATAATAAAATAATAAATTTCCTAAGTTAATTTTTCCAGCAAAATAATAAATATAAACCAAATAAAAAACTAATTTCCTAAAACAAAAAGCCAAAATTTAATTAGGGAACTAGTTGACTAGTTTGACCACTAAGGTATCTTTGACCAAATTTCTGCTTGCAAAGGTTCCAAATAAGCTCCCATATATCATGTAAGATGCCAAATAGGATTATTTATGATCCCTGTACCCTTGATTGGAACAAAGAGAAGATGCCAAATCAACGAAATACAGTAAAGCCAGCAACAAAAACAACATTTTTGGGCCAAAAACTCATTCTATGCGCAAACCACCATTTTAAATGCATTTGATTCTGCCTTGTCTTAATTCCATGACCTCTTAGTGATATTCATTGAATTCATGAAGTGTTGGAACCATTCTTTTCTGCCCGAAGTCTAAAAATGCACTAAAACAGTTTTCCAGGTCCATATCGGCCTCCGCCACTTGCATGCTTAAAATAGGTTCTGCACCTTTGGGTATGGACAAGCCGTTTTTAGAATTGATAATTTCCTATATATAGACATCCAGGTTATTCTTAAATCTCTTGGCTTGAGCCCTAGTGATTGGTCCGGTCTTCATCCGTAACGGGTTAGCACCCCAGAGGGTAGTCGGTTGTATGAATACGGGCGGATTCTCATCATTCCCCTCCTCTTAGAAAGAATTTTTCCTCAAATCAAAATCATCACATGAAGAAAAATGAGACAAGTAGGCAGTATTAAATGTATCACTAACATTATAGTCACCCGGTAAGTCAAGTTTGTAAGCATTTTTCATTAATCTACTCCAAAATTTGAAAGGGTCCATCCCCACGTGGCATAAGCTTGAACTTTCTTTGTTCAGGAAACCTCTCCTTTCTTAAATACAACAATAACCAATCTCCTAGTTCAAACACTATCACAACAAATTCTAAAAATACAAGTTTATCTTTACAGAAATTGCACTTTTAACAGTCAGCAAATAATCTCTCCTAAATTTTCAAATTTCCACTAAGTAAAGTCTCGATAATGCAGATAAAATTCTATACAACAAAAGCATATTTAAATAAACATCTTTATAAATCATGAACAGCAATGGTGTTTTTTATCCAAAATGGCTTTATGTTAATCCCCAAAACTAAGATAATTCTAAGATAATTTTTTTTTATTTTTCCTCTCTTTTCTTTATTTTTCTTTCCCACTCATGGGTTCACTGTCATTCTCGGGTTTCTCACTCTTCCTCTTGGGTTTCTCACCTTTTCTCTCGGGTTTTGTCCTCTCTTTCTCCCTCCCTATCTTCTCTCTTTCTTAACCTTCAATCTTGAGTTTAGGACACTTACCTGGTTGGTCTTGCTCGGCTTTGACTCCTTGGATTGATGTTGTATCTGTGGGTGCCGCACTAGTTCTTTCCTTGAGCCTTTCGGTCTCCTTCCTTTGTTGTATTTGAAGTTGGTCTCTAAATACCTCTTTGGAAGTCAATTGTTCTAGCTTGACCATTGTACCTTTTAATTATTAAAAAATAGCATTCTCTTGACCATAATGTATAGTATCTTTATCAAATTGCCATTGTCTACCTAATAGAATGTGACTTGCATGCATGGAAACAACATCACATAATACAACATCCACATATTTATCAATGCTGAATTTTACTTTAGCTTGTTTATTAACTTTCATTTCACCACTATCATTAAGCCATTGTAATCTATATGGTTCGGAATGTTTAATTGTTGTTAAGCCTAATTTTTCCACAACAATATTACTAATGACATTTGCACAACTTCCACTATCAATTATCATACTATAAATGTTACCTTGAATTTCATATTGGGTGTGGAAGATGTTCTCTCTCTGAATTTGTTCCTCATCTTTGTACACGGTTAGAACCCTCCTTGCCACCAAACTTAATTCAGCCCTAGATGCTTTGAGTGTTTCAAATTCATCAAGCCCTTCATCTCCAACTTCTTCATCATCAAATTCGGCTTCTCCCTCACTTTCTTCACTTTCGGATTCTAACTCACCATTACCTTTCAGCACCATGATTCTCCTATTCGGGCATTGATTGACAATGTGTTCTCATCCTTGGCACTTAAAATACACAATTTCATGAGATCTAGAAGGTTTAGGATTAGATTTACCTTCATTTTTGTGTGCTTGGACAGATTCGGTTTTGGACTCCCTTTTTGGCCTATTTGTGCTCTCATCACCAAGCTTTGGTTTTGGCCTGTTATCATATGTGAGGTTGCTTCTCCAAGCAATTGGATTTGACCTCCCACTGTTGGATACTCCTCCAGGCTTTGTACTTATGTCCCTTCTCTTGAATTGATTCTCAAGTTTGATAGCCACACGCAACATCTATTCCAATTCCATATATTTTTGTAATTTCAATTGATTGGCTATTTTGTTTATGTGGAATTGGAAAAGATGTTGCATGTGGCTATCAAACTTGAGAATCAATTCAAGAGGAGGGGCACAAATACACGGCTTGGAGGAGTTTCAAACAGTGGGAGATCAAATCCAAGTGCTTGGAGAAGCAATCCCACCTTTGAAGTAAGACAAAAGCTGAAACTTGGAGAAGAAAGCACCACATGGCCAAAAAGGGAGTCTAAAACGGAATCTTTCCTAGCACATAAAAATGAAGGTAAATCTGACCCTAAGCCTTCTAGAACTCATGAAATTGTGTGTTTTAAGTGCTAGAGACATGGACACATTGCCAATCAATGCCCAAATAGAAGAATCAAGGTACTGAAAGGTAATGGTGAATTAGAATCCGAAAGTGAAGAAAGTGAGGGAGAAGCCGAATTTGATCATGAAGAAGTTGGAGATAAAGAACAAGAGGAATCTGAAGCACTCAAGGCTTCGAGACCTGAGTTGAGCTTGGTGGCAAGGAGGGTTCTAACCGTGTACAAAGATGAGGACCAAATTCAAAGAAAGAACATCTTCCACACCCGACGTGAAATTCAAGGTAGCATTTGTAGTATGATAGTTGATAGTGGGAGTTGTGCATACGTAATTATTAATTTGGTAGTTGAAAAATTAGGGTTAGAAACCATTAAACATCTAGAACCATATAAATTATAATGGCTTAATGATAGTGGTGAGACGAAAGTAAATAAACAAGCCAAAGTAAAATTCAGCATTGATAAATATGTGGATGTTGTATTGTGTGATGTTGTTCCTATGCATGCGGGTCATATCTTGTTGGGTAGACCATGGCAATTTGATAAGGATGCCATACATTATAGGAAAAAGAATTCCATTGTATTTAAATTTAAAGGGAAAAACATTAAGTTGGAGCCATTAACTCCAAAAGAAGTATTTAGAGATCAACTTCAAATGCAATAAAGGAAGGAGGCCGAAAAGTTTAAAGAAAATGCTAGTATGGCACCCACGACTTCAACAACTATTCAAGGGAACAATGCCATGCAAGAACAATCAGGTAAGTGTTCTAAACTCAATGGTGAGGGGAAGAACAATGATAAAGCTAAGAGTGAGAAGAAACTTGAAAAAGTCGAGAGTGAGAGAAAACAAATGGAACCTGTGAGTGTGAAAGAAAAAGATAGGAAAGAAAAGAAAAAGAAATTTTTTTATCTTAGCTTAGGTGAGCTTAAAAACGCATTTGTGAGTAATAAACCTATGCTGGTTATGATTTATAAAGATGCTTATTTAAAGATGCTTTTGTTGTATAGAACTTTATCTGCATTGTTGAGAGCTTTACTTAGTGGAAATTTGAAAATTTAGGAGAGGTTATTCGTTAACTTTAAAATGTGTGATTTCGTAAAGATAAATTGGTATTTCTAGGATTTTTTATGATAGTTTTTGACCCAGGAGATTGCATTTGGTTACATTTAAGGGAGAGGTTTCCCAAACAAAGAAAGTCAAAGCTTATGCCGTGTGGCGATGGACCTTTTCAAGTTTTAGAGTAGATTAATAAAAATGCTTACAAGCTTGACTTATCGAGTGAGTATTAGTACTACATTTGATCTTGCTGAATTATCTCCTTTTTCTGTAGGTGATGATTTTGATTTGAGGGCAAATACTTTTTGATAGGAGGAGAATGATGAGAATCCGTCCGTGCCTGTACAACCGACTACCCACTGGGGTGCTGATCCAATACTGATGAAGACTAGGCCGATCACTAGAGCTCAAGATAAGATATTTAAGGAAAACCTGGCTGATTTTATACAGGGAGTAATTAATTCTCAAAAGGGGTTGTCAATACCTGAAGATACAAAGCCTATTTTAAGCATCCAAGTGGTGGAAGCCTTTATGGACCCGAGTAGCTGTTTTAGTGCAAATATGGACTCTGGGCAGCAAAGAATGGACCCAACACTT
Source organism: Ziziphus jujuba (assembly GCF_031755915.1). Lineage (NCBI taxonomy): Eukaryota > Viridiplantae > Streptophyta > Magnoliopsida > Rosales > Rhamnaceae > Ziziphus > Ziziphus jujuba. The sequence continues at coordinate 18,609,671 of NC_083382.1, forward strand.
CTTGGATTCAATGGATATCACCATGAGGCCATGGAATCATTTCAAGGCAGAATCAAAAGTATCCAAAACTAGCTTGTATGGACATCTCAATTTGGCCGAAAATGTGCTGTTTAGCCACTGACTTTGACTTTTCTTCTTGTTCAAGCAAGTTTGACTTATTCCAATCAAGGGGAAATGTGTGGGAATCATTATTAATCATATTTTTCATTCTATATGGCATATGAAAGCTGATTTGGAGCTCAAACAAGCTGAAACTTGGTCAAAGATACCTTAGTAGTCAAACTAGTCAACTAGTTTCCTAATTTGATTTTGACATTTTGTTTTAGAAAATTAGTCTTATATTTGGTTTCTATTTATTTATTTGCTGGAAAAATAAACTTAGGAAAGTTATTATTTTATTATTTTCATTGTAGCCTATTTAAGAGTGTGATTTTAAGGAGGAACACACCTTTAACATTATTAAGAAAATTAATTGTGAGATAGAATTCTTTTTGTTATCTTTGAACACCTAAAACACCAATACATAGTGAGTGTTTTAGTTTTGACTTATCAATACATAACCTATTGTGGCATCTTCATTATACCAAGGTTTCTAATCATAGGTTAGTTAGGGGCTAAGGTTTCTATAAGAACTTGAACTTAATTGAGACTCAGGCTAATATAATATGGTTTAGGCATGAGTCATCCTAGGTTCATATCAGGTTGGGCGTGTTAGTGTTTATGGTTTATTTTGTTGGGATTTAAATTATGTATTAGGATTTGGTGGTGCAGTAAGGACTCAATGATGTTGTTAAAGACTTGTATTGGAAATTTGATTGTGATTTTTATCTTGTATATGAGTTTGGCATTAAGCTAAGATGTTGTTGGGATTATTTATGACTTATATTGGAAATTTAATCAGTTTAATTTTGGAGGATGATATTTATTTATGTGGACCTTTAGTTTACTAAGTTCTCACTTAAATGGATGAAAATAATGATTTGATAAATAGTACTTCTTAAAAGCAAGGCTCTTTAGGGAAAGGGTACAACCAGTTGATGGTGTTAGATTGGCTAACACCACTGCGATAGGACCTTAGGAAGGTCTAGCCCTAATAATTGGTATCAAATTTGTGCATTATGAGGTTTATAAGAATCTTTACGTAGATTTGAAATGTTTGTATAAGTTTGAATTGAGTATTTATGGAGATATGGATTGGAAATGTAAAGTTAAGTGTAAGTTTTGATGGTTTTTTGTTTGCTTTTATGAAAGCATGAGAAATTACTGTTAAGTGTGAGTTTTGGAGAAGCTTTTTGTTTTAACTTGAGGTGTTACTAAACTTAATAGTTAAATTTCGCAAAATTATGGAAGGCAATGAAGAAACCATTACATCTCCTATTGGAAGGGGAGTATGAAGTGAAAAGATTATTGCATCTACTATTGGAGAGGAAGTTAATAATTCCATAAGAAAGAAAGGAAAGAAACCCTAGACAAGGACAGTTTTAACAATAAGGGATTTTCCTCCAAGGATTGGTCGTAGGACTTATCCTTTAACAAGAAATGAGCACCTCGCTCAATAGAAAGATAGGATAGTAGAAAAAGAAACTTTTGAGAATGATCCTTTGATGGATGGGAAATTGATGAGGAATAATTTGTAGATGTTGAGATTTTGAAAGCTAACAAGTGTAATGAGAATCCGCCTATGCCTGCACAAATAACCACCCCCTGGGGTGCTGATCCAATATGTATAAAGTCTGGGCCGATCACTAGAGCTCAAGCCAAGAGATTTAAGGACAATCTGGATGCCTTTATACAGGAAGTTGACAATTCTCAAAAGGGCTTGTCGATACCCGAAGATACAAAGCCTGTTTTAAGCATCCTAGTGGTGGAGGCCGATACGGACCCGAGTAGCTATTTTCGTGCAAATATGGACTCTGACCAGCATGGAATGAATCCAACACTTCATGGATTCAATGAATATCATTAAGAGGTCATGGAATCAAGCTAAGGCAGACTCATAAGCAACCATGATGGGCATTTGCGCATAAAGGGAATAGTTGGCCGATTTTGCTGTATTTGTTGCTGGCTTTACAGTATTTTGTTGATTTGAAATCCTTTTGAGGTGACAACAAGGTAGTGGAAAAAATAATGAGTGTTAGTGATTCTATGCACTTCGCCTACAATATAGATTTTTGTTATCATGTTAAATCTAATGGCCAACTCTAGAGACATATTTTATTTATGATTATACGGTGAAACATAGTATCTCAAATAAGTTGAGCACTATATATATATGAGGTCAGATCCTATAAAAAGATATTTGACAAATCACTCTAGCAATTGAAGGATCATTCAATAGTTGAAAACTATTTTATTTTAAATGGATTATAATTTTGAAAAATAAATTATTTTTTCTATCTATTTTAATAAAAATAAGCGTTTATTTACGATTAGATAATACAAGTTAAGGATCACTAAGATGTGTCGAAACCTTAATTTGTACAAGGAACATTCCTCTATATACATATAGTTACTTATAAGAAAATGATATATTACATCTAAACCCCTAAGATTTGTGATAAGGTTTGCCATAATTTGATGTTAGAAAATTACACTAAGATCATGAATGTTAGAAATTTTCCATCAAACCATTTTTACTCTCCAAAATATCCTCTGACAACTTATAAATATAAAATTGACAATTAATTATTAAGAGATTAAAAATTTTTAAATTTTTAAAATTAATTATTAAAATAAAAATATATATAATGATAAATAATAATTACTTTATGTTTGTAATAGTTGTGGAACTAATTTATGAAAAAAAATGATAACAATAATAAGTAAACATCAAGATAGTAAATAATAATCAATAACATTAAAGATGTTGTTGATGGCATAGAAACATTTAATAATTCACAATAAGTTTATTATAAATTCATAGGCAAAAGTTAAGCATTCATTGAGGCAATATATATATATATATATATATATACACTTATAATTTTGATTGTGAACAGTTAGAAAATACATTAAAATTAAAAATAAGTATAACTTTAAAGTTAGTGGAAAAAAAAAAAGTCGAACCACTGCAAAATAAAGAAAATCCTACTTAACTCCTCTATAATTTTTAAAAAAATTAATATAAATAAGCTTTTTTTTGTCCTCATTATATTTATTCTTGTTATTGAAAACAAACATATATATATATATATATAAATTAAAATCACGTAGGGGAGATATGGAGTCCCACAAACCATTTTTTATTTTGGATTTTTATCCTTAATTTACTTATTTATCCTCATAAACCTTTCAAAAGTTGCAATTAAATGTTGTATTGCCATGGAAAGGGTGTAGTATCGAATTCAATCAATTATGTCATAAATTCAATTGAAAAGATTTATTTCAAAATTGTTACCTGCCATTCTTCATGTGCTTCAACTTTCCATTGGATTGCAAACTGATATGAACTCTGAACGAATGAAAGAAAACAACCAATTCATTATAAAATTAATTATAGGATTATAAAGTAGTTTTATTGCCTATGCATACTTGTCATTGCATACATTTATATAATTACACTACAAACATAAAGTAATGTATCAAAAAGTGCCTATATATACATATACATAGCTTGATTTCTAATGTTTTACACATTAGCTATAATGTCAAAAAGCACTTGTGAATGTACGTGTTTTGAAAAAAGACTTATGATTGCAAATGTCTATAACCATGCATAGTGCCAAAAATGCATATGTGAATGCAAATATTTTGCATTCTAACTATGTACACTATCAAAAAACTATGTATAGGTGACTTTTAATGCTATGCATATCATAAGTAAAAATGATAAAATCAAGTCATAGCTATAGTAGGTGGTGGTGGTGGTGGCGGCGACGAAGAAGGCGGCAGCTGATTTGAACTTGAAGGATGCTAACTCACATCCAATAATGTGAAAAGTCAGGCAATGAGTGCTACTTATCGATCCATAACTTGTGCAAGTATTTTTACCTTAACCTTGTAATCTTCAAACTCTATAGCCAACTAAAAGGTAGGTTGGTTAAGCTACTTGCTGTAGGTCTTTCTTGGAACTGGTTCAACACCAGAAATAAATCCAGCATTTCTACCTAGGACGTGTGCATGAATGTCAGATTCTATCAATAAAACTGGTGCAGTAGTAGAATCAAGAGAAGCATCATCTTATGTTTGCTGCGTTTGTGATTCTTGTAGCCGTACCATCTCATTTTAAAAACGTGAAAGGTATAAAAATGTCATTATAAAATACTCAATACAAGTAGGATAAGATAACTAGTTAAGGAGTGATAAGTAAAACTTACATATCTTGATTCAACTATAACATTATTCCATCCTTTTTTGTGTGTCCAGTGTGCTCTCTTGTATAACTCAATCTCACCAATTGGTTCATTTGGTGATGACTACAAAATAAAAAGAAAGATAATTTTACCTGTACACTTAAGAAAAAAGGGAAAGCCACCTTTGTATTTAGGACTAAACCTTCTATATGTACATATATATATATATATATATATGTGTGTGTGTGTATAAATAGACACCCCTATGATATTATAATAATAATCTCCAACTTCTATTCAACATCCCAATTAATCATCAAGATTGATAGATAAGTAACAGCTCACAAAGAAATGTAATAACTAATAAACAGAATCACAAAGAACTATAACTACAAGGCAGTAGAAATCCAATATTAAAAAGGTTGAAGCATAAAAGGTTTGTAGGAATAACAAAAAGAGTAATAATTAATGTCCATCTTAGCTAATATTGTTGACTTTTTTGCCTTTTTACCATGGCAATGAAAATAAGTAGTAATTAAAGCCATGGAATTCTAAGTTGAAATTCAATTCAGCTATAATTACATGACAATTATATTATAAACTATCAAATGAACAAAACTAGTAAAAATCCAAAAATATCCAATGACAACCAAATTTCAATAGATATAAAATGCATGAGAAAGAGGTTTATCCTTAAAATTGCTAAGTAAAAACTAAGATATCAAAGATATTAATACAGTTGGCAACTTCACTTACCCAGCACTTTATGAACTGATAATCTATCATAATATGAAATAATAATAAAGAAATAATAATCAATTCTCAATTATAACTAAAGTAATTTTTTAAGAATGTCAAACCAGTGCTGTCCTTGTTGCAATAAACACTCTTGTTCCAGCATGATGATTATATAGCGTTTTAGCTCTATTACATTGCCCTACTTTAGAACATTTCTACATATATAAAATAAATGGTTTAGAAAATGATACATCATTAATATGAATTTAAAAAAGTTTGAAATAGTTTAAATAGTTCTAAATCATCAAAAATTATGGACTTTCAAAATGAGCACATAACCACTCACAATCTTCTTGATATTGTAGTCTTTTTGGTCTACATTGCAATGGGTCTTTGCCTTCCATCTTACACAGTTTGAAATGATTGTTGCAATAACTCCTATTATTTTTGTACCTATCACGAAAATGCCTCTCAACAATCTATATCCATTGAGGATCAATCAGATCAATATCAAACCGATCCTTATACACAGAAGGAAAATAAAACCTTGTTCGTTATTATAATACTAATATGATATATTAATAATATGAGTATAAGTTTTACTCACAACAATATGTTTGCAGACAATTTTCCTTTCATCATCAAAAGCATATTTCCATCCCTTCAATCATGTTGAAACAAAGTTACGCAGAAAAATGCCAATCGGATTAACAAAGGGAAAAGAATGGTCACCATATGCATGTATATCCCCATCTCTTACTTGGACACAAAGTTTAGTATTGGTTGACATTGCTTTAAGAATTTCCAGTCCTCAAGTAATGCCACGTATATTTTTCTTCCTTAGACCTAAAAAGTGAAATAATGTTAATTAACAATACTATGTAATATAGATTCTCAATTTACATAACATATATGATATATTACCAACATACCAATGGATACAAGTGTATCTTCAGCACTCTCATCTACAGGATCTATAGTAGAATGACCTCTAGATGGTGCAAAATTTGGAATTGGTGTTGCCACATACTCTGGACCACTAGGGAATGATGTCTCACTAGGTGTTGGTGTTGTGGAACGATCTAGTGTTTGCATAGGTTGTGGACCTCTAGGGGATGGTGTCTACATAGGCGATGGAGTCCTTTTAGATGATGGTGTCATCCTAGAAGACCTTCGAGGAACCAAAGTCTCTTTTCGTGATGGTGTCGTCTAGGAGACCTCCTTGGAACCAAAGTCTCTCTTTGTGATGGAGTCGTTCTAGGAGACCTCCTAGGAACCAAAGTCTCTCTTCCTGGTACGTATTTTGATCTCTTAGGTGGCATATTTAAACTAATATTTTGGCAATATTTTTTTCCCCTATATTACTATCCTGCAAGCATAAAAAATAATATCAATAGTATATATAAGGGATTAATGTTGTCAATAATCTTAATCATTCAATTCTTTTGTTATACATATATTTATATATATATACACTTGTATATATGCATAAATGAAGCAATCACCACTAATTCTGTGGAAATGTTATATTCCCTTTTTATTCTATTTTTCAAAACACACATATTTATATACGTATATAGATATATATAGATGAAGGATGCCATCAGTATTCCAATCTCCTCAAATTATGCACCATGCCTACACAAGGTGATCATAAATAATAATTAGAAAATTAGTTATATATATTCAACAGGAGTTATTCTAATTCGATTTCTCCATTCAATTCCCAATATGCAATAATATTATATATTGATATTAAATTTGATTTTGCTCTGTTAGTGAAGTAAGACGTGAGCCACATGGGTTTATTATTAGATAGGTTATAAGGTCCATTCAATATTTAGCAATTTAGAAGTTCTTAAAAGTCCAAATCCAAAAAACCAAAATGTAGTAAAAATCTAGAAACTGTCTTATTTGTTTATATCTTGGAAAACCATTTTTACTTCTTTACCTCAATTTTTTTCCCATTTTTGGTTACCATTTTTTTTCTTTCTTATTTTATTTTATTTTTTTTTACATTTTGATTCAGTATATCTCAAAAACAAAAAATCTCAAGCAATGAAATTATGATGCTTGTGTTTTTTCAAAAGCAACATCTCGAGTTGTTCAAGAAAATTCCAATCCATAAAGACTCATTACATTATGTTAAGAACATAGGAAAAAAGATAAAAATGAAATTACGTATCATCTCAAAACAACAATTTGTAGAGCTTTATTTTTGAAAATATCAACCACACTGCCAAAAACCAATAACATATAGGAGTAGAGACTCCTCTCACTCAATATACCTATCTCTCACACGACACCACCACAAAAATAGAGGGAGAAAAAGAAGAAGTTGTCTCTTACCAAGAATAGAATTGCTTCCTCTCAAGTCTGTAATAAATCCTTCAATCCTTCCTTTATCAGCTCATTAAATCTAGTTGAATCTTTTTGATACGTAACAAAGAATTAACACATCCTTCACCTACATTTCATGTAATGAGAAACTTAGGGAAAAATGAAGAAATAGAGAAAAGAAAAGGCACAGAGAGAAATTGGAAGAGGAAACACACCTGAGATGGAGCTTGAAAGAGATGCCAATCCAAGCAGTCATAGAAGCAAGGAGAAGGTCAAAGAGGTGAGACAATCCAAAGGGAGCGGCACCACTCCTGGGGAGAGTTTTAAAAAGGAAATAGGGCCGAAGCAATGTTATCATGTAAAGGGTTTTATGAGGATTATCCATCCAAAATTGATTTTTATGGGGATTGTAACCAAAAATACAAAAAGGAAAATAAAATGATCTATGGGTCTATATGGAGAGGTATAACTTCCATCCATTGGTTTTAGCTTTTCACCTAAAAAGGATAAAATTGCAATTTGGTTGTATACATTTAATTCTTTTCTTTAGAAAAAGTCAATTTTGATATTTTATATGATAAATGATTTAATATAAAATATTCATATAATAATGTTATTATTTATATATAGAGTATGAATTGTTAACTAAAATTATACATGTGGACGGTGGTTAATACAATTACTACAGACAAAATTAATCAAGTATACAATTATTAAGAAACATCTATTTGAATAACGTGGTTGAGTAAAACAATTTTTGTGCCCTTTCCAGTAAAAAGTAACAATGGCATCTTTTTTTTTAATGTAAACATTGAATCCCATTGTGTTATTCACATATAACGATCTAAAAATCAAATCCATACTTCCAATGAAAAAATTATATATATATATATATATATACATTTGTTAGATTTTTTTTTAATGAATATATATATTTGTTAGATTAGTATAATATACATATATACCTAGCATATATGTGCAATTCTATTATAGAGGGCTTGCACAAATATCAAAAGATGGGCATTGTGATGACCAATGTGTGTTCGGGTGTGCTATAGGTGATAATTCAAATATAATAATAGTCATTCTTATAAAAAAATTACCATTTCAAAGTGGTTGACCTCAAGATTCGAAATTCAGGAATGGAAGAATTTTTGGAAAGCTCTAAATAAAACATATTATACTAAATGCAGTGGTTAATTTATGAATAATATTAACAGAGAGTGACAAGTCTATCATTCTTTTCAAACTGGCATTACATTTTGCATAATATATATCGTTTTGTTCTTAAAAAAAGTATCCAGAACCTAAAAGATACCATGATTCACACTTTGATTTTAAATTTTTTTCTTATCATTTTACCCCTAAACTCTATTGCCTACTATATCATTAGTGCATTACTAATTTCATGCAAAACTTTTGTAAAAATTCTCAAGTAAGTACTTATGTACAAATTTGAAGAGGGCAAAATGAATTAAAAAATTATAAATTTTGTTTTTTTCGAAAGTAAATATTTTTTTAAAAATAATTACTTAAAAAATATAATATAGGGAATGGAGGAAAAAAAATTGAACAATTATTTTAAAATTTTCAATTGGAAAATTTTTAGAAAAACTCTGCATCACTTATTAATTGAAAAACTTTATTTTTAAAATCACTTGTAAGATACTAAATTTTTTATTTTTGTTATTTAATTATTTATTGCTGCAAATTAAATTTTTTTATTACTTTTGGATATCGTTTTGATATTTTTAATTAATTTTTTTGGGTCAAATTGTAGCATTTAATTCAATTTGTAGATATGGTTTTATATGAAATTTAATATTTTAATCATTTTTTATAATTTCTAAAGATTTTTAAATTTTAAAAAATATTTTTGCAAATAAACACTTGGTCACTGCAGATTATTTTATAAGTATTATTATTAACACTGTTTGGACCTATTTAATAGCTACAGACATGGTAGCTGAAGTCATTAAGTTACAAACTTCATTTTTCTTTTTATTACATTTAGTGAAAGTTCTTGGTCCCCCCCAAAATGGAAAACTGCGCAGATGGTTTCCCGCCCTTGTATTTACTCACCAAACATAGTCGGTCACTGACTACAATAAAGTAAACCTATTATAAGTTCTTATATTTTATTATTTTAAATTATAATTAGTGACCAATATTTTAGTCACAATTATAAGATTTGACGACCAAATTATTTTTGGTCGTGGAATGCCTTATACTAACATTATTTTCTATTTTTTTCTTAATTTTTTTTAACTTATATTATTATTGATCAATATATTGGTCATTGATAAATGTTTTGAGCGAGCAATATTGTTTGGTCTTTAGAACTTCATGTTCCCGACAAAAAAAAAAAAAACAAAGGTGGGAATGCTTCTTGCTCTCACTTTTTAACTACTTATTGGTTAGTGAAAATCTATATTAGTGACCAAGTTTCTAGTCACTATAAGAGGTCAACCAAAATTCTCCATGTATTTGTTACTATCGTTTCTACAACCAAATATCAATTGTTGTTTTAGTCTTTCGGTGATCATTATTTTTTCGTCACTTAACGCTTAGTCGCTAATTCCCATTTTTTTGTGTAGTGTTAAGAGGAATTTGAAAAAAGTTGGATACATTCTACAAAATATTAATAAAATTTAGAAAAAAAAATTTGGAAATAGAGATGTAAAAATATATAGATAATAGTTATTATTTTATGTAAAAAAAAATACTTTTGTTTTACATATATATATATATATATATTGTGGGGTTAAAATGAATCGTGGGTTCCAATAGCATCTAGATCTCTAAGCTTTATATGTTTCCCGGATTGGGCTAATGTCGAATGAGCCTTCCACATGCCCAGATTGGATAAACATGTGGATCTTTTGAACTTCACACACCGGTCCGAATTGGATCGACTTTGGAATGGCCTCACACATATCAGAATTGGATAAACATTTAGATGCTTTAAGCTTTGCATGTTTATTAGGATCAGACTAATTTTGAATGAACTACTCTCACACTCAAATTGAAATGCATAGATTCTTGATGATGGTGGCCAAAAAGTAGAAGTTAACACAAAGTAGTTATATATAGAATATTTTCAAATTAATAATCTTTGTATATAAGAAAAGAAATATAATGCATCAACACAACTTGAATAAGTTTCATATATAGGTAAACATATATTGAAATAAATTCATGAATAAAGAAAAAATAAATAGGGAAAAGAAAAGGAAAAAGTAGAAATGTAAACTGGAGGATAGAAAAATGTTTAACTCGGATGAATTAGAAAAAATGTTTATTAGGATGAGTAAAATAGTGCATCTAGATAAGTCAAAAACAGTATGTTCAGATGAGTAAGAAAAATATCATACGGATAGACAAAAATAACTTATCCAAAGGAACATAAGATAACATCCATTTATTCATATATCCAACATTAACATAAAAGAGAATGTAATAAACATTCAAATACAGTCCAACACATAATTATGAAGTAAAATACTCCCAAAGATCCATCAAGCGAAGCTAAATACTCAAATGTGTTAATAAGTAACTAAGGCATACCAAAGGGATATTCACATATAACAATAAGCAGTTAAGCATAAGAAGTTTCACATTCCAAATGTAAAGCAAGTGGGGAAAAATAGTTTGAGCAAGTCATGGGGGGAGAGCTTTACGGCACATCTATGAGTGATCTTTTGGAGTTATGGAGATGAGCATCAAGAGAGAGTCTCGTAATGGTGAAATTGCGATCTATGAAGAATTAAAAAACTAGCATTTTTTGTAAGAAAATCATGTATTTTATTGGTATAAAATGGTGTTTCTTAAGGAGTTAAAGATCATCCAGAGGTTTAAATTTAAGGCCTAAAAGCTCATCCTAAGGGTCAAGTTTTTTGACTTAAAAGTATATGTTATAAACCATGGATGAAAATGGGAAAACTTTAGAGCTTATATTTATCAAAAAGATTTTTTTTTAAGAATGACCTAAAAGTTTGTAAACCCATCATTTAAGCAAAAAAGACGAGTATAGAGGAAAAGAGTTTGATTTCAACAAAAATAGAGATAATCCAAGAGTAGCTTTATAGGAGGATGAAAGGGAAGAAGATGATGAAAGGAGAAGAAAAACCCTCTTTAATTAGAGGGTCCAAACCCTTTTTTAATCTCCTCTTTTATCCAAAAGCATGTCTTATCTAAGGATTAAAAGTAAAATATGGTACTGATGGTGGTTAAAAAGGGGAAGATAAGGAAGATGATTTAGTTTCTTTATTTGTCATGGAGATAGCCATTATCTAAAGGTTCAAGAAGTGTTGGATAAGTTTGAGATTAAAAACCAAATATGATTTTGGAAAGATAAAAGATGCTTCTCTTGGTCCAAGATTGTGTGATAGTTGCTTAGGATCCCATTATTATATATTTTCAAATTCAAAGAGGGAAATTTTTTTTTTAAAAACATGGGTTTATATTGTACATATAGAGAGAGAATAACATTAAGCAAGAGATCTATATGAAATGAATAAAACCACTCTTTGTGAAATTTAGTTAATTTTATCATTTCAAGACCAAGGATCCCCTAAGTGGGTCACTTTTTTTTTTTATAAAATGGACTAATTAAACATATCCATAAGGTTTGTACCAACCAAACCTATCTTTAACTGAAAGTTGAGTAAGTAGCTTGGGACTACTATTTGCTTTTCATGTATTAATTGGTTGCTTTAAGAAAAATATATATTTTTTAGGCTTATTGGGCACTTGATATCAAAATTATGTGTCAACATTAGCCCTCTTCAATTTTATGGGTGGTAAAACAAAAATTTTTAGACCCATAAAATTAAATAAAACAATCAATTTTGAGCCTTACAAAAGCTTTTCAGGTTTAAAATTCATTTATAGATACCTTTTGAATATAAAACTATGTATATATATTTTCAATAGGAAATGTATATGGGAAATGATGTGATTCCGCCCGAGCCCGCTCAACCGATAACCCGCTGGGGTGCTGACTCGACACGGATGAAGACTAGAACAATCACAAGAGCTCAAATTAAGAGATTTAAGGACAACCTGGAAGTATTTATACAGGGGGTAATCAATCTCAACAGAGCTTGTCCATACTTGAAGATACAAAGCCTATTCTAAGCATCCAAGTGGTGGAAGCCGATACGGACCCGGGTGACGGTTTTGGTACATTTTTGGAGTCCGAGAAGCATGAAATGGTTCCAATGCTTTATGGGTTCAATACATATGCCTAAGAGGTCATGGAATCAAGTTAAAGAAGCCTCAAATGCAATCAAAAAGGGCTTGTACGGACAGCTTCAACAATTTGGCCGAATTTGCTGTATTGCTTGCTGGCTTTACTGTATTTTACGGTATTAGCCTTTTCTTATTTTTCCAAGCATGGGCAACGTGTGGGCCTTCATATTCAGTTTATTTAGCATCCTACAAAGCATCTAGAAGCTGATTTGGAGCTCAATTTGGTCAAAGATTGGTCAAAGTCAACTTAGTCAAAAAGCTAGTATTATAGTTTCCTAATTTGATTCTACTTTTTGTTTTAGGAAACTACCATTACTTTTTGGCTTTTATTTATTTATTTTCTGGAAAAATAACTTTAGGAAGGTTTTTATTTTATTCTTTCCATTGTAAATTAATTAATTCCTAATTTAATATAAAGGAATTAATTAATCAAACTTAGATTAGGAAAGGAAGTATAGTTTCAGCCAACTAGGTTTCTTTATGTGTGGTGGCTGGTTTTTCTTTATTTTTAGGGTTTTATTTCGTGGCTTTGTAGCCTATTTAAAGGCTTATTTTTCAATATGAATACAACTTTGATTTGATTAAGAAAATACTTGTGAGATTAATTATCTCTTTGTTCTTTGAGAACACCTAAAACACCACAAGAGAATTGGTTGTTTTGGCTTGACTTATCAATAGGTTTTCCATCCCCTATTGTGGCGTCTACATTATACCAAGGTTTCTAACCACAGGTTGGTTAGGGGTTGAGGTCCATTCCATTATAACTTGAACTTAATTAAAGATCCGGGCTAATATAATACGGGTTTAGGAGCAGGTCGTCCTAGGTTCGTATCAGGAAATGTATCTGTAAAACTATGCATATGAAGTATAAGTCCTTTTAATTTCCTTTTTATTATACCTTTGCTTGTTAAGATTGAAAAGTGCTTTAATTTTCTAATTCGATTGTTACTTGTTGAAGTTGAGATTGTCCAAAGTGTGTATGTATATGTTGTCATTTTGATTTGTTATCACTTGCCTTTGCTTTGTTTTCATCCAAATTGCTTCGATTTGGATGATTTATGCTTTCTAGCTGGATTACATTCATCTAAACAATTTCTGCTTCACCATCCAAATGGTTTTTGCTGTCAATCTAGATTATTTCCATTTGGATGGTTTATGTTTCTATTTCGAATGTGTTTATTACTTCTCTGGATTGTTTTCTTTCGGATCATTTCTCTTTATATATACTTTTTTTTGTTGACAAGAATGCATCCAAGTTACCTATATTTCATTATAATATCTCCTTTCCTTGCCGAGAAACTCAAAGAGAACATAGAGGTATGTATGTATTATATATGTCTGTAAGCATAAACTTTTGGAATTTTCTATAATATGCATAAAAGATTAAAGGCATACTTACTTATAGTTTTAACAAAATCAAGCATGACCATGTATGTGTATTCAAGAGTATAAGAATGTTTATAGATTATGTAATGCATGTAACTAAATGAATTTGCTACATATATGTCATTGATAAGACACTAAATTATGTATTTAAACATGTTGTGATACGAACCTAGGACGACTTGCTCCTAAACCCGTATTATATTAGCCCGGATCTAATTATGTTCAAGTTCTAATGGTCACCTTGACCCCTAACCAACCTGTGATTAGAAACCTTAGTATATAAGAAAGATGCCACAATAGGTGATGGAAGGCCTATTGATAAGTCAAACTAAAAGAGTCATTCACTAATGGTGTTTTAAGTGTTCAAAAGAACAAAGAGATTCAATCTCACAAATAATTTTCTGTATAAAATTCAAGCTTGATTTCTCATTGAAAATAAGCTTTTAAATAGGCCAAGATTACAAAGCAAAAACCCTAAAAAAATTGATTCAAAACCGGACTCAAAGTGTGGAGAAAAAGAAAGTAGAGAAAAGGAAAGTAGAGAAAAAGGAAAGTGGCTAATTTTCCTAGTTTCCTAAACTAATTTGGATTAATTAATTCTTTTATTTTGAATTAGGAATTAATTAATTTACAATTGAAATTCTAAAATAATAACTTTCCTAAACTTATTTTTCCAGCAAATAAATAAATAAATAACCAAAAACTAATGGTAATTTCCTAAAACAAAAAGTAAAATCAAATTAGGAAACTAAAATACTAGCTTTTTGACTAAGTTGACTTTGACCATTCTTTGACCAATTGGAGCTCCAAATCAACTTCAATATGCTTTTTAGGATGCCAAAAAATCTGACCATGAAGTCCCACATGTTGCCCATGCTTGGAAGAGAAAGAAAAAGCCAACTCAGCAAAATATAGTAAAGCCAGCACAAAATACACTAAAAAAAGGCCAAATTTGAAGTTATCCATACAATCCCTTTTTGACTGCCTTTGAAGCTGGATCAACTTGATTCCATATCCTATTAGACATATGTATTGAATCCATAAAGAGTTGGAACCATTTCATGCTGCCCGTTGTCCATATTTCCACCAAAACTGCTATCTGGGTCCGTATCGGCTTCCACCACTTGGATGTTTAGAATAGGCTTTGTATCTTCAAGTATGGATAAGCTCTGTTGAGAATTGATTACCCCCCCTATAAATGCTCCTAGGTTGTTCTTAAATCTCTTAATTTGAGCTCTTGTGATTGACCTGGTCTTCATCCATGTCGGGTTAGCACCCTAGCAGGTTATCGATTGAGAAGGCTCGGGCAGAATCACATCATTCCCCTCCTCTTGAAAAAGATTTGTCCTCAAATCAAGATCATCACCTGCAGAAAGAGGAGTTAAATCAGCAACAATAAATGCAGCACTCATGTTATACTCACCCGAAAAATCAAGCTTGTAGGCATTCTTGTTATTTGGCTCTAAAACTTGAAAAGATCCGTCCACATGCGGCATAGGCTTGGACTTTTTTTGTTCGGTGAACCTCTTCTTTCTTGAGTGCAGCCAAACCAAATATCCTGGGTCAAACACTATCAAAACAAATACTAGAAATACAAGTTCATCACACTTTTTAATATTAGCAAATAATATCTTCCAAATTTTCAAATTTCAACTAAGTAAAGCTTTTAATAATGCAGATAAAGTTCTATAGAAGAAAAGCATTTTTAAATTAACATCTTTATAATTCATAACCAGCATGGTTTCTTACCCAGGATAGCCTTATTAACATCCCCAAAACTCAAAAAAAAAAATTTACTTTTTCTTTCTTTTCTTTCTTTTCCTTTCTCTCTTTCGGACACACTCTTTTTATCATCACTTCTGGCTTTTTCTCTTAATTTCTCTCTTTCGGTTTTGTCTTTGTCTTTCCCCTCAACATTGAGTTTAGAATATGTACCTTGGACAGTAAGTTCGGTCTTGACCTCATGGGTAGGTGGTGTAACCATTGGTGCCGTACTAGCCTTCTCTTTGAGCTTCTCAGCTTCCCTCCTTTGTTGCACTTAAAGTTGGTCTCTAAATACCTCCTTTGGAGTTAATGGCTCCAGCTTGACCTTCTTCCCGTTAAATTTAAATACAATGGAATTCTCTCTCCCATATTGTATGGCATTCTTATCAAATCCCCATGGCCTCCCCAATAAAATATGACTAGCATGCATAGGTACAACATCACACAATACAACATCCACATATTTATCTATACGAAATTTTACCTTGGCTTGTTTATTCACTTTTTTTTCACCACTATCATTAATCCATTGTAATCTATCAGGTTCTAGATGTTTAATAGTTGTTAAGCCTAATTTATCAACTACAATGTTACTAATTACATTTGTAGAACTTCCACTATCAATAATCATATTGTAAATCTTACCTTGAATTTCACATCGGGTGTGGAAGATGTTCTTTCTTTGGATTTGTTCCTCATCTCAGTATACAGCAAGGACTCGTCTTGCAACTAAGCTCAAGTCAGCCCTTGAAGGTTGGGATGTTTCGTTTTCCTCGTGTTCATCCTTTCCACATTCTTCATCATCCAATTCGGCCTGTCCCCCACTTTCCTTGCTTTCTGATTTGATTGCAATGTGTCCTCTTCCTTGGCACTTAAAACACACAATTTCATGAGTTCTTGAAGGTTTATGATCAGATTTACCTTCATATTTGTGTGCTTGGACAGCTTCGGCTTTAGCTTCTCTTTTTGGCCGATTGGAACTATCTTCTTCAAGTTTCGGTTTTGGCTTGTTGTCAAAGATGGGATTGCTTCTCCAAACACATTGATTGGTCCTCCCGCTGCTTGAATCTCCTCCAAACCGTGAGCTTGTACCCCTTCTCTTGAATTGATTTTCAATTTTGATGGCCACATGAAGCATCTCCTCCAATTCTACATATTGTTAAAGTTCCAATTGGTTAGCCATCTCACGATTCAAACCACCAAGAAACCATGCCATGGTTGCTTCTCTATCCTCATTCATGTTTAACCTCATCATAAGCATCTCCATCTCTTTGTAATAATCCTCCACGGACCTACTTCATTGAGGTAAAGATTGAAGCCTTTGATGCAGCAACCTATGATAATACGATGGTACGAATCGCTTCCTCATGGCTCCTTTCATTTGTCACCATATAGTGATCAAGTCATCACCAACTCTCTTTTGGGTGTTTTGCTCATTGGTCTACCATTGGAGTGCGTAATGACCAAACTCCATTGCTACTATCTTCACCTTCTTGGCCTCCGAATAATGATGACAATCTAAAACCATCTTCATTCTCTCTTCCCATTCCAAATATGCTTCCGGATCACTTTTACCCATGAATGGTGGGATGTTTACCTTGATGTTGCCAAGATCATCATCTTCATTCCTTGCTGATCTCCTATGGATTATCCTTTCTTAAGGTTCAAAAATTTCATTAAACCCCTCATCCAAGTCATTTCCATAGTTACTTCCCCTGAATTTCTCTCTTGATCGCCCTCGGCCTCCTCGACCTCGACCTCCATAAACATCTAACCTTACATTGGGCACTCCTTGGGATGTTTCTAACCTGTCCATCTTTTGATTTAAATGGTCAAATCGGGCATTCATCCACGCTAATTGCTCCAATGTAGCCCTTAGTCCGTTTGCTCACCATTCCCTGTAGCTCAGAAATCACCTTTGACTCCTACGGACTCCTCTTCGTTAATTCTCAAAGGTGGATCTCCTCTTCTCACCCTTGAATCTGCCATGTTAGTATGAATAATACAAAAATAAAATAAATTCTCACCAGATTCACTCCCTCACGTGTTTCACTCAATATAAGAACTCGACACTCGTGTTTGCACACTAATTTCGGCTTTTAACCCTTTTTTATGCTCACACTCTCTTGCCTTTTTCCTCTCAATGAATTATCTCAAAGTTCTAATTAAAACACCCACAAAACAGTAATTAGATCACAAATATATTTTAATTAAACTTATCAACAAAACAATAGCTTAAAAAAATAGGCAATACCGAAGGAATTCAACAAAACCTAGTTTTCGGCTTTTCTAGGTGAAATAAAGCAAATTAATGAGAAAACTTTGGAATTTTGAAGAACTGGACCAGATGGTAATAGATTATGAGTTCAAGAATAAAATTCTAGAAAAAGAAATTCAAATACGATCAAGAATCAAAGAGAACAAAAATATAGAAAAGTGTTGGTTGCTGTTCTTGTAATTCAAGTTTTGTATCAAAACCTTTAACTAATTTTAATCCAAATAATTTATGCACCAAAATTCAAATATCCAACAAAATAATTCTCCAGAAACTCAAAATATCACAAATCAAATCTCCAAATCAAAAAAGTTCCCAAACTCAAATTTCAACACCAAATTCAACAAACCTAAAATATTTTTTTTTTATTCGGCTTTACCTCTTCTTTTTTTTTTTTTTTTCACTCACAGAACATAAACAACTGCAGTAGAGAGAATAATTACAAAAATTGCAATTCCAACTCCAAAACAAACACCAAACCCGTGACCTCCCAATCAAAAATTCAAATTGTGCGATTTTTTTTTTTTTTTATTCCGCAAACCCCACTCTTCAAATTTTATTTTATTTTTGAATATATGAATGTAAATATTTAAGACTAAGATAGCAAAGAAAAATCAACAAAAACCAAATTAACAAGAACAATGATAAAAGAAAACCAACAAACTAGGAAACAAAAATACGATAAAGCTAGGAAATCCTCATTCAACTAGGAATGAATTTTTTATTTTTTTTTAAGATGTAGAATGTGTATGGGATGGATGCAACCTTAAAACTAATGCAAAAATTACAGAATAACACAAAAACAAAAAAAAGTAAATAAAGATAGATCAAACCTGAACAAAATTTGGCTCTGATACCAAATGATACGAACCTAGGACGACCTGCTCTTAAACCCGTATTATATTAGTCCGGATCTAATCATGTTCAAGTTCTAATGGTCACCTTGACCCCTAACCAATCTGTGATTAGAAACCTTGGTATATAAGGAAGACGCCACAATAAGTGATGGAAGGCCTATTGATAAGTCAAACTAAAACACTCATTCACTAATAGTGTTTTAAGTGTTCAAAAGAACAAAGAGAATTCAATCTCAAAAATAATTTTTTGTATAAAATTCAAGCTTGATTTCTCATTGATAATAAGCCTTTAAATAGGCTAATATTACAAAGCAAAAAACCTAAAAAAAGTTATTCAAAACCGGACTCAAAGTGTGGAGAAAAAGAAAGTAGAGAAAAGGAAAGTGGCTAATTTTTCCTAGTTTCCTAAACTAATTTGGATTAATTAATTTACAATTGAAATGCTAAAATAATAAATTTCCTAAACTTATTTTTCCAGCAAATAAATAAATAAATAACCAAAAATTAATGGTAATTTCCTAAAACAAAAAGTAGAATCAAATTAGAAACTAAAATACTAGCTTTTTGACTAAGTCGACTTTGACCATTTTTTGACCAATTTGAGCTCCAAATCAAACTTCAATATGCTTTTTAGTATGCCAAATGAGCTGACCATGAAGTCCCACACGTTGCCCATGCTTGGAAGAGAAAGAAAAAGCCAAATCAGCAAAATACAGTAAAGTCAGCACAAAATACACTAAAAAAAGGCCAAATTTGAAGCTATTCGTACAATCCCTTTTTGAATGGCTTTGAATCTGCATTGACTTGATTCCATATCCTATTAGACATATGTATTGAATCCATAAAGAGTTGGAACCATTTCATGCTACCCGTTGTCCATATTTGCACAAAAACTGCTACCCGGGTCCGTATCGGCTTCCACCACTTAGATGCTTAAAATAGGCTTTGTATCTTCAAGTATGGATAAGATCTATTGAGAATTGATTACCCCCTGTATAAATGCTCCCAGGTTGTCCTTAAATCTCTTAATTTGAGCTCTTGTGATTGGCCTGGTCTTCATCCGTGTCGGGTTTGCACCCCAGCTGGTTATCGGTTGAGCGGGCTCGGGCAGAATCACATCATGTTGTATAAGCGTGAAAAACATATTTCAAAAGCATAAAGATGGTTTTGGAATGTTTTGACTTTTCTAATTTTCTTTAGACCTTGCATGATTTAAAATGCATCTTTGGATGGTATTGAACTTTCCTTTTTTAGGAAGGCTTGCTCCATTAAATGGAGTAGCATGAATATATCCAATTATGTATGTTTGTATCTGTTGCATACTGCTTCCATATTTTGATCTTTGGATGTTGCTTCATGTATGTAGAAAATGCTTTTTCATGTGATCTTGCTATCTTATATCTAGCATGAAACATTGGATTTGAAATGGTGTCGTACTCCTAAAAGTTGAGCATTAAGTTTTTAGATAATGCAACTAGCATAGTGTCTTGCATGTGTTTAACATATTTAAAATGATATTTGGCATCTTACATGTAAGGTGAAATGTCTACCCTTTATGGTATCTTGCATAAGGGTAAAGTGTCAACCTTTTTTTTTATCATGCATGAGGGTGAAGAGTAAACCCCTTATTGTACTTTGTATGGTGTCATACATTTAGTATGTTTAGCCTTGTGCCTTGCATCCTGCATGGTATCTTGTATCTTGTGTGGAACATTGCATCTAGCATGGGAAATTCATATAAAAGATGATGCTATTGTGTCTCATATCTAACATGATGTCATGTGTTTAGCATGATATAGTATATTATATTTTGCATCTTGCATGGCATCAAACATTTAGTATGTTTAGTATTACATTTTGCTTCTTGCATGGCATAACATTTAGCATGTAGCATGGTGTTTGCAGTTATTGCATGTACACTTTGCATGAAGCTTAATGGAAACTTAATGTATTCATAGCTTAAAGATGTGTGCTTTTCTTCCAATGTTACCTTCACACATATTATAGCATGGTGTCTAGATCATATCATTGCTTTCACCTAGATTGTACCATTGTTTTCTGTCTTGTGTTAGTGAATCTAGCTACCTTTTGAATTATGATTGCATCTTTGTCCTTTATACACTTTTGTTGGATCAAATAAGTCTTTGATAGATGTCTTATTATTAATGAATTCAGAATCTTAGCATTAGATTATTATTTTATTATTTTTATTATTATGGTTATTATTATTATTATTATTGCATCTTGCATCTAATTATTATTATTATTGCATCTTGCATCTAAACTATGTATTTGAATTTAACATTTTGTATGAAATATTATGTAAAATCTAGTGAATTATGGTTTCAGCCCTCTATCAGATGAAACTTAATGAGCTTGATCAATTTTTTTGATGATTGTCTCCTAAATAAGCATTGCATCGGTGCATGTCAGATTAAATTTTCTTAATTCAAAGCATAATCTACAGGATGAGAATATTATGAATGAGTGTTGAATAAGTACTTGGTGAATTGATCTTTGCATGATAAAATTATGAGTTGTTGGATGAGAGTTTGCTAGATATAAGTTTGATGGATGAGAATTCTAGGATGCATGTCTCATGAAGAGGTATCTTTCAGTTGTATGGTTTTTGGATGCATATTGAATGAATGATAGCTTGGCATGTACCATCAGGATGAGTACTTGTTTGATGAATGCCTTCTAAATAAGTTTATACTGGATTAGTATCTTCGAAAAGGTATATTTATTTGATGAGTGTTGAATGAGTACTTACTTGGTGGATGTGTTCTAGATAAGTACTGAATGAGTGCATGTTACTATGGGTTTTCTTGTTAAGGGTTCGCCAAATGGATGTTCGTTTAATGACTTTCACATATCTAGTAAGCAACTTATTATCCTTTTATGTTTCAAAAGTGGTAAGTTTTCAATTATAATATTTTGTTGGTTACCTCAAATGTTGATGTTGGATTATTTTAGATGTACCATATTGGTGCTGGATTGATTTGCTAGACGGTATCTATTTGTCAAGTATATATAAAGGAAAATTATGTTGTCTATCATGTCTTGAATTACCATCTTTTAGATGATTGAGAGTAGCATGTATTTGGCATTATGGTGCTTGTTCACAAAGTTAGTTGCATCCTTCTATTACTGGACAATGAAGTTCATCCCCTAAGTATAAAAATCCATTGTGTTTTCATGGTTTGAAACATAACAACTCACTTATAGATGAAAGTAGCATGCAGTACGAAAACTCTTTATGGAGCCAATAAGGGTTATTTAAAGTTAAAGCCATATTTCACTTAACTAAACACCAAGTTGGAATCGTTGGTCACCTTAAGTGTTTTAACTTCTATAGCCTGTGTGATGATGATACTAGATAGGAACACCTTGTACTCAACTTGATGAGAATCCGCCTGTACCCGTACAATCAACTACACGCTATAGTGCTGATCCTGTGCAATTGAAGATGGGACCAATTACAAGGGCACAAGCTAAGAGATTTAAGGACAGTCTGGCTAGCTTCATAGAAGGTGTGATTAAATCTCAAAAAGACATGATTATATCCAAATATTCTAAGCCCATGCTAAGCATCCAAGTTATGAAGACAGAAATGGACCCGTGAATCTGTTTTAGTACATTTAAAGACTCTGGACAGCAAGAGATGGATTTTTTTATCTATGAACTTGATCGAGCACACCAAGAGGCCATGAAATCATGCTAAGGTAGAAGGAAGGCTAACCAAACACAACATTTGTACAGACAATTCCAATGTGGCCAAATTTCACTATTTTGGTGCTAGGAAGGAGCTATCTTGTAATCCAAGCAAGCTTTGATCATTCCAATCTATGGAAATGTGTGGGGACCAGTTCTAATCCTAATTGGCATTCTATACCGCATATTAGATCTGATTTGGAGCTTAAATTGACCGGTGATTGAATAAAGACAGCTTATTTGGAAAACTAGTCAACTATTTTCCAAATCTGAAATTTGACTTTTTGTTTTAGGAAATAGTCTTTTGTTTTTGTTTTTATTTAAATAAATTCTGGATAAATTAATTTGGCAAAGATTTATATTTTAATATTTTGATTGTAAATTAACTAATTCCTTTATAAATTTTGGAACTAATTAATCCAAAATTGTTTAGGTAGAGACTTGTAAATTTCGGCCACTTTACTATTCCTTTTCTATGATGGCCAAATTTTACATAATTGATTTAGAGTTTGAATTCTTGTAACTCTACCCTATTTAAAGGCTTATTTTTCAATGGAATGGCAGCTCAGATTATTATTCAAAAATTGTTTGTGAAAAGAATTCTCTTTGTTCTCTTTGAACACCTAAAACATCAAATAGAGATCGAGTGTTTTAGTTTGTTTTATCAATAGGACATCCATCACCTATTGTGGCATTTTCATCATATACCAAGGTTTCTAATCACAAGTTAATTAGGGGTCAAGGTGACCACAAGAATCTGAACTTAATTTCGATCCGGGCTAGTATAATACGGGTTTAGGAGCAAGTCGACCTAAGTTCATATCACAACTTGAATACGAGAATGGTTAAATGGCCTTGTAGATTATTCAACACAATTCTAACGTCTCTTAAAGTGAGGTTGATGAGCCATCATATGCATAATCCAAAGGTCAAGTGTGGATGTTGATTTGCATAGGAGTTTAAAGCTTATTAAAGCCTAATATTGTAGATCTGTATTTGGATGTCAGTGATGGTTTGGTTATCTCTGTATCAGTTTTATGTTCATTAGAAAAGCCTTTGTGCTTGTCTTTTGTTATGGGATTACTTATGGTTGAATGGAGATCTTCCAAGTCATTTGTTATATACTTTGTTTTTGATATATTGTAGGATGAGTTCTTATTTTAATGAAAAGCTGGATTGTCAATGGTTGGTGAAGGTTCTTTGCATTGAATGTTGCCTGTTCTTGATTTGATTAACTATTAGATTCCTCTAACTTGGCAATGCCTATATGGGAACACTCCATATTGAATGTTATGTCCCCTTATTTTGATTAATTACTAGATTTTGGTCTATTGGATTCCTTTATATTCTCAATGCATGGATAAGAACTTTTTAAATTAAGTGTTATATGGCCTGGATTTTGTGACCATTGGATTTTTCCATGACTACTAACTTTTTTTTTTATATTCATTGAGACTTGCACATAAGTCTACCATCTGAGGATCATTTTCAAACAATATGGTTCACTCCTCATACATTGTCACAAGTGGAACACCATTCTCATAATCAACAAGGCAGTTTTGATGTATTCAGATTGAAAAGTTAAAGTTCTGCACTCATATCCTTCTTTGATTTTCCTTTCTCATTACCAAGAGTTTGATTTCAACAAAAATGGAGAAAATTTGGGAGTAGTTTTAGAGAGGAAAGAAAAGGAAGACGAAGATGAAAAGCAGAGGGAAATCCTCTTTATATAAAGGGTCTAAACCTTTTTCTAATCTTCTTTTTTATCCAAAAGTATGTTCTTAACTAAGGAATAAAGATAAAATATATTGATGATGGTGGTTAAAAAGGGTAAAAGATAAGGAAGATGGTTTAGTTTCTTTATCAGGCATGGAGATGGCCATTATATAGAGACTAAATAAGTGCTGGGTGAATTGAGAGTAAAATCTAGATATGATTTCCGGAAGACAAAAGATGCTCCTTCTCTTGGTCCAAGATCATGTGATGGTTGCGTAGGATCCCATTAAAATATATATTTTCAAAATTAAAGAGACAGAAAAAGCTATTAGAAACATGTGTTTATATGGTTTATATATAGAGAAAGAGAATAACATTAGGCATGACATCTATAAGAAATGAATAAACCCATTATTTGCTTAATCTAGTTTATTTTATCATTTTAAGGATCCTCCAAATAGGTTACCATTTTAATAAAGTAGACTAAATTAAACATATGCCATAAGGTTTGTACCAACTAAGCGTATCCCCAACTAAAAGCCCCGAAATTGTTTAGGACTACCCTTTGCTTTTTTGTGTATTAAATGATTTTTTTCTAATAATATATATATATATATATATATATATATTTGGGCCTATCGGCTTATTGGGCTCTCAATATAAAAATTCTTTATCAACAAAATATATATATATATATCATAAAATAATACAAATATGAATATTGTTTATAATTTTCAATAATAAATGTTTTGAGAAAGCTATTGAAATCGAGTGTAAGAAAATGGTTGGCCCAATTTATGATTCTAGATGACACATGAATATTTGGGGTATTAATTTCTAAAATTAAAGTTAAGTCTTGGAAATTCTAAAGTACATCTACAATATAGTTTTGTGTTTTTCATAATAGAATTATAGTCTCAATAATTAGACTTTTCATTTATTTAGGCCTATGCTTAGAAGTATGTTCCAAGATTAATATTTAAACTCTCTTTATA